>NC_134314.1:0-600000 GCF_964195595.1 Calonectris borealis | reverse complement strand
GGGGCAGGGCACCGGGGGTGGGGGTGCAGAGCCCCCAGCGGAGTGGGACCCCACATTTCTGCCCTGTGAGCTGTGGGTGAGGAAACTGCCCTGTGCAGCTCCTGCCTCAGTTTCCCCTCCAGCCGGGCAGCGCCGGGTGGGTGGTGAGAAGCCTGGGGACCCCCCTGGTCCCTCTGCCGGACCCCGAGGTGGTTGGGTCTTGAGCGTGGCCCAGGGGACCCCTCGTGGGATGGAGAGTGGAGAGGAGCTGGGGGGGTGAGGAGCCAGGCAGATCACGGGGATGGGGATGGGCTGGTGGTGGGGACAGGCTGCGGGGGCATGTGGGGACACTGGAGCTCAGCTGGGGCTGGGGCGTCGAGGGACCACAGGGCCAGAGAGAGCACCCACCCCCCGTGGCCGGGGGCTGCCCAGGGGACAGGCTGGGGCTGGGGAGGGCAGGGACGGGTGACAATTGCCTGGAGATGGGGCTGGAGGAGGAAAACTGCCTGAAACGGAGGAGAACCAGGCTGGGGCTCCCCTGAGACACCCTGACCCCCCAGGGGCTGCACCCAAGGGTGCCCAGGGGCTGCTCAGGTCCTTGTGAGCCCCTCTCGGTCATCGCCAGAAGGTGATGGGGACAGGGGGGCATCCCTGAGGGGTGATGAAAGGCAAATGTCGCATCCCTGAATGGCCGGTGCTGAGCGCGTATGCCTGCGCTGGGGCGCAGGGTCTGGTGGGTGGACGCGGGGTGGGCGAGCGGCGGGTGCAGCTGGTGGCTTGAGGGATGGAGAGCGGCCCTGCCGAGAAGGACTCGGGGGTGCTGGTGGACAAAAAGCTGGACGTGACCCAGCAATGTGCGCTCGCAGCCCAGAAGCCAACCGTGTCCCGGGCTGCACCACCAGCAGCGTGGCCGGCAGGGCGAGGGAGGGGGTTCTGCCCCTCTGCTCTGCTCTGGTGAGACCCCCCCTGCAGGGCTGCGTCCAGCTCGGGGGTCCTCAGCACAGGACAGACAGGGACCTGTGGGAGCGGGTCCAGAGGAGGCCACCAAAACGATCAGGGGGTGGAACAGCTCTGCCATGAGGACAGGCTGAGAGAGTGGGGGTTGTTCAGCCTGGGGAAGAGAAGGCTCCGGGGAGACCTTATTGCGGCCTTTCAGTGCTTAAAGGGGCTTATCAGAAAGGTGGGGACAGACTTTTTAGCAGGGCCTGTCGCGACAGGACAAGGGGGAAGGGTTTTAAACTGAAAGAGGGGAGATTCAGACCAGATAGAAGGAAGAAATGTTTTACACCGAGGGTGGTGAAACCCTGGCAGAGGTTGCCCAGAGAGGTGGTGGATGCCCCATCCCTGGGAACATCCAAGGTCAGGTTGGGGCTCTGAGCAACCTGGTCTGGTTGGAGATGTCCCTGCCCGCGGCAGGGGGTCGGACTGGATGGACTTTGAAGGTCCCTTCCCACTCAAACCATTTTGTGACACCAAATCTGCGGGGACCGGTGACTCTGCCCAAGGGCAGAGCTGCCACCAGCAGGACCGAGCCAGGCTGGAGCAAGGGGCCAGCGGGGACCCTACAAGGACAAATGCCAGGATGGGGACAGGGCAGGACAGGGGATGGCGATGGATGAGGATGGGGCAGCAGGTCCCTCCAGCACCCCTGACCCAGCCCCACGTCCCCACCCCGTGCACCAACCCTGGCACCGCTGGGCACCGAGGGCTGCACCCTGCACGCAGGGTGTCCCGTGCCACCAGTCCCCCAGGCTGTGCACAGGGGACAGGGGGGTGACAGCACCGCCACGTCCTCCTGTGTCCCGTCCCCACACGCTGGGGGCTGCTGGGAGCATCTGGGCTGTGCTGGGCACTGCTGGGCTGTACTGGGCACTACTGGGTGTTACTGAGCTGTACTGGGTGCTGCTGAGCTGTACTGGGCACTACTCGGTGCTGCTGATCACTACTGGGCTGTACTGGGCACTACTGGGTGTTACTGGGCACTGCTGGGCACTACTGGGCTTTGCTGGTCACTGCTGGGCTGTGCTGGTCACTACTGGGGTCTACTGGCCACTACTGGGTGTTACCAAGCTGTACTGGGTGCTGCTGAGCTGTACTGGGCACTACTGGGTGTTACTGGGCACTGCTGGGCACTACTGGGCTTTGCTGGTCACTGCTGGGCTGTGCTGGTCACTACTGGGGTCTACTGGCCACTATTGGGTGTTACCAAGCTGTACTGGGTGCTGCTGAGCTGTACTGGGCACTACTGGGTGTTACTGGGCACTGCTGGGCACTACTGGATGTTACTGGGAGCTGCTGGGCATTACTGGGCTGTGCTGGGTGTTACTGGGCACTGCTGGGTGCTGCTGGACTTTGCTGGGTGCTACTGGGCTGTACTGGACACTGCTGGATGTTACTGAGCGCTGTTGGGGTGTACTGGCCGTTACTGGGTGTTATTGGGCACTACTGGGCTGTGCTGGGTGCTGATGGGATCTGCCAGGCTGTGCTGGGCATTCCTGGGTGTTACTGGACTGTAGTGGGCACTACTGGTCTGTACTGAGCACTACTGGGTGTTACTGGGCGCTGCTGGGAAGGGCTTATGGGGGTGTCATGGGGGAGCGATGTGATGCTATGTGAGAGGCAGGGGGTGCCATGGGGGGGTGCCATGGGGGGTTGGCATGGGGGGGGTGGCAGGAGGGATTACCCTGGAGAGAAATGGGTTGTCGGGGGGCTATGATGGGGGTCTATAGGGGTGCCATGGGGTCTCATGGGGGGCCCATGGGGACATGCGAGGGAGGGCCATGGGGAGGTGCCGGGGGGGCCATGGGGAGGGGCCGGGGGGCCATGGGGAGGTCCCGGGGGGGCCATGGGGAGGTCTCGGGAGGCCATGGGGAGGTGCCTGGGAGGGCCATGGGGAGGTGCCGGGGCGGGCCATGGGGAGGTCTCGGGGGGCTATGGGGGGGTGCCGGGGGGGCCATGGGAAGGTGCCTGGGGGGGCCATGGGGAGGTGCCGGGGGGGGGCTATGGGAAGGTGCCGGGGGGGCCATGGGGAGGTGCCGGGGGGCCATGGGGAGGTGCCTGGGGGGCCATGGGGAGGTGCCAGGGGGGCTATGGGGGGGTGCCGGGGGGGCCATGGGGAGGTGCCGGGGGGGCCATGGGGAGGTGCCTGGGGGGGCTATGGGGGGGTGCCGGGGGGCCATGGGGAGGTGCCTGGGGGGGCTATGGGGGGGTGCCGGGGGGCCATGGGGAGGTGCCTGGGGGGGCTATGGGGGGGTGCCGGGGGGCCATGGGGAGGTGCCTGGGGGGGCTATGGGGGGGTGCCGGGGGGCCATGGGGAGGTGCCTGGGGGGGCTATGGGGGGGTGCCGGGGGGGCCATGGGGAGGTGCCGGGGGGGCCATGGGGAGGTGCCGGGGGCCGGGGTTACTCGGGGCCGCCTCCGCGCGCCTTTGTGCCGGCTCCCGTCACCACGGCAACCGCGCGGGCAGGTGGCCGCCGCTGGGCGGGGTCCTGGGCTCCGGCCCCGCCCCCTCTGCCTGTCAGTCAGGCCGCGCGCAGCCCACCCTGCTGGGAGGCCCGGCCCCGCCCCCAGCGGGGAAGACGGGCGGCGACTGGCCGAGGCGGCGGGCAGGCTCCGCCCCCGCCGCGCAGGTTTGGGTGAGAGGCGATCGCGGACGGGGAGCGCGGCGGGCGCAGCCGGAGCGGGAGCGCAGCGGAGCGGGAGGTACCGGCGGGGCTGGGCCGGGCTGGGCCGGACTGGGCTGGGCTGGGCTGTTCCCGCACGTTCCCGCACCGGCGGGATGTGACTTGTCGCGGCCGTATCGCGACGGGTGGGGCAATCGCGACAGGTGCGTATACCGCGACAGGCGGGGGTGTCGCGACAGGCGAGGAGGGGGAGTGCCGCGCCACCCCCGCATGGGGCGACTCGCTGGGTATGGCGGGGCGGAATGGTTATGCGAGGCCCCCGCCCAGGTACGGCGAGTCACCTGTCGCGACAGGGCGATGGTGTCGCGGCAGCGCGAGGGGCTCGCCTCGGCGGGGTGTGGCGACGGGGCCGCCCCGCCCGAGCGGGCCCGGCTCCCTCGTCGGCGCCGTGTCGCGACCGGGTGCGGAGCAGCAGGTGCGCGGAGGAGCGGGGACGGCGGGGCGGCCGGGGCGCGGGGGGGCGGCGGGGGCGGGCGGGGGTCCTGCCGGGCCCGGCCCATTGTTCCGCGGGGGCTCCCGGGCGGCCCCGCCCCGCTCGGAGCATCCTTTGTGCTGGGCGGCACCGGGCTTTGTCTGCGGGGCCGCCCCGGGGCTGGCGGGGTCGGCACCCGGCCGCGCCCCCGGGAGCCCGCACCGGGCCCCGCCGCAGCGTCACCGCGGCCGCCCCTCGCCCCGGGCCGCGCCTCCCCCCGCCGCCCCCGCACCGCGCCCGGGGCCCGGCCCCGCGCCGGGTGCGCCCTGCCCAGCACCCCGCACCGGGGCGGGCAGCCCCGGCTCTCCGCCCGGGCAACCCCCCCTGCAGCCCCGGCTCTCCGCCCGGGGACCCCCGCAGCCCCGGGCCGGGCCCCCGAGGGCTGGCAGGACCCCTGGGTTCGGTGCCGCAGTGCCGGCTGCGACGCGCTCACCCGGCACACCCTGGGGTCAGCGCCTGGGGTGCGATGGGGACCCCGGAACAGGGCTGGGGGGTCCCGCTGGGCGCCCAGCACCCCTCTGCTGTGGCAGCGCGCCCTGCACTCGCTCGGGTGTGGCCATAGTGCCGTGGAGCGTGCCGTGCCGTGGCGCGTGCCGTGGAGCGTGCCGTGCCAAGGTGCCCGCGGGGACCAGGACTGGCTGCCTGCACGCCCGCAGCATCCCGGGCTTGGCGGCTCTGCCGGAGCATCCCTGGCCCTTTGCCCGTGGATCATGGTCCCCCGCTCACAGCAGGGTAGCCCAGGTCCCCCTGTCCCTCCCGGGGTGGTGGCTCGGTCACCTCAGCACTGGAGCTCATCCTGGCCGGGGGTCGGTCGGCGGGTCCCCGGCAGCAGGGCAGGGCAGCCCAGGCCCCTCGTGCAGCACCGGAGCGGGATGCCGGCTCCCGGCCTGGCTGTGTCCGAAACGGAGCCGGGGAAGGGGCAGGGCTGGGGGGATGTCACCCCCCAAGAGGCATCTCCGAGGCGGGGGGCGATGCCCACCCAGCTGCCGCCGCTGGCCGGGGACAGGCAGTGGTTGTGGTTTGGTGTCACCGGCAGGGCTGATCCTGCCCAGGAGGGGACGGTCACCGAGCCCAGCCCCTGACAAAGGAGGGTCCCGGCCAGGGCCCAGGCGGGAGGGTGGGTGCTGGGCAGGGTGGGTGCCGGGGGTCTCACCAGCACAGACAAAAGCCGGGTGCGGCAGAGGGGCCGCGGCAGGCCGGGTACGGGAGCAGCCCCCGGCCTCGCCTCGCTGCACAATGCGGCTCTGTGTGCGGCCGCGCTGCATTCCCACCGTCCCAGCACAAAGGCCAGGCCCAGCAGCCGCCCCGGCCCCAACAGGTGCCCCCCCAGCAGCTCCCGCCGGGGCAGGGGTCCCTTTGTCCTGCCGGGGTCACAGCTGTCCCCAATCCCCCGCCCCACCAGCCCCCGCGGCTCGGGGCTGGCGGAGCAGCCGGCGGGCACTGGGGGGGCTGGAAGCCCCCCGAGATGGCCGCGCTGCTTTGTATGCCGGGAAGTGCCGCCGCGGCCCCCCCCCCCGGGCTCGACCAGGCTGCCGGCAGCGCCCAAGGACAGCCGAGCCAGGGGCCTGCGGTGCGGGGGTGCCGGCTGCGGTGGCAGGGCCGGGTGGGGGGTCCCCAAGGATGCTTGCGGCCCCCCCAGTGCTGACACTGCGTTTCTGCCCTGCCTGGGGAACCTGTTGTCTCACAGAAACCTCCTGCCTTCCGCCTCAGCGAGCAGCCGCCGCCGCTGCTGCCTGATGCTGGCTGTGCCACTGCGCCGCAGCGGCTCGCCGGGGCGCGGGCAAGAGCCTGGGTGTTCCCAGGGCAGGCTGTGCCGTGCTGGCACTGCAGCACAGGCTGGGGGACAGAGGGGCAGAGCCCTTGGGAATGCCCAGTGTGAGCTGGGGGGGGGACTGGGTGTGAGCTGGGGGGGACTGGTGTGCCAGGCAGTCCGCGGTGGGCAGCCTGGGCTGGGCACAGGGTCTGGCGTGACGGCTGGAGCGGCGGCTGGCGGTGGGGGGCAGCGATGCCCAGTCCTGCAGGCGCAGTGCCGGAGCAGTGGGGCTCTCCCGGGGCTGGGTGCAGGGGTGGCCAGCTGGGTCCCCGAGGAGTGGGCAGGAAAGGGGCCCGGCACAACAGGGTGGGGGGAGCATGGTGGCGGCGTGGGTGGCTCCGTGGTGGCAAAGGCCATGGGCAGCGTGTTGAGCTGCCAGCCCTTGTCCGTCCATCGTGTCCAGCCCACGCCAGGCTCGCCCTCGCCTGCGTCCTCGAGTGATGACCCGTCTCTGCAGCCAGTGCCTGGCCTGCCTCCCGCGCTCTGCCGCGCTCTGCCGCACTCGCCCCCTTCCAGCACACCCATGGCAGCCACCCTCTCCTCCACCTCACCCGTGGGGCCGGGGCTGTGGTGCCAGAGAGCCCACCCGCCCACCCCCGCCGGAGCTCCGGATCCAGCTGGCAGCGGGGCCCTGCCTGCACAGCGCCGGGGCAGCCGGGCTGTGCGGGCCCCCGGGGCAGGTCAGGTCCCACCATGGTCCGTGCAGCACTGGGCACAGCGGGGGCACAGTGACTTGGGGGGCACAGTCACCCCCTCCTCAAGCTGCTGTGGGGAGCAGGGCAGGCGAGGCCAGGACATGGTTGTGGGGACCTGTGCCCTCCTCTCCCCTGTCCCACCCGAGCTGGGGGGCCTGGCCCGTGCTGCGCGGCGCAGGGTGCTGCGGCACCGCTGGGAGCCGGCGCAGGCTGCCTCCCTGCGCGCTGCCGCGCTCCAGATCCGTCCGTCACAGCAACCCGCTTTCATCTTGGGGTGCCATGCACCACTTCCACACCCCCATTCCTGCGCAGCACGAGCACCGTCCTGCCCAGCCCATCCCTGCCTTGGGGTCCTGGGGGGTTTGGGGGGGGCAGTGGGCACCACCGAGTCTCCTGTTGTCCCTCACCCCACCAAGGTCAGTCTCTGCCCCGACATCTCGCCCCATCCCGGCTGCTGCTGGCACGGGGGCTCGGCAGGTCTCTGGCTGGGGCTGTCCCCCTCGTCCCCCTGGGGCCGGCAGTGCCGCCGTGGGTCCGGGTGCCCCCCAGCACAGCCCTTGCAGAGCCTGGGGCTGGGGGGGCAGCGGGGCAGCTGCCCCTGCCCCAGGACTGGCTGGGCTGGGGTGCCGGTGCCCCGCATGCCACGGCGGCCCGGCACGCTGCATGAGGAGCTCCTGCGGGCAGGAAGGTCGCGGCCGTCCCACCTCGGCCCCTCTGGCACCCGTTTCCCTCTGCCGTCCCTCGGCGGCCGGCACAGCTGTGCATGGCAGCGGCATTCCTGGCAGGGCGGGGGCCGCCTGGCCCAGGAGCGATCCCGTGGCAGGGGGGCGGCCTGTGGGACCCTGGCAGGTGCTCGCTGTGGTCCCGTGCCGGGGTGAGAGCAGCGGGACGAGGCATGGGCTGGCACCGGGCTTGCCCACGGCAGGGCTGGCACTGCCATCGTGGAGCCCTGGGGCAGGAGCTGGCCCAGGAAGGGCTCCCGGTGCCCCCCAGCCCCAGCGCGGTTGTGGCCCTGCAGTGGGCACAGCCGCTCGCCCTCCCCGGGCAGCTGCTCCTGCCCGCAGCGCCGGGAATGCTCAGCTGCTGGCAGGGCCCGGCTCAGCCCCACAGGCCACCGCGGCTCTCCGCCAGGTCCGGCGCCCGGGGAAGCCATTTGCTGCTGAGCCGGCGTTTTGCTCGGTGGCTGGGAATTGCTGGCACGTCCTCAGGACTGTCCCTTCAGAGCGGTGCCCCGACCCCAGCATCCACACGGAGCGGTGGCAGGGCTGTGGGGGCACCGCGCCAGCCCCTTGCCACGAGGGACTGTGCCACCGCCAGCAGCATCCTCTGCCCCATGGCCCGGTGCAGGTCCCGGAGTCATGGCAGGGACAGCATGTGCCATCCCTGTCCAGGGGCCTGGGGACACTGGGGTCGGGTGGGTGCTGGGGCTCTGCCACCCCCGCGGCAGCCGGGGCTGCTCGGTGCCGGCATGGTCGTGCCGGCGAGGCCGGGCAGTGCCGTGCTGCCCACATGCAAGCCCCGGCCTTTGTCTGGAGGAGGGGAGGCAGCACTGCCTGCACAGCCCTGCGCCCTGCACGGGCAGCACCGCTGGGGTCCCTGGGGGGGTCCTGGGGGGGCCCACGCAGAGGGGTCGCTGGTGTCGGGGTCCCTGCAGTGCGTCCCTGCAGAGGAGTTGCTGGGACAGGGGTGCTGGTGGGGTCCCAGCCCACCTGGTGCCCCCAGGGCGGGACGCGGTCCCGGGGTGCCCGTGCAGCCGTCGCGTGCCGTCCCTGCTCAGACGGGTCGATCGCGTTTGACCTTCATCTACCAAACGAATTACAGATTGTGTCTGGGGACGCCCCTCGCTGCTGGGGGGCGAAGACGGCGCTGGGGCAGCGCGGGGGCTCCGGCAGAGCTGGCACCATGCGGGGCCGTGGGGCAGAGGCCCCGGGCAGCGGTGTCAGCCCCGGCGCTCTCCATGCCTGGAGCCCCCCCTCTCCGCGGATTTCCCGGGATAATCCAGTGTTGACATGGCCCAGGGCGGGGATGGGCATGGTGGATGCGCAGCCGCGGGGCTGCCCGGAGCCCTGCCTGCCTGCCTGCCCGCACCGGCTCCCAGTGCCGAGAAGGGGGACTTGCCCCCGTGGCAGCAGAACTGTGCAAGCCCGGGACCCCCAGGGTGGGCGATGGGGGTGAGCCCCCCCCGGCCCTGGGGGGCTGCGCGGGACAGGGGCACCCGGTGGCCGCCCCGGGGCTGACGCCTGCCCTCTCAGCACCATGCTCGCCAACGCGGCCACCATGCGGATCCTCATCAAGGGGGGGAAGGTGGTGAACGACGACTGCACGCTGGAGGCGGACGTCTACATCGAGAACGGCATCATCCAGCAAGTGGGCCGCGAGCTCATGATCCCTGGCGGGGCCAAGGTCATCGACGCCACCGGCAAGCTCGTCATCCCGGGTGGCATCGACACCAGCACCCACTTCCACCAGACCTTCATGAATGCCACCTGCGTGGATGACTTCTACCACGGCACCAAGGTACCGCCCGGCCGCGGCCCCCCCTGCCCACCCCGGGCGTGCTGCCTGCACGCTCTGCCCACACCCCGAGCCCGCGGAGGGTGGGTTTGCTCAGGGAGGGCTCCCTGGCCCCCGGGGTGCCGGCGGGTGCTGCAGGGGGTCGGCATGGAGCATCTGCGGCCAAGGGGGATGCCGGGCAGGCGAGAGCGTTCGGTGGCCGGGCCCCGCTGGCGGGAGCTGCGCGGCGTGGGCAGGCTCTCTGCCCCGGCACTGCACCAACTCCCCAGCAGCCTGGCACCGTGCGCAGGCTGTCCCCATGTCCCCATCCATCAGGTCCCCTTGCTGTGAACATCCTCCTCCTTCACCGGTGCCACAGCACCCTGTGCCAGCATGGGGCCCTCCGCGGTGCCAGCCCGGCTCGGGGCCCTCCCTGTGCCGCAGGGTCCTGCCGTGGGCTGGCGGTGCCGTGCACCGGGTGCCGCTGCCTGGGGGTGTCGAGGGGCCAGCAGAGGCTTGTCCCGGCAGCGCCGGGGCCGGCTGTCTCCAGCACCCCGCACAGAGCAGCCATTGTGCCGGGCCGGTGCTGGCCGCGCCTGGCCCCGGGGTGCCCAGCATCCCTGGGCAGGGGCTCGGCTCTGCCGCGGCTGCTGCAGCACAGGGGTTGGGGTCGGGGCAGGCCCCGTGCCATGGCACAGTGAGGGGCCGGGAGGGGCACGGCAATGTGCTGGAGGGCAGGGGGCCAGTGCAGCAACCGCGGGCACCCCATGCCATGCCTGCTCCCCGTCCCCATCCTGGCAGGCTGCCTCGCAGCACTGCGCCGGTGCCACCGACCCGCGCCAGCACGCGAGGGCCAATTGGTAAAGGAGCTTTGGGGATTAGCCGGGCCGGGTGAGCCGGGGACACCGCCGGGTGCGACGGCTCCCACCCTGCTGCCCACGCGTGCCGCAGCGGGGGGGCTCTCCCTGCAGCCCCTGCGCTGCCTGGCCTGGCCTGGGCAGGCCCATCCCGGATCGGGCCCTGCGCCGGGGGCGCAGCGGGGGGGACTGCAGGGGCTGCGGTGCCCAGGCCCACCGGCAGCCCAGGCGGGGCGTTCCCCTGCACCCCAAATCCAGCGGTTGGTGCCCTGGCAGGCGGCAGGATGGGGCCCTCCAGATGCGTCATGTGTCCAGATGTGCTGCTGCAACCGGGCAGCGGCGGGCAGGGCCAGGGTGCTGCGGGGGGCGGTTGCACCCCACGGTGATGTGAGGGGATGCCTGCCTGCAACGGGGCCCAGCCCGGGACCCCCGCCTGCCTGCGGGCAACGCCGTGAGCCGAAGGTGGCTGTCCCAGCCCAGCCACCCGGGGATCAGCCCTGCTCGTAGCCAGGACCAGGCGGCAGGACCACGTGCAGCGTGGGCAGCACTGCGGGCCCTGGGGGCCGTTCCCTAGCGGGGCCAATCCTGACCCCCACCACCACTGTCCCCGTCACCCGCAGGCAGCCCTAGTGGGAGGGACGACGATGATCATCGGCCACGTCCTGCCGGACAAGGAGACCTCGCTGCTGGACGCCTACGAGAAGTGCCGCAGCCTGGCCGACCCCAAAGTCTGCTGCGACTACGCCCTGCACATGGGCATCACTTGGTGGGCGCCCAAGGTGAGCCTGGCCGCGCCGCGCCGGTACAGCAAGGCTCTGACCCCGGCACCGCGAGGCGGGCGCCGGGGCTGCGGTGCCCAGGAGCAGCTGCTGCAGCCAGGGCTAATTCCTGGCCCTGCTGATCCCATTAGCTGCTTGTTGGGGTGGGCTGGGCTGAGCCCCCAGCCTGCCTTTTGAGCTGCCTTGATCCCGGCTCAGCGGGGCAGGGGGTCCCCGCGGGGCTGAGCCCCTTGCCGGGGCGGGGAAGGTGCTGCCACTCCATGGAGGGGACCGGGACGCCCGGGCACGGTGGTCCCAGCTTGAGGGGGGGACCCCATTCTGCAGCACGACCCCCGCAGGGGCTGGCCCTGCTCAGCGCCCAGACCCCGTCCCACAGCACGCTCAGCCCCTGCAATCCCCGCCGAAGCTGCCAGAGCAGGATCAGGCCTGGCTTGAGCCGGGCTGCTCCCAGCCGTGCTGCAGGGAGACCCCGATCCCTGTGTACCCCGTGGCCCGGCCAGACCCTCCCCGGACAGAGCAGGGGATGGATGGGGACAGAGTGGGTGCCCCCCAGGGTGCATCCCAGCACCGGCACACCGGGGATTCGGCCAGGCCAGGGCCAGACCACAGCGTGACAGGGCGAGCAAAATCCCCCCGCTCCCCCAGCACTTGCCGCTCCCCAGATCACCCCAGGGTGCGTGCACAAATCCTGCGTCTCGCGCCCCAGGAGCGGTGTCAGTCCCTGCCCCGCGGCAGGGTGCACCTCGCCCCGCCTGCCCTGTGGGGGGGGAGCAGGTCACATGGCTGCCCACGGACCCCGGAGCTGCCATGTCCCCCCCACCGCACTGACCCCCCGTCCTGGCGCAGGTGAAGGCAGAGATGGAGACGCTGGTGCGGGAGAAGGGGGTGAACTCCTTCCAGATGTTCATGACCTACAAGGACCTGTACATGCTGCGGGACAGCGAGCTCTACCAGGTCTTCCGGGCTTGCCGCGACATCGGGGCCATCGCCCGGGTCCATGCCGAGAACGGCGAGCTGGTGGCTGAGGTGAGCGCTAGGGCTGGGGGGTGCCCACGGGCAGCCCGGCAGCGATGGGGCAGAGCCCCCTGTGTCACCCCCACCCTGACACCCCCCCCCATTCCCCAGGGAGCGAAGGAGGCGCTGGACCTGGGCATCACGGGGCCGGAGGGCATTGAGATCAGCCGGCCCGAAGAGGTAGGTGACTGCTGGTGTCCCTGAGTCCCTGCACAGGCGATGGCCTGCGATGTGGCTGGGATGCTCCGGGGCATCCTCATAGCTGGCACCGACCATGCACCCACCCGTGCACCCGTCTGTGCGGTCCATTCACCCATCTGTGCCACCCGTGCACCCACCTGCACGCCATCCATGCACACCATCTGCACAACCATTTGCACACCCATCTCCACACCATCTGCACACCCACCCTCGCACCACCCACCCGTTTGGCCGTGCCGTGCCATGCGTCTCACTGCCCGCTCTCTCCGCAGCTGGAAGCCGAGGCCACGCACCGCGTCATCACCATTGCCAACAGGGTGAGTGGTCCCGAGCCGGGCGGCCAGGACTGAACCCCGCTGCCAATGGTCCGCACCGGGGTCCCCCCCGGAGCAAGCTGGGTGTGTGGCACATGCAGTGGGCATTTGGGGGTGGGCGCCCCGGTTCCATGGGGGGCACGGGGACCCCCCTGGAGCCGGGGCGCCATGGTGACAGTGGCACTGACCCCCCTCTCCGCAGACCCACTGCCCCGTCTACCTGGTGAACGTCTCCAGCATGTCTGCAGGGGACGTCGTCGCTGCCGCCAAGATGCAAGGTAGGGGCTCGGATGGGCACCCCCGGGAGCGGCTCCCCCCGCCCACCCCGGGGCAGGACGTGGTCCCCCCGGGCTGGCAGTGGGGTGGGACGTGGACCCCCGTGGGCCCAGAGAGGGGTCTGGTCCCGCTGGTGCAAAACCTCCATCTCCCCCTGGCATCGTGTCCGTGCGGTGGTAGCCCGCAGGCCACGCCTCCCCGCCCGCAGGCCACGCCTCCCCGCCCGCAGGCCACGCCTCCCCGCCCGCAGGCCACGCCCCCTGCAGCCCGAGCCCCTGGCGCTCCCTCCTGCCTTGTAGTTCCGCCCCCTACAGGGGAAGAGCCCTTAGCTCCGCCCCCTGCCCTGCAGCTCCGCCCCCTGCCGTGCGGGCTGTCCCTGCGCGGGAGGCTCCTACACGCGTGGGCGCACGGGCACACGCAGGGACACGGGCAGAGGCGCGCGCGGAGGGGTGTGCACACGCAGGCGTGAGCCCGAGTGGGGCTGCAGCCATGGGGCACGGACAGGGACACGGGACACGCTGATGTGGCACGTGGGCAGGGGGCACACGCGTGGACACGGACATACCCGCAGGCACGGGCCGCACGCAGGGTGAATGTGGGCACCCGGAAGGTCATGGGTGTGAAGGGACATGGACATGGGCACATGCAGGGCCGTGTCACGTGCAGAGGTGCAGACACACACAGCACGGGAGGTGCGGGGCCACGGACACGCAGAGACACGTGGGCTCTTGCATGGACAGGGATGCAGGCAGGAACAGATACGCGGACACAGGAGCACATGTGTGCATGGGCCCACAGCCACTGGGCACCTGCAGCTCTTCTTGCAGACACACGGGACACAGACGTGAGCACATGTGTCCACACGTGGACATGGGGCTCCTGCCCGGACGGGGGCACACGCTGCCTGCAGAGATGCCGACATGGGCAGAGCACACGCATGCCCCTTGCACACTTGCCCATGCACATCCCTCCATTGCACACCTGCCCCCAGCCCCACGTGTGTACCTCCGCCCCGGCAGGGAAGGTGGTGTACGCGGAGACGACCACGGCGCACGCCACACTCACCGGGCTGCACTACTACCACCAGGACTGGTTCCACGCTGCTGCCTACGTCACCGTGCCACCACTGCGCCTGGACACCAACACCTCTGCCTACCTCATGAGCCTGCTCGCCAAGTAAGGCACCCTGGGCACCCCGTGCCCCAGCACCCCTTCCCGCGAACCGTGCTTCCCCGCACCCCACGCTTGCCGGTGCTCTCTGGGCACCCCTGGTGTCCAGCATGCCCAGGTGTCCTGCTCCCGGGTGCCATGCCGTCTGCCTGCCCTGTCACCCCAGCACCAGGTGTTCTGGCACCCTGCTCCCCAGGCACCCTGCTCCCCTGGTGCTGTGCTCTCCAGACACCCCATCCTTCAGGCATGCCCCTCCCGGGGCTAGCCCCTGGCACCCCACGTGCCTGGCACCTCACTTCTTGGGCACCGGGCTCTCTGGGTGCCTCACTTCCCAGACACTGCGCTCCCTCGGGGTCTCGCTCTGTGGGTGCTGCACTTCCCAAGCACTCCCTGAGCACCTGGGATGCTGGGTGCCCCGCTGCGTGGGTGGCTCACTCCCCAGGCAGCCCGCTCCCTGGGTGCTGAGCTCCCCAGTCACACCACTGCATGGGTACCCCATGCCCTGGGCACCCTGCTCCCCAGGCACCCCACTCCCTGGGCACTGAGCTCCCCGGTCACCCCACTGCATGGGTGTCCCACTCCCCAGGCACCCTGCTCCCTGGGCACTGAGCTCCCTGAGCACCCTGCTCCCTGGGCACCCCATTGCGTGGGTGCCTACTCCCCGGGCACCCCGCTCCCCAAGTGCTGAGCTCCCAGGCGTCCTGCTTTCCAGGCGCTGAGTTCCCCAGGCACCAAGCTCCCTGGGCACCCCACTGCATGGATGCCCCACTCCCCAGGCACCCTGCTCCCTGGGCGCTGAGATCCCTGGGCACCCCACGGCATGGGTGCCCCATTCCGTGGGCACCCCGCTCCCTGGGTGCTGAGCTCCCTGGGCACCCCACGGCATGGGTGCTCCATTCCTTGCACACTGAGCTCCCTGGGCACCCCACTCCTGGCCGCCTGCCCCGTCACCGGCTGGCTGTGGCCGAGCCGCCCCGGCGGTGCCATCAGCAGCGCTGCCCCATCCTCCCGCAGCGACACGCTGAACATCGTGGCCTCCGACCACCGGCCCTTCAGCACCAAGCAGAAAGCCATGGGCAAGGAGGACTTCACCAAGATCCCCCACGGCGTCAGCGGGGTGCAGGACCGCATGAACATCATCTGGGAGCGAGGCGTGGTACGGGGTCCCGCACCCCTCCCCTGCCCACAGGCACCCCCGGGACGGGGCTGGGACGGGGCTGCCCCCCGCTCTCGGGGGGCTCGGCAGTGGGTCCGGCTTGGGCTGAGCTGGCCCCAGCTTTGGGGTGGGAGGGCCCTTTCCCCAGGTCCCACGGGACGTCCCATGGGGTGTTTGCCCTCTGGCATGGGGGCGGGCGAGGTGCTCCCCAGTGCAACCCAGTGGGTCCCAGCAAGGGGCACGGCTCCGGCATCACCCCCGAGGTGTTCAGGGCGTTCGGGGTGGGCAGCACAGGGCACGAGGGACGGGGCGCAGGCAGCTGGGCAGCGCTGTGGGGCTGGGGCAGGATGCGGCCCGGCACATCCTCACCCCCCTGCTCCGGCGGCAGGTCGGGGGCAAGATGGATGAGAACCGCTTCGTGGCCGTGACCAGCTCCAACGCAGCCAAGATCCACAACCTGTACCCCCGCAAGGGCCGGATCATCCCCGGGGCCGACGCCGACGTCGTGGTGTGGGACCCCGAGGCCACCAAGTAGGTGCAGTCAGTGGGGGGACTGAAGGGGGCTCCCCATGCCGCTGGGCGCCCGCTCACCGCCCCGTCCCCCCGCCCAGGACCATCTCGGCCAGCACCCAGGTGCAGGGGGGGGACATCAACCTGTACGAGAACATGCGGTGCCACGGGGTGCCCCTGGTCACCATCAGCCGCGGGCGCGTGGTCTACGAGAACGGCGTCTTCATGTGCGCCGAGGGCACCGGCAAGTTCTGCCCGCTCCGCTCCTTCCCGGACTCCGTCTACAAGAAGCTGGTGCAGCGGGAGAAGGTAGGGGGTAGCGGGGGCCGAGCCGACACTGTGCCGCGGCGTGGGGCAGGGCTGCGCCGTGCCTGGCTCCCAGCTGCCGGAGGGGACGAGGGAGGTGGCGGCCGCAGTGGTCCCAGCGGTGTGGGTCGGTGCTGCCGATGCCGGGAGGACGGGTCTGTGCCGCCTAGTGCCATGGTGCCACGCCATGCCGTGGTCGGTACCGCCCTGGAGCATCGCGTGGCGGGAGCGCAGCGTGCCCCGTGCCGGGGACGGGAGAAGACGGCAGCGGCAGTGCCCGGCCAGGTGGCGTGCCTGCTGGGGGGCGCACAGTGGAGGGCCCCCCCAGCTCCTGCCCTTCCCTGGGCCCTTGCCCGCGTGCCGGCAGCGCAGAGGGTTTGGGGACTGTCACCCTGCGCGCTGCTGCAGCCGGCAGTCATCCCGACACATGTGCGACGCATGTGCCAAGCATGGGGGGCCCCCCGTGCCCCCCTGTCCTGGGCTCTCTGAACTTTGCTGGGTCCCCCCTCTGCAGCCCCCCAAAGTGGTCCCTCAGCTCACGGTGGCCCCGCGTGCACCGGGGCAGGGACACAGGTGGCTGGGACAGGAGGGGACCCTGGGGCACAGCCCCGTGGGCTGCAGTGCAGGTCTCGGCGGGGCTGCAGAAGCCCCTCTCCTCCTCTCTGCCCCCCCCCATTGCCCCCATCCCGCAGCGCCAGCCCTGCAGCCCATCGCTGGCCCCCTGTGGGCGAGGGGCACGGTCTCCACCCCACTGTCCCCCTCTGCACTCACGGGTGCCCAGGGCTCGACGTGGTGCTGATGCTGCAAGGGAAGGGGACGGCCTGGGGGTCCCGGTGCCGTCCCGGGGAGCTGGGAGCCAATGCCCAGCGCCATCGCTGGAGCCGTGTGCGGCGGGGGGCAGCGCTGGGGGCGCATGGGGCAGGGTCCTGCCGCTGCGTCTGCACGGGCATCGCCTGCCTGCACGGGCCACTCGGAGCACTCGCCTGCGCCTCACTGCGGGGGGTCGGCTTGGCACCGCCGGGGGGATGGGGGCGAGGGGCTGCGCCACCGGGGCCACCTGCCTCCCCCACACCCTGCTCTGGCACCGCTCTGCACTGGCACCTCCTGCACCGGGAGCCCCGCAGCCTGGCCAGCATCCCGCTTGGTGCCTCTCGTCCCCGGCTGCACCCTTCCCCACTCTGCAGCCCCCTCCCCACTCTGCAGCCCCCTCCCCACGCTGCAGCCCCCTCCCCACACTGCAGCCCCCTCCCCACACTGCAGCCCCCTCCCCATGTGTCGCAGCCCCCTCCCTAGCCACAGCGTGCCCTGGCCCCCTTCCTTCCCCTCCTTGCACCCGGCTGATCCGCACCCCGCTGCAAAGCAGTGGCACCCCTAACCCCGCTTGCACCGCGGGGCACCCCTGTGCTCCCCCCGCGCCCCGGCCGCAGCCCCCCGCCCACCACGGCGCGGTGCCACCCGGGCTGACGCTCTCTCGGCTTTTTCTTTCCCTTCTGGCAGAGTTTAAAGCTGCGGGGTGTGGATCGCACCCCGTACCTGGGGGACGTGGCCGTGGTTGTGCATGCTGGGAAAAAAGAGACGGGGACGCCCCTGGCCGATACGCCCACCCGGCCCGCCACGCGACACGGGGGCATGAGGGACCTCCACGAGTCCAGCTTCAGCCTGTCCGGTAAGAGCGGGGCCGCAGCGAGGGTCCCGGCAGCCCCGGCCCTGCGCCCAGCCCCCCCTGGGGCTCACCGGCAGCCCCGCATCCGGCGGCTCTCCGGCACCGGCCGGGCACTCGCCCCCCCCAGGGTGCCCCACCACCACCCCAGGGTGCAGCCCCCCTTCTCCTGGGCAGGGGGCCGTGCCGCCCCAGTGCTCCCGTGGCAGAGTAGGGAGCTGACCCCATCCCCGGACCCGCAGCCCCTCCAGCCCTCGCCCTCCCTCCGTGCACCGTCTGTCGCGTGGCTGCGCCTGGCAGGGGTCCGTGCCGGGCTGGGGGCGGCCGGGGGGCCGGGGCGGGCAGGACTGAGCCAGCGCATGCGTTGTGTTTGGCCCCGGCGGGCGCCTTTGTTCGCGGGAGTGGGACCAGAGGGATGGGGGGCATCCCCGCAGCTCCGGCTGGCGCCCGCCGTCCCACCCCGCAGCCTCCATGGCACTGCCCTGCGCCGGACAGGACCGAGCCGCGTGCCGTGCTGCGGCAGGAGCGGGGCTGGCTGCATGCTGCTCCCTCGGCTGCGGCACTCCGTGCTGCCCACGCTCACCGCAGCGCAGTGCTGGCTGTGCCGGGGCTGGCACCCTCGGGCGATGCTCCCTGCTGGCACCCCGCTTGGTGCTCCCGGCGGGGCGGGGGCCACTCTGACCCCCCAGGGTGGGACGCTGGGGCCTGGGGGGTCACGAGCGTCAGTGCCAGCGTGGCCGGTGCTGCACGAGGCACCGGTGCTCCAGTGCTCGCCCATCGCGTGCGGCACAGCCGAGGTGGGAGTGGGGCTGCGGGAGAGCCGGGAGGACACGGAGCACCCGCTGTCCCCACGGTGCCAGCGGAGGGGTGGGTGCCGGGGTGGCCGTCGGGCTCTCGCCCCGGTGCCGGCGGCCCTGACGCCGTCCGTCCGTCTGTCCGGCAGGTTCTCAGATCGATGACCACGTTCCAAAGCGAGCTTCGGCCCGGATTCTCGCTCCCCCCGGAGGCCGGTCGAGCGGCATTTGGTAGAGCCGGGGACCTGTCCCCCAACTGAGGACCAGGCGCCGGCCTCACGCCGCCCCCCCCGGGACCCCGGCTCCGGCGGGGCTCCCCTCGCACCGGGGGGCCCTGCCCGGCCCCCGGCCCGCCTGCGGGGCCGTGCCAGCAGCGTGAGCTGGCAGCCGTGCGCGGTGGGCCGGGGGGCCGGGGGCCGCAGCCCGGCCGGCGGGAGGGGACGGGGGCAGCGGGTGGGCCTGCCCCGGCCCTTTTCTGTTTGCACGTTGGGTTTGGATCAGTGAATTTTTGACTTGTTTGTGCATCACGTGGAAATACTCTGAAGTGGTTTGTGTCACTAGCGTTAGGGGAGAAGCAGGGACCCCCCCTTCTGCCCTTCCCACCCCCGGGCTGCTCCCCCATCCCTGCACCCCCCCCGGCCCCCACCTCCTCTCCCACCCCGACCCCACGCGGGACGCGTGAGCCCTTCCCACGCCCCAGCAGCAAGCAGCGTCACGGCACGCGCACGCCTGCACGAGCGTGGTGCCAGCAGCTGCCCGCCGGCACACACGTGCACACACGCTTGCATCCCTCCGTGCAAAGTGCCGACAGGCTCCTCACTGCTGCGTGTGTGCGCACACGTGTGTGTCACACCATGCATGGTCTCAGCGAGATGTTCATAGCACACACGTGCACACGTGCGTGCATCCCTCCGTGCAAGGTGCCGGCAGGCTCTTCACTGCCGTGTGTGTGCACACATGCATCGCACCGTGCACGGTCTCAGTGAGATGCTCATTGCACACACGTGTGCACACATGAACTCCTCGGCAGGTGTCCGTGCGCGTGCACGCACGGCCCCGTCCCTCCATGCACGACGGCGTGCCGGGAGCACCCCTCAGCCCTGCCCCTCCACGCCCCGCCGCGGGGCTGCCGGGGACCCTGGGGCTGCCGGGGCCGGCGATGCTCCCCAGCACCCGCGGCGGGCGCCGGCGGGGTGGGGTGCCCGGTCCTCGCCCCCCGGCTGCGCACTGGTGCTATCCGGCGGGCGCCCCGGCCCCGCTCCCCCTCCCCAGCCCGTCCCCGGGGTAGTGTCAGATGTGAGTTGTTCCTTGTGCACTTTTCCCCTAGGTGGTCCCTGTAGGTGTGCGGGGGGCCGGGTGGGCGCAGCCCGGCGCGGGGGTCCTGCCCGCCCCCGGTAGTTGCATATTGGCCGTTTTAGGAACCCGCGGTACGTTTCTGTTTGCTCATTAAAGACCGTTCTCACAGCGCCCGGCCTCGACGCCTGCTTGGGGGCTGGCTGGGGGGTCCCGGCTGGGGTAAGGCACGCGGTGGGCTCTGCATCGTCCCCACCTCCCGGCGTGCACGGCCGTGCGCCTGCACCCCGACCCTGCTGGGGTCTGGCACCGTCCCCACGCCTCCCCCCATCCATCCATCAGCCCCCGCCGCGCTGCCCCTGGGGACGGCGCCGGGGCAGGGGGCTCAGCCCCCCCACCTGTGGCTGGGTGCTGTCTGGGGGGGAGCGGGGCGAGAGGCTGCCCAGGGAGGGGGAGCGTCCACAGCCCTGCTGCGGGGACACACGGGGGTGTGGGGACGCAGGGATGCAAGGACAAAGGGAAAAAAGGAAGACCCGGGGAACAACCGACCTGTCAGCCTCACCTCTGTGCCCACGAAGATCATGGAGCAGATCCTCCTGGAAGCTGTGCTGAGGCACATGGAGGACAGGGAGGTGATTCGAGACAGCCGGCATGGCTTCAACAAGGGCAAGTCCTGCCTGACCAACCTAGTGGCCTTCTATGACAGAGTGACTACACCAGTGGACATGGGAAGGGCTACCGATGTCTATCTGGACCTCTGTAAGGCCTTTGACACGGTCCCCCACAATATCCTTCTCTCTAAACTGGAGAGGTATGGATTTGATGGGTGGACTGTCCGGTGGATGAGGAATTGGCTGGATGGTCGCATCCAGAGGGTAGTGGTCAATGGCTCAATGTCTGGATGGAGATCGGTGACAAGTGGTGCCCCTCAGGGGTCCGTACTGGGACCAGTACTGTTTAATATCTTCATCAATGACACAGACAGTGGGATCAAGTGCACCCTCAGCAAGTTTGCAGATGACACCAAGCTGAGTGGTGCGGTCGACACTCCCGAGGGACGGGATGCCATCCAGAGGGACCTGGACAAGCTCGAGGAGAGGGCCCGTGTGAACCTCATGAGGTTCAACAAGGCCAAGTGCAAGGTCCTGCACCTGGGGCGGGGCAAGCCCCAGTATTGGGATGGGGGATGAAGGGATTGAGAGCAGCTCTGCTGAGAAGGACTGGGGGTACTGGTGGACGAAAAGCTGGACATGAGCCGGCAATGTGCACTCGCAGCCCAGAAGCCAACCGTGCCCTGGGCTGCATCACCAGCCGCGTGGCCGGCAGGGCGAGGGAGGGGATTCTGCCCCTCTGCTCTGCTCTGGTGAGACCCCCCTGCAGGGCTGCGTCCAGCTCGGGGGTCCTCAGCACAGGACAGACAGGGACCTGTGGGAGCGGGTCCAGAGGAGGCCACCAAAACGATCAGGGGGTGGAACAGCTCTGCCATGAGGACAGGCTGAGAGAGTGGGGGTTGTTCAGCCTGGGGAAGAGAAGGCTCCGGGGAGACCTTATTGCGGCCTTTCAGTGCTTAAAGGGGCTTATCAGAAAGGTGGGGACAGACTTTTTAGCAGGGCCTGTCGCGACAGGACAAGGGGGAAGGGTTTTAAACTGAAAGAGGGGAGATTCAGACCAGATGGAAGGAGGGAATTGTTTACGCTGAGGGTGGTGAAGCCCTGGCAGAGGTTGCCCAGAGAGGTGGCAGATGCCCCATCCCTGGGAACATCCAAGGTCAGGTTGGACGGGGCTCTGAGCAACCTGGTCTGGTTGGAGATGTCCCTGCCCGCGGCAGGGGGTTGGACTGGATGGACTTTGAAGGTCCCTTCCCACCCAAACCATTCCGTGATTCGATGATTCTATGACACACGCGGGACACAGAGCTGGCCCTGCCGCCACGCAGCGGGAGGGCGAGGGCACACGCACACATGTGCACACGCATGCACGCACGCTGCCCAGTTGCACAAACACACACATGGGTGCAGGAGGGCTGCAAGGTGGGGATGGGGTGCAAGTGGTGTTTTGGGGGGCTGGGGGTCTGTAGGGCCATAGGACAGGGATGGGGTGCAGGTGGTGTTTTGGGGGGCTGGGGGTCAGTGGGGTTATAGGACAGGATTGGGGTGCAGGTGGGGTTTTTGGGGGGCTGGGGATCTGGGGGTCTGTAGGGCAGGGATGGGGTGGAGGTAGGATGTGGGGGGGCTGGGGGTCGTGGGGCTGTAGGACAGGGTTGGGGTGCAGGTGGGGTTTTGGGGGGCTGGGGGTCGTGGGGCTGTAGGACAGAGTTGGGGTGCAGGTGGAGTTTTGGGGGGCTGGGGATCTGGGGGCCTGTAGTACAGGGATGGTGTGGAGGTGGGGTGTGGGGGGTGCGGGGTACGGGGGGGGCGAAGGGTCCCGGGGGGCCCTGGGCTGCGCGGGTCCCAACATCTCAGGCGGCTCTGCGTGTCCCGGGGGAACCCTGGGGGCTGTGGGGGTCCTGGCAGCCGCTGGGGTCTCTTAGGTGTGTCAGGGGCTCTGGGGCTCTCCGGGGGGGGGGGGGGGGTCACAAATGTCCGAGGAGTCTCTGGGGCTCCAGGAGGCCCCGGCGGGGTCCGGGAGATCCCGGGGGGTCCCGGCGGTGCGGAGGCCGCCGCCGCCCGCCCCCAGGGGGCGCTGTGGGGGAGGCAGGGCCGCGGCCGGCGTTGCCAGGGCGACGAGAAGGAGGCGTGGCCCCCGCCCTGTTGCCATTGCGACGGGGGGCGGGGCGGAGCAGGGGCCAGTCCCGCCCGCGGGGAGGGGAGGTGGCGGCGGCTGCGCATGCGCGGGCGGCCCGTGCGGTCCCGGCCCGGTCCCGGCGAGCCCGGCGCGGAGCGGAGGGAGCGGAGCGGCGGCCGGAGCGGCCGCGGCCCGAGCGCGGTGAGTGCGGACCGGCACCGCGGGGCGGGGCGGGGCGGGGCGGGGCGGGACCGGGCCGCGCCGCCGCCATCGCCCGCATCCCGGCACCGGCCGGCGCCGCCCCCCGGGACCGAGCGGGGGGGCCGCCGGGGCCTCGGGTGATGGAGCGGCCGGGGCGGGGGGGGGGGAGGGTTGTGTCCGTCCGGTGTCCCCGGTGACGGAGCGGCCGTGACAGGTGGGGGGGCCTGGGGATGGAGCGGCCCGCCCGGCCGGGGCCCCCGGGGATGGAGCGGCCGTGGCGGGGGGGGAACCGGGGCATGATGGAGCGGCCGGGGCGGAGAGGTCCCGCGGTGCCGGTGGCGGCGGGGTCCGGCCTGACTCAGCGGCGGCCGCCCCTGAGCTCCGGCTGCGTCTCCCACAGGGCCGCGGGTCCGGCCCGGCCCGGCGGGAGCTGTAGTCCCGGCACCGCGCAACGCCCGTTACCGGGCATCACCGCCGGTTACCGGGCATCACCGCCGGTTACCGGGCATCAACGGGGCCCGGGCATCACCCGGGGACTCCCCCGGCCTCAGCGGGGTCCTGCCGGGCCCGGATCGCCGCCGGGCGCCGGTGAGGCGGGGCCGGTGCTGCCTGCCCCTTCCCGCGGGCTCGGGGCCGGTGCCGGGCGATGCTGCGGGGCGGGCGGGCAGAGGCCCCGCGGCACCGGCTTGGCCAGAGCCGTCCGGGGCGGCCGGCGCGGGGACCTGCCAAATCGTGACGCGCTCTCGCCCCTCGTCCTCATGGCGGCACGGTGGCGGTGGCCACGCCGGGGCCGAGCAGGGCGCAGGCAGGACGGCAGCGCAGTCAAACGGTGCCCGGTGCGTGTCGGGATGGGGGGACGGTGCCCTTCCCGGTAGTCCCCCGCGCCGTCCCCGGGGGACGTCCAGCCCTGGCTCCGGCCGATGACCTTCTCGCCGCGTGGGGAAGAGCAGGTCCCCAACGCTGCGGTGCGGGGTGCGCAGACCCCGGCCCCCCCAGTGCCGCCCTGAGACCCCCCACAGCCCCCCAGCGCCGCCGGGGCTCCCCGCGGATGTCGTGTGCCGCTCCCTCCCATCGCGCGCGTGGGTACGCAGCGGGGGACAGCCCTCCCCGGCGAGCAGCGCGGGCGCGCTGGTGTGGCTGGAGCACATGGGGCCTCTCCTCGAGGGGCTTGGCCAGCGCTGGCGAGGGGCTGCCCAGGGTGGGGGATGCTCTGCTGTGGCGCGGACCTGCTGGCGTGGATGTCCCCTGCCCCGGCCGTGGGGTGCCGACGAGCGGCTCTCCCTGTGCCGGCCCTAACCACCACCCAATTTGAATCATCAAAAGGCGCTCGGCATTAATGTTTCAGGGATGCTGTGCAGGATAAGGACGCTGGAGCGGGCGAGGGGGGAGCAGGCGCGGTGGGAGGCGCTGCCGGCGGCACCGCGCTCTGCACATGCTCCTGCCGCTGCTATTTCAAGTTATTTAGGTTAGCGAGAGCGGGGAGGCGGGGGACCCGCAAGGCTGGGCCACCCTGCCCATGCTCCCCCGCGTCCCTGTCAGCCGGCCACCGTGGCCGCACCAAGCACCGCCGTTGGGAGCCACGAGCTCCCAGTGTGTGAGCGGATGGTTTCCCTCACCGCGAGCTGGGACGGGCGCTGCCGCCTGCTAAAGAGCCGGGAAACCGGGGAAGGTACCGGGGGATGGACCCGGCGAGGAGCTGGGTGCTGCCTGTGCCCGGGCAAACCCATCTGCCACGCACGGGCTCCGGTGCGGCGCGGCACGGCAGGGCGCGGGGATGCTCCCCTCGGGGCCGGGGAAGCGGCACTGGGAGGGATGTCTGTGGTGGCCGGGGAGGACAGGGGTGAGCAGCCACCCTGCCAGCACCTGGGTGATTCTGCCAGCTGCCAGATCAGCCGGGCAGCACCGCAGCGGCTCCGCACGGCGCTCAGCCCCCGCTGGGTTGTCTGCCACCCCCCTCACGTATTTGTCACTTGAGAAGCCACCAGGACGGCTCCCAAAATAGAAGCCGCGAGTCGCAGCAGCCCAGCTCGCCCCGGCACAGTGCTGCTGCCGGGCTGGCGCAGGCAGCGAGGGGCCGGCTCCGACCCGCGGCCTCGGTGGGCAGCACTGCCCGTCCGGCTCTCGGGCAGCCGCAGCGGTGCGCAGTCGGTGCCTGGCCTTGGCAGCCGGTGCTGGCACTGCCGCCTCGGTGCTGAGAAAACACGTCCGGCGCGGCCGCCGGCCTCATTCTCCTCCCGCTTTGTTTGGCCAGAGCGTGCCGGCCCCGGCCCGGCGAGGGCTGCGGCGTGGGACGCCGGTGCCTGCCGCCGCCTCCCCGGCAGCGTCAGCGCGAGGAGCCGGGCTGGACGACCTCTCCGCGCCCTGGCAGCGCCGGCGGGACGGGGCAGAGACACACGCCCGAGCGTTTTGTTCACCGTTGGGCCTTGATTAGCAGCTCGGCAGCCGGACAATTAAAATGCAGCGGTAAGCGTCCCCCCTGCCCGTCAGCGCGGCTGGCTGGGCGCAGCCCCAGGCGCCCTGCACAGGCGGCATGGGGCGGGGGGGCTGCCGTGCATGGCGGGGGCTGCGCCCTGGACCCCCGCATCGCCCCGCACTGCCGCTGCCTGCAACTTGCCTGGGTGGCGGAGGCATGGCTGGCACCGAGGGCAGCCGGCAGGAACCGCGCTGCCATGCCAGCCGCTGCTCCCCGGGGACCCGGTGCCTGCAGAGCTGGGCCGGCGCTCACCCAGCGCTGAGGCAGCCGTGTGCCAAGCCCTGCGCCACAGCAGCTCCTCTCCCCAAGGCTTGCTGGAAATTGGGGCTAAATTCTTATTTTTATTCTTTTTTTTGCAAAAGCCGGTGGCAGAGGCAGCGTGCAAACCGGCTGGGCTGGAGGCTCCCTGCCTTGGGTGCGTCCGTCACCCGGCGTCGGGGCCGGGGCGGGCAGCGGGGCCAGCTCCTGCCCCGGCTGGAGGGCTGCCGCAAGCGTTCCCTTCCCTGTCATTATGCCGGGGCGTGCTCGGCGCTGCGGCGCAGGGCTTTGAAGCGGCATTTCAGAGGGTGGAAATGAGCTGGGTGGCACCGCGTGCCCCGGCGAGCCTCCCCTCGCAGCACCGGCTGCCCTGCCTCACCACTGGCTGCTTGGCGCTGTGCCGTGCCGGTGCTCGGTGGTGCCGCGTGCCGGAGCGGGGTCAGGGTGCTCCCCGACGGGCTCGAACGCGCGGCGGCGTGCGCGGGAGTCGGGGTGTGGCTGGCGGCGGCACGCCGGGGAGCGGCTGGCACGGTGACACCTGACTTCATCCCGCTGTGAAACCCGTCCCTGCGGCTGCAGGCTGCCGGCACGGGTCTTGGCTTGCTTCGGCAAAGGGGAAGCCGTGGCTGCACCGAGGCGCGGGGCGGGCACCAACGCCGGCAGCCTGCCGGGGAGCGCGGTGGAAATCCCGGGTGGCGAGGGGCGAGGGCGCGGGCGCGTCGCCCGCCCGTGGGGAGCTCGTGGGGCTGCTCCCTTGGCCCCAGCCCTGCCGTCGCTGGGCCCGTACCGCGGTGAGATGATGAGGAAGGGGCCGGGTTCAGCCCTCGCTCGGGAGCGGCCGAGGTTTCTGCCGGGGCTGCACCCCGCTGCTGCTGGGACGGTGTCGGGGGCTTCACCGCACCCGGAGCCACGCGGGGAGGGCGTCCTCGGGCCAGCCCCACTCGGGGTTGCGCTCCCGGGCTCCGCGCCCCCTCGCCTGCCCAGGGAGAGTCCCCGGCGGGGGGCTGCCCCCCCGGCCCCCCGGCTGCGGCGTGGGGAGGGTCCCTGCAGACCTGGCCATGCAGGGCATCCCGTGCCCTGGGCAGCGAGGGGCTGCGGTAGGGGCTGGGGGCTCGCCTGTGGGGCTCGCCCATCCCGGCACAGGCAGCGGGTGCTGGGTTTGGGGTGCCGGCAGCGTGGCGGGTCCCTGTGCCGGGGAGGCTCCTGCTGGCTGCTGGGGCTGTTTGGTGAGCCCCGGCACGTTCCCACATCCCCTCCGCTTCTCAAGGGTCTGGGGTGCGCCAGCCACCCCCTGGCCCCCACCCTGTCCCCCCACCAGGCCGTTTTAGAGGGGGCACCCCCGGGGCAGGCGCGGAGGAGGGCTGCGCGCCGGGGCTGGGTGCTGTGGGTGCTCCCGGGCATGGGGCTGGGGCAGTTCCCCTGCCGCGGTGGCTACAGCTGTGTTGGACCTGCCCCGTCCCACGGCGTGCGCCCCTCGGGCAGGGTGCCGGGAGAGGCAGGAGCACCGCGGCTGCCGTGCCGGGTCCGGGCACCGTGAATCCCCCCGCTCAGTTGGGGTGGGACCTGGCCCCATGGCTCATTGTGGTGGCCGGCTCCGGCACCCAGCCCAGCCCTGCCGGCTCTGCCGTGTGCGCAGGGCGCTGGCAGCTGCTCCCGGCTATTTCGGGAAAGGATGGTGATGGGGGGTGTCAGCCGGCCGCTGGCTCCTCACCAGGGTGGGCAAGCAGCCCCCTGCCCCGCAGCAGCCCCCCCACCTGCCAGCCCCCTGCCCGCTCCGGCAGTGGGCAAGCGCCGCTGCTTTCCCGGCTGCACCGCGGCGGCCGCACCGCAGTGCGTGTGGCTCTGGCTCTGCGCCGCGCATGACTCAGCTCGGCGCTGCCAGAGGGGGGGGACCCCTGCCCGCGCCCCAGCCAGCGCCGGGTGGCCTTAGGCTGTTTGGACGGGCGCTGCGGCCAGCGCGATGGGTGGCTTTGGTCCTCGCCGGCCGCCGGGGAGTGGGACGGTGCCCGCCACACCGTGCCGGGGGCTGCGGGGGGCTCCGGGGCAGGCAGCAGCCGCAGGGGCCTTGTTTCCAGCTGCTCCGGCAGCTAAAAATACCGACACCCCCGGCTGCGTGCTGGCGACACGGCCCCACGCGGGGCGGGGTGGGACGGGGTGCTGGGGGTCCCGGCCCTGGCGAGGGGACAGGCCGGCTCAGCTGCCGGTGGCGGTTCAACCAGCCAGGGCGCGTGGCTGTGCCGGGGCCGCATCGCCGGTGCTGAGTCATGGTGGTGCCGAGCCCGCGAGTGAGGGGGGGCTGCTGCCGCCGGAACCTTCCCCCCTCGCAAGCGGGCATCCAGGGAGGTGGCAGCACCCCGGGGTGGCAGCGCCCCACGGCCACCCCGTCATTACACCCACAGACCCTGTCTGCTGGGGGACAGGGGGTCCTGCATGGGGGTGCCCCCCCCAGGCGCAGGGTGCAGGCGTGTGCAGGCAGTGCCCCCTCGCCGGCCCCACATGACACCCTGGGCAGTGGCAGCAGGAGAGCGGGGCCGGGGGGGCGAGGGGAGCCCCCGGCTGGCAGCTGGGCCTGCACCCCACAGCCCCCCTTGCCAGGGAGAGGGGAAGCGGATTAACGCTGCTGCTGCTGCTGCGGCTGCTGTGCGGGGGGGCAGCGGCGAGGGGGACCCCCACTCTCGGGGAGGGGGCAGCGGGACAGGGACCCTGCTCTAAAGCGTTTGGCAGGTGGGACGGTGTCTCAGTGCCCCCCCCCAGCTCTGCGGCAGGGCTCCCCGGCGCTCTGCCGTGCCGGGGCTGCGGTGTGGGGTCTCCGCTCCCGCCTGGGCAGAGCCCTCCGCCATCTGGGAGCGGGTTTGCGGCCGGGCCTGCCGGCAGATGTTGCCCCTCTAAGCCCTGCTCTAATGGACCCCGATCCCGGCCCCGGCAGATTAGACGGCCACCGAGGGCTGGCCGGGGGGGCCGTAAGCTGCTTACGGGCCGGCACCGGCCCCCGGGAGCCCCGTGGCCACGCACAGGGAAGGAGCTGCGCCCCGGTGCAGGGGCAGTGCCCTCGGCGGTGCCCGCGTCCCCCCGCACCCCCTGCCCCTGAGCCGCATCCTGCACCGCATCCGTGTCCTGCGGTGGGTCCCGCTGCCAGCGGCACCCTCTGACCCGGCTCCCCCGGGGCTGTGCCCCCACCCAGGTGCCCCTGCTTGGGGCAGGGGTCCGCCTGGCCGGGTGGGACACCACGGGGCTGCCAGGGACCCTCGTGCCCCCTCCTGCTGTGCTCCCACCATACCGGGGGGGTGCAGCCGGGGTGGGGGTGTCCCACAGGCTGCGCCGTGGCAGCCGGACCCCGGTGTCCCCTGGTGCTGGAGCCTGGGTGGGACGGGCGCCCCGCGTCCTGCCGCCCCCGGCACGGAGTGGGGCTGGGCTGGGGGGCGCAGCACCGAGGCGGGGGGCACACCGGGCTGGCGGTGCCGGCGTGACACCCGTCTCTCGGCAGCTGGGGCATGGCCGTCAATGTGTACTCCACGTCGGTGACCAGCGAGAACCTGAGCCGCCACGACATGCTCGCCTGGGTCAACGACTCCCTCCAGCTCAACTACACCAAGATCGAGCAGCTCTGCTCAGGTGGGGTGCGGGGGGGTGGGCGGAGATGGGGGGACGGTGGCGGGGTGCCGCCGGCCCCCCGTGACGCCGCGGTGTGGGCCCGGCGCAGGGGCTGCCTACTGCCAGTTCATGGACATGCTGTTCCCCGGCTGCGTCCACCTGCGGAAGGTGAAGTTCCAGGCCAAGCTGGAGCACGAGTACATCCACAACTTCAAGGTGCTGCAGGCCGCCTTCAAGAAGATGGGGGTGGACAAAGTAGGTCCCTGGGCGGGGGGGCTGCGGCGGGGCGGGGGCCGTGCCGGGAGGGCAGCCCCCCAGCCCCTCCATGTGCCCCCCAGATCATCGCGGTGGAGAGGCTGGTGAAGGGCAAGTTCCAGGACAACTTCGAGTTCATCCAGTGGTTTAAGAAGTTCTTCGACGCCAACTACGACGGGAAGGAGTACAACCCGCTGCTGGCGCGGCAGGGCCAGGACGTCGCGCCCCCCCCAAACCCAGGTGATCACATCTTCAACAAACCCAAGAAACCCATTGGCACTGCAGGTAATGTCCGGGTCCCCCGGCGAGCGCTGCCCCCCGCCCTCCCGCCCGGCCTCCTGCACCCCACGTCGCTCTGGCCGCGGCCAGGCGTCCCCCCCCGCCCCTGCCTGCGCCCCGCTCTGCTGCCTGCCTGCCTGCGACTGGGGGGGCCGAGCGGGTCTGCAGGGACACCCGGGGCGGAGGGGACGGCGGAGGGACCCACGGGGAGCTGGGCAGGGCCCGGCTGCCTCCATCTTCCTGCTCACCCCGGGTCTGGGGGCGATTTGTCCCCCCAGGCTGCCCCCAAGGCTGCCACCCCCCCGTGCCTTGCTGCCACGGTGCCAGAGAGCCGCTGTGCAGCCTGGCTGCTCCCGGCCACGGGCGATGCTCCCTGGGCGTCGTGGGCACCCTGTGCTGGCGCCGCGCGGGCATCTCAAGGGCCAGACCTCCCTGTCCCACAGCAAACCCCGGCCAGGCCGCAAGCACCCCTCGAGGGGTCTGGGGGCAAGATCTGCCAGGGGAAACTGAGGCAGGGGGGAGGCTCAGGGCAGGACAGCCCGGAGTCGCAGCTCAGCCCCCGAGTGCTCTGCCTGCCCGTGCTGCCCGCTGCTGCCTCCTGGCCCCTGCCACCCCGCACGATGCAGGGGGGCGTCCCCGCCGGCAGCCCCCCGGGCTGGCATTAACCGGTTGGTCCCCGTCTGCTGTCAAGTCCCCCAGAGGACCTCTCCCACTGGCCCCAAGAGCACGCCGAACCCGGCCCGCCTCAGCAACGTCCCCAGCAGCATCCTCCGGAAAAACTCCCCCGCGGCCCGCAACGGGGGCACCGAGGCTGACGCGCAGATCCTGGAGCTCAACCAGCAGGTAGGCAGGGCCCTGCCTGCCGCTGCCTGCGCCCGGCTGCCGGCAGGGCCAGGGGACACCCCGGCCGTGGGAGGGAGGGGATGGTGCCGAGCCCCCCGGGCACCGGGGATCGTCCCCCTCCCAGCCTCGGGCTGAAGGCTCCGGCCCCCCCGCAGCTGATGGACCTGAAGCTGACGGTGGACGGGCTGGAGAAGGAGCGGGATTTCTACTTCAGCAAACTGCGGGACATCGAGCTCATCTGCCAGGAGCACGAGAACGAGAACAGCCCCATCATCACCGGCATTGTCAGCGTCCTCTACGCCACGGAGGTGAGGGCTGGGCACCACTGCCCCTCCCTGGGACCCCCCAGGACCCTGCCGCCAGTGCCCCCAGACCCTCGCCTGCTCTCCGGGCTTCCCTGGGCCGAGACTGCCTTCCCCTCTGGTCTCGTTCGCTTCCTGGGGTGCCGGGGGGGTGGTTTGGGCTTTGCTGAAGCCCTTGCACCGTGCCGGGAGGAGCCATGGGGATGAGGCGGGAGCCGGCCGGGAGCGGGAGCGCCCACCCTATGCCATCCCCGGGCTGATGGCCGCCTGTGCCCCCCTGCCAGGAGGGCTTCGCCCCGCCAGAGGATGACGAGCTGGAGGAGCAGCAGCCAGAGGACCAGGACGAGTACTAGCCCCGGCACGCTCCCACGCCCCGCGCCGCCCTGCGCCGTTCCCCCACCATAGACATTTGAGGTCTGAGCCTGTGCGCCTCGCCCTGCACTGTCACACGCCATCACAGTCTCCGGCAGCCGAGCCCGCGGCCTCGGCATCCAGCAGCTCCGGTGGGAAGCCACTGTCTCCATAATAAATAGATGTCCATGCAGCGAGGAGCACGGCTGTACCTATGCCGGGGACTGGCGGGTGGGGACGGGCTCTGGCCGCTGCGCCCGGGGCCCGGCCCTCGCCACCCCCACCCCGTATTTATTTCCGTTGTCCCCTCCGGTGTGAGTGTCGCAGCCGCCCCGGCGTGCCCCCCTGCCCCGCCGTGTGAGAGCGAGGGGGAAACACCCAGTCCTCGGGGTGTTTTCCCGGGATGGAGCGTGCTGCCTGCGCTGCCCACACCCTGCCAGCCCCGGAGCCTGGGGCGCGGCGCTGGTGCCAGCGGCCTGGGGACCACTGCACGGGGGTCGGTGCCCGGCCGGCAGCCTGCGGGCAGCGGGGAGGATGTGGAGAAGGGAGGTGTTGCTTCAGGTTCCTGGGAAGATGAAAAAGGACCCCCAGCCCGGCTGGGGACGCGGCCGCGGGTGCAGGCAGCGGGCGGGGGACCTGGCCGCCACCGGCCAGGACGGAGGATCCCGGGGTGGGAGCCTGTCCCCTCTGCGGCGTGGGGACGGCGGGGCCCTTCTCCCCGCTGCGGGGCCCCCTGCCCTCGCCCACGGCCACCGAGGACCCCCCGGGCCGGGTCTCCCGCCCTGCGGGGCGCTGGGGTGGGTTCGCTGAGCGCGGCACGCAGCGCCCGTCCTGGCCGTCGTCTCCCCATCGCATCGCTTGTCTGGTCCGTCACTCCGGTCGCAAAGCCTGCATCTGTGTTAAGTTTTATTTAAAATAAACTCGTGTGGTAAAACGTTGTCCTGCCCGTCTCTGGCCTGCGCCCAGCCGGGCGCTGCGGGAGGCGGTGGGGCTGCGCACGGGGAGCAGTGCCTGGCTGCCCCGGGCCGGGCAGGCCTGGGGGGGCGGCGGAGCAGCACAGGGCCCCGGCCCGGGGCGGTCCCTGGGCCGGGCCGCTCCGGGAGCCCCCGCTGGGGCTGGGAGCCGCCGCGGCAGCATCTGCATGGCCCCGCCCCCTCCCGCAAGGCCCCGCCCCGTCGGCTCCGAGCGGCGCCGCCGGCAGCATCGCGATCTGCATGGCCCCGCCCCCGCCCGCAAGGCCCCGCCCGCAAGGCCCCGCCCGGGTCACGCGCGCAGGGCAGCGCCACCAGGCGGCGCGGCGGACCGCTCCCCCGCCCCTCCCCGGCCGCCCGCGGCCGTGCGGCCCACCCGTGCCCGCCGCGTGGGCGATAGTCGTGACAGCGCTCGGGGGTCGCCCCTCCGACCCAGGCCTCAGCGCCGGGAGCCCCGCGGGGCTGGCAGGGAGCCGCTGGCGACACGGGACGGGGGGAGCAGACGCGTCCCAGCCCCCGGCGACGAGGCCGGGCGCGGTGAAGCCCTGCGCAGCCGAGTGGCCGGGGCTGCCGAGACCACGGGGCCGCGGGACCGGTCCCCGGGCAGCCCGAGGGTCCCGGCTGGAGCCGGTGGGACAGCGGCACTGGGGGAACGTGGTGAGGGAGCTGGGAAGCGGGCCCTGCCCCGACCGCCCGGTCCCCGGCCGGGTCCCACCTCGGCCGCCCCCTAGCGCCCCCCGCGCCCGGAATGAGCGGGCCCGACAGGGGCGGGGCCTTGCGGGCGGAGGCGGGGCCATGCAGATCGAGCACCGCGAGGAGTCTGATGGGAGACCCACGCGCCACGACGACGCCGGCCGCGGGCGGGCGCGGGCGCTGCGCGGGCGCTGCGTGGCGGCAGAAAGCGGGGCTTGGGAGTTGCCGTGGTCGCGGGTCGCGCGTGGTCGCGGAGGGCGTGTGTCCGTGCGTTGTGGGTGGGTGCGCGGGTGTGTGGTGTTGCGGGCGCGGGGGTGGGGCATACTTACCTGGCAGGGGAGACACCATGATCAGGCAGGTGGTTTTCCCAGGGTGAGGCTCATCCCCTGCACTCCGGGTGTGCTGACCCCTGCGATTTCCCCAAATGCGGGAAACTCGACTGCATAATTTGTGGTAGTGGGGGACTGCGTTCGCGCTCTCCCCTGGCATTGTGGTTCCAAGAACAGACTATGTGATGCAGCACGTTTATTTCTCCATTGGGGCTGTTTGCGGGACCCCGGTGGCGAGCATGTCCGGGCTCCGCTGCTCGTGCAGGGACAGGCCCCGCGGCGGGCAGGGGCGCGGTACTGGCGGCCGCGGGGTGCCGGGTGGAGGAGGCGGCCACCGAGCGCTGGAGCCGTCGCGTCAGGATCCGGACAAGCTGGGCCCAGGCAGGGAAGTTCCTTTTCGTGCCCATCACCGCTTAGCGCCGGTCCTCGTTTTGAAAAACACGGAACCTCCCCGGCTCCTCCGGCACCGCTGCCTCTCGGCCGTCCTCCGCTCCCCGCCCCGTTCCCGCTGGCCCCGCCGGCGGGGCCGCGGGGGACCGTGGCCGAGCCCTGGGAAGCGCTCCCGATCCTCCTGCATCTTCACGTGGCCAACGCCAAAACCACCTCGCGCCCAGCTCAGCCCCAGCCCCGCCCCGCTCCCCCCCCCCGTGCTCTCTCAGCCCCGCCTCATCTGCCCTTGGAACCACAACGTCAGGGGAGAGCGCGAACGCAGTCCCCCACTACCACAAATTATGCAGTCGAGTTTCCCGCATTTGGGGAAATCGCAGGGGTCAGCACACCCGGAGTGCAGGGGATGAGCCTCGCCCTGGGAAAACCACCTGCCTGATCATGGTGTCTCCCCTGCCAGGTAAGTATGCCCCACCCCCGCGCCCGCAACACCACACACCCGCGCACCCACCCACAACGCACGGACACACGCCCTCCGCGACCACGCGCGACCCGCGACCACGGCAACTCCCAAGCCCCGCTTTCTGCCGCCACGCAGCGCCCGCGCAGCGCCCGCGCCCGCCCGCGGCCGGCGTCGTCGTGGCGCGTGGGTCTCCCATCAGACTCCTCGCGGTGCTCGATCTGCATGGCCCCGCCTCCGCCCGCAAAGCCCCGCCTCTGTCGGATCGGCGCGGCTCTGCCGGCGGCGGCGCGATCTGCATGGCCCCGCCCCTGTCCGGAAGGCCTCGCCCCCAGCGGACCTGCCCGCATCAGTGGGATCTGCATGGCCACGCCCCCCAACAAGGCCCCGCCTCCTGGCTCCTCGGCCGGCAGAGGCGCGATCTGCATGGCCCCGCCCCGCTCTGCGGGCCCCGCCCTTCCCTCCGCCCCGGGCCACCCCCTCCTGGGTCGTGCCGTGCCCCGGCCCGGGGTGGCTGCTCAGACCACACGGACAGTGCCGGGGCGGGCGGGGCGCGGGGCGGGCGACCGAGACGTCCCGGTGGCGGCCGCGCTGCGGGGGGGGCGGGGCCGCTGGGGGGCGGAGCGTTCTGGCCTCGCCCCGGCGGAGGCGGGACCGCGGCTGCCCGCTCACGTGGCGCGGCGGGGCGGGGCGGAGACGTGGCAGCATCCGCGCGGGGCCCGTGTGCGCGGCTGCAGCCAATCGGCGTGGGCGGCGGGCGCATGCGTCCCGCCCCGCCCCGCTCGGCGCCGCCGCCTGCCGTTCCCCGGGGCTCGGCGGCGATGGCGGCGGCGGGCGCGGGCCCGGCCGCGGCGGGCGGCGGGCGCTGGGAGCTGGTGCGCAAGGGCCGGCGGCCCACGGGCGGCCCCGGCAGCCGCCGCGCCCTGGGCGAGGCCAACGCCGGCCGCGCGCTGCCTTTGGCCGGTGAGTGCGGCGGGGTCGCGCGTGGGGCCCGTGGGGCTGGGTGGTCTCGCGCGGGGCGGGTGGCTCGGGCCATGGGGGGCGCTGGGCTCCGGCGCTGCGGGCACAGCGAGGCCGCGGGCGAGCGTCCCCGCGGAGCCCGGGGCTCCCGCTGGCTGCGGGGCCCACCCGCCTCCCCACGCCGGGGCTCGGGTCCGGTTTGCCCGTCGGGCCCGGGGAGCGGCCCCGTGGCCCGGAGCTCCCCACGGAGTGCCCGGCCACCTTCTCGCCTTTCCCGGGTTCCAGCTCCCATCGCTACCTCCGACACCGTCTTCGAGCTGGGCTTCGAGAAGATGCTGAAGAAGCAGAACAAGGAGCAGGTCCCTCCCGCTTCGGCGCCCGAGCAGCCGCACCGGAAGCAGCACGCGGGGAAGAGCGCGAAGAAGCCGTCGGCGAATGACGCCGGCGTCAAGCCCGGCAAATGCCGCTCGCTGGAGGAAGCCCTGAGAGCCGTGAGTGTGCCCGGCCGGGCTGTGCCTCGTGGGCGCCCTGCGGCGCGTGTCTGCGGGCCGCTCGTCCCCAGCCCACCCCGTTCCTGCAGGCCTGAGAGCGCTCCCGACCCGCACTAGCGCAGTGCAGCCGAAGCTCCGGGTGCCGTTGTTCCGCGGTCCCCGCCGAGGCCGGCCGGCGTTCCAGCAGCCTGTGCTCTCCGTCACTTCGGGAGCAAGGGCCTGGGCGCTCGGGGCGTTGGGATGCGGTGCCTGGTTTTGGTTCAGCTTTACCGCACGGGTTCATCGCGCCTCGGGAGGAGGAGGCCGGCTCCCGCGCCCCGGCCCCAGTGTGCCGGGAGACCCCCGGGCTCGTTAACGCATCCCCGCCCTTGCGCAGGGACGAGCGCTCCTGCGCGCCGCTGGCTGCAGCCCAGGGGGGTCGCGTTCGCTGTGGGAGCGGAACAGATGGTGCTCGGTGCTTCGGCGAGCGCCGGGCTGGCCTGGGAGATCTGTCTCGTGCTTGAAACTGTACTGTTGCTGTGGGCAGGAGGCAGAACGGCGGGAGGAGGCTGGAAGAGAATTTCTGGTTTCTTTCTTCACCCACTCCCTGTCTGCTGTCTGGGAGGAATCCTGAGAAAGCGTCACTGGTGAAACCTCCTCCCTGTCTTACCGGCTGCGGTCCCGGGGAGCCCTTTCGGAGCTCGTGCTCCCTGCGTTTCAGAGGAATCTGTAGAACTTGTTTGTCTTCCTCCCGCCTGTTCTTGTGCTGTCTGAGCATGGACGGGTTTTAGAAAGGAACCCCAAATTAACGCTGTGGAGGTAACGTGTCTGCCTGGCAGGGCTCTCCCGCAGCTCTCCCGCCCGTCCAGCTCCTCGCCTTCACCCAAGTGTCACGTCTCGCTCGTGCCCTGAGCGCCTCTGATCAATCCTGCCGCAGGGGCGGGGGTTTCCTGCGCTCCGCTGAGCACGAGCGGCTCTCCTCATCCAGCTTTTGCACACAGAGACAGCTCGGAGCAGAATTAACGTGTGTTATTTCTGTGTGTGTCACGGCAGATATTCCTCAGGGAGAGCGGCCTGGGGCTGAAGCGTGGGTGCCCTGTAACGGCTCTGCACAGCTCAGCAGTGACAAATGCCGCTGTGCGACGGTGGCTCCGCCAGCCTCGCTGACAGCGTCATTTAGTTTTTTGAGGTAGCAGCAGCTATTTTTTTTCTTACTCCTCTTTCCAAAATGGTTGCTGAAATAAACACGCAACAAAAGGTGCCCAGCTCAGGTTTAATAACCTGCTATGGCTCAAATCCACCACGGAGAGAAACGTTAGACTCCGCAAAACGTCGAACAGCTTCGAACAGTCTTGGTGCATCTCCTAAACTCCCTGAAGTGTAGACAGGTATCTGTCCCTGCGAGCTTGCAGATAGTCTGAGTTTAAAGCAGGTGATAAGCATGTGTCATGACCGGTAGCAGAGGAGGAGGAAGGTGCGGGGATGCGAGCTGCTGTCTGTACTCGTGGTTTGTCGGTTGCGGTGGGTAACCAGGTGGGTCTTGGTGATCTTGGCTATTTTCTCCTTCGAGGGCTCTGGGTGCGGAGTTCCCTGACGGTGCTGATACCAGCCAGCCGCGCCGGGGGTGATGCCGGGCTGATCCACACCGAGCCGCAGCCTCGTGCTGTCTCCTGCCTAGAGCGAGCCTTTGACGGTGCCGGCGTGCTCCGCGGCGGTTTGCACGGAGCCAGCTGGTCCCAGGCGATGCTCGCCGCGGGGCACGCGGGAGCGCAGAGCGGCAGAGCCCCGGCTGGCGTGCCGGCGCCCGCGGGAAGGTGGAGCGCGGAGCAAGGAGAACTTCGGCGGGCCCGGCGGCGGCTCCAAAGAGGGAGGAGAGCTCGTTCCTGCGGCTGTGCCGGCGCAGCCCGTCCTTCTGACGTCTCTGTTGGCTCTGGGGCTTTCTGCAGCCCCTTCGGTGCTGGGCGCCTGCAATTCCCCACATGTTGTTATTCCCCGGTAGCAGTCTTTGCTAATCTGAAGAAAATGTGTTTCCAGAACAAAACCAAACGCTGTTTCCAGGCCAGTGCTCCCATTTGCTTTAGTAGGTGGTGGACTGGGGGGGTCCCATGCGGGAAGGGCAGTGTTATCGGGATGAAGGTGGGGAGTGTTTCCCTCCGTGCCCAGCAGCCTCTTAGGAGCTGAAGTTAACTTTCTTCTTTCCATGCTTTTTGACCAGTTCTGCGCGTCCCGGGTTGAATTTGTCTGTCTGCCCCTTCCAGCTCGACTTGGCAGATCTGCAGAAGGAGCTGGATAAAAGCCAGAGCGTGTTCCCCGAGAACCCTTCCGTCTGGGTGAAGGACCTGGCCGGCTATCTCAACTACAAGCTGCAGGCACCCAGGAGCGACCCCCTGCTCAGCCAGCACCCCCACGGTCAGTGGGATTCACCTGCCCCGCTGCGGGGGGGTCTCCACCCTGGAGCTTTGCTCTGGAGCGGCTTTGAGCTCCGCAGAGGTGTGCAGGGCCTGGGGCAGGCGCTCCTCCGCGTGGTCCTTAAAACCATGCGGAGCCGGCGATGGGGCAGCCGGGCGCAGGGAGCGGCGCAGGACGGCACCCGGGAAGAAGCCGCCGAGCGCTCCCCTCCCGCCCCCCCAGGCAACCTTAGAGAATCATTTAGGTTGGAAAAGCCCCTTAAGATCGTCGAGGCCGACCGCCTTGGTCCCAGCAGGAGGACTCGAAGGGGTTCGGTGCCATATGAATCACTTCGGCGCCGTCTTTGCCAGGTTTATTTTGTGCAGGTGTCTTAAGAGTGCAGGTCAGAGGGCAGCTCGCTAAAGGGGCAGTTTTTAGGAAACGGAGCAGACAGGACCAAAACAGTCACAGATGTGAAAGGAGAAAATCTCCTGTTTTCACTTGAGACAAATCGAGTCGAGCCTGTCCCACAGGCTGGGCTTGTTCCCTGCAAATAGAGATGTTTGGGCTTTTCTTTGCTTTTTTTTTTGCTCCCTCCAAACAGTTTTTTTTTCTGTGCCAAAACTGTCTTAGGAAACTTGGTAATGGAAAAGGCACAAGACTGTTCTTTGGTCAACAAATAAAATGGGGATTATTTACTTGATTCTGGATATTGCTATCATTGACTTTCCTTGACTATAAGACAATAAAATTGTCCTCACAGTTGGCAAATTAGAGACTTTCTGTAGTCACCCCTTCTCGGTAAAGACCCATAACTTGTATCCGCTATTGTGGAATTCAGGAATCTGCTCGCAGGTATCCCCGCTCGTTTTTAAGAGGGATATTCTGGCTGGATTTCCCTTCTATGCGTGATCTGTTGGTCTACACTTGCTTTGAGCACTTGTTGCCAGGGGTGGCAATGGGTAAAAGAGCAGAATATCTTCTCAAAACCCCTGTATCTCCTGCAGTATCAACGTTTAACAGAAAGCAATCCTTTGTTGCTGAATTAGATGCATCTAATGTAGAATAACCGAGAAAGAAGTCACTTGTAGACTGTGTGGTGTATGAGGACAGGGCGCTTCTCTGCGACCACCTCGCACGCTGGGCCAGCTTCTCCTCGCAGCTGCAGCTAAAAGTCTCGTAAACTGGCGCTCACTAAACTCTTCCCACTCCTGTCTTGGCTGCAGACTATCCGTACTGCCTCGTGAGCAAGGAGCTGAAGAACATCATCAGATCCCTGCTGGGAAGGTCGTCCAGCGTGCTGGAGCTCTTCTTCGACCACTGTATTTACACCATGCTACAGGAGCTGGACAAAACCCCAGGTGAGACGCGGTCGGCGCAGGTCCGGCGCACCGACGCACCCGTGGTGCTCCGTTAGTGCGGTGGTTCTTCCACAAGGCGGTCTGGTGCTGAGGCTTTCTGACCACGGGGACGCTGCTGCTCCTCGTCGCCTGTTTTAAGAGCTCTTCTGAGCTCCTCCGCGGAGAAGGCGAGGTGGGAAACTCCTTCTGCGCATCCTGCACGCGGTGAGGGGCTGTTCCTGCCCAGGCGGCTCGTTGGCGTGATGCAAAATGCTGCTGCTGGGGCTGCGGGGTTCCAGGCTGGAGGAGCCGGAGCAGGCGTAGCTGGGGGCGAGGTACGAGCCTGGCATGGTGCCGTCAGCGGGAGAATTGCAGAAGGGAGGGTACCTGGTGGAAAATGCCTCTCCGAGGGCTTTCACATTTGCGCTGCCAAAACCAGCACAGGCGCGTGTGGCTGCAGCTTGTAAAACGGGGTCTTTTGTCCTTATGAAACTTGGGAACAGCCGGTTTGTTGCTGCGCTGCAGTAGCGGTGTTTCCTGCGAAGCGAGGGGCCCCGTCGGCTGCCGTGCGGCTGTTTCTGCCCGCTGTGATGCCGAGCGCGCGAACGCCCGGCGGGGTCGCCTGGGTCCTGAACAACGGCGAAGGCTTGCTGCTTGTGTCGGACGCAAACCCCAGCTGCCCCTTTCCGTACCGCCCCTGCCGCGCCGCCAGCCGCTGGTAGCTTTAGCAGCAGCACCCGGGTACCGCCTGTCCCAGGGTTCAGCAGAGCTGCAGGGGGTCGCCGGACGGCGCCTGGGAACCGCAGGGGTCCCCTGAACCCTCCTTCTCTTCTGAACGTGAACAGGGGGGAAACGAGCCCTCGGAAGTTGCCAGACTTGGGGCTGTGACAATGATGGTTACCGTGCCTGCCTGCCGCTGCTTTGGAGCGCAGAGCTGGGCTGTGGGGGCTTTAGGAAGCTGCTGATGGGTTTCCGAGGGGGTCTGCCCTGCTCCCGTGGGCTGGAGCCCTGTAGTGGGGGCAGAGGGCGGGTGGGGGGCAGTGCCAGGGAGGGAGCAGGACCCACGCTGCTGTGGTCGGGCTCGTGCCCGGAGCTCGCTAGGGCAGGTCTGTGCAGAGGGGGTCGTCACCCCCCATTGTCTTCTGGGGGTATCGCAGGGGGAGGGAGGCACTTGAAGCGGCCCGCGGCTGAGAAGTCCCTTCTGTGCTCTGTTTCAGGGGAGTCTTTGCACGGGTACAGGATCTGCATCCAGGCGGTGCTTCTGGACAGGCCCAAAATCGCCACGACGAACCTGGGCAAGGTGAGCTGGATGCCTGGGTTGGCAGGCGCTTTCCGGGTGGATGCAGTAAACCCGGCGGTGCTGCTCTTCCTCCCGCCCCGAGGATCCCCCGGAGCGGCCGGACAATGAGCATCCATTCCCGTTAATTGGCATTCCTTTGGGAGCTGTTGGGGTTGTCCCGCACCCAAAGCCCTTGTGCCTCCCTGTGCTTGTAGCCCACGCAGAGGGACCAGCACCTCCAGTATCTCCCCTCCTCCCCAGATGTGCTGGAGCTGCTGTAAGCACCGGTGTCCCGTGGCGTCTTTTCTTTAAGGACCTTGTCCAAAGCTCGCGCTCCCTCCCGGCCGCATGCTCTGTGCTCTGCCGCGCTCGGAGGGAGTGGGCTGTGCCCACCCTTGGCTGCGCTCGGCGGTCAGGCAGCCGTGGGACAGGAATGAGGATTTCCGGGGTCCTGCTCCTTCCAAGCAAGTGGCCGAGCGGGTGATGGCTGCGGCTCGGTTGCCGTCCAGCACCGCGCGGTGCCGGCAGCTCTGCTTCCCCGGGGCTGGGGTTTGGGGTTCCGCCTGCGCCCAGCTGGCACGGCTCCTGGCCTCGCCTGGTGCTGAGGGTCCCTCCCGGGGGGCCGGGGGCTCTGCCCTGCTCCGGGGGCTGCTCCCTGCCAGGCCGGGCAGCCCAGGGCCTGGTGGAGCCGCCGCGGTCCTGCGGCACCGGCGGCCCCGCGAGGTGATGTGGCTCTGGGCTCGTTTGTGGCGGCGTTGGGGTGGGACGGGCTGAGGCTCTTCTCGATTAACGTGTCTTCGCCTCAGTACTTGGAGGTGCTGCGGTCCCACCAGAACAGGCCAGCGAAATGCCTTACCGTCCTCTGGGCGCTGGGACAGGCCGGGTTCGCGGACCTCCACGAGGGCCTGAAAGGTGAGAGCTGGGGGCGGCGGGCTGGGCGCCCGTCCCCGCCGAGGGGCGGCCCCCGGTCTCCGCTGCCGCTGGTGTTACCGCTCAGGAGCGCGGTCTGCTTCAGAACACGCCGTCCTGCTGCGGAAACGCTGGAGAGGGGCTGCAGCGGGGTGCTGGGGGCGGGGGGGGCAAACGGCTCCGGGGGGACGCCCGGGAGTGCCTGCAGCCGCCGTGGGTGCCTCCCGGTGAGGGCACGCTGGGCCCCTCAGCTGCTCGTTTGGGAGCAGAGTCGTGAAATCAGTTAGGTTGGAAAAGACCCTTAAGAATCATTGAGTCCAACGGAGTGGGGGAGCCCCCCGCGCTGCGGTGGGGCTGCGTCGGGGTTTGCTGCCTGGCGTGTCGCGCGTGACGCTGCTCGCTGGCACCGACCGCTCGTTACGCCTCGTGCGTGGCTTCATTCCTCAGCGTCTGCTGGTCACCACCGCAGGAGGGGAGCGCCTTGTGCCGAAGTGTGTCCGCAGGCGCAGATACTCAGTGTTTAGAGTGGCGGCATTTTAGAGCTGCGTGAAGTGGTTAATTATTTTCGGGGAAGCTGGGGGTGTCGCAGGAAACACATTGCTTACAGAAGGGTGCGTTCAGAGCTCGTGCCCGGCCTCGGCGGCCCCTCTGCAATGATAGAAACTGCCCTTACGGCCTCTCATCTCCGGGGAGCACCTTCCCCCGGCTGGGATGGGGAAATCGCTGGATCCCAGGAGGAACCGTCCTGCCTGGAAAGACGGGGAGCACGCTGCTCTGCCGTTCCTCTGCGAGCAGAGCGGGCGAGGCAGCGCAGCCGCCCTGGAGCCCTTCCCGAGGGATCTGTCCGTCTGTCTGGTCGCCTGCTGGGCATTTTGAGTGAGGAAAGGTGGCGGTGGTTTTGTCCTGGGTTTAAATGTAGCTGTGGTCCTGGCACCCGAGTGTTCCTCTGCTTTTCGGTTGCTGCTTGTGGACCCGAGGAGTGCTGATGGCAGGAGCACGTGGCGCGGCCGGGGAGCGCTCGGTGTCGCCTGGGGCGTGGGGGCGCAGCAGGAGCCCTCCTGCTCCCCAGTCTGACCGCTGCCTCTCTCCCGCAGTGTGGCTCGGTGTCATGCTCCCGGTGCTCGGGATCAAGTCTCTCTCCCCGTACGCCATTGCCTACCTGGACCGTCTGCTGATGTGAGTTACACCTCGCTTTCATCATCGGGGTATCCGCGTTAAGAGGAACGAACGCCTGCCCGGGCTGCGGGGCGTGGTGTGACTGTGTCTGCGCCGAGCTGGTGGGAAAACCTGAGCGTGCGGGTGGGGAGTGCGAGGGAGCGGGTGTGCGCGCCTGCAGAGCCTGCGGCGGTGGGCTTGCCGTGCGGCTTAGTTTGTCCCTGATCTTTGGTGGCTGCATGTTGTGTCGGGTGTCCAGAGAGCAGTCGTGGCACCTCCTGACTACGCCTGGTGCCGTGGCGGCTGCTGGTTCCACTATGGCTCTATAGAAACGCTGGGTTTCAGCACAGGTTTCCTCTCCGCTGCTGCTGGTGCCTTTCCTAAAATGGCAGTGGCAGTGGAGGGGGAGCAGAGCCCTTCCCGGCCGGCCCCGGTGACCTCCCCAAGGCGTGCGAGCAGCTGAGGTGCCCCTCGGCTCCGGCTGGGGCGGCAGTACAGGTGCTGCGGTGCCGCGGCAGCACTGGTGCGAGCCTGCCGGTGCCCGGGCGCCCTGTGCCAGGAACAGGCTTCTCCGGTGCTGGCACGCCTCATCGCCTGCCCAGCGCGCCTGGGAGAGCGGCCGGTGTCTGTGCCCAGAGGGACAGCGCTCCGAGGAGCAGGGTCCCCGTCGCCACCGGCTGCTGCAGTGCAGGGGCGCATTGGGGCTCCCAGCTGCGGCGAGGGGCGCTGGCAGCATCTGCCATCGCAGGCAGATGAATTTGTCCCTGAAAGGGGAAGGGAGGTGGTGTTTGGCTGGGGGTCAGGACAGGCGGCTCTGCTGGCCTTTGCACCGGTTAGGGCAGCTGCCGTCTCCGGTGTTGCCGCCTCGGCGCGGTGTCGGGGAGCTGGGTGTTACTGCGGCAGCTCCAGCACCCAGGTGGAGGAAAGCCTGGTGCCACGCAGCACAGGCAGCTGGTAGCGGGGGAGGTCAGGAGCAGCTTCGTGACGAGCACCGAGGGGCATCCCCTGCCCTCCCAAAGGGTTCGAGAGGTTTTATTTAATTTTTTTTTCCTGCTTCACAATAACAAGAATGTTGCATTTGGTTTTGCCGGAGGACTTTATGGAGATGCATTGAGCCAGACTTCACAGTTCTTCCTGATCTTTCTGAACCTTTATTTAATTAGTTTTCTGTAATCTGGTTTCTCTTCTCTGAGTGCATTTTATTTATTGGCAACCCCAGACACAGGCCTGCCAGACCTCCGTTGTCTGCAGCCTCTCGGCGGGGAAAAGAGCACATGAGCCCTTGTGCCTGACGGCAGCGGCGGGTGCGAACGCCGCCCCTCGCTCCGGTCACTGGAAGGAGCCCCACAAACCCCTTTTTCCTCTGCGCGCTTTGGCAGTGAGGCCGTGGCCGGAGCACGGGAACACCGAGAGCACCAGGGGCCGGGGGGGCTGCCTGGCTGCTGCGGCGCGGGGAGGGGAGGGGGCGGCTGTCCCCATCGGTCCCCTGAGGCGCCTGCCTTGTCCCAGGGGTATGGAGGCAGCTGCCGGCATCTGTCCCGCCTGGCCGGTAGCTGCTGGGACGGGATACGGCCCCTGGAGCCCCGGCGCTGCCTGCTGACGGTGCAGCGTGTCTGTGAGTAGCAGCGAAGGCAGAGAACCGTGGTGGCCAGAAACCGCCGGCGTGTCCCTGAGTGGTGTGTTCAGCTGAAGGGAAGCTGCCGGGGCGAGGGTGGCCCTTCCCTCCTGGGCTGTGTTTGGCCGCCGGCAGGTCTGTCACGGCTCACAGGGTTTCTTTCTGCTGTGCAGGATGCACCCAAACCTGACCAAAGGCTTCGGTATGATCGGACCCAAGGATTTCTTCCCCCTCCTGGACTTTGCCTTCATGCCCAACAACTCCCTGCCACCCAGGTATGCTGGCACCCCCCCAGTACACCCCAGCACGGGCTGCACTCTGGGGCGACTGCTCTCTGCAGCCCCGGTGCCGTCTCCCCTCAGCCTGCAGGAGCAGCTGCGGCGGCTCTACCCTCGCCTGAAGGTGCTGGCGTTTGGCGCGAAGCCGGAGACGGCGCTGCACACCTACTTCCCCTCCTTCCTCTCCCGAGCTACGCCGAGCTGCCCTCCCGGCATGAAAAAAGAGGTGAGCCCTGAGCCGGGGGTGCATGGCCGCCAGCACCGCGGGCAGCCCCACGAGACCCCTGGTCCCAGCGTGTCTCCGCGTGGCTTGGGGCAGCCCTGGTGCGCCAGCGAGGAGGGACGGCCGAGCGGGTCCCGTCCTCCCTGCCCTGCCTGCTGCGGTGGGTGCAGGGCTCTGCCGTCCGCCGGCCCGGCTCCCCGGCACGACCGGGCACTGGCTGCCCCTCGCGCAGGCTCGGCTCCCCCGCGTCAGAGGCTGAGCGGGCAGGCGGGTCGGGCAGGGGCCAGCACGAGTGCGAGGTTGTGGTGGGAGCGTGTCTGGTAAGGGAGGGAGCAGGACCTTCCAGGGAGCAGCGAGCGTCATGTCGGCGCCCAGCCCAGCCGGCCTGCGAGGCACCGGAGGGGGAGCTGGGTTCGGTGGTCCCCAGCTGCCCGGGGAGGGAGGCTTGGGGAGGGCCCGCAGGGCGGCGGCCGGCCAGACACGTGCCATCACAAGGCGAGGACAGCGATCGTGAGCCAGGGTTCCTGCCGCCCGCACCCGGGGTCTGGGAAGGCTGGACCCCCGAGTTGTTTGGTGCCCCAGGAGCTGGCTGGGATGAGAGCAGCGAGCCGGCAGGCTTGGGGGGTGGTCGGCTGTGCCGGCGTACAGCCCGGGGCATGGCATGTGTGATGTGCCAAACCGGGTGACACGCATTGGGCTGGGGACAAGGGTCGGGTGTGATGACCCGCTGTGCTCTCTTCCCAGCTCCTGACCTCCATGAGCCAGTGCCTGAGCCTGGACCCCCTGAGCTTCAGCGTCTGGAGGCAGCTGTACACCAAGCACCTCTCTCAGTCCAGGTCGGTTCGTGCCTGCTGCCTGCCCGCTGCTCTGAGCAGGGCCAGCACCGACCCGCTAGAGTTTAGGAGTGTGTTAAATTGCTTCTCGGGCTCCTGACCGAGCCCTGTGTTCTCTTTCCTCCCATAGTTTGCTTCTGACCCATCTGCTGGAGTCATGGGACAGCAGCAGCAAGAAGGTAGGAGCGAGCTGTGGAAGGGAGGAGTTGCGTGGGGTGGGGAGACAACGTACCTGTGCTGCTGCGGGAGGTCCCTGTACGAGCAGCGTCCTCAGTGTTTCTGCCCTTCCCGTCTCCTCTCCCTCTGCTCCCTCCCGCAGCCCCTGCGGTGCTGGGTTGTGTGGGCGCGCGGCGCTGCCGGCTCGGGGTGCTTGGGGCCGTGACGCAGCTCTTGCTTTCCCCAAGGTGCGTCAGTCGCTGCAGGAAACGGTTCGCTCGTTCAAAGTAACGAACGAGGAGCTGGCAGCGAGAGGGCCCAACAGCGACCAGGATGTGGCCGCCTGCGACGCTGCCTGCAAGGTGAGCCCCGGGCAGGGACGGGATGGGTGGTGCCCGGCGCGTGCCGGCGGCCGGATTTCAGCTCCATGCTGGGGTTGCGGTTGGCCTCTCCGGCCACCGGCACGCGCCGGGCCAGGGGACCCCGCAGCGGCACATCTGCAGGACACGCCGGGGACAGATGGTGCTGGCCCTTGTCCATCCTCCCAGCTGCTCGGCAGATGACACTGGTTTCACTGGGAAGCCGGGGTGGGTGGTGAGAGCAGCCGCGAGCGCAGCAGCGTGCTGCCGGAGGGTGGTGCGGCTGTGTGGGAACCTCCCCGGCCCCGGGAGCCGCGCGGTGACGGGGCCTTGTCCTCCCGCCTGCCCAGGAGCTGCTGCGCAAGATGAAGGGCCAGGGCTTCCCCTGGTCGCGGCTGCTGCTCGTCCTCCTGGTTTTCACGGCCGGCTTCCTCCTGCATGACGTCCGGACACACGGCTCCTTCCAGGGTGAGGCAGCGGCTCTGCTCGTGGCTCTGTGTGATGTGGAGAAACGTCCCTGGGGAGCAATAACCTCGCCATTCTCCTGAGTGAAGCCCCTCCACACCACTGCCTTCACCCGGAGCCTGTGCTGCTGGCTGCCCTTGGGCAGCGTGGCCCCATCGGTCTGTCTTTCGTGGGGGGCTGTGTTGGGCCAGACATTCTCGGCAGGTTGTGCAGACAGACCCCCTGCCTGTCCCCTCTCGGGAGGCTTTTCCCTGGGGCTGCCCGAACCAGGTTTCCTCTCTGCTCGGGAGTTTTTGTCCCATCTCAGACCATTTTCCAAGACGCTTTGCAGAGCAGCTCGGGCTGTGCATCCCCCGAGAGAGGCTTTGGGGACAGACTGAGTGTGCAGCTCCTGCAGACCAGGCCGAAGGGTTGCTCAGGGAATGGCTCTTGTCTCTTCCAGCCTCCTTTTCTGCTCACCTGCTTCGTTCCTCTGGCGTCCTGCCGGCCTCGCAGCAAGCCTGGCAGAAGGTCTCCCACTGCTGCCTCGAAGGGTACAGGTCAGTGGCACCGGCGCCGGGCAGCAGCGTGCATGTCTGGCTGGGCGTGATGCTGCTCACGCAGCACAAAGTGATCTCTGGCGGGAGCCTTTTCTGCTGGGGAAGTGTTCCCAGCTCTGCCTGGAAGTGCTTTCAGCTCGGCTCTTGAGTTCTCCTCTTCCCTTGGCCTGTGGCAGCAGCTCCGGGTACCGTGTGCCCCTGCGGCTCCGGTGGTGCCGGGGCAGCCAGCACTGCCCTCAGCCGGCGCTCACTCTCTTCCAGGTGGCTGGAGCGGAGCCTGCCCGTCTACGGCTCCCAGGCAGCGGCCGTCCTGCAGCCGCAGCTGGAGCTGCTCTGGGCGAAGAGCGGCGAGGCGGCCCTGTACGCGTCCCAGCAGTGCTCCTCCCTGCTCTCCTGGATCCACGACAGCCTGCCCTGGTTCATTGAGTGGGTAAGAAGGATGTCGCAGCTGCTGGAAGCCATGAAGAATGCCGGCGTGGCCGCAGCCCGCAGGAGCTTGTGAGACTGAAGAGCCCGTGTCGGGGGCTTCTGCCAGGCAGCAACGCCGAGGGCAGGAGGTGGGGGGAGAGGCCCGAAGGAGGGAGGCGACGTCTCTGTTGCTGCGAGCCCACTGGCGCTGGTAGGGAGAGGAAGGCGCCGCAGCTGGTCTCTGATGCCGTTCCTCCCGCTGCCGTGGCTGCGGCTACCGCAGCGCCTGAGCTGCTGGCAGTGACTGTGTCGGGTCTGAAAGGGAGAGGTCTCAAAGATAACTCACTAGTTTCCTGAAAATCAGCAGTTTGGTGGAAAAGGGGTGACTTTAGCATCCCACAGAGCAAGCAGCGTGCGTCCCATGTCTCTGCTGTTTGGTGTTTGCTGTGCGCGAGCCAAGCGGCGAGCGCAGGGGGGGCTTGGTGATGTCGGACCACGGGAGGAGGGAGGGGGCGTGATGCCTGGCGGGTTGTGGGACAGCCTGATTTGGCAGAGCCTCCTTCACGGTAACCAGGACACCGGGCTCCCGCTGCGGGGGAGGTTGGTGTTAAACCCGCGCCTCTCTCTGCCCCTGCAGCTCCAGTCCCGGGTCCCGGAGTCCCTGCTGCACTTTGCCGAGTGCGTCAGAGAGCTGCTGCTCTTCCTGGTGCGGAGCTGCCTGCTGCCGCTGCTGGAGTGTGTGGCCGCAGTGCTCGAGCGGGGCTGGAAGCACTGGGTGGACTCCTGCAAGTGAGCATCCCTGCCGTCCTCGAGCCCCCGCGCCGCGGGCTGCGGTCGGGCTCTGCTCCCCCCCGGGTGCTGTCCGGCGCCGGCTCTGTCCCGTGGCTGCGGGGCAGCCGGTCCCTCGGTACGGCAGCAGGGTCTCTCCCTGTCCTGGCTGGGCATGGCTCCTGGTCCTGCTCTGGCAGAGGGGCTGGAGGTGGCACCGTGGCTGGTGTCACTGACCAGCGGTGCCGCAGAGCTCGCACCCCAGATAAAGGCCGCGTTTGCCCTCTGGGGTCTGCCCCCCGCAGCCACCCCCAGCTCTGCACCCGATAAAGGCCGGGTGTGCTTGCCCCCATCCCCGACCCCTGCGGGACCACCTGTGGGTGTCTGAGCTGAGCGTCGCCCCCTGCCGCCGTGGGGAGGAGGGACGCAGCCGGGCGACGCTGGCCTGGGCCTGCTCTCACCGCAGAACCGGCTCCGTCCTCCCTCCTGCCCTCTGCCAGGAGGCGACGGACGAGGGGGCCAGAGCTGGGGTTCCTGGGCAGGGCCGTTCAAAGGCGCTTTGGGGCCTATTTCTGCAGCACTTGGGGGTTCACAGACGGATTTGGGGCGTCGGGGCGATGCCGGAGGGGGACTGCCATTACCCAGCTGCTGGCCAGCTTGCTTAGCCGCTTCCCTGGCACCTCCTGACCGGAGCCCCGTGGGCACGCGCTGCCCGGGGGGGGCTGGGCCCTGCCGCCCCTGCGCCGCCTGCCCTGGCTCTGCGCGAGAGCTGGGCTGAGCTGGGGCGGGGGGCTGGCGGCCCCCGTGCTCCCCTGCGGCCGTGTCCCTGCAGCGGGCACCGCTGCCTGCCCCCGCGGCTCCTGGGTCCCTAGCGCTGCCCTGCCCGCCCCGCAGCCGGCGGGTGCCCTGCCTGAAACCTCTTCTCCTCGCTTTTCCAGCGGAGAAGTGTCGTGGGACTGCGTCAGAGAGCGCCTGACCAGCTTTACCTATTCTTCTTGGATTTATCTGCAAAACACAACCATAGCCGTCAAAAACTGGGCCCTGGCTATGATTTCGGGACGCTGACCTGCTGCCCGAGGAGGGGGACGCGCTCCTGCTGTCTCCTGCTGTTCCGGCCACCGAGGGGCGTCTCCCGTGCACCCTGCACTGGCCGGGACGGAGCTGCCGGGAAGAAGGGACGGGGACTTTGGGCTGAAATCGGGGCTTTTGGGGTTTTTTTCTTTCCTGGGAAACAAGCCCAGGTGTTCCGCACCCTGTGGCTTGGCTTTGGCTTTCCCTGCCCCGCCGACCCCCTCTGCGGCTAACGGGGCGAGTGATCCCTCGGAGCCAGGCGTGGGTGAGGCCCGCGCGTCCCCCCCGCCCCCCACACCCCCCCACCCCCCGGGTCGATGAACAGGACTGATTTTTTTTTTCCTTTCCATGCGTGCACGCGTGTGTTCCTCAGCGCAGCGCCCTGGGGGGCTCTGCGGGGGGCACCGACTGCCGCACTCAGCCGCTGCTCACCCCCCCGCGGGGCTGCGTGGGAGGCGCTGCGCCCCTGCGCGAGTGTGCGCGTACGTGTGTGCATGTACGTGTCCTCACGTACAGGTGTATGCGAGTGTGTGCACACGTGTCTGTGTCCGTGTAGGGGTGTGCACACCTGTGTGCGTGCATATACATGTGTACATGCCTGTCTATAGATGTGTGTGCGCATGTGTGCATATGGATGTGTTCTTACGCACATGCATGTATGTGCATGTGCATGTACATGTGTTTAGAGGTGTTTGCATGTGTGCATATACGTGTGTTCTTATGTACAGATGTGCATATGTGTGTGTATAGTGTGTGCATACATGTCTGCATATGCATGTGTTATGTATATGTCTGCATATACATGTGTGTATGAATGTATGTGTGTATATATAGACCTGTGTGCACATGTGTGTGCATATGTGTATATGCACACATATACATGTGTGTGTGCATGTACATGTGTTTAGAGGTGTGTGTATACATGGTTGCATATGCACGTGCTTTTATGTACGTGTGCATATGCATGTGTGTATGAATATATATAGCCGTGTGTGCATGTATGTGTGCATACATGTGTGCATATACGTGTGTTCTTACGTACAGCTGTGCATAAGTGTGTGTGCGCACATGTATGTGTACGTGTGTGTGTATAGTGTGTGCATACATGTCTGCATATACATGTGTTATGTGCATGCATATGTGTGTATGAATGTATGTGTGTATGTATAGACCTGCGTGCGTGTGCATTACGTGTGTTTCGAGGTGTGTGCACGTGGTTGCACATGCATGTGCGTATGAGTGTGTGTAGCCGCGTGCACTGTACGTCTCCGCCTATACGCGCGTTCCGTGCCCGCGCGCACCTGCGTGCCAAAAGGGCGTGGCCAAGGGCAGGCGTGGCCAGCAGGGGGCGTGGCGCAGGAGGGGCACGCGCGGCGCCACCGCCCGTTGCCGAGGCACCGTCCAACGGGCGGGTGCGTTGCTAGGGTGCGGCGGGCCAATGGGCGCGCGCGTTGCTGTTGCTAGGCGGCGCGGCGGGCCGGGCCGGGCCGGGCCGGGCCGGGCGGCGGAGCGGAGCGGGGCGGTGAGATGAGCGGGCCGCGGCGGCCCGGCAGCCATGGAGATCCGCTGCGGGGGGCTGCTCTTCAGCTCCCGCTTCGACTCGGGCAACCTGGCGCACGTGGAGCAGGTGGAGCCGCCCGGGGCGGGGGGCAGCCCCGCGGCCTGCACCGCCCTCCCCGCCGCCGACTACGAGTTCAACGTCTGGACGCGGCCCGACTGCGCCCAGACCGAGTATGAGAACGGCAACAGGTAACGGGGGTGGCGGGGTCGGGGCAGCCGCGGGGGACGAGGGGCTGGGAAGACCGGGGGAACGGCTGGGGGGGCTGGCGGGGTTGGGAGTCCCCCGGGGAAGGGGGCTGGCGGGGTCCCGGGGGGTGGCCGGTGCGGTGCGAGGGGCCCGGGAAGGCGCCGTCCTGGGGTTGGGGGGCTGTGGGGGGCCGGGGGGGGTAGCTAGCAGGGTCGGGGATGCCCTGGGGGGGGGGCTCACGGGGTCTGTGCCCCCCCGGGGATCTGACAGGCTCCTCAGGGCCGGGGCGTGGCTGGCGAGGTCGAGGGGCCCGGGAGGAGGGGACTGGTGGGCTCTGGGGCCCCAGGGCAGGGGCTGACCCGGCGCTGCTGTCCTTCCCCAGGTCCTGGTTCTACTTCAGCGTGCGGGGGGGGGCTCCGGGGAAGCTGATCAAGCTGCACATCCTGAACATGAACAAGCAGAGCCGGCTGTACTCCCAGGGCATGTCCCCCTTCGTGCGGACCCTGCCCATGCGGCCCCGCTGGGAGCGCATCCGCGAGCGGCCCAGCTTCGAGGTGCGGGCGCAGGGGCTGGGGGCTTGTGCCGGGGCTGGGGGTCCCTCGGCTGAAGTGCAGTGACAGGCAGGGAGAGGACCCTGCGTTCCAGGTGGGGAGCAGCTCTGGGGACACAAACGCCCCTTGCTCACCGCTCTGGGGTGACCTCCAGCCTTCCGCAGCAGGTGGAGTGGGCTGCGTGAGTGGTTGGTTTGTACTTTGGTGGCCCCAAGGGAAAGGTTGGGGTTTAGTGACAAAACCCCTTCCCAGGGCCAAGCATTCGGGACGGGAGGACCCAGGAGCTCTTCTCCACTGGCCAGCTCGGGCTGGGGCGCAGGCTCTCGCTGGGTGTGACAGGGGGGCTGTGGAACTGCTCTCTGGGGCTTCCCATCCCGTTCATCACTTGTCAAAGTGGCCGGTCAATGGCTCTTGACGGCAAGCCATGCCATGTGAGAGAGCTGATGCCCCCGCGGGGGGAGCGGTGCAGGCCGCAGAGCGCTGGGCTGAGAGCCTCGGGAACCGAAGCCAGCAGGAACAGCTGCGGCAGCAGGTTGACTCTCGCCGCCCTGTGAAGCTGTAGAGCCTCAAACAGGAGTTTGCTGGTCCTGGCATTTTCTGTCTTCGGTCTGGCAGGAGCTGCCTGCGGGAGAGTCGCTTGCGGGTGCTCTGGGTCGTCCTTGCTCCATGCAGGCTGCTGTGGGGAGGCAGTGACACCCCCAGCATGTCCCCCACTTCCACCCCATGGAACAGGGGCAAGGGAGAACCTCCCATCCCCTGGCTCAGGACAAGGTAATGCTCGGTTTGGCCCGTGCCAGCGCCAGGGAGAGACACGACACACGGCTGAGCTTTGCAGCACCTGTTAACTTTGCGAAGCCTGCCGAAATAGAGTAGTTATTGTTCGGTCTCTGACTGCTGGCGGGTGGGCACGAGCACCAGAAGGAACCCTCTGGGTTTCCCAGAGAGCCCTGCCCCAGAGCCAGGCATACGGCGAGGCTTTGGCGTCCCTCCAGGGACCCAAGTGCCGTGCAGTGGGGCAAGCGGGGAACCAAGGGCTTTTGTAGGAAACAGCCTGGCGTTTCGGGGATCTGAGTGAAGCGGGCTGGGATCTGCTGGCAGCGCAGCTTTGGTTCCCGGGCAGTGAGAGAAGGGCGAGCAGCAGAGGAGACCCACGGGGGCCTGCGGTGGCCGCGGCTGCCTGGCCTGTGCCTGGGAGGTGGCTCTGCATGGCCTCGGCCGCGGCTCCTGGGGCCGTGCCTCCGCTCAGCCTCCACTTTGTGTTTGTCCCAGATGGTGGAGACGCAGTTTGTGCTGTCCTTCGTGCACCGCTTCCTGGAGCACCGCGGTGCCACCACCTACTTTGCCTTCTGCTACCCCTTCTCCTACACGGAGTGCCAGGAGATGCTGGCGCAGCTGGACGGCCGCTTCCAGGAGTGCAGGCACATGTCTCCCAGCAGGTGCGCACGCCCCGCCCCCCCCAGTTTCCAGCCCCCCGTTTCCAGCCCAGGCTTTGCTCCCGCTGCGGAAGCGTGGTGTTGTCCAGCTCTGGCTGCAGCGGGGTGGAGGGTAGAGGTGGGGTCTCTGTGCTCTCCGCTCCCCCTGGCAGCTGCCTGGTGCTTGCTTCTCCGCGCCCCAGCTCTGCACAAGCCGCTGCAGGAGCTCCCCCCGAGCATGCGCTTCCGAGGGGCTTCCAGAGGGTCCTTTATTGCTTTGGGCTGGATCCCCCTGCCGTTCCCAAGGGCAGGTTCGCATCAGGCGGAAGAGGCTGAGGAGGGGTTGTAACAGAACTGCAGCCCTCGGTTTAAGGAGAGGGGGTTTTCAGAGGCTGAGACCTCGTTTGCTTTCGCCCTCCTGGCTGTGGGAAGGTTGGGCTCCCTTCCTCTACAACTCTCCCATGGCTCCCTTCCTCTACAACTGCTGTCACAGAGGGAGATCTCGCCGCCAAGAGCCAGCCTTAGCGCCGGGCTCTTTGTGCATCGTGCTGGGAAGTTCCTCTGATCTGAAGAATTTCTCCTCAGCAGTCAGAGGAGAACTTAACACTCGGCTGAGGGGGAGGAGGGCAGAGTCAGTCTTCAGGTGTCTCTGCGGATAACTCTGTTCTGCAGCCCCTCCTGGCCCCAGAGGCTTTCCATGCTGCGGGGCTGGGATCATAAATACCTTTTCTTAGACAAGGGATGAGCAATGGTTTATTGAAAGGGGTTTGTTCTTAAATTGTCACACGATGGAGAGCTATGAGAATTTCAAAACCTGGCAGTCAGTCGGCAAGGGTCTGACGGCGATATTTTAGTCTCTGTGGGTCAAACTCACCTACTGATGGGAGGCCCCCGAGACCCTCGGGATTGCAGCAGGGCTCGGTGGTCCCGACCAAACCCTTCCATGGGAGACCCCGGCTCCCTTGACGCAGCAGGAGCTGCCGGGGGCCTGGGTGGGGCCGTCAGCAGGGTGAGGGGGGTCTCTGCGCTGTGCAGGTGGGTCGCGCTCCCCTCTGTGTGCGATCGTTGCATCGAACCCCCGAGCAGCCGGCAGGCTGGCTGGTGCCCGGGCTGCCGGTGACCCTGCGCACATCTGGCTGCCGCTGGGTGCTGCCTTGGCCGCGGTGGGCTCCCGAAGGACGGGGGCTGCTGCCTCCCCTGCTTGCCCTGGCTGACGCCCTCGGAGGCGGCCAGCCTCTCTTGCCAATCAGCGTTTATTTCCCCGCCCGACTGGTCTGGTGCTGCCGCGGGGGGATGACCTGGCTGTCTGACGGCCGCAGGCACCTCCGCCGGGTCTGGCTGTGCAGCAGCCGCTTGCCCACTGCTCCCCGCAGCCAGGGGGCCCTGGGCCACCGCTCTTCCTCCGAATGAGCGGCTGCTTGGGAGCGCTTGTGTTCCTGGCGGACTCCGAGGGGAGCTCAGCTGCGGACGCCTGCAGGCAGCAGGAGAGGGTTTGGTGGTTCTGGTCGGGCCGGGGCTGTTGAACTCCGGGGGAGCGGAGTGAGCAGGGTTGCGGCACTGGATGAGCGGCTGGAGGCAGAACTCAGGGCTGAGTGGGGAGAGCATCCCCCGCCCAGCTGGGAGCCCCCTTGGCTCCCTAAGGGCATCTCCAGCAGCGGCCTGGGGTGAGGCTCGGTGCCCTGTCCCCGGCCCAGCAGCACGCTCATCCAGCATGGCAGCTGCCCCAGCCAAGCCGCTTTCTTCCCTGGAGGGGGAGGCTCTGACCCGTGTGTTGCCAGCTGACCAGGGCAGGCTGGCTGAGCGCCGCCCCTTGCCCCGCAGCCCCCTCGACTCTGTCTATTACCACCGGGAGCTGCTCTGCCACTCCCTGGACAAGCTGCGAGTGGACCTGCTCACCGTCACCTCGTGCCACGGCATGCTGGAGAAGCGGGAGCCCCGGCTGGACAAGCTTTTCCCAGACACGACCACTCCACGGCCGCGCCGCTTCACAGGGAAGAGGGTGAGCTGCTGCGCCGGCTTTGGGGCTGCGTCGGGGATGGCGAATGCGGCCAGCAGACTGTGTGTCTGTGTGGCGAATGCGGCCAGCGATGGTCTGTGTGTCAGGGCCTTGCTGCCACCCTCGCATCTCTGACCTGAAAGGTGCCGTGTCCTGGAGGGCTGGAGCGTTAGACTGGGTGGAGCGTGGGGAGTAGAGAGTCTGTGAGATCCCGCATCAAGGCGGGAACTGGTAGCCCACCAGGAGCCCTAGTGCATCCACACCATCTCAGCACCATGAAATGCCCTCTGGTAGCACCACACATGGGTTCCTCAGGGCAAAAATTAGTGTTTCGTTTCCTAGGAGTTTTGTTCTGTCATCCTTTTAATGCTGTTGCTCCGTTAGCTGTGAAGAAACTGATGGAAGTGCTGTATTTGGGGTGGTAGGTAGGTGGGCCCTGCCTGCTAGGGACGGGGACGGGCAGGGAGCTCCCTCTGTGGCTGCACAGAGCTGGGATGGGTGGCCGGGAGGCTGCACGCGCGTCTCTTGCTGAGAAGCTCCCACCAAGAGAAGGGCTCTTCGGGAGGTGCTTTATGTCGTCATCGCAGTCAGGCTCGTTCCCTGCTCTGCGGGATCTCTCGGGGCTGTTCCCTGGGGCGCTTCTGCGGCTCTGCTGCTCTGCCACCCATGCTCTGGTTTCTCTTGGTGGCAGGCTGTGGGTTTCCGCCCTTTAGTCGCACACAGGGATAACCACCTTATTCCAAGCAGGACCTAGGAGAGGCACCGCATCAAGAAGCCACCGAAAACTGTTGTGTTGCCGCAGCTGGTCCCTAGTTGTCTGCTCTACATAAAGGCTTTATCTCCGCCTCGGGCAGCATGGTGCCTGGCCACGGTGCAGGGGAGGAGCCCCAGGGAGCGCTTGGCCCCTCGGCTAAGGCATCGCAGCATCTCGGGGCAGACAGGAACCTGCCCATCACCCCTGTCTGTTTGCCCCCAGGTGTTCTTCCTGAGCAGCAGAGTCCACCCGGGAGAAACACCCTCCAGCTTCGTCTTCAACGGCTTCCTGGACTTCATCCTGCGGGAGGAGGACCCCCGCGCCCAGATGCTGCGGCGGATGTTCGTCTTTAAGCTCATTCCCATGCTGAACCCCGATGGGGTGGTGCGAGGCCACTATCGGTGAGTGAGCACAGGCTGCAGCTGCACCTTCGTCAGGGTCCCAGCTGGGCCGGTCTCCTGGTTTGGAGTCTGCTGAGCATTTCACGATGGTTGTGAAGAACAGTCCCAAGATCCTGCGTCAATATAAGAGTGAGCTGAGGCCCGCAGGCTGCAGCAACCTCTCCCTGCTACCTCCCGGCATCTCTGGCGAGGGCTTGGGGCTGCTGTTGCCTGCATAGGTCTCCTGCTGGATCAGGGCTTTCTAGCTCAGGCAAGCAATGCTGCCCTGCGCCTTTGAGGCGATCAGACGCTGTCCCGTCCTTGCTCTCCCTGGCGTGTCAGAGCTGGGCCAGCTTCAGGGAGGAGGGAGAGAGATCGCTCGGGGCTCTGTCTCGCTGGGGCAAGTGCCACTCCAGGAGACAGAGCCCCAGCTGCTGGGGGGCAGAGTCTCTGCCCGCTTGCCTGCGAGGGGGTGGTTTGGCCAGTTGTACTGCAGGATAGAGCCCAAAGCCTCGGCCGTTACGAGGTAAGGTCGGGTCTGCCTCCGCAGAGCAGATGGTGCTGTGCGAAGGACCTCACGTCTCCTCTGCTCTCCCTGCAGGACTGACTCCCGTGGGGTAAACCTGAACCGCCAGTATCTCAACCCCGACGCCGAGCTGCACCCTGCAGTGTACGGGGCCAAAGCTGTCCTCCTCTACCACCACATTCACAGCCGCATCCTGCCAGGCTCTCCTGACTGGAGGACATACGTCTCGCCACTCAGCACCAGCTCGCTAAGCACAAAATCTTCCAACCATTCCGTCCGCAGCAACGCCCTGTCCCCGGAGGCAGCCCTGTCAGAGCTGGAGAAAGCCAATAACCTCCGCAACTCACCCAGCACCTGGCGTGCCAGCACGTACTTCAGCCCTTCTCAGGAACCCCGGCTCTCGGGAGCGCCGGCCGCCGAGCTGGGCCGCAAGGACCAAGCTGTCTGGATCCTCCCTTCAAGCCACACCACGGAGCACTGTGAGGAGGATGCCAGGAGGCCTCTGCCCGCACCTCTCCCCGAAACCATCTTGCCCCAGGACAGTGGGCTGGCCTACTACGTCGATCTCCACGGGCATGCCTCCAAGCGCGGCTGCTTCATGTACGGCAACAGTTTCAGTGATGAGAACGATCAGGTGAGGGCAGGGGGTAGGAGTACAGAGGTGCTGGAACAGGCTGGGACCCTCTCGCCGCTCTGCCCCCTCCCCAGGGTCCCGAACGCTCCCTCCCACTGCTGGGAGAGGGGGTAGGAGGTCCCTGTCACGCCAGAAACCGAGCTGCCTGTCGGGACAGGGCTGGTGCCCAAGGAGAGGGCGCTGGGCTGGCTGCCCTCCCTGCCTTCGGTGCTTGGTGGGGCTTGCTGTCCTCCCCTCTCCCTCTCCTCTCCCCAGCCTGTGGTCGGAGCAGCTGCAGCAGGTCTCAGCTTCCCCCCTGGGAACTGGCGTGGGCAGGCCCTTCTCCTAAGGGATGAGAGAGTGGGGAAGAGTTGTGCCGCTGGGCTCCCTCCTCTCCACCTCCACGAGCAGGCCGTCGGGAGAGCCCTGCTGCTGCCTCTCCCTGCTGGAGGTGGGCAGGGGGCAGGCGGGGGTGGGCAGCGTCCCCTGCGCAAGGCTGGAGCGTGGGAGACGCTGGAACTGGGCAGAGTGGGCCCAGCCTCAGCCAACACCCCAGTGCATCCCAGAGCTTGGCACTGGTAGCGCTGGAGCAGGATGAACAGCCAAGGGCTCCCCCCAGAGTCACCTGTGTTCCTCTCTGTGCATCGCAGGTGGAGAACATGCTGTTCCCCAAACTCATCTCCTTGAACTCGCCTCACTTCGACTTCACGGGCTGTAACTTCTCAGAGAAGAACATGTACGCCAAAGACAAGCGGGACGGGCAGTCGAAGGAGGGCAGCGGGCGAGTGGCCGTCTACAAAGCCTTGGGGATCATCCACAGGTAGGCAAACCTCGCTCGCTTGCTAAACGTCCGTGCCGGCTGACGTCTCTGGAAGGGGGTGGTCTGCTGGACACAGGTCGTTAAGGAAAGTTGAAACCACTTCTGCGGAGGCAGCTGTGTCCTGCACGGCTCTCCGGTGGGGTTGGGACTTGCCTGTTGTCTGAACCGGCCAAGAAGAGGGTTATGTGCTCGGTGCAGAGGCCGGGACCCGGCCATGCCAGGTGCTGCCGTGCTCCTGACCTGCAGGCATTGTCCTGCTTCGCAGCCTGGCTCCTTTTCCTCTTGTACCTCCTGTCCTATCACCTCCCTCCTGCAGCTGCTCTGGCTTCTTGTTCTAGCTGTTGTAGAGCTGCTTGTGTGCGGCTTTCCAGAAGGAATTCTCCTTTTTCCCAGATGTTTATATTTGTATTGAGCTGTAATTAAAACCTGTTTAGTTGTAATGGGCTCAGCTTCCCCAGACCTTGCGTGCGAGATTGCCGTGCAAGATTCCAGCCTCAACCAATCCGTAATTCTGTGAGCTGAGGATATTTGTGTGACCCGTAGCAGCCCCATGCCTCTCTCCAACAACGGATGGGATATTTTTGGCCTGTTTTGTTGTGGTTGCTGGAAACATAAAAATGGCTGAACTAATCAGACCAACAGCCTGTCTCACCCTGTTTGGCCCCGCTGGTGGCCAGTTGCAGATGCCGAGGGAAGAGTACAAGAAGAGAAGTGTGTAATGCTTCTTTAGTTCATGCCGCATTCCCCAGGAATCTGTGGTTTGAGGAAATGTGGACGTAGTGCCAGGCTTCCTACCAGCGCTGGACATCCCCCAGAAACCCTTGGGCCCCTTCTCCTGCTCTCTGCGGGTGCGGTTTCGTTGCTGGCTGAGGCTGGTGTAGGACCAGGCTGCCAGCAGAAATGGTGGCTCCCTCAGCTCCTTTCTTTCCCCCATTTCCTCAGCACTTGCTGTGTGCTCCGCTGCTTCTCTGCGCCTGGCCGCAGGCCGGGTCAGGGAGCATGCCGATCCAGCTGAAACCCACCCTGCAATAACAAATACACGAGTTCTTTAGGCGCGGGTTGCTGGTGTGGCTTGCTCTGTGCCCATTTGCTGGAGCTGGCAGGAAACAGCCCATGGTTAATCCAGCAGCGACATCCTGAAACGTGGCGGGCGTTCTGCTGGTGTCAGAGTGCTCTCGGTGCCCGTGCCACGCAGCACTGCACGGGCAGGTCAGACGGACGGGGAGGGAGACTCGCTGGTTTTCTGTGGGGTTAGCAAGCTGAATTATCCCTGAGCGTTGGACAGATGCAAGCAATCCCGGCTGGCAGCTCCCAGTCACCCTCTTCTTCCCGCCTCCAGAAACGTGCTCCGGGAGGGCCCGCTCGGTATCTCAGGGACCGAGGTGAGGCTGCCCGGCCTCTCGGTCCCTGCATGGTCTTTTTTAACAACAGATGCAATACTTGCCTTTCTCCACCCATCAGGGCCCCCCCTGACTACCTGTCACCTTCTGGAGATGACCTAGAGGAGCCCCACAAGGACCTCAGCAGCCCTCGGGGTTCTCAGGAGATCCCCAACTTGATTATCCTCCATTTCTGGTGGTTTTCCTCCTGGAGCCCGATCTCACAGAGCGATCCCCACACACCACCCGCTACTTTCTGCAGTGCAGCTCCATCACGGGTTCCCCATAGCCTGCTCATCTCCTGCTACATCTGTCCATCTCCCCGAGTACCGGGATGGACCATTCCTGCAATTGGAGGATGCTGTCCTAAAAAACCTGCCACCTTTCCTAAGCTCCTTTGTCCTTCGGATCCAATGGGATCCCCCCTACTGGTGCCCTGAATTAGCCAAAATCTGCTCTTCTGAGGCCCAGGGTCTGTGCTCTGCTGCTCTCCTTCCCTTGGGATCATGAACTCCACTATTTCACGGTCACGACAGACAAGGCTGAGGTTTATCATCACATCCCCAGCTAACGGGTTCCTCCTTGTCCGTGATCCAGCTGCACATCACCCCGGCTACTGAGCTCCACCATCGCACGGTCGCTGCAGCAGAGGCTGCCCCCGAGCTGCACGCTCCCAACCAGTTCCTCTTCGTCTGTAAGAATGAGGTCCAGCAGTGCCCACCCTCGGCGCCCCTGTTAGAATAGCCCCAGGCTATGGCCCCCGGCAGGGCTGCTCCTTGGAGGGGTCCCACTGAGCTGGTGAGGAGGTGAGGCACTGTAAGCGTGTGGTGGGTTCCTCAGGAGCTGTCCTGACAAAGTCTCACCGTCCAACCGGGCGTGTGTTCAGGACCGGGCAGTTTTTAAAGAAAATTGGTCATCATTGTCGCTAGTGGGCAATGTTGACATCGCTGCAGTATCGCAGCTCCAGGGCTCCGATCTTTGGCCATTTCGGTTTAACTAGGCTCAGCCCTGCTCTGCCCCGCTGAGCTGAGCTGCGGCCTTGCTCCCCACGTGGCACCTTGCCCAGACAGCCGGGGCAGGCTGTCCGTCCGTCGGTCTGTCAGTCCCCCCTCCCTCCCTGCTCTGCCTGCAAAGTGCCAGTGCCAGCAAGAGCTGCTGGGGCGTGGAGCGGGCGGGGGGGCTGTGCTGGGCTACAGGACCCCCTGGAGAGGGGTGATCCAGGGCCCCTTCTCCAGCTCCTCGGCAGCTGGGGGCGCACACAGGGAAGGGGTGATCCCCTCTGCCTTCTGCAGCCCGCCGAGCTGTGTGTCCACTTGGCCTCACGCTGCTGGTGGGGCTGCCGTGGTGCCGCAGCGGTCGGTGCCGCGGTGGTTAGCCCTGTGGGTGCCAGGACAGGGCCGGCACACCGTGGCAGGTGAAGGCGAGTTTCTTCCGTCAGCGGGCTGTGTGGCAGGCCTTCCCCCAGCGGGATGCCCCTGCCGCTGGGCTGTTTAACACCTCCCTCACACCGATCCTCCCACCAGGCTTCAGCTTTCCCAGTTCTACTGAGTTTCCTCAGTGAGAGTTCCCAGTTCCCCTTGCTCGTTACCTGCGCTCCTGCTATCAGTTTGCAAACTATCAGGATACGCATCCTGGCCATATGTGCTTTTGCAAGTGCCTCGGCTCCGCACGCTGGCTGCACAGCACATCCGAGTCCTCACCTCCCTCCCTCCTCCACCACTGGTCTCCTGCCCCCTGCGCACGCCTGGCTCTGCCGGCAGCACGCCGGGCTGCTCCTCCGCGCGGGGCTCGCCGGTGCAGACCTTCTGTGTCGCACCCACAGCTCCATCCCAGTGACTTCTTGCTGGCTTTTCCCTGGACGTGGAGAGACAAGGAGATGGCTCTGCGGCTCTCTTGCCGTTTCCCTGAAGCCTCCCACAGTCTGTGCCACGTCGGTGGTCCAGTGTCTCATTGCCAGAAAATCAGTACAGTGCGAGGCTTGGCTCCTGCGGAACGACGTGCCATCCGTCCTCCTGTGCTCTTTGTGAATCTCTCGCCCTGTCCTTAGCGTGAACTCACCAGGGATGACTGCAGACCCTTTTAGGATAACCAGAGAACATCTTTTGGTAGTTGCTTCACCCTGAAAAGCAGTTGGGGTGTCCCTAGCAGCTGTGGATGCCCTGACTGTTGATTTAAGATCAGAGGTGGGAGCTCAGTGATCACTGGCCACTCCTGCTCCTGCTCTCCCCCAGGGCTGGGGACATTGATTTCAGAGTCTGGTTCCTTGGGTGCTGTGTCACAGGTGCCTCTCCTGTCCTCGGCACGCCTCTGGCTTCCACCTGACGGCCAACTGCTGCTTTTCTTACCTCCTTTATTCCTACCTCAGCAGATGAGAAAATGAAGCGCACTTGAAGCAGGTCGCAGCAAGAGCTGCAGCTCAACGGCAGGAGCCACGTCTTCTCTCCAGACTCCCCCCGGAGCCTCCCCTCCCGGGGCTGAGGGCAGACCCCAGCTCTGCTTGCTCGGTGTCATCGCAGCAGTAATGCTCCTGTGCTCGGGCAGGTGTGGATCCGTCGGGTAACGTGGGCTTCCTTGTGCTTCACAGCTACACACTGGAGTGCAACTACAACACAGGGCGCTCGGTGAACAGCATCCCCGTGGCCTGCCACGACAACGGCCGGGCCAGCCCGCCGCCCCCTCCCGCCTTCCCCTCCAAATACACCGTGGAGCTGTTTGAGCAGGTGAGGGGACCCCCAGCAGCAGGGCGGCTGGGCGAGCGCAGCCCTGCCCTGCCCCGCGCGCTGCAGGCAGCACTTTCGGCACCCAGGAAGAAACTCTAACGTTCTATCCCGCTTCTGCGCTTGCATGTCCCTGCGCCGGTCTGTGGCGCGGGTTCGGAGGGGTGTGCAGGAGATGGGGTGTTCTCAGTGTCAGTGCCGTAAGCCCATCCCAGGCTGCGGGACCGTCTGTGCCTGCCCCCACCCCTACCCCCAGCCCCAAAAGGCTTTGGCTGGGACTGGAGGCTTCTGCCCTCAGCCTCTGGGGCAGCCCGGGGTTGTCCCTCTGCATCTCGCGCCACTGCTGACACGCAGGGTCCCCGTCGCTCCCCACTGAGTGTGGGGCTGCCTGCTCTCGTGTAGCCCACAGCAAGAGGCAGTGGGTCCCTGTGGCCGTGGGCGCCTGACTCGCCCTTGCCCTGCACACTCAGAGGGGCTTCCTACGGGAACACTGCTCCCACCGGGGAGCTCAACTGGAGCCTGTAACGGAGATGAAACAAGCTCTGGGGGGTTGTCTGGGATTTGGGGTTGGGTTTGCTTTCCTTTCTTTGTTTTCCTGCCTCAAGTCCCAGAGAGCTGCTGCTCTTTCTCGAGGCCTTTCTCACCAGTTGCCTCTTGCCCTGGCAGGTCGGGAGAGCCTTGGCTGTGGCAGCGCTGGACATGGCAGAGTGCAATCCCTGGCCCCGGATCGTCCTGTCGGAGCACAGCTGCCTCAGCAACCTGCGAGCCTGGATGCTGAAGCACGTGCGCGGCATGAAGGGCGCAGGCGGGGGCCCGCGGAGGAGAGGAGGTGCCAGGACCCCCCCCAGGAGCTCCACGTAAGGGCCTGCCGGGTTGAGTGTTCAAGAGCTGCAGGATAACGCCAATTAGAGATGATAAATGTACTCCAAGTGAGTTACCCTGCAGCTAACGAAGCCAAGGCTTATTTGCTTGCTTTCCCTCCTTGTCGGGGCCCGTGCTTGTCCCTGCAGAGTTTGCTTTGTGAACTGCAGGTGTAGTTCTTCGGGAGTCAAGAGGGGCACGCAGCCGTGCAGGGTGAAGCCGTTTGGGGTTCACCTGCCCCAGTAACTGGGAGTTGATTATCTGCTGGCATCTCTTCTGCTTCTCTCTCTCCCCAGCCCAGTCCAGCGCTGGACTGGGATGGATTTGGGACGGGGGGTGAGGGAGTGGGAACTCTGAAACAACGCTGCTGCCCGGCGGCTGCCGGGACGGTGACGTACAGCGAGGGGGACTGGGGTCCGCTGCTGCTCAGGGACAGCCCCTTGTGACATGGGCTCTGTTCCTGTTCCCAGCTGCTTGCCAGCCACTGGGGAAGAAGTCCAGGGCTCTGACGGAGACGGTGTCTCTGCAGCAGCAGCAGCCTAACGCTCAGTGCCTGGGCTGTGGGGCAGAACTGGCCGGGGAGGATGGGGGGGAGCGCAGAGGGGCCGCCGGAGGGGAGCCCCTGCCCACAGAGCCGGGCTGAGCCTCCTGTTTGTCATCCCCTTCCAGCGGGCTCCCCACCTCGGCCTCCGACAACACCCTGTCCCGCTTGAGGAGCTTCAGCAACGGCACCAGCGGGAGCGGCAGCAGCCAGCAGGACTCGCCGCAGATCAAAGCCTCCCCCAGCTTCACCTTCAGCTGCAGCAGGCCCTCGGGTCCGGCCGCTGCAAGCCAGAGTCCTCAGAAAGGCAGCGCCAGAGCCCCGGCACTGGGCAGAGGTAAGCTGGGCTGGGGACCTCTCGTGCGCTTGATCCAGTACCTGTCGAGCTGCTGTGCGAAGCCGCAGCCCTAAGGAGAGATCTGTGCCAGCCTAACAGTGTGCTTTGACGTAATAAAAGTGGTTTTGCGTGGAAGAAGTGCGTGTGAACCGCCGCCCCGTCCCCTCGGAAGGGTCCTGGATGCCGTGCTCAGCTCCGCACTCCGTGCCGAGTGGAGTGGCCCTGGCTGGGCCAGGACAAACACTGCACGGCGAGACCTGTGGCTTCCGCAGCCCGGCTTCTGCAGGGAACCGAGCGGGCCCAGCTGAGCTCCTGCCCAACGCCTCTGCAGCCCCTGGCTGGGCAGAAGCTGCCCACTGCTTCTGTTGCACCGAGATTAGAGGGACTCTGTCCGCTGCGGGCTGCCGGGGGAGATGGCCCTTCCTGCGCTGGCGATGCAGATACCCGGGGCAGGGGCTGCGGGGCTTCTGGAGAAGCCAGCATGGAAAACCTCCGCTCCGCTTCCCTCAGCCTCAGCTGCTCCCAAAGCATTCCCGAGGCCTGCGGGGATACACCAAAGTGCCTTTTCCCTTCCCAGGCACCTGCTGAGCAGCAGTCGATCGTGGCACATGACTCCGGTCATGGCGAAGTGGGCTGGCAGAGCTGTAATTAGTCACTGGGGGCTTTGAACATGCGGCGAGTCCTGTCCGGTGGGGGCCGACTCGCAGCACCCGAGCTGCCAAGCTGCCTGCACGGGCTGGGAGAAAGGCCCCGGCTTACCGCCCCGCCGCCAGCACCCGGTGAGCCCTGCGGCTGCACCGCGCTCTGGCAGCGGGGAGGTGCCAAAACAAGGCAAGGTGCTTGCTGTGCCCCCCGTGCTGGCTTCCTCGCCACTGGGCAGGGGGCTCAGTGCCGCTGCAGGCTGTAGCAGGGCAGGCAGCGCTGCTCCGGGCCCTTTGGGAGTTCGGTGCTGCAGCCGGCTGGCCGATGGTGCCCCGTGCTGCTCTGTGGGCTGGTCCCGCAGCCCCCCCAGCTGAGGAAATGGGGCTGGACTGGGAGCCCCAGTCTGCTGTGGGTCTCCAGGCCCCAGTGAGCGCTGTGCTCTGAAGTATCCCAGTGCCCAAAGATCAGAGGTGTGTGAGCGAGGGTCCGCGTTCGGGCGGAGGGGGCTGCCTGTGTGACTCTGGGTGTGACTCTGAAGCTGTTGTTGTGTCAAGGCTCTGTGTACTGGTGCTGCGCTCGGGGGAGATCGCTGCGGTTCCGACTGTCGGCTTCTTTCTCGTGCTCCGCCTGTGTTTCTCACGTTGCTTCGTCCTCCATGTTTGCTTTCCAGCACTTTGTAGTGACTGTTTCTCATCTGCCATGAGAACATGGTGGGGAGGAAATAAAAGGCTTATGTTCTCATGGGCACGTTGTAATGTCTGTTCCTTCTGCCGTTCATGCTTGGCCCACCCCGGAGCCAGCGGGAGCGACCCACTGGCCCGACCCCTGCTGCCGGGGAGTCGGTGACGGTCGGGTGCGTGAGCAGGAACAGACCTTGGGGGGCTGGAGGGGAAGAGCCTGTCTCAATAGGATGGATCAGCGTCGTTCTGCCTCCCTAGCCTGTGCTCTCCGCGTGCTGGCTGCCGCGCCAGCGGGTGCTGCCTGCACAGCCTCCTCCGGCAAGGGCAGCCGTGACCGGCAGAGCCGAGTGCCCGGTGGGACGCTCTGCCCTCGCGCTGGTGGAGCCCCAGCTGCCTGGCTCTTGGGACTGGGACGTGGCTCTTCCTTCCGTGCCCCAGCATCACCTCGCAGTTTGACCGTCTGTGTGCCCGGTCTGGCTGGCACCCCAGGCACCCCCGGCTCTGCCTGCTGGCAGTGCCGCCACTCTCCGAGTGCGAGGGCCCTGGCAGCACTGGCACTGCCGCGTCTGTGCGGGGAAATGTGGCCCAGGAATGCTTTGACCTCGCAGCTTTGCCTTACGAACCCCACACTGCTGCCCTCCTGCTGGCTGTCCCGTCCTGGGGTGGTGCCGGGATGCTGTCATGGACTCTTCCTGCCCCAGGCAGCCGGGAAGGAAACGGGAATGCTGAGCTCCTGCCTGCAGCCCCAGGCGTGACGAGGCGGTGGTTAGATGGCGCAGGATGAAGACACTGTGCCCGGTCGTGTCCTGTCCTTCCCTTTCCACGCACATGCTGCCGAGATCTTTGCCCATGTGGAACGGGCAGGAGCCTGTCCCCACCAGCAGGACGTCCGGGTGAGGACTGGCCGTGCCCCGCAGGCGCGGGCGGGCTGCTCTCCCTGCAGGACAGCCGTCCCCCGGTGATGGCCGGGTTACGCAGAGGATGTCCTGTCCCGGACCTGCTGCTCGCGCCGGGGCCCTGACAGGTGTCAGAGACGCGTCCCCCTCCCGGCTGCTTCCTCCGGGCCTCACAGGAAGGGAGCCCTTTCCTGGTGGCTCCAGCCACAGCCCTCCGGCACGGCGCGTGCCCAAGATGTCTGCTGGCTGCCGCTGCCAGTGCCGGGCCTCCTGCCCTGCTGTCTCTCCTCCGTGTCAGCCGGCGAGCCCTGGCTGCGCCGGGGACCGGTGTCCCTGCAGATGCAGCGGGGAGTTTGCCCAGCCGGCTGCAGGGGTGCAGCCCTCACCGGTGGTCAGTGGAGCCGCGGGCGCTGCCAGGCCAGGTCTTGTCTCACAGCTGCCATGTCTGAGGAGCAGCAGCGACTGAAAAGGGAGCCGGGGAGAAGGGCAGGCCTCTGTGCGAGCGCGGGAGGAGAGGGCACAGCCTGTGCCTGCACGGTGCTGCTGCGGGAGCTGCTTTCCCCGAGGGCTGCTCCGTCAGGCTCCCCTCGGACACCCCGTGCTCCAGCCCTGATCCTCTCCACGGCTCCTGCTCCAGCCTGCCTGCGTCGGCCGAGCCCCGGGGAGCCCAGACCGGACCCGTGCTGTGCCCGCAGCCTCGCGAGTGCTGGGGAGCGTGGGGTCCCTGCAGGACCCCCTTGGGACCCTCTTGTCTGTGCAGCCTCGGCTGCCACTGGCCTATCCTGGCTGGAGTTCACCGAATTGTGCCATTTCAGTTGTGACGAGTCCAAGGTTAAGACTTGTCACTCACTGGTGACATCCGCTGTCACCCATAAAGCCACCACCCAGAGAGAGTGCTTCTGCGTGCCACGAACCTGCCCCGGCACAGACTTTGCCGCAGTCTGGCTCCTGTCCGCTCCTGCTTGCAGGGTTTCATTTGCTGTGGGGTCCGCCGTTGTTCAGGTTTGCTCAGGCGTCGTACGTGGTGTCCGTTCCCCAGGGGACACTGGCATGGTTTCAGCCCCCCAGCCGCTCCCCCCGCAGTGGGACGGGGAAGCAAATGGGAAGGGTAAAAGCGAGAAAAATCCCGGGTTGAGATAAAAACAGTTTAACAGGGAAAGCAAATGCCGCGCAAGCAAAGCAAAGCCAGCTCAGGCACCCCTTCGCTGCTTCGCACGGCAGGCGGGTGCTCAGGCACCCCAGGGCAGCCGGGCTCCATCGCGCCCAACGGTGACCGGGGAAGACAAACGCCATCACTCCAAAGGGGACGTTCCCGGGATGTTCCGTGCTCTGGGATGTCCCTTGGTCAGTGGGGTCAGCTGTCCCGCTGTGCCCCCTCCCAGCTCCTTGCTGGCCACTCGAAATAGCTAACCACCCTGGCTTGGCTGTTTTCAGCACAGCTCCAAAACACGGCCCCATACAAGCTGCCGTGGAGAAAATTAACTCTTTCCCAGCCAAACCCAGCACATCCTCGCACGCCTCAGCTCTGCTGGCACCTCGCAGGCACCCGTGCTCGTGTGTCCATGCAGCACCCCCACCTGCACGCTGTGCCTTCCCCGTCCCCCTCCTCGGCTGCCGAGCGATTGCCGTAGGCGCGGGCTGAGCTCGTGAGCGCTGCCAGCTCGGCCAGGCAGCGTGCGACTGCTCGTAGGGCTGGTCCTGTCCGACACCGTCAGCATGGCCAAGCATGCAGGGGGCTCGTGCGCGGCGTGCTGCCGGCCCCCACATTGGTACCGCCCAGCCGTCCCTGTCCCCCGGGCTGTTCTCTCCGGGTGCAGGGCTCAGTGTTTGCCCTCGAGCGGCCCGAGGTTTCTCTTACCCCGTTTCGGCAGCCCGCGCAGCCCTGCTGACGGAGGGCAGCCCTCGTAGCGTCCGTTACTTCCCCAGCGCAGTGCTGCCCGTGGCCTCGCTGGGGGTGCAGCCCAGCCCGGCACCCAGCCAGTTGTGGCAGGTGCCAAACATCACACCAGCAGTGCCAGGAGCATGAACCGGGATTGAGCCCCAGCTCCCTGCAGGCTGTTCCGGCACGCCGCCCTGCCATGGGCTTGGCACTGCAGTCCTGCCCCGCACAGCCGTGCCCGTCCCCGTTAGCAGCCCTGCCGCCCCTGCCCGTCTCCTGCGCTGTAGCTGAGCGCCAGCGCGGGCGCAAAGCCCAGTCCTCGGCCGCAGCTTTGTCCTGCGGCAGTTGAGCCGCGTGTCTGGTGCTGCTGCTCCTGGCTCCGGCTTCGGTTCCCACCAGCGGCCCCGGCCCCACGCTGAGCTGTCGAGTGCCTGTCATGGGCCTCCCCGCCGGCGCTGCGGCAGCTGCCAAAGCGGCTCCTCTCGCTCTTCGGCTTTGGGGCTGTGCCTCGTGCCCTTGCTGCGGTGGGAGCCCCAGCCCTGGTGAGGCCGGCAATGCCAATCCGCACCGCGGCGGCTCTGTGCGCCCAGGGCAGGCAGCCAGCGCCCTCCCCACCGCTCGCCGACCCCGGCACGTCCCTGGCGCGGGCTGAGCTCTGTCTCGTTTGTCACACAGGGACCCTGCCGGCAGGTGCCCAGGCAGCGCCGAGCACCAGCACCAGCTATGGACCGCGGGAGGCCCAGCGCAGCGCAGGAGAGCCGGCAGCTGCCCACGGCACAGCACTGCTGCAGGTACTGCTGTGCACCAGCGGGGCCCGGGGCAGGGAGAGGAGCCGGGGGGACGGCAGGGCCCCGCGCCCTGGGAGGGGGCTGCCCCACGGCTCCACCAGCCGGGCCTGGGGGACGTGGGTCTGGGGAATGCCGGGGGGCAAACCGCACCCGGGCTGCGCTGGGGGGCTTCAGACCCCTCTCCTGCGCCATCCGCACCATCCCAGCGTGTGGGGCGCTGCACACCGACCACCTGGGCTGGCTGGGGGGCTTCCCAAAGAGTTTGGAGACCCCCATCTGCAGGGCTGAGACGCCCCCGTCTGCGGGGCACTGCCAGGAGTTTCTGCCCCACGTGCATTTTTCCCGAGCCGCGCAGACCCATGGGTCCGGCTCTGTGGGACCCCCAGCAGCTGTGGGGGGCTTCCACTAGACCGGGGCAAAGACCCCTCCCGGGCACCGACTCTCTTCTCCCTTCTCCTCCCCTCTCTGCAGATGCTCCCGAAGAAGCTGGACGCCAGGAGAGCCCTGGAGCAGCCCGGGTAGGTGCTGGCGTCGGCCGCGGTGTGGGGCCAGCCCAGAGTCTGTGCCGGGGCGGTGGGAGCCCTGAGCGAAGCCCCCGCCAGGCAGCAGGGCTGGAGCTGCCGGGGGGCCTGAGCAGAGGCACCCTCCGTCCCGAGGGGGGCTGCAGCCCCCCACCGCCGGCAGCCACCGCAGGAGTGGCGTGTGGTTCTCCACAGCCCGGGGGGCCCCCCGCCGCGCCCCAGCAGGATCCCTGTGCGGAGGAGGGGGGCAGCGACTGGCCAGAGCCTGCCGGGGCTCTGCGCCGACAGCACCGCAGCCCACCGGGCTGGGAAGCACAGCCACGGCGGGTCCCAGGCCTCACAGCCTCCACCAGGTAGGGCATGGCCTGGCACAGCCCTGGCGCCGGGGCTGCTGTGGTACCCGCTCCAGCAGGGCCCGGCACGGGGCTGCAGGCGCAGCACCTGTCCTGCATCTGGCCCCGCTTGCCGTGGCACAGGAGGGGACCGTCACCCCCCAGCCCCGGTTGGGTGTCCCCGACATGCTGCAACGGGCAGAGGGGGCCCGGGGGGCTGGGACCCCCACACCAGCCCCCCGGCAGGGCAGGCGCAGGGGCTGGCGTTGACACAGGCCAGGGGACGCCCTGGCCTAGCCCCACACTCTGCTCCGTGCTGGGCCCCGTGGGGCGGCCGTGCCCCCGCCAGCGGTGACGCCGGTCTCCATCCCCGCAGGGCTCTGCCAGGAGGCCCCCGCACCCCCCGGCGCCGAGCAACTCTTCCTGTGCGGGGGCAAGGGCCTGCACCCCCAGGTACGGCCCTGCCGCGGCAGGGGGCTGCGGTGTGGGCAGGAGGACCCCAGCCCTGCTCTGCCGCGTGCCGGCAGGGCCCGGGCAGGGGCCGCAGCGCTGGGGAGGGGGCTCCAGCCCCTCTGCCCCAGCCTCTGTGGCCACAGCCTCTCTTCACCCCGCTCTCCCCCATCGCAGCGCCTGGCCGCAGGCCCCCCCTCGCTCAGCTCCTACCGGCACCTCCTCTTCTTCTGCGCTGAGGCCTGACCGCAGCCACCAGCACCGGCCCTGCCGCTCACCAGGCCCTGCGCCGCCAGCCCGCACCGCGGTCTGCACCTGCGCATTCGGCAGGGCCGGGGCACACCCCACAGCCGCCGCAGCCCCTCCAGACCAAAGCTGCGCTGGCACAGAGCCCAGGCGGTGTCGGTGCCCCCAGACCGCTCTGCCGCTCGCCCCCTCTCCCCGCCGGGCACCAGGCACAGCCGCCGGCTCGCCCTGCACCGTGCCTACCCCCGGCTGTGGCCGTCACCACGCGCGGTTCCAGGGCCAGCTAACATGGCTCACCACGGCTCGCCGCGCCGCCCCATCCCGCGTCAGTGCCCGCTCCCCAGCGATGGCGGGCTCCCACCCCGGGTCGGCCCCGTTCCTCCCCGCGGGACCGGCAGAGGGACCCGGCAGCGGGTGGGAGATATTTTTACGTCACACGGTTTTGTCTTGTATTATTGTGTTTTCGTTAAAGTTTGTTTGGAGGAAGCACGGCCTCCCGCCTCAGCGCGGCACTGCGGCGGGCACCGCCATGCTCCGGGCGCTGGGGTGAGGGGCCGCGTGTGGCTGGGCCTGGCTCCCCCGTGGCCACCATGTCGCGGTGCGGCTCGGCGCGGCCCTGCGGGAGGGAGGGGGTTGAGCGCTGCCGGCGCAGGGCCGGCGCGGTGCCGGTGCCGTGTCTCACCGCGGGTCGCCTCACTCCTGCTTCTTGGGGTTGTTGACGGCCACGTAGTGGTAGAGGACGACGAGGAGGAAGAGCGACACGCCCAGCATGTTGGCGAAGATGGCGAGCTGCACGTCCGTGATCATCCTGCCGGGGAGGGACGCGCTGCTTCCCCCTGCCGGGACCCCGCGCCGGGACCCCCCGGGCCCGGCTGGGCCCCGCACCCACGGGCGGCCCCCCACTCCCGCCTGGGACCCCCCTCTCAGCCGGGGCAGGAGCCCCCCGACTCCCCTTCCCGCCTGGGACCCTCGGTGCGGCGGGGCCCCCCACTCCCGGCCGGGCCCCCAGCGGGGCACCACCCCGAAGACCCGGCCCCCCCTCGGGCCTCGCCGGGGACGCCAGCGGGGCGGGGACCCCCCCCCGGGCGGCATCCCCTCCCTGCGCGGGCAGACCCCGGGACCGCCCCCCCCCGCCCGGGCGCTCACGCGCTGTCGGCCCCGCCGCCGCCGCCGCTGCCGCTACCGACACGTCTCCCTGCGCAGCGCGCGACTTCCGGCCGCGGGGCACGGCGGGAGGGGCGGGGCGCCAGGACAACGGGGCGGGGCCTCGGCAGCGCGACCCGGTGGGGGAGGCGACGTCACACCCGCCTCGGGCTCCGCGGTGACGTCGTGCCTGGTCCCGGCCACATTGTGACATCACGGCTGCCGGGCCGCGGCCAGGCCGTCGCCTCAGGCCTCTCCTCTCTCCCGCGCACAGTGACGTCACAGCTGCTGGCCCCAGCCCCGCAGTGACATCACGGCCTGGCTCACCCCGAGGCCCTCGGCAGGGGCCGGCGGGGGGCACCTGCCCGCACCCCCCCCGGTGCCCCCCCGGCCCCGCTGTCCCCCGGGGCTCCGGGCAGGGGCGGGGCTGGGGCCCCCCGGGCCCCCTCCCCCCCCCGGCCCTCCCGGCCGCCGCCGTCTCCATACAAGGCCGGGCGCGGGACTGGGGCGGGGCTGGGGGCGGGGCTGCGGCCAGGGGCGGGGTTGGGGCGGGGCTGCGGCGAGCGCGGGGCGGGGCCGGGCGGCACCGCCGGCAGGGGGAGCGGCCCCGGCGGCCGGGGCTAATTATAGCTGCGGGGCTGGGGCCGCGCTGGGGCCTGCGGGGCTGGCGGGGCCGTGCTGGGCCGTGCTGGGCTTGGGATGGGAGAGGCCGCAGCCCCAGCAGCGAGCCCTCCCTGGGGGTCCGGCCCCCCCACAGCCTCCCCCCACGGCGTCCCCGTGCCCCCCGGCCGCGCTGGGAACGGGGCTGGGCCCCTCGGGGACAGGCCCCGGCCCCGCTGTCCCCTCCCTGGCTCTGGCTGGCGTCCCCCAGCCCTGGCCCCACTCCCAGCCCCTGGCACGGGCCCAGGGCTGCCCTGGGCTGAGCAGTGCCTGCACCACGGCCCCCCAGGGCCCCCCAGGGCCTCCCACAGCCCCCAGGGCACCCCACAGCCCCTCACAGCCCCCCATGGCCCCTGAGAGCGCAGACGAGGGGTGACACCATCCCCCTCGGGACAGCCATGGCTGGGTGCCCGGCCAAGCACAGCCCCGGCCCTCCAGCCCCCGAGTCCCCATCCCCCTGGCCCCTCTCGCCCCCCACCCCCATCCCCCACTCCTCCCCTCCCCCGCCCAGCTGCCGGCAGCTGTTTGTGCTTAACCCACATTCGATGAGCCCCAGATAGCGGCGGGTTCCCGCGCCGCTGCGCCAGGCTGTGACGTCATCCCGGGGCTGGGGCCAAGGTGTGATGTCACCAGGAGGCTGTTACATCACTGCCTGGGCTGGGGAAGCCATGGTGTCACTGCAGGCCCAGGTCTAGGGCAGCCATGATCCCACCACGGGGCTGGGGTGGCAGCGACGTCACCGCCTGCTCCCCGCTGGGTCCCTGCTCCTGCAGCCCCGCTGCCCCGGTGACGCCCCTGTCCCCAGCGCGGTGCCGCGGCGTCAGGGTGGGGCTGGGGGTGCGGGGCTGTGCCCGCCTCTGGACCAGCACTCGTCACAGGACGCCAGTGCTGCCGTGGGGACACGGCACCTGGCATGGGGACATGGTGCCGTGGGCGCCCAGGGACGTGGCAGTGTCAGATGCCGTGTGCCGGGTGCGTGGCTGCTGCGTGCCGGGCTGCAGGACACCCCAGGCGGTGCCGGCGGGGCCAGGCCAGGCTGCGGGCAGAGACCTGCCCCGTCCTCCCCGGCTGCGCCCGGTGCCGGGGGCCACACCACGGCAGCACCAGGGCCCACGGGACCATGGCAGCCCCAGCCCAGGGAGCCCCGAGCTGGGGAACCACGAGCGCAGCCCCCGCATGGGCCAGCGCTGCTGCGCGGGGACCGCGGGCGGGTGAGGAGCGGGAGGCTGCGGCCGTGAGGTGCAGGGAGCCGTGCTGGGTCACGGCTGTGCAAAGGGCAAGGTGCCGTGCGAGGCGCAGGGTGCCAGGCGGAGCCGTGCGAGGCGCGGGCGGCGGTGCTCGGCGGTGGCAGTGCAGGACGGGGGGCACCCGTGGCGGTAGCACCGGCCGCCCCGGCTGCCTGCAGCCCTGGCCCCCTGCCCGGCCTCTCTGGCTTCCCCCGTCCCTCCTTCCCGTCCTCGCTGGCGTCCCGGCCTAACGAGAAGCAGATGTGCGGGCGGCGGGGGCGGGGGCCGGCGGGGGCCGTGGTGCCCGGCGGAGGCCGGGGCGCGCCGGGGGCTGCGCGGGCCGGGGAGGGGGCCGTGGCGGGCAGGAAGCGGGGGGCCCCGGGGACCCCATCGGCGGGCAGCGCCGGGGCGGCTCTGGCGGCGAGGGGCTGGCCGAGGCGCGGCCGAGGGGAGGGCAGAGCCGCCGCGCCGAGCCGTGCCGAGCCGCACAGAGCCAGGAGGGACAGAGCCGCGACGGGACGTGCCATGCACTCCTGAGCTGGGCCGTGCCCGCCGAGCCACGCCGTGCCGTGCCACACCGAGCCGTGCCGTGCCGAGCCACCCGCCCAGCATGGCCCCCTGGCTCTGGCCGTGCCTCCTGGCCGCCCAGGCCCTGGCCGCCAACTTCCCCTCCAGGTACAGCCTCTACACCGGCGGGGCCGCCCCGCACAGCCCCGTCCAGGCCACGGCCCCCCAGGGCCCCGCCACGGTCCACAGCGGTGCCCGGGCCGCCAGCCGGCACAGGTAGGAGCCGTGACCGCCGTGCCGTGCCGGGAGGGGACCCAGGCGGCTGGGCAGCACCGCCGGCCCCGCCACCTGGGAGCGCTGGGGACAGCAGGGTGCAGCCGCCCACCTCGGTGCCACGGGGCCCCTGGGACCGGCCGGGCGCCGGCACGTGCCACGTCCAGCTCGGGGTGCGCAGCGAGGGGCGGCGGGTCCTGTCCCCGGTGGGTGCTGCCGTGCCGGGTCCTGGGGACGATGCTGGGTGCTGGGGGCTCCCCCGACATGATGGGGCGCTGCCCCCACCCCTCGCTCACCCGCTGTCCCCAGCGCAGGCGCCTGGGGGGTGCGGGCAGCGGGCACACGTGGAGGGTGGGGGCCGGGGGGCCTGCGAGGGGCCGGGCCGGGGGCACGTGGAAGGGACGGACCCCGGGCCCGCAGAGGCGCACGTGGGGTGCGGGGCAGCAGGAGGGGCTCGGGCGCAGGGACAGACCCGAGCGTGGGGGAGCAGGCGCCCGGCGAGCTCCGGCTCCCCGCAGGGCTCGGTGTGCTGGGCTCGGTGCAGGCGGGTGCCGGCAGCCGTATGTGCCGGGTGCCGCAGTGCCGGGGGCCGGGAATCCCGGGGCTGGTCCTGCCTCAGCATCCACACGCCCGCGCTGTGCGCCCCGGTGCAGGGTCAGCGCTGTCAGGGACGGGGAGGGGGCAAGGGGCCCGGACCCTCCCTGTCCCCATCCCCATCCCCGTCCCTGTCCCTGCCCGTGCCGTGCCGGGGGCTGGAGATGGGCAGAGTGGGGCCGTGGGGCTGGCGTGGGGCAGCTTGCGTCTGCGGGTCGGGGAGCACGGGGGGAGCGCAGGGCTGGGGCGGCCCCACGCTGGGTTGGGGGTCACGCTCTCACCAGGGCCCCTCAGCGCCGCAGCCGGTGCCTGCTCCATCCCTGCCCCGCTACCGGCGCCTCGGCAGCCCCTCGGCAGCCCCTCGGCAGCCCCAGCAGCCCGGGGTAGGGTGGCAGGACCTGGCTGCAGGCATGGGGCTGCCTGGAAAGGGGGGACGTGGGTCAGACACCCCCAGGCCCCAGCCCAGCCCCACGGCGCGGTGGCGGGGCACAGGCATGGCTGAGCATTTACCTGCGGCTTTGTGGGCACAGCGGGGTCTCCCCATGGCTTGGGGGGTGCAGCGGCCCCTCCCTGTGCTTGGGGGTCACAGGGGGCTGTCCCCGTGCCCTGCCCTTTCTGGAGGGCTCTTGTCCCATGCCATGCCATGCCATGCCGTGCCATCCCATCCCATCCTTGGGATGTGGACATCCCCGGTCCTGGGCGGTGGGACCCCAGGGCAGCCCAGGGGGTCCCAGGGCCCCACGGGTGTGGGGCTGAGGGGTCACAGGGGGGCCGAGAAGGGAAAGGAAAGGGAAGGGAAGGGAAAGAGGGAGGCGGGGGAGCCGTCAGTCGGCGTAAAAATTCCCGGCGGCCCCCGGGGAGGAGCTGGAATCCAGCCGGGGCCTGAGGGGAACCAGCCGGGCTGACGGGAACCGGCCGCGGCTCCGCGGGCCCCCACCACAGCGCAGCCCAGCTCCCGCCGCAGGGGTCCAGGGGCCCCGGGGGGCCGCTCCCTATGGGGCTGCCCGGGGGGCTGCTCTGTGTGGGGCTGGGGGTGCTGGGTACGGGGCTGGGCTCCGGGCTCTGGGCTCAGACCATATAAGGCTGCGCCGGGGTCCCTGCAGCCTGTGGGGCTGGGCTGGGGTCCCGCGCCGTGGGGCCGGGGTCCCTGCAGCCTGTGGGGCTGGGCTGGGGTCCCGCGCCGCGGGGCCGGGGTCCCTGGAGCTGGGCTGGGGTCCCGCGCCGTGGGGCCGGGGTCCCTGCAGCCTGTGGGGCTGGGCTGGGGTCCCGCGCCGTGGGGCCAGGGTCCCTGCGGCCTGTGGGGCTGGGGTCCCACGCCGTGGGGCCGGGGTCCCTGGGGCTGGGCTGGGGTCCCGCGCCGTGGGGCCGGGGTCCCTCCCCACGTGGCTGGGTGGGGGGGAGCCGTGCCCCGCTGGGACACCGTCCCCCTGCCCCCGCCATCCGCTCTGGCTCGGGGGAGGGTTGACCCCCTCTTGCAGACTCCTGGTTGGGGGGTGCGATGGCCGTGGGGTGGCTGAGCCCCGCAGTGGGTGGCTGCCCCTGCCCCACCAGTGACGGGGCAGGATGTGGGGCGCCCGTCCCCGGGACAGGCAGCGCAGGGCCCGCAGCACGGCGTCACGGGGTGCCTGGTACCCCAAGCCCTGCCTGGCCGCCCCGAACCCCACAGGCAGAGCCGCCATCCCCGCAGGGCTCCCCAGGGGCTGCCCCATGGCCGGGGGCTGCGGCCGCTCCTGTGGTGCCACCAGCCCCTGCTGCAGCTTGGCAAAGGGCCCCGGTGCTACCGGCTGCCGGGCAGAGCGGGGATGAAAGGGCTCTGGCAGGGGGCAGGATCCGGCCCATTAACCCCACAGCACTGGGCCGTGACGGCTGCTACCGGTGGGGCCGGCAGGGCGAGCGCGGGGGCACGGAGGGGGCCTGGTGTGTGCCAGGGAATGCCTGGTGTTGGGGGGGGATGCTGGGTGCGTGCCGGGACAATGCCCGGTGCGTGCCGGGTGGGCGCCCTGACCCCTTCCCGCAGGAACTGGTGCGCCTACGTGGTGACGCGCAGCGTGAGCTGCGTGGTGGAGGACGGTGTCGAGAGCTTCGTGAAGCCGGATTACCAGCCCTGCGGCTGGGGGCAGCTCCAGTGCCCCCGCATCCTGGCGTGAGTGGGGACGGGGCTGGGGGCTGGGGGGCTGGGGGCCCTCGGAGCAGAGCCGGGTCTGGCTGCGGCCCCACCGCCCCCCCCTCACCGCCGCCAGTGTTTATCCACCCCGGGGTCGTGTTTACTTTTTCGCAAGAGCCGGGCGGCCTCGAGCGGTGCTGGGTGGGTGACCGGCCCCCGCCCCCACCCAGCCGGCAGCCCCCCGCAAGGCGCATGCCGGGACCCCCGGCGCGCCCCGCGCCCAGGGCAGGTCTCCAGGCCGGCGGCTCGGCGGTGGGGCCGGCGGCGTGGGGCGATGCCGGCGATGGGGCCAGCAGGGGCAGCCCCCCCGGCCACCGGCGGTTGAGTAAGAGGCTGGGTGCCGGCGGGGCCTGGCCGTGCCGCCGGGGCCAGACCGCGGCCTGTGTTTGGTTTTGCTCCCGGCTGCCCGGCCCCGAGTCGCTGCCCGACGCCTCCGCATGCATGGGGCTGGCGGCGCTCGGCGCGACCCCAGTGCAGGGACCCGGCGCACAGCAGAGTGGCGGCAGGAGCGGGGGGCTGCGTGCGGGCAGGGAGCTCAGTGCAGGCAGGGGGCTGTGTGCAGGCAGGGCTCTCCCCCACCCCTGCTGCCCCAGGACCAGCCCCGCTCCCCAGACCTGGGACCCCCACCCAGCGCCCCCTCGTCTGCGCACGCTGCCCGGCCGGGGGCTCCCGTCCCCCCCCGCTGGGACAGGGTCTCCTCTGCCCGCAGGTACCGCAGCTTCCTGCGGCCCCGCTACAAGGTGGCCCAGAGGACGGTGTCGGAGCTGGCCTGGCGCTGCTGCCAGGGCTACTCAGGCGAGGACTGTGCCGAGGGGCCGGCGCCGGCACCCCCCCTGCCCACCGGCCGCCCCCGGCCCCGGCCCGGCCGCCCCACACTCTCTGGCTTCGGCAATCCCCTCAGCGGCCTGGGGGGCGAAGGTAGTGCCAGCGGGCGGGGGGACGTGCCGGCGGGGCAGCCCCGGCACGGCCGTGACCCTGATGGTGCGGTGCGGCGGCAGGCGGCGGGGATGCGGAGAAGGTGCGGCAGCTGGAGGAGCAGGTGCGGCGGCTGAGCGAGCAGGTGGAGGAGCTGCGGGCCGGGCAGGAGCCGCCACCGGAGCACCCGCGCAGGGCAGCGGACGGCGGCCCCGAGGGCGAGCAGCCGGCCGACGCGGCCGCCCCCGCCGAGGTGCGGGAGGCACTGAGCCATGTCCAGCGGCGGCTGGAAGAGCTGGAGAGCCGCCTGCGCCACCAGGAGAGCGGCCGGGAGGGCCCGGCGGTGGCGGCGGCAGGCCCGGGAGCGGCCACGGCACTGCGCGAGCTGGAGCAACGGCTGCAGGAGACCTGCGCCGCCTGCGCGGCCGGCACCGAGGGGCTGCGGCGGCAGGCAGCGGAGGACCGGGAGCGCATGCGGGCGCTGGAGAAGCTGGTGGGCTCGGTGGACCAGCGCAACCGGGAGGCGGTGGAGTCGGTGCAGCGGCACATCAGCAGCCTGAGCAGCCGCCTGGCCCCCGCCGCCGCCCCGCCGCCCCCGCCGGACGAGCTGCACCGGCGCCTGGCCGAGCTGGAGCGGCGCCTGGAGGGGCTGCCCACGGCGGTGGCGGGGCCGGGCGGGCAGGGGCCAGTGCTGGCCCGGCGGCTGGCGGAGCTGGAGGGGCGGCTGAACGCCTCGCGGGCCGGCCCATGGCCCCCCGAGCCGGAGGGGCGGCAGAGCGGGCTGCCGGGACGCCTGGCCAACCTGAGCCGGGCAGTGGAGGCGCTGGCAGCAAGTGGGGCGCAGCGCGGCGCCCGCCTGGCCGAGCTGGAGGCGCTGCTGGCCCGCTGCGGCCAGCCCTGCCTGGCACCTCCAGAGCCGGCGGCGGGCAGCCGGGACGGGCAGGACGAGCAGCTCAGCCCCTTCCTCCGGCAGCTGGAGCAGCGGCTGCAGGACGCTGAGGGGGAGCTCCGGGCGCTGGGGGACAGCGGGGACGGGCTGGCCGGGACCCTGCAGGGGCTGCGGGCAGAGGGGGGGGAGCTGCGGGAGCTGCTGGGGGCGCAGGGGGAGGCGCTGGGGCGGCTGGCCGGGCGGCTGGGGCAGCTGGAGGCGGGGGGGGCCCTGGCAGAGGAGCTGGCGCAGCTCCGCAACCGGACGGGGCGGCTGGAGGCCGAGCTGGGAGGGCCGAGCAGCGGCCCCTGCCCCCGGCCCTGCGCCCCGCTGCCGCCCCAGGAGCTGGAGCGGCTGCGGGCCGAGGTGGACGCCTGCACCGCCGCCTGCCGCCCCCCCCAGCCCGGCCCCACCATGCTGGAGCCGGAGCCGGGGCCGGAACCGCCGCTGGAGGGGTTCGGCATCTTCGGGGGCACCTCGCCCTCGGAGCTGCGGGCGCTGCGGGGTGAGCTGGCGGCGGCGCTGCTCTCCCTCGGCGGGCTGAACGCCACGGTGCAGGGGCTGCAGGACGCCCTGGACCAGCAGGATGCCCGGCAGCGCCAGCTGGGCGCCATCACCGACCGCATCGTGGCCGAGCTGGACCAGGCGGCGGCGGCGGCGGCGGCGCGGCAGGCCGAGAGCGAGGAGCGGCTGGAGGCGCTGGCGCGGGAGCTGGCGCGGGCCGGGGGCTGCCCGGCCGGCCTGGAGCCACGGCTGGCCAAGCTGGAGGGCGTCTGCGAGCAGCTGGAGGCCGTGGCGGGCGGGCTGCGGGGCGTCCGCGAGGGGCTGGGCCGGCACGTGGCGGGGCTGTGGGGCGCGGTGCGGGAGCTGAACGGCACAGCCCGCGCCCAGGCCGCGCTGCTGGAGAAGGCGCTGCAGGCCCAGCTCCCGCGCCGGCTCGGCGCCCTCAACGCCAGCCTGCAGCACCTGCGCGGGGAGCTGCTGCGCCTCACCCAGAGGGACCTCGCCGGTGCGCGGGGGACGGGGCGCAAGGGCGTGGGGTGGGGGACTCGGGGACACGAGGCATCGTGGGGGGGCTGGGGGGCCCAGGGCCGCGGGGACGGTGCCTGGGGACAATGGTGGGGACGTGGGGACACGGGGTCACCCGAGAGCAAAGCAGGGGGGTGTGGGGAGGGGGGGCCACAGGACCAGAAGAGGCTGCAGGCTGTGGGGCTCAAGCCACGGGGACATCGGACACAAGCCATGGGGGTGTGGGGGCTCAAGCCGTGGGGCGTGGGGCTGTGGGGTGTGGGGGCATGGGGATGCAAGTCATGGGGACGTGGGGGCTCAAGGCTGTGGGGTGAAGGGAAGGGTTGTGGGGCCGGGGCTGCTCTAACCCCCTCCTCCCTTCAGGGCCCCCCGGCCCCCCTGGACCCGCCGGCCCCTTGGGTGAGGTGGGCCCCCCCGGACCCGCTGGCCCCCCCGGCAAGGATGGAGAACAAGGCCCCATGGGCCCCCCCGGTAAGGAGCAACCCCCCCCCATGCCCCGTCCCCTGCAGTGGGGCAGCACTGGCGTGGCCGGACCCTGCGCGCCGGGGGTCCTGCCCCGTGCCAGCCCTGCAGCCCCCTCCTCGTCTTCCCTCCTAGGGCTGCCAGGAGAGAGAGGTAGGGCTGGGGGGCTTGGGGGGGCTGGGGGGCATGGGGGGCTGGGGACTGGGGGGCTTGGGGTGGGGGGCATGGGGGGCTGGGGCTTGGGGGGGCCGAGGGGCTGGGGGTAAGGGTCTTGGGGTGGGAGCCTGGGGGGCTGCAATGGCAGCTGGGGGGTGTCTGGGCTGGGGCAAGGGAGCAGGGGGTGTAGGTGTGGGGAGGGCACAGGGCACTGGCCAGGGCAGCCTGGGGTGACGGGCATGGCGGAAGGCAGCAGGGCTGGGGGCACGGTGGGGGGATGTGGTCAAGGGGGGCAGGTATGGGGGGGGGTCGGAGGCTGCTGGGCTGGGGGTGCCGTGGAGGGCAGGGGGTGCCAGGCTGGGGTGCCCCGTCCTGACGCGGTGCCCAGGCGAGGTGGGGGAGCCGGGCTCCGTGCCCCACATCGCCTTCTCGGCTACCCTGAGCACCCAGCGCACGGAGCCGGGCACCGTCCCCTTCGACCAGGTCCTGCTCAACGACGGTGGCGCCTACGACCCCGAGACGGGTGAGCACCCGCGCAGCACGGCCACGCGTGGGGCAGGCGGGATGGGGGCGGGATGGGGGCGGATGGGTGGGTCATGGTCATGGGTGAAAGATGATCCTGGGGTGCAATGAAGGCCATGGGATGGGGGTGTCCTCAGGGGGAGCCGTGCCTGTCCTGGGGGTGCATGGATGGCCATGGGGTGCAGAGCCCATTCTGGCGGCACGGGGGGTCCCTGGGGACAGCGTGGTCGCCGGCACTGACGCCCACCACCCGCCGTCGCAGGCACTTTCACGGCGCCGGTGAGCGGGCGGTACCTGGTGAGCGCGGTGCTGACGGGGCACAAGGGCGAGAAGCTGGAGGCCGTGCTGTCGCGCTCCAACCAGGGCATCGCCCGCCTGGACTCGGCTGGTTTCCAGCCCGAGGGGCTGGAGAAGGAGCCGGTGGCGGCGCTGCAGCCCAGCCCCGGGGCGCTCGGCGTCTTCAGCCTCCTGCTGCCGCTGGCGGCCGGCGAGACGCTCTGCGTGGACCTGGTCTCGGGGCGCCTGGCTCACGCGCCCGACGAGCCCCTCACCGTCTTCAGCGGGGCCCTGCTCTACGACGCCGAGGAGCCCTAGAGCCACTGGACCCCCGCACCCCACCCCGGCACGGGGCTGCCGGCCAGCCGGGGGCACAGCTGGGCCAGGGGGTCCCCACGCCCCGGCGGGACCCCCCCCCACCCGCCCCGTTATTTATCAGCACCCCCCACCCCTCGCTCCCCCATCGCCACATGCCCCCACCCCACACAGCCCACCCCGGCCCCCCACGCCGCCCCGCCACCCCCGGCCCCCCCACTGCCCCCCATGAAATAAAGACGCGGCACTGGGTTTTGTACCCACGGCTCCGGCTCCTTCCTGCGCCCGGCTGTGGCCCCACCATGTATTGCCCTGGGGCAACCCCCACTCCGCAGAGCACGAGGCCACAGGGCAACCCCCGGCATCGCCCTGGCCCAGGGGTGCAGTGGGGAGGGGGCACAGCCAGCCCGGCCAGGGGGTCCCGCCGTGGGCCCAGGGGGTCCTGCTGCCATCAGAAATCCTCATCCCAGCCCGAGAATTCGTCCTCCGCTGGCGTCCAGTCGACCGAGAAACGCTTGAAGTTGGCGTAGGGGTGTCCCTGGAGGGGGACGGGGTCAGAGCCGGCCCCTCCTGCCCCCGGCAGCGCCCCCACGAGCCCCCACCTCACCTTCTTGATGAGCCGCAGCGTGGGTGCCTCCAGCTGCCGCAGCGAGAGCTTCCTCCACTTCAGGGCCCCGAACCACCTGGGGGGGGGGAGGCTGCAGGAGGGGCCGGAGGGGGCGCGGGGCCCTCAGCCACCCCCCCCTCACCTGTGCTTCTTGATGCCGCGGATGCCACTGGCCGTGTTCCCCAGGCGCTGCCCCGGACGGCGCCTGCAAGGGGATGGCGTGGGGCAGGGGCTGGGGGGGGCACCCCCCTGCACAGTGGAGGGCAATGATGTACCCAGGGGACCCCCCCCATGCACACCGGGGCACCCAAGTGCCTCCCAAGTTGCCTCGACCCTGCCCAGGGCACCCCACTGCACCCAGCACCCCCGTGCCCCCCCTGCCCTTGCAGGACCCCGCACTGGCGCCCCGAGCACCTGCAGAGCTTGCCGATGAGGGAGCAGGCGGCCTCACTGAGGAAGGCGGGGAAGGCGAAGATGCCGTCCAGGATGCGGCTGTAGATCTGCCGGGGGTCGGCGCTGTGGAAGGGGGGCCTGCGGGGCACGGGCAGGTGGGCCGTCGCCGCGTGGGGGCTCGGCCGGCCCCGGGGGGCGCGCGCTCACCTGCCCACCAGCAGCTCGAAGGTGAGGATGCCCAGCATCCAGAAGTCGACGGCAAAGTCATGGCCCTCGTGGCGCAGCATCTCGGGTGCCAGGTACTCAGGGGTCCCGCAGAAGGAGTAGGTCTTCTCGCCCCGCCCCAGCTCCTTCGCAAAGCCGAAGTCAACCTGCGGGCACCGGCGCTGTCAGCCAGCGCAGCCTCCCCAGCCCCCCCCACCCCCTCCCCGGGCACCGCTGTGGCAGTGCTGGCACTGCTGGGATGCCTGCCCCAGTACCAGCTTGACGTAGCCGCGCTGGTCCAGCATGAGGTTCTCGGGCTTCAGGTCGCGGTAGACGATGCCACGGCTGTGCAGGTACTCGAGGCCCTCCACCACACAGGCGCAGCAGAACACGGCCAGCGGCTCCTCAAAGCAGCGCCTGCGCAGCAGGGACCGGCAGTCACAGGGCACGGCACGGCACGGCACGGCACGGCACTGCCACCAGGGCCCCGGGCTCGCCCCAGCTCCGTACATCTCACGCAGCTTGGTCCACAGCTCGCCGCCCTGGCAGAACTCCAGCAGCAGGTAGACGTACTGCCTGTCCCGGAAGGTGCCGAAAAACCTGCCGGCAGAGAGGGGTCGGCAGGACCGCGGCAGAGCCAGCACTGCCCCGACCCCTGCAATACCCCCCCGCCGCCCCTCCAGTGCCCACGGCCCCCGCTCTCACCCCACGACGAAGGGGCTGCGGCTGCCCGCCAGCACCCGCCGCTCGGTGCGCACGTGCTCCTGCTGCTGCGTCCGCACCACCCAGTCCTTGCGGATCCGCTTCAGCGCGAAGAGCCGCTCCCGGCACCGCACCTGGGCGTGGGCGGCCGTGGGCACCAGGACGGGCACCGGGACAGGCGCTGCTGGCCACGGCAGGACGGGGCCGGGTGCCAGAACCAGGGGGGGTCGCAGGGTCTGGCTCTCACCAGCTCGACCCTGCCAAAGCCGCCGGTGCCCAGGACGACGCGCTGGCCCTGCCGCTGCCCCTCCTCGTAGCACACGGCCACCAGGTCCTCCAGCCGCAGCGGTGCCGGGGGCTGCCGCAGGCTCGGGGACCCCCAGCCCCTGCGGGTGCGGACCACGGCCCTGCAGCACCCGCCCTGGCACCCTGGGGCTGCGGACCCCCAACTCTGCCAGGGCCCAGGACCCCCCGCTGCTCCCCAGGGACAGCACTGGGTTGGACCCTGGGGACCCCAGTGCCATCAGCCTGGGCCATGGGGACTCTGCAGCACCCAGAGCGACCCCAGGGACCCTGTGTCACCCAGCCAGACCACAGGGACCCCCAGCACAGGGCTCGGCCTTCGCTGACTTGCTGCTGTCTGCCCCACCATGTCCATGCCCTGAGGCCAGGGAGCCCCGTCCCAGGGCAGGTTGGCCCCATCCCCATTGCTGTGCCCATCCCATCCCCATCCCATCCCATCCCATCCTGTCCCCATCCCATCCCATCCCCATCCCATCCCCTCCCCTCCCATCCCGTCCCCATCCCATCCCATCCCCATCCCATCCCCTCCCCTCCCATCCCATCTCCATCCCATCCCCATCCTATCCCATCCCATCCCGTCCCCATCCCATCCCATCCCATCCCATCTCCATCCCATCCCCATCCCATCCCGTCCCCATCCCATCCCATCCCATCCCATCCCCATCCCCATCCCATCCCATCCCATCTCCATCCCCATCCCCATCCCATCCCATCCCCATCCCCATGCCCATCCCCCTCCATCCCCATCCCCATCCCCATCCCATCCCATCCCGTCCCCATCCCCATCCCACTCCATCCCCATCCCCACCCCATCCCAACCCATCCCATCCCGTCCCCATCCCCATCCCCATCCCACTCCATCCCCATCCCCATCCCACTCCATCCCCATCCCCATCCCACCCCACCCCATCCCATCCCATCCCGTTCCCATCCCCATCCCCATCCCCATCCCACTCCATCCCCATCCCCATCCCCATCCCCACCCCACCCCACCCCATCCCATCCCGTTCCCATCCCCATCCCCATCCCCATCCCCATCCCACTCCATCCCCATCCCCACCCCACCCCATCTCCATCCCCATCTCCATCCCCACCCCATCCCATCCCTCACTGACCGCCCGGGATCCTCCGGGGCCGGCCCCTCTGTCTCCGACATGTTCCTGGGGTGGGCAGGAGCCGTGGGCGTGGGGGCAGTGGGGCCAGGGCCAGCTCAGCCCCGGGCACCCGCACCGTCCCCTCCCCCCGCCCCCTCCCCACAGCCCCACAGCCCCCTAAGGACACGCACAGGGTGCGGGGGCGGCGGGGACCCAGCCCCATGTGAGGGGCCAGGAAGGAGCCGCCTTGGCCGGGCGGTCCGGGGGGGGGCCACCTCGCGTGGGGCCGGGGCGAGCAGTGCCCCGAGCCGCGGGGCTCGGCGGGAGCAGGACGGCACCAGGACCCGTCTGGGCCACGCCGCAGCCCCCGGCCGGGCCCCTGTCGGCACCGGCCACCCTGCACCCATCACCCCGGCTCCCCTCACCCCAGCCCTCCCCAGGCCATGGCCCCCCCCCCGCCCTGCCCCCTCCATGGCCCCCCACCCCCTGCCCCCCCATCCAGCAGGATCCAAGCTGTCCGGCCAGAGCAGGGCCCCCCCACGCTGGAGGGTCTCCCCTGGGGACAGGGGCTCCCCACGGAGCCCAGCACTGCCCTGGGGTCCCCCGAGGGCTTGGGCGTCCTGGGGGCTCCGGGGGGACACTCACGGCTCCGGGAGCTGCTGGGGGCAGAAGGGGCTGATCTCAAGGAAGTCTCTGTGGGGCAGAGGAGGGCTCAGTGGGGTGGGGGGGTCCTGGCCGTGCCCCCGCAGGGACAGGCTAGGAGGGGACGGGATGTGGGGACACCCACTCCTTGGCCACGGTGATGCAGGTGACGTGTCCCTGGGCCTGGCACGACGCCGTCCGGCGAGTGTTCCTGCGCAGAGGCTGGGGGTCACGGCGGGAGGGGGCAAGAGGTGGGGGGGTGCATGGGGGGGGGCATGGGGGTGTGCACAGGGAGCTGGTGCAGGTGAGCTGGCACATGCCCCATCCTGGTGCACCAGGGATGCCCTGGGGATGCCCTGGGGATGCTGCGGGCAGCGGGGTGTCACTGCAGGGGGGGTGTCACCGCAGTGGGGGTGTCACTGCAGGGGGGTGTCACCGCAGGGGGGGTGTCACTGCAGGGGGGGTGTCACCGCAGGGCTGGCCCAGTAACATCAGAGCCAGGCAGCAAGGCTGGGCTGGCACGGCGGGTGCTGCCAGGGCGGGGGTGCAGGGGGCAGCCTGGGCACCTACTGCAGCAGGGAGAGCTCCCCGAAGTGCTCGCCGGCGCCCAGGACGCGGAGCAGCTTCTCCTGCCCGTCCACTCGCCGGGTCACCCGCACCTGCAGCGCCGGGACGCGGGGACGGGCTGAGCGGGGACGGGGGGCACAAGGCACGGCATGGCCCTCGCCATGGGGGGGTTCCCCATGCGGTGGGGTGCAGGGTGCCGCACCCACCTCTCCCTTCAGGATGATGTAGAAGTTTTCCCCCTCATCGCCTTCGTGGATAATGACGTGGCCAGGCGCGAAGGTGCACTGCAGGGAGCGACAGGGCGGGCAGGGGGCAGGGGGGGCAGGCAGCCCCCCCCAGCCGGTGCCAGACCCGCCATCCCAGGCACATCCCAGTAGCCGCAGCTGCCGCGCTGCACCCCCGACCCCCCACAGGGACGTGTCCCGGGCCCCCCAGGGCCCCGCGTGGGGGGACCCTTCTCGGGCGCCCACCCACCTCCTCCATGGCGTCCAGCAGCTTGGAGAGGTGGCTGTCGGAGAGGTCCTGCAGCCAGTGCACCCTGCGGGCGAGAGGGGCCGGCTGGGCTCCCGCAGCCTGCCTGCACCCTGCCTGCACCCTGCCTGCACCCTGCCCTGCAGCCTGGAGCCCAGCACAGCCGCAGGCAGGGCAGGGCCGGGGAAGGGGATGGAGAGGCACAGGGCTGGGGAGGAGACAGGGATGGGGCAGGGATGGGGATGTGGTGGAGGTGGGGCTGGGCAGGGGAACGGAGATGAGATGGGCGTGGGAATGGGCATGGGATGAGGATGAGGACAGGGATGGGAACAGGGATGCAGATGAGATGGGAATGGGGATGATGACGAGGACAAGACTGGGACTGGGAGGGGACTCTGCAGCCAGGGCTGGCAGGAGGGGCCGGCACCCCTCCAAGGGGCTCAGGGTGCGGGGCCTGGGGGCAGTGGGTGCCGCGGGGTGCTGCCGATGGGTGCCAGGCCCCACTCACATCCGCAGGGAGCCCAAGATCTCGGCTCGTCTCTGCTTGGCGTTGCTGGTGGCGATGGCGCGGTACCGCTGCCTGTCGATGGCCCAGAGGCGCACGGGGCTGAGTGCTGCGGCAGAGGGACGTCAGCGGGGGGGTGGGGGGGGGACACGGGGCCCTGGGGGGGGGGGCTGCCCTTACCCCGCACGGTGGCGGTGCGCTTGCAGTGGTAGAGGATGGCCAGCTCCCCGAACACATCACCCGGCCCCAGCGTGCGGAGCTGCCGGCCCTGCTGGCTCACGCTGAGCTGCCCCTCTGCAGAGAGACACGGCCCGCGGCGGGCAGCATCACGCACACGTGTGCACTGCACACACACGCACACACATGCACACGTTGCACGCATGGGACTGCCCCGCAGCAGGCGGCCTCGCACGTGCACCCTGTGCACACGGGTGGTGCATCCCCTGCAGCGGGTGCGCACACACCCACAGGGGGGCACAGGCTCACACAGGCACACGCGTGTGCCGCAGCCCAACACGCACACATGGCAGATGAGCTCACCCCAATGCACACCCACATGCGGGCACAGACACCTGCACGGCTGCAGCACGCCTGCACACGTGTGACCCAACCCGCGTGACCCCCACGCGTGCCGGCACCGCGCTCTCACCTGCCACGATGTACATGGCGGTGCCCTCGGTGCCCTCGGCCAGCACGGTGTCCCCGGGGCCGTGCCAGACGGGGGCGAAGCTCTGGGCCAGCGCTTCGGGGCAGCCCTCGCCCAGGCGCCGCAGGAACTCGCTGCGTCCCACTGCCTCCGCGATCAGGCCGAGGTCCCTGGGGGTGCAGGGACACAGGCAGGGCAGCACCGGGCCCCCGGCCCCGCGGTCCCCCACCCCGCCGGCTACCTGCGCGACTTGGGGCTGTTGGGCACGCTGAGGGCGGCGTCGCTGGCGAGGGGCTCGGGGACGATGGCCGGTGCCCGGCTGTCCCGCCGGCCGGGGCGCTGCTCCACGGCCTCCTCCCGCACCACGCTCCGCAGGAAGGTCCTCTCCTCCTGCAGCCGCAGCTCCCGCAGCCGCTCGTCCATCCCAGCGCCCTGGGGTGTGGGCAGGCGGGCAGCAAGCAGCACGGCGGCACCCTGCCACAGCACCAGCCCCTGGCCCAGAGCCAGCCCACTCCCCCAGGGCAGGGAGGGGAGATGCTCCCCGGAGCGCGGGGGCACAGCCCCACGCGGCACAGCTGGGCTCATCGCAGTGCTGCCAGCCTTGGCTCTGCACGGCCCGGCACAGCATGGCACAGGTGGGCATGGCACAGCATGGCCGGGCACGGAAGGGCACAGCCTGGCTGGGCATGGCATGGTCAGGGACACCCTGCAGTGCCGGGCACTTGGCCCTCACCGTACCCCAAGTCCTTGGCCCCAGCAGCTCCAGGGGCGGCGTGGGCAGGGCCCCAGCACAGGCAGGAGGGGTCCCCGGGGGGTCCCAGCCCCAGGCAGCTGCCGGCAGGGTCTGCCGCGGCCCCGCGGCGAGGGAGGTGCGGGCTCCCACAGGCACTGTGCCCGGGCGCTCCCTGCCCTGTGCAAAGGTTGTGCCGCCAGCACGAGGGAGCCTGGAGGGCCTCAGCGCAGCCCCCTGGCACGGCACGGCACGGCACGGCACGAGGATGCGGTGACCCATCCCGTCTGCCTGGGCACCCTGGGCTGCGGCAGCTGCCGGTGCCCGAGGGCTCAGCCCCGCTCCCCATCCCATGCCCGGCCACCTACCTGTGCCGCCGCTCCCGCTCCTGCCGCCATCCCCACCAACCCGCGCTGCCGCCGCAGCACAGCCCGGTGACACATTAACCTGGGCCCCCGCCCAGGATGCGCCCACCCACACCTGCGCCTGCGCCCCAACCTGCACCCCGACCTGCGCCTCGAATTGCACCTTGACCTGCACCCCGACCTGCACCCTGACCTGCACCCCGACCTGCACCCCAAACTGCTCCCTGACCTGCACCCCGACCTGCACCCTGACCTGCACCCCGAATTGCACCGACCTGTGCCCCAACCTGCACCCTGACCTGCACCCCGACCTGCATCCCGAATTGCACCCCGACCTGCACCCTGACCTGCACCCCAAACTGCTCCCTGACCTGCACCCCGACCTGCACCCTGACCTGCACCCCGAATTGCACCCAGACCTGCACCCCGACCTGCACCCTGACCTGCACCCCGAATTGCACCCCGACCTGCACCCTGACCTGCACCCCAAACTGCTCCCTGACCTGCACCCCGACCTGCACCCTGACCTGCACCCCGAATTGCACCCAGACCTGCACCCCGAATTGCACCCCGACCTGCACGGGGGTGTGCGTGCACCGGGGGGGGAGGGGGGATGTGAACAACTCGCATGCGCGCCGTCCCTGTGCGCGCGTGCCATGGGTGTGCAAGGGGCTGTGCGCGCGGGCAGCGCGCGGAGAGTGTGCGGGGGAGCGCGTGCAGCCGCGCACGCCCCTCCACCTGGCGATTGCGCGCATGCGCGCCGTGCGGTGGGGGGGCGTGGCCTCAGGGGCGGGTCCCGCATGGCCGCACCCTGCCCTCGCCCCGCCCCGCTAGGAGCCCGGGGAGTGGCCTGGCGGCGGGCTCTGATTGGCGGCGCCGTGAGGGGCGCGGCGCGGAGGCGGGCCCTGATTGGCGGGGCGGGGCGGGGCGGGACGGACGGTGCCGGTGCCGGTGCCGGTGCCGGAGCGGAGCGGGCCCAGCATGGCGGCGGGGGCGGGCGCCCGCCGGGACCCCGGGCCCGGCCCCGCGGGGGAGAAGCGGATCCTGTGCGTGGGGCTGGTGTGCCTGGACATCATCAGCGTGGTGGAGGCCTACCCCGCCGAGGACTCCGACACCAGGTACCGCGGGGCGGGGACGGCGCCGCCGGGCGCTGCCGGTGCCCCTCCCGGGGCCGGCCCGGCGCCCACGGCCCGCGGCCTTGCAGGTGCGTGTCGCAGCGGTGGCAGCGGGGCGGGAATGCCTCCAACTCCTGCACGGTGCTGGCGCTGCTGGGAGCCCCCTGCGCCTTCATGGGCTCGCTGGCCCCCGGGCACGCCGCCGAGTAAGTGGGGTGCGGGGGGTCCGGGCTGCCGGCGGGGTCCTGGGCCACCCCCACCCTGACGCTCCCGCCGGCACCTCCGCGTCTCTCCCGCCGGCAGCTTCGTCCTCGCCGACCTGCAACGCTACGGGGTGGACGTGGGCCATGCGGTGCCGCAGCCCAGCGGCTGCCTGCCCGCCTCCGTCGTCATCGCCAGTGCCAGCCGGGGCACCCGCACCATCCTGCATGCCCACGGGTGCGTGGCGCCCCTCACCCCGCTCTCTGTCCCCCAAGTTTCATTGCGGCGGATTTCCGGCATCGGGGCGTGGATGTGACACACGTGGCCTGGCAGCCCCACGGGGACGTGCCCTGCGCCTGCTGCCTTGTCTGCCCCGCCAGCGGCTCCCGGACCATCGTGCTCTACGACACGTAAGGGCGCCGGCCCCACTCGCCTGGCGGGCAGCACTTGGCCGGGCCAGCTCAGGGCTGCAGCCCCCTCCCCACCTTCGCCCTGGCCGAGCCGGGCACCCAGGGCCACCCTCTGCACCCCGGGGGTCTTACAGTGCTCAGCCCCTGGCAGAGGCTCCGCCGGCGCCGGCCCAGCGCTGCCTGCTGGGGGTCCCGCGTGCCAGATTGGGTGATTCCCTGTAATTCTGCACACACAATCGCTGCCAATCGTCCCTGCAGCCCCCGATCAGTCCTCTCTGTGCCGCAGCCATGATTGGCAGCGGCACCGCTGCGTGGCCGCGTGCTCCGTGTGTGGGACAGCCGGCATGGTGCTCACAGGGACACCCTGAACCCGGTGCCTGGGACAGCACTGCCTCGGCCATGCCGGTGCCGGCAGGGCAGCCGTGGTCCTCACCCTGGCAGAGGGTTGGTGGTGGAAGGGGCTGCCAGGCATCGCCGACCCCTCCGGCTCCAGCAGCTCCAGCGTGGCTGCTGCCGCACCGCCCTTTGAGTCCGTCTCAGGGTCCATCGTTAATGACTCTCCCGGGCAGTGCCACCCCCGGCGCTGCCCTTCGCCCCTGGCCGGGGCCACCCGGGGCCGCCCCGCGCTGCGGTTGGGGGTCCCCCCGCCCCGCCTGACCCCCGCCCCGCAGGAACCTGCCCGACGTGACGGCCCGCGACTTCGAGCAGGTTGACCTCTCCCAGTACAAGTGGATCCACTGGGAGGTGAGCCCGGGGTGGGGGGGACCCCCGGGGCGGGGGGCGGACCCCGGGGGCAGCCGGTGCCGGTGCCAGGTGGTGTGCGCCCGCAGGCCCGGAACGCGGCGGAGCAGGCGGCGATGATGCGGCGGGTGGAGCGGCACAACCGGGCGCGGCCGCCGGCCGAGCGGGTCCGCACCTCGGTGGAGGTGGAGAAGCCGCGGGAGGAGCTGCTGCCGCTGATGGGCCTGGGCCACGTGGTGCGGGGCGGGGCTTGGGCGGGGGCAGGGCTACCGGCGCGGGGCGGGGTTAGGGCCGAGCTGTCGAGAGGCAGTGTCGCTACGGAGGGGGCGGAGCTACCGGTGCGGGGCGGGGTCAGGGGCAGGGGCATAGGTGGAGCTATAGAGGGGTGGGGCTTTGGTGGGGCAGGGCTATGGGCACTGGGCGGGGTCAGGGGCAGGGCCGTAGGTGGAGCTATGGAGGGGCGGGGCTTGTGTTGGGCGAGGCCATCGGCGCTGGGCGGGGTCAGGGGCCGGGCCGAGCCATCGAGAGGCAGTGGCGCTTGGAGGGGGCGGAGCTACCGACTATGGGCGGGGTCAGGGGCCGGGCCGTAGGTTGAGGGGCGTGGCTTAGGTTGGGGGCGGGGCTACATGTGCTGGGCGGGGTCGGGGGCCAGGGCGGGGAGGGGCAGTGGGCGCGGGAGTTGGGGGTCCAGGTACGGGGCGGTCGGGGCGGCGGGGCCTCGGGGGCGGTGCAGGGGTCGGGGATGGGGGGCAGTCGGGGTGCGGGGGCACAGCATGGCTGGGGTGCAGGGGGTGTCGCCCCCCGTCCCAGCCCCTCTCCCGCAGGTGTTCATCAGCAAGGACGTGGCCCAGCACTTCGGGTACCGGTCGGCCCCCGAGGCGCTGCAGGGGCTGCGCGGTCGCGTGCAGCCGGGGTAGGGGGGGAGCGGGAGGGGTGTGGGTCGGGGGGGGCGGGGGGCACGGCCACACCCCACACTCACCCATCCAACCCCCCCCCCACCAGGGCCACGCTGATCTGTGCCTGGGCTGAGGAGGGGGCCGATGCCCTGGGGCCCAGCGGGGAGCTGGTGCACTCGGACGCCTTCCCCCCGGAGACCCTCGTGGACACGCTGGGAGCCGGGGACACCTTCAACGCCGCCGTCATCTTCGCACTCTCAGAAGGTGGGCACAGCAACGGCGCAGCCACGGCATGGCCATGGCACAGCTCGGTCTGGCATGGCCCGGCACGGCCTGGCTCAGCTTAGCTTAGCTCGGCCCGGCGGGGCTGATGAGGTGCCCGTTCCCCAGGGAGAAGCCTGCAGGACGCCATCACCTTCGGCTGCCGGATTGCAGGCAGGAAATGCGGGATCCAGGGCTTCGACGGCATTGTTTGAGCCGGGCGCCCCGTGCCAGGAGAGCCCCCCACCCCCGGGGCATGCCTCCCCCCCCGCTGCACCCAGCACCCCCCCGCCCTGCTGCCAATAAAGCCCCGCGCTGCCCCTCCACCGCCTCCTGCCCCCCGGGCTGTGCCTGGCCCCTCTTTGCGGCCGGGGGCCGCAGCGGCTGCGGGGCTGCACTGACCACGGCCCAGGTGAGCGCTGGCGGCAGCGCCTGTATTTCTCCGTCAAGCCACGTTACAGGGGCAACTGCACAGTCCCGGCCCCACCGTCCTCCCCAGCCCCGCCGCAGGCTGGGGGGGCACAGGGACACCCCCCCACTACCATGGGCCCCGAGCGGGGCAGGGAGCAGCCAGGACACCGCACCCCACAGCCACTGTGGGGCTGGCACAGCCCTGCCCACAGCCCCCCACCGCCTACCCCTCCCCGGGGTCCCCCCAAACTAGGGCTGCCTCCCCCTCGGGGGCTCCAGCCTCGGGGGCTTCAATCTCGGGGGCTTCCTCTGCCTCGATGGCTTCAGCCTCAGGGGCTTCCTCCACCTCCATGGCTCCAGCGCTGGGGGCTTCTGCCTCAGGGGCTTCCTCCGCCTCCATGGCTCCAGCATCAGGGGCTTCAGGCTGGGGGGCTGCCTGCCCCTCTGCCGGGCCATGCCCTGGGCCGCTCACCCCCGTGTCCTCCCCAGGCGTCTCCACGTCCCCCCTGGGCGCAGCCCCAGCCCCTGGCAGCGGCTCCCTGGGTTGCTGCAGGAGGGGCTGCCCCGGGGGTCCCTGGCCCCGGCCGGGCCAGAGCAGCAGCTCGGAGGGGTTGAGCAGCCCGTCCCCACTCAGGTCCTGCGTCTCCAAGGCCTGGTCCACCAGCACAGCCACCTGCGGGGACAGGGTGGGGATGGGGTGAGGGCCCGGCTCGGGGGCTCTGTGGGGTGCGAGGGGCCGTCCCTGTGGGACCTACCGTGTCAGGGTCCGGCTGCCCCCCACCCCGCTGCGCCAGCACCGTGCCCAGCAGCTGCAGCAGCTCCAGCCCGTCCAGGTGCCCGCTCCGGTCGTGGTCATGCAGCACGAAGAGGTAGAGCAGGGCTGTGGGGCACGGGGTGCTGTGGGGCTGGGGCCGCGTCCCTGCCCCCGCCAGCCCCCCGGCCCCCTACTGCTGCACAGCCTTACCCTGCTCCCGCGTCATGGCCTCCGCATCCCGCTCCGGCAGCCCCAGGCTCCTCACCGCGCTCCACAGCAGCCTGGGGGCAGCGGGGCTGGGGTGGGCATGCACCGCCCTGCCCCACGGCCTGCCCCACAGCCAGCTCTGCCCTATAGCTGTCCCCAGGACCACCCTGCCCACAGCCAGCTGGGCACTGCCCATGCCCTCTCCCCCCATTTGCCCCCCCCCCCGCTGGGTGACTCCCCGATGTGCAGCCCCCAGGCCAGGGGTGCAGGGCTTGGTGTGGTGGGGCTCCCCAAGGGGCAGGGACTCACAGCAGCGCGGGCAGCTCCGGGCTCAGCGGGTTGGGATCAGGATCCAGCCTCGTGGCCGCGGGGGCCTCAGGCCTGGCCAGGAGAGGGGGGGTGTTACCTGTGCCCCTGGGTGGGGGAATGCCTACCCTGGCCAGGCCTGACGTCCTCGCAGTGCCCTACGCCCACACTGCATCCACTCCACCCACAACCCCCACAGCCCTGTGTGCACCCCTGTGCCTTGTCTGTACCCATGAGCCCTGTCCTTGGCCATGCACCCCCAGACCCCCGTGCCCACCCACAGTCATGTGCCCCAGCAACGCCTGTGCACTCCACCTGCACCCATGCACCCCACCTGCACCCACGCACCCCAGCTGTACCTGTGCACATCCCCCCCCATACCCGGGCACCCATCTGCACCTGCGCCCCCCTGTACCCATGTACCCCACCCACACTGTACTATCCCATACTCATGCACTCCCCTCATACCCGTGCACCCCAGTCACACCTGTGCCCCCCCATACCTGTGCCCCCCAGCCTTGGGGGCAGCCTGCGCCACCGGGACCAGCAGCAGCAGCAGCAGCAGGGCCACCAGCAGGTTCTTCATCCCGTGATGTTGGGTTGCGGCTGGGCAAGAGCAGCTGGGTGGGTGCCCCTGGCTGGGCGGGGGGCTACCACACTCACTTACGGTCACAGCGTGGTCCCACCCGTCCTGGAGCCCTCCCGCCCCACCCTGCTTCTTCACTCCCCTGCCAGCCCTGCCTGCAGCCCCTGCCTGCCGCCCCTGCCTGCGCTGGGGTGCACACCCACCGCCACCCGCCTTCGCACCTGCGGCAGCTCCCCCGGGCTCCCCCCGGCCCCGCGTCCCGGGGAGCGTCCACCGGCTCCAGCGCGGCGGGGACACGCTGGCACCGCCGGGACGGCTGCGCGGCACGGGGGAGTGCGCTGCACGCGTGGGAACGCTGCGGGGCACTGCACGCACAGCGCATAGACCCCTCCCCGAACACCCCCCCCCCCAAGCCCGCCGCCCCCGCTGCCCACTCACCCGGTCCCAGTCCCACGTCTCGGTGCCGCTCGGTGCCGCCCGCCCCGCCTCGAGCCACGTAGCCGACACGTTCCCCCGCACCGGCACCGGCCGAGCCCCGCCCCGCCCGCCGGGTCGTTCCCCGCCCGGGGGTTCAGCCCCCACCCGGGGCGGCTCCGGCCGCGCCCCGCCGGCAGCGCCCCGCCGGCAGCGCAGGGGTTAACCGGCACCCTGCGCCTCTGCCCGCCTCAAAGATGGCCGCCGGCGCGACACGCGCCCGCTCCGGGGCGGGGCCAAAGCCGGGCGGGGCCGCGGTGGGTGGAGTCACGCCAGAGGCGGGGCTGCTGCGCCGGGGGCGCGGCCAATGTCGGGTGGGGCCATCCCTGGGGGCGGGCCCATCCCTCAGGGGCGTGACCATCCCGCGGGGCGGGGCCGTCCCGGGCTGTGGCGGCGATGGGCGCGGAGCGGCCGCCGGTGCCGGGCCCGGCGCTGTCCCCGCTCCCACCGCTCCCGCTGCTGCTGGCGGCCGCCGCCGCCGCCCTCCTCGGCTACTACTGGGCGCGGGTGCCGCGGGTGAGCGCGGGGGGGTCGGGGCAGGGTCGGACGGGCCCCGCTCCGCCGAGCGGCTCCGCTGACCGGCCCCCCCCGCCCCGCAGCGGCCGCTGCTCGCCGCCGGCCCGCGGTTCCGCGCCTTCCTGGAGCGACGCTGCCCCGCCGTGGGCGAGACCTTCCGCCCCACGCCCTGGTGCTTCGAGGGCCGCCTGCAGACCGTGCTGGGTGCCCTGCTCCAGGCCCGCCCGCCCGTCTCCTACCACAGGTGAGCCCGCGGCACCGGCACCAGCCCGGTTCCCCCGCCGCCCCACCGACCCGCCACTCTGCCCGCAGCGAGGCCATCCGCACCCCCGACGGCGGGCAGCTCATCCTCGACTGGGCCGAGGACCCCGGCAGCCACCAGCACCTGGAGCCCCACGCCCGCCCCACCGTCCTGCTGGTCCCGGGCCTCACCGGCAGCAGCCAGGCCGGTTACCTGCTCTGCCTGGTGCGCCGGGCCGGCCGCGCCGGCTACAGGTGAGCCCTGGGGACGGGCCGGCCGCGGTCCCGCCAGCCCCTCACGCCTCCCCTCTCCCCCAGGTCCGTCGTGCTCAACCACCGGGGCTGCCGGGGCGAGGAGCTGCTGGTGGGTGAGACCCCCAAACCCCCCCCGCTCCCGGGCAGAGCCGGCACAGCCCAGCACGGGGGGGGCCGCTGCCCGCACCTAGCTCCGCTCCCCCCCAGACCCCCCGGACCTTCTGCGCCAGCAACACCGAGGACCTGGAGACGGCCATCGCCCACGTCAAGCGCCGGTACCCGCAGGCCCCACTGCTGGCCGTGGGCGTCTCTCTGGGCGGGTACGGGCAGCTCCCGCGCCGGGCAGGGGACGGGATGGTGGCACGGCTGCCCCTGACCAGCTGCGCCGCAGGATGCAGGTGCTGAACTACCTGGGGCGGCGGGGGCAGGCGGCGGGGCTGGCAGCGGCCATGGCCCTCTCCCCCGGCTGGGACCCCTGTGCCTCGACCGCGTCGCTGGAGAAGCCCCTCAATGCTCTGCTCTTCAACCAGCGCCTCGCTGCCAGCCTGTGCCGGCTCATCAGCAGGTGGGTGGGGGGCACGGGGAGGGCTGCACCCCCCACTGGGGTGGGCACCGGTGCTGGTGGCATCACCCAGCGCTGACCCCGGACCCGGTGCAGGCACAGGGCAGCGATCGGGGAGAAGGTGGACGTGGAGCACGTCCTGCAGGTAGGACCCGGCCCCCACCCTGGCCCTGTGGGCCGAGCCCCCCCTGACCCCCATGCCGCAGGCACGCACCATCCGGGAGTTCGACGAGCGCTACACGGCCCAGGCCTTCGGCTACCGCTCCTGCCTTGAGTACTACCAGGCGGCCAGCCCCACGCACTGGCTCCACCACATCCGCGTGCCCGTGCTCTGCCTCAACGCCTCTGACGACCCCTTCTCCCCGCTACACGGTGAGTGGGGGGCCGTGGGGGGGGGCAGTGGGTGCAGCCCCACAGCAGGGTGCACCGGCAGCTGACCCCCCCCCCTCGGTCGCCCAGCCATCCCCGTGGAGGCCGCCTGGCACCTCCCCCACGTGGCACTGCTGGTGACGGCCCACGGGGGACATGTTGGCTTCCTGGAGGGGCTCTGCCCCCGCCCCGGCAGCTACATGGAGCGACTCTTCGCCCAGTTTGCCAGCGCCGTCTTCGAGCACAGGGAGGAGCTGCGGCAGCTGGAGGGGGACGAGGAGGGGGCTGCAGGGCAGGACGCTGCCTGACCCCACAATAAACCCACGCAGCTGCAGCCACGTGTCTGTGGGCTGAGCAGGGAGGGCGGGGGGGGCCCACAGCAGCCCCCCTCAGCTGGGAGCAGCGCTGGAGCCAGCCCCCCAGCACAGACGGGACAGTGCTGCCTTCACGCTCCAGTTTTAATGGCAGCAGCAGGGCAGAGGGCTGGCGGGTCCCCCCTCCTTCCCGGGGCCAGCCCCACGCCCCACTGCAGCCAGCACAGTCCTGCTGGGGCGGGGCCCCGTGCGGCTCCCGGGCCTCTGGTCCGCTCCCCGAGTGCCAGCGGGGACAGCAGGGCCGGGGCTGGTCCCTCATCTGCTTCACAGTCTGCTCGGGGCGGGCCGAGGCACGGCAGGGGCTGGCCAGCCTGGGGGGTCCGTCCTGGCACGGGAGGGGGCCTACAGGAACCCCGGGAAGGTGAGCTGCAGCAGCAGGATGGCGGCCACGATGAGCCCAGCACAGAGCAGCAGCAGCAGCCAGACAGGGAGGGAGCCTGCGGAGGAGAGAGGGGTGAGGACGGGCACTGCGGCCCCTGGCCCCCCTGCACATGCCGAGGCAGCCCCGCTGCAGGCTGGGCAGCAGGCACGCCAGCACCCAAGGGCACGCCAGCACCCCGGGCAGCCCCCCAGCACCTACGTCGGCTGGGAAGCAGGTGCAGCTTGCAGCGGCTGTCGACGGCCACGCTGAGCAGGGCGGCCTCGTTCCCTGCCAGCAGCTCCCGCCCACGCCGGCTCTCGGGGACGAAGGCCACATCCGTCACCACGATGCCGTGCGCCTCCTTCACGTAGTACAGCCTCTGCGGGGCAGGAGCAGGGGGTGGCCTGAGGCAGCTCAGCCCCGGGGGGGGCACTGCGGCTGCCCCCGTGCCCCTCCCTGCCCAGCCAGCCGCTCCCCGAGCAGCCCTGCCGCCCCCACAGCTCACCTGCAGCGAGAAGGCAATGTGGATGGCGACAGAGCCCGTCACCGTGCCCAGCCCCAGGAAGGTGCCTGAGTCACTGCAGGGGGGAGGGCAATGAGTGGGGGCTGGCGCAGCCCCCAGCCCCGCACCTGCCCGGCCCCGGGGTACCTGATGGAGAGGCAGGAGATCACCTCGCTGCCGCAGGGCCGGGTCAGCAGCGGCAGGAAGCTCTTCCCGTCCCACTTGGTCAGGTAGCAGGGCGGGGGGCGGCGCTCCCGCTTGTGGGGCACCTGCACTGTGTAGAGCCGCAGCGCCCCGGCGTTGTCCTCCACGGCCCCGAACCTGCCCCAGGAGAGCATGGGGTGCATTGGCTGCGAGAAGGGCCCAGCACCCTCCCCACCTCCCCTCTCCCAAGCCCAAACTCACACCCAGACCTCTCCCCACTAAAGCACACAGCAGAGCCGCTCCTTCCCCCAGCCCAGGGGAGCCGCTCCCTGCAGACACAGCAGGGGCCAGGAAAAGGCTCGGTGTGCCCCAGACTACACGTTCACATGTTCGGTCTGTGGGGGTGATCCGTTCCCAGCCCCCCGCCCGCGTGCCCCTGCCCTCACCGGCAGGCCTGGTAGCGGTAAGCCTTGTCGGGGATGCCAGGCAGGTTCTCGTTCCAGCGCAGCCCCGTCACCAGCTGGTCCTGTTGCCACACGCAGCACTGGAAGTCCCGTCCCGCTGTCACCACCTGCGCACAGAGAGCGTGGGCGTCCAAGGACAGCTCTCCCCGCGGGGCCGGGGAGCCGCCCGACGCTCACCTTGTTGTCAGGGCCCAGCGCGATATCTTCGATCTCCCCGTCGTGGGCTTTGAACTCCAGCGTCTTCTTCATGCTGGGGAACTGCAAGGGCAGAGCAGGCGTTGGAGCTGTGCCCCGTGGGCCAGGGCTCCCCGGCAGCCCCAGATCCCTGCCAGGCACAGCACCCGGGGTTGCTCGGGGAAGATGCAGCGTTACACAGCCACAGGTGCTGCCGATCTGGCACTGCCAGCGCCCGGCCTTCCCCGCTGGACGCACACTGCCGCTGGCATGGCGATGCCCAGCCTCAGCCCCCCCATGCCTACCTCCCAGAGGCGGAGGAAGCCATCGGCACCGCCGGTGACGAGCAGAGAGCAGTCAGCATTGAAGCGGACGGCCTTCTGCAGGGCGTCGGGGCTGAAATCTGTGCGGACGCTGTGCAGGCTCTCCACCGTCACCTCGCTCGTCTGGCTCTGCATGTCGCTCTGCCCCGCCGGGATGGGGCCCTTCCGCTTCCGCGGCCCCTTTTCCCCACTGCCTACGGGGGGGGGGGGGCAGACAACACGGAGCCTGACACAGCTCCCTGCTGCCAGGCAGGCTGAGCGGGGAGGGGCCCCGGGCAGGCAGGAGGCCCCCACAGCACTGCCCCTTCTCCGAAGCACCCCGCAGACCGCCCACCCCCCACGCCCTGCCCCGCGGCACCAGGTGCAGGTGCTGTCACACCGCCCCCCCCGGGGAGAGCGGGGCCTCACCGTTCCGGCCGGCCGAGCCGCTCTTGGCCTCGGGCGGCTGCAGGCTGAAGCGGAGGATGTGGCAGCTGGCGTCCTGCCCCGCGGCAATGATGTCGTCGGCCAGCGCCATGGTCATGGTGGCGCGGGTCTCGGTGTCGTGCGAGTGGAGCAGGGAGGCGCTGAGCCGCCCCCCGATCTGCTCCAGCTGCAGGAAGTGCTGCAGGACGGGGCTCGGCCTCAGGCTCCGCGGCGGGGACCTGCCCCGGGGACACCCGCTCCGGCCGCCGCCCCCCGCCCTCCCCGGGGCCGCCCCGACCCCACGCCGAGCCGGGGCTCCCTCCGCCCCACGCCTGCGGCCTGGCCCCCTCCCCTCCCCTGAGGCCCCCGGCCCCACAGCTCCCCGCCCCGCGCCCCCCGCCACCACGGCGCCCACCCGCGCCCCCGGCTAAGCCGCACCACGCCATTGCGGATGCCGGTCTTGGCGGCGCCGCCGCCGCCGGCGGTGATGGCGAGCGGGCGCCGCGGGTGGAGGCGGACGGTGTAGAGCGGGAAGGGCGCCCGGTACAGCTCGGCCGGCCGCCGCGGCGCCATGGCTGCGCCGCACACGTCAGCGCGTCGCCACGCCGCTGCGTCACCGCGCCGCCGCCACGTCCGCACCGCCCCAGCCCCGCCCCCTGCCGCCCCGAGCCCCGCCCCTACCGCCCCAGCCCCGCCCCCGCCGCTCCAGCACCGCCCCACCGCCCCAGCACCGCCCCCACCGTCCCTAGCTCCGCCTCCATCGCCCCAGCCCCGCCCCCTGCCGCCCCAGCGCTGCCCCCACCGCCCCAGCACCGCCCCCACCGTCCCTAGCTCCGCCTCCATCACCCCAGCCCCGCCCCCTGCCGCCCCAGCGCTGCCCCCACCGCCCCAGCACCGCCCCCACCGTCCCTAGCTCCGCCTCCATCACCCCAGCCCCGCCCCGCCGCCCCGAGCATGCGCAGAGTGGGGGGGTTGCGGCGGGTCCGTGGGTGCCTCGCTGTGCGCCGGGACACCGCCTCCCCACGGCCCCCGCGTGGCAGCGCCCCGCACGCGCAGTCCGCGGGCAGTGGGGCGTCGTGTGTGCACAGCACTGCCTTCCATGGAGCCCCGCGTGGGCGTGGAGCGTCTCGCAGCACCCCTGTGCAGTGGGCCCCACGCGTGCGCTCCTCGCCGTGCGACGGGGCATCGCGCGTGCACTGCAGCCCAGCAGTCCCGTGCCGTGAGGGAGCACGGCAGGGGGGATCCTGACCTGCCCTCCAGCCCCACGCACATCCCTCTGCAGTGTGGCAGCACCCACACGCCCACGCGAGGCCATGGGGGGACCCCCGTGTGCCCTCCGTGGAGAGCTGGGGGTGGCCCACCTACAGCCCAGCTGAGGAGCCCCCCCGGTGCACCCCGTCCCTGGGCAGCAGGGCAGTCCCTGCCCCACATGGGGGCCCTCGTGCCGCCCGGAGCCGGGCCGGGCTCACCCCGGGTCAGCCCGCTCCCCCAGGCGCCGGCGGTCCCCCGTGGGCACGGTGCCCATGCTGGGCTGCCCTGGCACACCGGTGCTGCCCTACGGCCACTGCCCGGCCTCCGTGGTCCCCTCGCCCAGCCCCACGGCCACGGGGCAGCACCTCTGCAGCCCGAGAGGGGCGCAGGATGGGGGTCCCGTGCGCTGCTTCCCTCGGGGGCGTGGGGTCCCGTGGTCCCCACTCAGCCCCAACCCCACTGTCCCCGCCCACAGAGCCGCACGGGGCAGCGCAGTGTGGCAGGGGGCTGCCTGGGTCCCCCTTGGGTCCCCCCATCCCGTCTCCCCCCCGCCCTGGGTCCCCCCAGCTGTCTCACTGCGCCTCCCCCATCCCAGCCTTGACCTGGCCGTGACCCTCCCGCGCCGGCCTCCCCCGCCACCGGCCGGGCGGCACCCCGGCCCCTCAGGGGTCCTCACCCTGCTGCCTGGCAGGGGATGCGGGTGCCAGGATGCCGAAGGCTCCAGGTGTGCTGGGGCTGGAGCCAGGGGGACGGGGGCCTGGGGTGGGGATGGGGATGGCACAGTGTGACCCCATGTGGGTGCCCTGCCCAGTGCATGGCCTGTGCCCACGGTGCCCTGCCTGGGGCTCGGTGGCTCCCGTGTGGCTCCCACGGCACTGGGACTGGGTCGTGGGGCGAGCGGGGCTCTCGTGGGCGGCCGCAGGCCGGGGGAGACTCCGGCTGGGACAGCCCGTATCCTCCTGCTCATCCCACGGTGCCAAGGAGGGGGAGGCGAGACGTCCGCCCAGACGAGGCTGCGGGCGGGGCCGTGCCGGGAGGCAGCAGGGGGACGCAACGGCGCTCCCCAGGGCGCCCCGACCCACTGGCGCTTCGCGGGGCCGAGGTGCAGGCAGGAGCGTGGGCAGGGGCTGCCCGGTGGGGCCCGGCATGGCCGAGACCGCGGGGGCAGGCACCGGCGGGGGGTGCAGAGCAGGGCCGGCCGCCACGCACGGCTGCCCGCTGGCCACCGCTGCCCCCGGCTCCCAGGGGAGGAGAGGGGCCTGCAGCCCCCCGCGAGCCACCCGGCGCTGCCGGGGAGCGGGTGCAGGCAGGACCCCGGGGCTCTCGTCTGCCCACCCTAGTGACCCAGGGAGCCCCTCGGCAGCAGGACAGGTAAGGAGCCGGCCGAGCGTGGGAGCGGGACCCCGCATGCGGTGGCAGCAGGGGGCCCCGGGGCTGCGCCTGCCGCCCCTCGCCCTGCTGCACCGGAGCCAGATGGTGCAGGGGCCCCAGGGCAGTGCCGGGGGGCTGCCGTGGGAGGGGGTGCACGCCAGGCAGCGCAGGCACACCCTGCTCGGGTGCAGGTCGCGGGCAGGATTGAGCCCAGAGGGGTGCGGGCAGGGAGGCAGGGGCTGGCCCATGGCATGCGGGAGGGTGGGACGCAGCTCTGGGGGCACAGACACCCCACGGGTCCAGGACCTGGGGCCACTCGGCTCCCCAGGGGACAGCTGGCATTGTGGAGGATGGGTGCTGTCTGCTTTCCATTGGGGGTGACGGTGCCTGCCCCAGCCTCGGCCGCGGGCCCCAGGCCAGCTCAGCCCCCCTCTGGCCGCAGGTCCCCCTGGGGCTGCCGTGCCCCCAGAACGCGGCGCGGGAGCGGAGCCGGGTGCGGGCGCTGCGCCGGGCCTTCCTGTCGCTGCAGGCAGCCCTGCCCACTGTGCCCGCCGGCACCAAGCTCTCCAAGCTGGACATCCTTGTCCTGGCCACCAGCTACATCGCCCACCTCAGCCACGCGCTGGGGCGTGGGCCCCCCCCACCCGTGCCCTCCTGCCCACTCCATGGACACCCGCTCCTGCACCCCATGAAGGTGAGACATAGGGCACCCCTGCCTCGGGGTCCAGTTCCCCGGCACCAATCCCTGGGGTCCCCCTTGCATGACAGCACCTGGTCCCTGGGGTCCCCCATTATCCCCCATGCACGCCAGCAGCCAGCCCCCGGCGTCCCCCAGTGCACGATGCAGCTGGTCCCTGGAGTCCCCAGTGCACGCCAGCACCCATTCCCTCGGCTTGCAGCCCCTCCACCCTGGGGTCCCCAGCGTGCCCCGTGCACACCGGTAGCCGGTCCCCGGTGCCCCCCATCCCCAGGACAAGGGGCCACCCTTCCAGCCCCAACCCCTCTCCGTTTCTTGCAGAAGTGGCCGATGCGCTCCCGCCTCTACGCCGGCCCTTGGGGGGAACCCGGTCCCGGCCCCCCCGGGGCAGCCACAGCCACCAGCAGCCATGAGCACTCAGGCCTGGGGGACAGCAGGCTGGCCATGGGAGATGGCCCGCCCTGACCCGCCGGGGTGCCCACGGGAGCCCCCACGCCTGCTCTGCCCCCACAGCGCAGGGAGGCTGTGCCCCAGGGTGGGGATTTGGGGGCAGCAGCCAGAACGGGGGGAGTGCGGAGGGGGGGGCGGCGCCAACGGGATCCGCACCCCCATCCTGCACGGGGGTCCGTGAGCTCCGCAGGCACAGGGCAGGCAGTGGGATGCCCAGGTTCTCTGCCCAGCCCTGCCCTCACCCTGCCCACAGCCGCAGCGGGGCAGGACACGGGCCAGGACCCCAGGGGCACTCGGAGTGGGCAGGGATGGGTGTGGGGGGTACATGCCCCACACTGCCCACGGGGGCTGGGGGCTGCCTGGCCCGACCCGCAGCAATAAACCTGCAGCGAGCACCCGCCGCCTGCCTCCTGCCTTGGCTGCATCGGGGGCCGCGGGATGGGCCCCCCATAGGACCCTCACCCCAGGCCCTGCCCCTGCTGTGCCTGGAGGGTGGGGAGACGGGGCGATGGGGGCCCTGCGCCCCCCAGCCATGGAGCAGCTGCCCGCCCCCCTGCGCTCACCTGGCTCCCCCAGCCGGGCCCCCCCGCTGGCCCCGCGCCGTGGGAAAGGGGCCAGGGCCAAGGCTGCCGCCATAAATCTCCCCGGCTGGCAAGGCTCCTGCTCCTGGGGGGACAGCAGGGCCCCCCCGCTGCTTTGGGAGACGGGGGTCCCGTGTCCTGCAGGCTCCTGGGTAATGGTGGGGAGGGGGCTGTGTGCGGGGTTGGTCCCAGGGCTCCTCCGACACCTGCGCTCCGGAACCATTTATTGGGGGGACAACGAACACAGAGACGGGTGACGGAGGGGCTGGGAGGAGCGGGGGCGCTCGGGCCCAGGAGTGGTGCAGTAAGGCACGTGGCCAGGCCAGGGGCTCCGAGCAGCGTCCCGGCCCGGGGGGGAGAGGGCACCGCTCCCACATGTCCCCACAGCCCTGGTCCCAGAGCCCCCCCGGATGGGGGGCAGGGGCTGGCGCAGGCACCGGCAGCGTCTGGCAGTGTCCCCAGCGCAGAGAGCCGGAGGGCCCGGGGCCAGCTTGGTGTGGGCAAAGGCAGAGAGACCCTGCGCTGCCCGTGGGGGGTGCAGCCCAGCCAGCCCCCGGGGCAGGGACCCAGCCCTTCCCAGTTATTTGGTGCTCCCTGGCCGTGTATGGGCACCCCGCGGGGGGTCTGTGCCCCCTGGCCAGCGGGGCGCTGGAGAAGGGCGTGGGGGGCGGCCAGGACCCCCATGCCTGGGGGGGTCTCAGAAGGAGGTCTCCTGCAGGGCGTAGGCGGGGGCCCCAGCCGCACGGACATAGCCCTGTCCCTCCTCCTCCTCCCGCTGCCCGGGGCCGGGGGGGGCCAGGCCGTTGGCCACCCCGTTGCTCTTCACCACGGTGTCTGCGCAGTCGGTGTCCTGCAGGGACAGAGCGGGGGGCGGCAGGAGCACGGGGGGGCACTGGCCCCATGCCCCCCACTTCCCCTGGGTGCTGGCTGGGGTCCGGGCCTCTCACCTGGGCAGGGAAGCTCACGCCGCAGCAGAGCCTCTGCCGGTACTTCTGGGGCAGGCAGCAGAGCAGGCGAGGCAGCACGGGGTAGATAGTGCGGGGGTCCACAGCTGCTGCTGGCGTGGGGCCTGGGGGGCAGAGCGGAGGGTGAGCGGGGCGGGGGCTGCCACCGGCCCCCACCCCCCCACACTCACCGGTGAGCAGGCTGACCAGGAGCCCCACCAGGATGACGGTGGTGGAGTTGTGGGCGCTGTACCACATGTAGGACAGGCTGTAAAACTTCTGCAGCCCTGTGGGGCTGGGGGAGACAGGGGTTGGGGGGAAAGAGGTGGGGTGGCGGGCACAGAGCAGCACCCTCGCACCCCCCATCCCGCAGCCGCAGCGCCCGGCGCTGAGCCCCCCGTCCTGCTCACCTCTGGGGGGCCAGTGTGGGGGCCAGCAGGGTGGTGGCCAGGACGGTGGTGAGGTTGCCCACTGGGGGGTGTGTGGTGCTGTTGGGAGGGGGGGCCCTCCCGGCTGTCCCCATGCTGTGCAGCAGGCTGCCGATGCCCACCCAGAAAGCCATGGCCAGGCCCGCCAGCAGCCCCACGACGGCACCCTGTGCCAGCAGAGGGAAGGCACTGACCCCCAGCCGGGCTCGGGGTGCCCCAGCACTGCCCCCCGTGGGGTCCATGCCCCCAGCCGGGCAAGGGGGACACTCACCGTGGGGTTGGCACAGGGGAAGAACATGCCCAGGCAGAAGAGCCCCAGGAGCGGGCCCCCCACCATGCCAAAGATGCTGATGGCTGCCTGTGGGGACATGGCCTTCAGCGCCGGCTCCTCACCCCGGCCCGCAGCCGGCACCGGCCGCCCGCCGGCTGGGTGCTGGAGCTGGGGGGTCCTGCACCCCTGCCCCTACCTGCAGCACAGGGCCCAGCATGGAGGACACGTACGCCATCCCCAGGCAGAGCAATCCATAACCAAGAGCTGGGGAGAGGAGTGGGGGGTCACAGCAGCACTGGGGACCCCCCACTGCCAGCGCCAGCCCCCCCGCGCAGGCCCCCGCTCACCCAGCAGCTTGGAGAACAGCGTGGCCCGCGACTCTGACAGCCCGGGGCAGTGGGGCCGGACCAGGTCCTCCATGGTCACCGTGGCCAGCGAGTTGAAGGCAGAAGAGATGGTGCTGGGGAGCAGAGGGAGCGGGAGGGGGCTCAGTCGGGACCCCCCCAACCCCGCCAGCCCCGCAGCTGCCTGCTTACCTGAGGGACCCACTGAAGAGGCAGGCGACGAAGAGCCCGGGCAGCCCCGGCAGGTCCTGCAGCACGTCCATCACGAAGTACAGCACCAGCTGGGGCAGGGGGGTCAGCGCCTGCGGGGCCGGGGGGACCAGGGGGAGTGGGGTCCGGCCCCGCGGGCTGTGGGAGGGTGGGCCCGGCCACCCACCTGGTCGGAGTCGCCAGGGCGCTGGGCGGGCACCAGCGGGTGCTCCCGGTCGTAGACGAACATGACGAGGCCGGTCAGGCAGCTGAGGCAGAGAACGATCTGCTGGCAGGGGAAGACGGCGTAGCAGGAGCTGCGGGTGCCAGGCAGGCGTCAGAGGCGGGGGAGGCGGTGGGGGGACCTGTCCCCACCGCGGGACCCCCAGCCCCAGCCCCACTCACAGCTTGGCCTCCCGCTCGGAGCGGGCGCTGAGGTACCGCTGCACCTGCGCCTGGTTCACCCCGTACAGCGACAGCATCATGAAGATGCCCCCCACCGCCAGGGTCCAGAAGGTGTGCCGCTCGAAGGGGTCGGGGTCCAGGCTGCGGAGAGGCGCCGGCAGGGGGGTCACGGCGCCGGGTCCTCACGGCACCCTGCAACCCACGGCACAGGAAAGGGGGCAGCAGGAATGGCCCCCCCCCGCACTGTGCCAGGGTCCCTCTCCCCCACCCCAGGCCCTTCCCGGCTGCCCCACGTGTCCCCACAGCCTGATGTGCGGAGCCCGGCCCGGCACGGGCCACTCACTCGATGCCAGAGATCTTGCCCTCCTGCTCCGCCAGGCGCCAGACGCGGGCCATGCCGCCCACCCGCCGGGCGCCCACCACGATGACGGCCACCTGCCCCGCGAACATCACCAGCGTCTGGAAGACGTCCGTCCAGATGACGGCCTTCAGCCCGCCCTGCGGAGGCACAGCACCCGTCACCGCAGCCCAGTGGGGGCACGGGGCGCCCCACGGCCAGGCAGCGGCCAGCCCCGCTGCGGCGCAGCAGGCAGGGACTCACCAGCGTGGTGTACAGCGTGCAGACCAGCCCCATGGTGAGCACCGCGCTCCAGAGGTCAAAGCCCGTCACTGGAAGCGTCAGAGGCCATTAATGAGCGGGCGGGTGGGGGGGAGCCCCCCGTGGAGGATGAGGCTTCCAGCATCGCCCCCCTGCTCCTGTGCCCCCTTACCTGCGTTGAGGGCCAGCGCGGGCGCGTAGAGCACCACCCCCATGTAGATGACCTGCTGGGAGAGCAGCGCTGCAGCCATGCACGGCCCCCCATGCCCTCCCCACCCCCCCCACCCCACTCACCATCTGGAAGATGAAGGTGATGGTGCCGAAGACCCGCACCGTCTTGTTGAAGCGCAGCTCCAGGTACTGCGGGGGAGACAGGTCAGGGCACTGTCCCGCTCGGACGCGGGGTCCTGAGCAGGGGGGACATCCCCCGCATCCCCCATGTGCCCCCATGGCAGCAGGGAAGCAGAGGGGGTCAGGCAGCCCTGCCCCAGGACCTTGGCTCCTGCTGCCGGCAGAGACACAATGGGGACGGCCAGCACTGCCCAGGGCAGGGGAGGTGCCCAGGGCGGGGGATGGGACGGGTGCCAGACAAGCCGGGTGGGAGGGCTGGCTGGGCGCCAGGACAGGGGCACAGGGCAGCGGGGGACCAGGAGCCAAAAACCCTGCCAGGCGCCGTCAGGTCGTACCCTGAGGACGCGCCTGCCTGCACGTCCCGCCGGGCGCTAGGCTCCACGTGTGTGTCCCCCCCCCATCCCCGCGGGGACAACCCCGCTCACCTCGTAGGTGCTGGTGATGCGCAGGCGGTAGAAGACGGGGATGAAGATGTGGGCTGGGATGAGCAGCCCCAGGAGATAGGAGCAGCCAAGGAACCAGTACTCGGTGCCGAAGCGGTAGATCTCGCCCGGCACGCCCAGGATGGCCACGGCCGACTGGAAGGTGGCCAGCAGGGAGAGGGCGACAGGCAGGAAGCCCATGTTGCGGTTGGCCAGGAGGAACTCCTGCACCGTGCGCTGCCGGTCCCCACTCAGCGCGTAGAAGAGCCCGATGGCTACCGACAGCACGAGCAGCAGCGCAAAGATGCTGTAGTCGATCACCGTGAACTCCATGGTGAGAGTCTCCTGTTGTCGCTGCCCCGCCGGAGCCGCCGCTGTCCGGCCGCCCGCCCCGGCTGCGCCCCGCCGGCCTCATGGGCACACCGAGCCCTGGCAGCCACCCCGGCAGCAGGTCCTGGTCGGCATTTCCCCAGCACTCAGAGCTGCAGGAGGAGGGATGGGTGTCAGCTCCGGACGGGCCACGTCGGGAGCTGCACCTGACACTGCAGGGACCTTCGCTCGCTCCTCTGAGCCTCAAGGACCCGGCGCAGGCGGGATGAAGAACATCCCCTTTACCCTTCTCCTCCCTCTGGGCTGGGCTCGGCGCCGTGGCGCCCACCCCCCGGGCTGCTCGACCTGCCCCCGCCAAGGGAAACGGGAGCCTCTTCCAAAGAGCACCGAGGCCATGGTTGCAAAAACAGTCCCACCCAGGACCCCGGCAGCACCGGCCCTGCCAGCCCCACATGGCTTTGCCAAGCCCGGCAGAACCAGCCCCGCGTGGCCAAACCCAACACAACCGCCCCCGGTGCAGGACAGCCCTGCCAAGCCCAGCAACACCGGTCCTGCCCTAGCCAAACATAATATGACCCAACCGCACCGGCACCGCGCAGCCCCGCCAAGCCCAGCAGAGCCGCCCCGGGTGCGAGAGCCCAGCCAAGCTCAGCACAACCGCCCCAGCCCTGGCGCCAGCCAGCCGCCCTGGGGCCACACAGCCCAGCCAGCACCAGAGTGGCCGCCCCCACACCAGCCCACCCTGCAGGATCGGCCCCACCGGCAGCCTCTGGCCCCGCAGGACCCATGGACGGGGCTGGGGAGGGCAGACGGATGGGCAGCAGAGCCCAGCCTGTGCCAGCAAGGAGGTGCAGGAGCAGCCCTGGCGCCCAGGCCCAGCTGAGCAGGGCGACCCCCACGAAACGCACCCCACACAGCTGGGGATGGACGGACTGACAGCCTCAGAGGCTCTAGGCAGCCGCCAGACGGAGCAGACGCCCGAGCCACTGCTGGCCCTGGCACCCCCCTGCCCCGCTCACAGGCACATCCTCAGGGGCCCCCGCTGAGCCTCTGCCCCCACCCCCGGCTCCAGCTCCTCCTGAGGGGGGGACAGGCAGCCCTAGGAGCGGGGCAGGAAGGGGACATGAGCACAGACCCCCCCTCTGCCTCCACCAGCGGGCACGGGGCTGCGGGGAGCTGGGAGCCAGGAGCTGGGAGCCAGTGCCAGGGGAACGGTGGGTGCCGGCAGGGCAGGGGTTGCAGGATGCGGAGGGACCCTACTCTGCCGTACCGGTGGGGCAGCGTTAGGGGCTGCCACGGGGCAGCACAGGGCACACGGAGGAGGAAGCCAGGCTGCCGGTGGTGGGGGGGCTGGCACTGCGCCTGCCATGATCCTCGGAGGAATGTCTGCCTGGGGCATACTTGGGGGGATTAGGTTGGGCCCCACCTGGCACCCCTGCAGCCAGCACAGCTTGCCCGGGCCTGCCTGCCACGGGGGGCCAGAGGACTGGGGCGGCTGTGCTGGCACAGGGCCCCGCGGCAGCGCCAGCCGGGTGGGAAGGGGGTGAGAGGGCAGCGCCTCCCGCCTCGCATGCCACTGTCCCTGTCCGGGACACCACCCCGTGCGGCGCAACTCCTGGGCAGGGTCCAAGGTCACCCCACCGCATTCCGCTGCGGAGACTAAACACGGGGGGGGGTGTGCGGCGCCGTGGTCCCTGATGGCTGCCCCACCGGCACCACAGCCCAAGGCCCGGCAGCCCCGGGCGTTCCCAGCCCAAGGCTCCCCTGTACCCTGGAGGCCCCTCGTGTCCCTGAGTCCCTGCAGCCTCGAGCCCTGGTATTCCCCACCCAAGGCCCTGCTCCCCCAGCCCCAGGGGGCCCCGTGTCCCCAGGCTGTGGCGCCGCTCCCTTGTCCCCTGCCTTACACCTCCCCATCCCCCGGTGTCCCCGGTGACCCTCCCTGGGGCCCGGCCCTCCTGTCCCCGTTGCCCCTGCCTCACACTTCCTTGTCCTCAGTGACCCCGCTCGAGGCACCGCTGCCCAGCCGCAGTGTCCCCGGTGACCCCAGGCCACGGCCCTGCTCCCCTTCCCCGGGGTCCCTGGTGCCCTCGGCCCCAGTCCCGGCCCCCGGTCCCTCAGGGCCCCCAGTGCCCCCGGCCCCAGTCCCGGCCCCCCGTGCCCCCGCTGTCCGCAGTGACCCCGGCCCCAGGCCCGGCTCCCCGGTGCCGTCGGTGTCGGCCGAGGGCGGGCGGCCGCAGAACGAGCCCGAGCCCCAGCCCCGCGACCCCGCGCACCGGCCCCGGCCCCGACCCCGACCCCGACCCCGGCCTCAGCGTGTGTTCTCAGCCCGGCGGGGCCGCTCCCAGGCGGGGCGGGCGGTGACCTTGAAGGGCCCGGGCGGCGACCTTGAAGGGCCCGGGCGGCCCCGGTGCGACACTCACCGGCGGCGGCGACCGGCGCGGCAGAGCTCGGCCCACGTGCCTCCCTGACAGCCGCCGTCGCCTCCTGATGACGCGCGGAGCGGGCAGCGCTGCCCGCGGTGCCCTCAGAGCCACTTCCGCCCGCCCCGCCTCGCCCCCGCGCCGTGATGGCGTCAGCGGCCGCCGCCAGGCGGGGCCCCACGTGGGGCGGGCGGGGCCGCCCCTGCCCCGGCCCCGGGCCCGCTCCGCTGCCTCGGGCAGGTCACCGCGCCCCGGCACCCCTCGCTGCGGGGGACCCTCCCCGCGGCCCCGCTCGGGGTCCAGAGGGCGCCCGGCCCTGGCAGCGCCGGCCCCGCCAGGGTGGCCGCTCCCTCGGCCTCCCGGGGCAGCGCCGCCCGGTGCACCCCCCCCGTGCCCGCCAGGGGGCGCACTCGCGCTGGGCGTGTCCGGCGGGGCGGGGCGGGGCCGGGCTCGGCCGGGGCCATGGGCACTTTCCTACTGCTGCTGCCGCTGCTGCTGCCCGGGGCCGCCGGCGGCGCGGCGGTGAGCCGCGGGGGCCGGGGGGTGCCCGGGACCGGGCGTGCCGGGGGTCGGGGTGCCTGCATCGCGGGTGCCGGAGCTCAGGGGACTCTGGGGCTCCGGGGCGGTCGGGGGCCGGGAGGTGCCCGGGACCGGGCGTGCCGGGGGTCGGGGTAACCGGATCGGGGGCTCCGGGGCTCGGGGGGGGGCGGGGGGGGGCCGGGACCGGGCGTGCCGAGGGTCTGGGGTTGCCGGGGGTCGGGGGTGCCCGGGTCTGGGGGTGCCGAGGCTCGGGGATGCCGGGGCTCGGGGACTCGGGGGGTGCCAGGGGTCGGCGGGTGCCCGGGACGGGGATGCCCGGGGTCGGAAGTGCCCAGGTCGGGGGGTTCTGGGGGGGCCGAGGGTCGGCGAGTGCCCGGTCGGAGGGGTCGGGGGGTGCCAGGGGTCGGCGGGTGCCCGGGACGGGGATGCCCGGGGTCGGAAGTGCCCAGGTCGGGGGGTTCTGGGGGGGCCGAGGGTCGGCGAGTGCCCGGTCGGAGGGGTCGGAGGGTGCCCGGATCGGGGGTGCTCGGATCGGGGGGCTCCGTGTGTGGCCCGGGGTTCCGGGGGTGCCTGGTCGGGGGAGTTTCGGTGGGGGGGCCGGGGGGCCGGGACACGAGTGCCGGGGGTCGGGGGGTGCCCGTGCCGGTGCCGCCCGTGTGGGTGCCGGCGCTCGCCGTGCCCCGCCGAACACCCCCACCCCAGGTGTGCGGGCGCTGCCCGGGGCCGCTGCGGAACGGCTCCATCGTGGCCCAGTACTGCGCGTCCCGGGCCGGTGCCGAGAGCGAGGGGCGCTGCTGCCGGGAGCGGGGCGCCCGCCCGGAGCATCTGCTGGGGTACGGGGCGGCGGGGGGGGAACGGGCGGGGGTGCACTGGGGGGTACTGGGGGTGCAGGGGGTGTCGGCGGCCACATGACAGGGGTGCTCGGAGTGCGGGAGGGTGCCTGGCACGGGGGGGTGACAGGGTGGGTGTTGGGGGACACAGGGGGGTCAGGGGAATGCAGGGGGTGGGGGTGCTCGGAGTGGGAGGTGCGGGGGGCACACAGGATGGGGTGCAGGGGGTGCGAGGCATGCTGATGTCCCTCCCCCGACCGCTGCCCCCTCCCAGGCTGGACCTGAGCGACTGCTCCCTGCGCAGCCTCCCCCCGGGGCTGGCCGAGGCCGCGGCTGCCGTCGTCCTGTGAGTCCACGTGCCCCCTCCTGCTCCCCGCGAGGGTCTGGGCCAGGCAGGGAGAGGGGTCTGGGGCAGGTCTGGTGGGACCCCCCCCCGATGGGCCCCCGGGCCAGCACAGCCCTGACTCATTGGTCCCCATCTCCACCCCCGCCACCCCCAGCACCCAGGAGACACCAGCTGCTCTCCGTCCTGTTTGAACAGCGGTGGCAGTCAGGGGGGTCCCCAGTGACTGGAAAAAGGGAAACATCACCCCCATTTTTGAAAAGGGTAAAAGGGGAGACCCTGGGAACCACCGAGGAGGCAGCCTCATCTCTGTGCCAGGTCAGAACATGGAGCAGATCCTGCTGGGAGCTCTGTAAAGGCATATGGACGGCAGGGAGGTGATGCAGGACAGCCAGCATGGCCTCACCAAGGGCAAATTGTGCCTGACCAACCTGGTGGCCCTCTATAATGGAGGGATCGTGCTGGTGGATAAGGGAAGAGCAACTGATGTCATCTGTCTTGACTTTTGACAAGGCTTTTGACATGTCTCACACAACATCTTTGTCACTAAATTGGAGAGATACGGGTTTGGTGGATGGACTATTCAATGGATAAGGAATTGGATGGATGGCCACGTCCAAAGAGTTGCAGTCAAAGAACGGCTCAATGTCCAAATGGAGATCAGTGACGAGTGGTGTCCCTCAGGGGTCCGTGTTGGGACCAGTACTGTTCAATGTCTTTATTAATGACATAGCGGGATCGAATGCACCCTCAGCAGGTCTGCGGATGGCACCAAGCTGCATGGTGCGGTTGATTTGCTGGAGGGGGGGCTGGCATCCCCAGGGACCTGGGCAGACTGGGGGGGATAGGCGCATGTGAACCTCCTGAGGTTCAACAAGGCCAAGTTGGTCCTGCACCTGGGTTGGGGCAACCCCTGGTATCAGCACAGGCTGGGGGATGAAGGGATGGAGAGCAGCCCTGCCGAGAAGGACTCGGGGGTACTGGTGGACAAAAAGCTGGACATGAGCTGGCAATGTGCGCTCGCAGCCCAGAAGCCAACCGTGTCCCGGGCTGCACCACCAGCAGCGTGGCCGGCAGGGCGAGGGAGGGGATTCTGCCCCTCTGCTCTGCTCTGGTGAGACCCCCCCCTGCAGAGCTGTGTCCAGCTCGGGGGTCCTCAGCACAGGACAGACAGGGACCTGTGGGAGCGGGTCCAGAGGAGGCCACCAAAACGATCAGGAGAGTGGAACAGCTCTGCCATGAGGACAGGCTGAGAGAGTGGGGGTTGTTCAGCCTGGGGAAGAGAAGGCTCCGGGGAGACCTTATTGCGGCCTTTCAGTGCTTAAAGGGGCTTATCAGAAAGGTGGAGAAAGACCTTTTTACCAGGGCCTGTAATGACAGAACAAGGGGCAATGATTTTAAACTGAAAGAGGGCAGATTTAGATTGGACATGAGGAAGAAATTTTTTACACTGAGGGTGGTGAGGCACTGGAACAGGCTGCCCAGAGAAGCTGTGGATGCCCCATCATTGGAAGTGTTCAAGGCCAGGCTGGATGGGGCTTTGAGCAGCCTGATCTAGTGGAGGGTGTCCCTGGCCATGGCAGGGGGGTTGGAAATAGATGATCTTTAAGGGTCCCTTCCAACCCAAACCACTCTGTGACCCTCTGACACCATCCCAGAGGTACCTTATCCCTTCCCTGGGGCCGGTGTCCCTGCCAGGGAGCAGCCTGGACCCAGGCAGTGATGTGGCGCAGAGAGGGGACCCCCACCCTGCTCCACAGCCCTCCCCTGCCCTGCACAGGGGCACCCCTGGGGCCGTGTTGGGGCCAGTGCTGTTTGTGGGCACCTGGGGCAGCAGCAGGTGGGGGTCCATGGCGCCTGGTGTGTGTTTGCAGGGACCTGACGGAGAACCCGCTGAGAACCCTCCCCAGCGGCTCCTTCCTGGGCTTCACCCACCTGCAGCACCTGTGAGTAGCAGGTGGGGGGCGCGGGGGCTGCCGCGGTGCCGGGTGCTGAGCTCTGCTCTGCTCCCCAGCGCGGTGCCACTGGCGCTGGAGTGCCCGGGCGGGAGCAGCGCCTGGGAGGAGGTGACGACACGTGGGAGCAGCCGGCTCTGCCAGGGCCAGAGGAACCCCTGCAACAGCTCCGGGGAGCTCAGTATGGCAGGGGACCAGGGGACCATGTCCCCGGCACTAGGTGCTGCGGGGCTGGCAGGTAGGGGGTGGCCCTGGCCTGGCCCCGTGACCCCCAGCTCTGCTCCGCCAGCCTGGCCGTGCCCTGAGAACGCCGCCTGTGCCCCCGATGGCCCCGGCCTCGTCCAGTGCCTCTGCAACAGCCCCTTCCACGGGTACAAGTGTCTGCGCGAGGTGAGCGCCTGTGGGATGGGACTCCCCTCTCCGAGTGCCCCCCGTCTGGAGCTGGAGCAGCGTGGGCTGCGTGGGGTGGTGGGGGACAGTGGGGGGCAGTACCACTCACTGCTGCTTCCTTGCAGGGCACGTTCCCTGTGCTGCTCTTCTGCGGGATCCTGGGAGCCGTGACCCTGTCCCTGTCCTTCCTGCTGTGGGGCACCCAGCGCCGGAAAGCCAAGACCCCCTGAGCGGGGAGAGGGGTCTGTGCCAGCGCCTCTGCTGGGGACAGAGGCGGGGGGCTCTGGGTGCCTCGTGTCCTGGGGTCTGGTTCACCATGTGGGGGCCGGGGATGAATAAAGCCCGCAGCATCCTCTCTGTGTGTCTGTCCAACTCCTTCCCGGGCAGCCGGGGTGCAGGCGCGGGGCGGTGCAGGACCCTCCAGGCCGCTGTGGGGAGCCGGCCCGCGGGGGAAGAGCTCTCGGTGCTGCTTGGACCCCCGGCCCTGGAACCGCGCTGTGCTGGGGGCGTGCGGCGGGGTCTCAGCGGGGCCGGGGCCCGCGGGGGCCGGGATTGTGAATACGCGGGGCGGGGCCTTGCGGGCGGGGGCGGGGCCATGCAGGTCGCGCCGCCGCCGGCAGAGCCGCGCCGAGCCGACAGGGGCGGGGCCATGCAGATCGAGCACCGCGAGGAGTCTGCCGGGAGACCCACGCGTCACGACGACGCCGGCCGCGGGCGGGCGTGGGCGCTGCGCGGGCGCTGCGTGGCGGCAGAAAGCGGGGCTTGGGAGTTGCCGTGGTCGCGGGTCGCGCGTGGTCGCGGAGGGCGTGTGTCCGTGCGTTGTGGGTGGGTGCGCGGGTGTGTGGTGTTGCGGGCGCGGGGGTGGGGCATACTTACCTGGCAGGGGAGACACCATGATCAGGCAGGTGGTTTTCCCAGGGCGAGGCTCATCCCCTGCACTCCGGGTGTGCTGACCCCTGCGATTTCCCCAAATGCGGGAAACTCGACTGCATAATTTGTGGTAGTGGGGGACTGCGTTCGCGCTCTCCCCTGGCATTGTGGTTCCAAGGGCAGATGAGGCGGGGCGGTGCTAGTGGCGGGGCTGAGCTGGGCGCGAGGTGGTTTTGGAGTTGGCCACGTGAAGATGCAGGAGGATCGGGAGCGCTTCCCAGGGCTCGGCCACGGTCCCCCGCGGCCCCACCGGCGGGGCCAGCGGGAACGGGGCGGGGAGCGGAGGACGGCCGAGAGGCAGCGGTGCCGGAGGAGCCGGGGAGGTTCCGTGTTTTTCAAAACGAGGACCGGCGCTAAGCGGTGATGGGCACGAAAAGGAACTTCCCTGCCTGGGCCCAGCTTGTCCGGATCCTGACGCGACGGCTCCAGCGCTCGGTGGCCGCCTCCTCCACCCGGCACCCCGCGGCCGCCGGTACCGCGCCCCTGCCCGCCGCGGGGCCTGTCCCTGCACGAGCAGCGGAGCCCGGACGTGCCCGCGACGGGTCCGGACCTCTCCCGCCGGTCACGGTACCGTGAACAGCCCCAGTAGAGAAACGAGCCGCACCGCTGCACCACCCCCGCCCCGCTCTCTGTCTTTGCGACGGCCGTGCCAGGGGAGAGCGCGAACGCTCTATCGACTCGGAGCGGCTCCGCCGGCGGCATCGATATCTGCATGGCCCCGCCCCCTCCCGCGAGGCCCCGCCCCGTCGGCTCCGAGCGGCTCCACCGGCAGCATCGCGATCTGCCTGGCTCCGCACGGGTCACGCGCGCAGGGCAGCGCCACCAGGCGGCGCGGCGGACCGTTCCCCCGCCCCTCCCCGGCCGCCCGCGGCCGTGCGGCCCACCCGTGCCCGCCGCGTGGGCGATAGTCGTGACAGCGCTCGGGGGTCGCCCCTCCGACCCAGGCCTCAGCGCCGGGAGCCCCACGGGGCTGGCAGGGAGCCGCTGGCGACACGGGACGGGGGGAGCAGACGCGTCCCAGCCCCCGGCGACGAGGCCGGGCGCGGTGAAGCCCTGCGGAGCCCGGCGGGACCGGTCCCCGGTTAGCCCGAGGGTCCCGGCTGGGGCCGGTGGGACAGCGGCACCGGGGGAACGTGCGGGCCCGACGGGGGCGGTGCCTTGGGGGGGCGGGGCCATGCAGATCGCGCCGCCGCCGGCAGAGCCGCGCCGAGCCGACAGGGGCGGGGCCTTGATGGGGCGGGCGGGGCCATGCAGATCGAGCACCGCGAGGAGTCTGCCGGGAGACCCACGCGCCACGACGACGCCGGCCGCGGGCGGGCGCGGGCGCTGCGCGGGCGCTGCGTGGCGGCAGAAAGCGGGGCTTGGGAGTTGCCGTGGTCGCGGGTCGCGCGTGGTCGCGGAGGGCGTGTGTCCGTGCGTTGTGGGTGGGTGCGCGGGTGTGTGGTGTTGCGGGCGCGGGGGTGGGGCATACTTACCTGGCAGGGGAGACACCATGATCAGGCAGGTGGTTTTCCCAGGGCGAGGCTCATCCCCTGCACTCCGGGTGTGCTGACCCCTGCGATTTCCCCAAATGCGGGAAACTCGACTGCATAATTTGTGGTAGTGGGGGACTGCGTTCGCGCTCTCCCCTGGCACGGCGGTCACAAGGACAGATTCTGGGTGTTTTTGAGTCAGTTCGCGGGGTACAGGCTGCTCTCCATGGCACCGGCGTTGCGGCCCTGCTGCAGGCCTGGGGCCGAGCTCGGAGCTGGCCGCGCTCCTCTGTCCGACTGCAGGGGCCTCTGCCAGCCGCGCTCCGCCGTTTCCCTGTAGCCCCGCGATCGGGTCCCGGACCGCTGCAGGCGGCCGAGCCGGCGCGCCTGCTCCCCTCCCGGTGCCACCCTCCGGCCGTTCGGTGAACCAGGTGCTGCGGCCGCCCCGCCCCGCCCCGCCCCGGGGGCTGGCTCGGGCCGGCCACGCCCCGGATCCTCCCGCCGCCTTCGCTGCACGCGCCGCGCTCGGTCGCCGCCGCCGCGGAGCCGCCGGAGCGCACGTGGAGCCGCCATGGGCTGCCTGGTGCTGCAGGACGGGTCGGTGCTGCGCGGCCGCCTCTTCGGGGCCGTCGGGGCTGCCGCCGCCGGGGAAGTCGGTGAGTGCGGCGGGCGGGGCCGGACCAGGACCAGGTCCGGGACGGCGGCGGATGTCGGGGGGCGGTCCGAGCCCGGCGAGCGGCAGCGGGGGGGTCCGGCCCGGTGCGAGGACCCCGCTCTGCTCGGCGCCCCGCCGTGGGGCAGGAGCGGGAGCTGGTCCGGGGCGCTGGGCGGATGGGGTCGGCCGTGCCTGGGGCTCGGGTGCCTCTGCCGGCGGGACGGGGGGCGGCCGGGATGCTCCGTCCCAGCCGACCCGGCCCCTCTCCCTGCTCTCGCAGTCTTCCAGACCGGCATGGTGGGCTACCCCGAGGCCCTCACCGACCCCTCCTACAAGGCGCAGATCCTGGTGCTCACCTACCCGCTCGTCGGCAACTACGGGGTCCCCCGGGACGAGACCGACCGCTTCGGCCTCAGCAGGGTGAGTGAGCAGGGACGTGGGCGGCGGGGCAGGCAGCGGGGTGTGGGGCAGCGGCACTGCAGCGGTGCCGCTGCAACCCAGGGAGCTGCCAAAGCCAGCTGCCCGCGGGCCGGCCGACGCGTGGCTGGGCGGGCGGCACAGGGTGCCGGGGCGGGGCGGTGCCGGGGCGGGGCAGTGCCGGGCACCGGTGCGGCACACGGTGGCAAGCGGCGGTTTGACCCCGATGCCGCGGGGCCCAGAGCCAGCAGCGGGGCCCAGCGTGCTCCAGCCCACCGTGCTCCCGTGAGCACGGAGACCCCCGTGCACTGGGATTGGGGTGCCCTCGCAGCACGTGGGGAGCAGGGCCGCGTGTCTGTCCTCACTGGGGCTCCGTTGCAGCACAGGGGTCCCAGCCCCCCAGGGCAAGGCGGGGCCGGGGCAGGGCAGAGCAGCCCCTGCTGCCTCCTCGAGGCCCCGGACCCCTCTCAGCCCCTTGGCCTCCGCGCTGCCTCTCCTAGGGCTGCCCTTGGGGCAGAGCCCAGGCCCCACTGCAGCAGTGCCCACGCTGACCATGGGGGTCTGTCCTGCCCAGCCCTGTCCCACGTTGATGGGCCAGGAGCCCCTGGCCCCGCTCTCGCTGTTGGCAGCCCTCTCTGAGCCGGGGGCTTGTAGGTCCCTGCTGCGGCCCCGCAGGCCCTGCTCCTGGGATCAGAGCCCCAGTCTCATGGGACAGGACACTGGTGTGTTTGGGGGTCCTCGGTGAGGCTGTGGCCACAGAGAGTGGTGCTTTCCGGTGTGCCGGTTCATGCTGCGGCTGTGCTGAGGTGAAGGGTCCCGTGGTGCGGGCTGTGCTGGCCCCTGGGTAGGGGGCTGCAGTCCAGCAGCACCAGGGGCCTGGGCACACTGTCCTGGGGCTCCCAGAGCCTTGGCTGGACCAAGCCTCAACTTGCAGGGCTGGGTGTGGGGCAAGGTGGGGGCAGCGACAGCCCAGCAAGCTGTGTGACGTGGCAGCGGGGGCTGGTCCTGTGCCGGGGATGGGGTCCCTGTCCCATGGGGCTCCCCCATCTCTGGGCTGTAGCTGTCCCGCTGTGCCCCATGGGGATGGCCAGGCTGGGCACCCAAGGGGTGCACAGGGCTTCTCCCAGGCTGGTGACCCCACACCCAGCTGTGCTCACCCCCCACCCCTGCAGTGGTTCGAGTCCAGCAAGATCCATGTGGCCGCGCTGGTGGTGGGCGAGTGCTCGGAGACCCCCAGCCACTGGAGTGCATCCCGCTCCCTCGACCAGTGGCTGAAGGAGCAGAACATCCCTGGGCTGGAAGGTGGGACTGGGGAGACTGCTGGGCTGGGTTTGGGGTGGGGTGGGAGCTGGGGGGTGGCTTGGGGCAGCTGGGGCTGGGGTTCAGGGGGCAGTGAGTTCTAGACCAGACCTGTCCCTGTGTTGGGATTTGCCCCCCAAGGGGGTTGGCCTGGTGCTGGCAGTTGGGGGTGACGATGTTGCCGGGGTGCAGGGTCCTGCTTGGGGTGGGATGGGGCCACGGGGTTGTGTCTCACGGCTGTCCCCAGGGGTGGATACTCGGGCCCTAACGAAGAAGATCCGTGAGAAGGGGACACTGCTGGGGAAGCTGGTGCCAGATGGGACCCCCGAGAAGAGCCTGTCCTTTGAGGACCCCAACAAGCAGCACCTGGTGCAGGAGGTGTCACTGAAGGTGGGGCTGGGGGGGCTGGCACTGTTGAGGGGGCCTGGGGGGTGTATGGGGGCATGGGTGGGGATGGTGAGGAGGCCGGGAGGGTGGCTGAGGGGGCTGGCACTGGGCTGGGGGGGTGGCTGAGGGGGCTGGCACTGGGCTGGGGGCATGGGTAAGAATGGCTGGGGGTCGGCTGGGGGCCTGGCACTGGACTGGGGGGGATGGAGGGGCAGCTGGCAGGGCAGCTGGGGCTGCAGAGGTCCTTGCTGTGGAGGACTGGTCCCAGCCTGGGGGGCCGAGGCAATCCGCGCTCACCCCTCCCGCAGACACCCCACGTGTTCAACCCCGGTGGGTCGCTGCGCATCACGGTGGTCGACTGTGGCCTCAAGTACAACCAGGTGCGGTGCCTGTGCGAGCGGGGGGCGGCCGTCACCGTGGTGCCCTGGGACCATCCGTTGGACACCGCAGGTGGAGTGGCAGTGGCCGGGGGCCTCCCAGGGCCCTGCCGAGGGGTGGGGAACGGGGCCTGGGGCAGGGGCTGTCTCCTAGGCCGATGCTGGGGGCAGCGGAGAACCGTGTCCTGCTCCCCGTCGTGGGGTCAGGGAACCTTGATGTCGTCCTTCTTGGGGTCTTGGGGCCCTCAGTGGGACCCCGCAGGGATGGGGGGCCATAGGCTTGGGGTGCCTTGCTGTGATTGGGGTGGGGGTCTCTGGCCCGTGGCATCAGGATGCCCTAATGTGACCCTGCATGGGGGGCCATGGGGGGCTGTGGGACCGGGGGGCCTTGCTGCCACCGGGATGGGGGTCAGGGCACTTCAGTGTGACCCTCCTGGGGTGTCGGGGGGCTGTGGGCTTAGGGTGCCTCGCTGCTAGGCTACTGGTAGCCAGGGGGCCCTGCTGTGACCCTGCGGGGCCTTGGGGGGCCACTCTGACCCCGCTGCTGTGTCGGCACAGACTTCGATGGACTGTTCATCAGCAACGGCCCTGGGGACCCGCAGCTCTGCCAGGAGACGGTGTCCAGCCTGCGCCGGGTGCTGGACGCCCCCCAGCCCAAGCCCGTTTTTGGGATCTGCCTGGGGCACCAGCTGCTCTCCCTGGCCCTCGGCGCCCGCACCTACAAGATGAAGTGAGCGGGGTCTGGGGCTGGGGTCAGGGTCACCATGGGGTCCCAGCTGCCTGCGGCCGCCTGACACCCGTCCCGCCGCCCCAGGTACGGGAACCGCGGGCACAACCAGCCATGCCTGCATGAGGACACGCGGCGCTGCTTCATCACAGCGCAGAACCACGGCTTTGCGGTGGAGGCAGGCAGCCTGCCGCCCGGCTGGGCCCCGCTCTTCACCAACGCCAATGACGGCTCCAACGAGGGCCTCGTCCATGAGCACAAGCCCTTCTTCAGGTGGGTGCAGGGTCATGGCTGGGGGGGCCAGGCGTGCGCGGGGCTGTGCCCTGCCTGACCCACTCCACAGTGTCCAGTTTCACCCTGAGCACTGCGCCGGCCCCACGGACCTGGAGGGGCTCTTCGACGTCTTCGTGGAGGTGGCACGGGACCTGCAGAGCGGAGACGGCAGCGCTCGGACAGGTGGGTGCAGGGCGGGAAGGGGTGGCTGGGCCCTCGGGTCCAGGGCTGCGGGTGGGGGCTGTGGGTCTGGGGCCGTGTGTGGGGCCAGGCGGTGTGCGGAGGCCACGGGCAGGACCGTGGGGCAGGGGCTGTGGGCGGTGTGTGGGGCTATGCACGGGGGTGCGTGTGGCCCCAGCCCCAGCGTGACCCGTCCCCTCCCAGTGCGGGAGCGCCTGCGGGACTGGCTGACGTACGACAAGGCACCGACCGGGGGCCAGGATGCGGCCCGGCCCCGCAAGGTGCTGATCCTGGGTTCCGGTGGCCTCTCCATTGGGCAGGCGGGCGAGTTCGACTACTCGGGGTCGCAGGTGAGCGCCCACCCCGGGGGCACAGGTGGTGGTGGGGGTGACTGGGGGGTGTGGGCCCGGGGCTGCCAGCCGTGATACCTCTGCTCCCTGTAAGGCCATCAAAGCGCTGAAGGAGGAGAACATCCAGACAGTACTGATCAACCCCAACATCGCCACGGTGCAGACCTCCAAGGGGCTGGCGGACAAGGTCTACTTCCTTCCCATCACTCCCGAGTACGTCACCCAGGTGAGCACCCCGGGGTGCCGGCTGCAATAGGGGCAGTTTGGGGGAGGCGCAGGGATGAGGGGGCTGGGGGCTGCCTGGAGGGTAAGCGGCTGCCTGGCGGGGCTGTGGGTGGCGGAGGGGTGCTTGAGGGGGCAGCACAAGCACAGCGGCAGCTGGAGGGCGCAGGGCGCGTTCTGCGGGGCTGCCGTGGGTCCCTGCTCCACCGCTCTGTGCCCCCCAGGTGATCCGGAATGAGCGCCCCGATGGGGTGCTGCTGACCTTCGGGGGGCAGACGGCCCTCAACTGCGGCGTGGAACTCACCAAGGCGGGTGTGCTGGAGCGGTACCACGTGCAGGTGCTGGGCACCCCTGTCACCTCCATCGAGATGACAGAGGATCGCAAGGTCTTCGTGGAGAAGATGGAGGAGATCGGGGAGCACGTGGCGCCCAGTGAGGCCGCTGCCTCCCTGGAGCAGGTCCGGGGGTGGGATGGGGGCTGGTTGTGGGGCAGGGTGCTGTTCTCCCTGCTCCTATCGTGACCCTGTTGCTCTCCGCAGGCGCAGGCAGCGGCTGAGCGATTGGGGTACCCAGTGCTGGTGCGCTCTGCCTACGCCCTCGGGGGCCTGGGCTCTGGCTTTGCCAACAGCCGGGAGGAACTGGTGGCACTGGTGAGCCAGGCCTTCACCCACACCTCCCAGGTCCTGGTGGATAAGTCCCTGAAGGGCTGGAAGGAGATCGAGTACGAGGTGGTGCGGGATGCCTACAACAACTGTGTGACGGTAGGGGCTGGGGGGAGACCCCCCACACCTCTGTTGGGGGGGAATTCACGGAGGAGCGGGTGCTGGGGAGTGTGGGGTCCCACTGGACCCCATCCCCAGGGAGGGCTCCCCAGCCCTCCTGTGGTGCCAGCACAGCTGCCGTGTGCTGCTGGGAGCTGCGCCCCTTGAGCCAGACCTCCCGCACCCCCTGTGCTCGGGGGGGCTGCAAACATGGGGTGTCCCAGGGGCTCGTGTTCAAGCCCTGGCTGTGCAGGGGAGCCCCCGCTGGTCCCCAGGGCAGGGGAGGAGGCGTTGGGAGGGGACCGGCTTGGGGTAGCAGCAGCTGGGAGCATGCGTGGGCAGCGTGTGGGCGTTGGGACCTCAACAGCCCGTGGTGACCCCCCCGCTGCCAGGTGTGCAACATGGAGAACCTGGATCCGCTGGGGATCCACACGGGCGAGTCCATCGTGGTGGCGCCCAGCCAGACCCTCAATGACAGTGAGTACTTCATGCTGCGGCGCACGGCCGTGAAGGTGGTGCAGCACCTGGGCATCGTGGGCGAGTGCAACATCCAGTTTGCCCTGAACCCCGAGTCGGAGCAGGTGAGTGCGGCCCCTCGAGGGCCCTGCTGCAGCTCCCCCTCCCTGCCCTGAGGGAGCCCGGGTCCGGGTCCTGCCCTGCGCTGGCCTGCGGGGCTGTGCTTCGCCGGCCCCCGTGGGTGCAGCAAGGCGCTCGCTGGGTCTCTCAGTCCCGGTGCCGTGTGCGTGCACGGTCCTTGAGTGGTCTCTGCCCAGCTGCATCCTGCTGCAGCCGTCAGCGGTGGCTGCCCTTCCTCAGCCCAGTTGCCCTTCCCCAGCCTGGCTGCCCTCACGTTTGGTCCCCGTTGTTATTTGTGCCCTCCATGCGCTAGCGGCTCTTTGGGGCCAGCCGAGCACTGGGCAGCAGGGAGCTGCGCTGCCAGCGCCTGGCCTCGTGCCATGGGGGCCGCGTCCTGCGCCGCCCCGCTAACCCTGCCTGCCTGCTGCCTGCAGTACTACATCATCGAGGTGAACGCCCGGCTCTCTCGCAGCTCGGCCCTGGCCAGCAAGGCCACCGGCTACCCCCTGGCCTATGTGGCTGCCAAGCTGGCCCTGGGCATCCCCCTGCCCCTTCTCAGGTAATGCACTGCTGCGGCACGGGATGGGGCGCTGCCCTGGCCGGCCTCGCGCCCCACCCCTGGTGGGACAGCCCCAGCCACTGACCCCCATCCCCTCCCCAGGAACTCCGTCACCAACTCCACCACGGCCAACTTCGAGCCCAGCCTGGACTACTGCGTGGTGAAGATCCCGCGCTGGGACCTCAGCAAGTTCCTGCGTGTCAGCACCAAGATTGGCAGCTCCATGAAGAGCGTGGGTGAGCGTGGGGCAGGCGGGCAGCACGGGTGGCAGCACGGCAGGCATGGGGTCCGGCCGCTCACAGCCCCATCTGCAGGGGAGGTCATGGCCATCGGGAGGAACTTCGAGGAGGCTTTCCAGAAGGCACTGAGGATGGTGGACGAGAACTGCGTGGGCTTTGACCATACTCTGAAGCCGGCCTCAGATGTGGTGAGTGCTGGGGGCCTGGGGCAGCGGGCCAGGCTGCCAGCGCAGTCAGCGGGGGGAAGCGGCCGTCTCCCCCTCTCCCAGCCCTGCTCACCCCCTTGGCCCGGCAGGAGCTGGAGACGCCAACCGACAAGCGGATCTTCGTGCTGGCGGCTGCGCTGCGGGCCGGCTACTCCATTGAGCGGCTCTACGAGCTGACCAAGATTGACCGCTGGTTCCTGCACAAGATGAAGAACATCACGGACCATGCGGTGCTGCTGGAGTCGTACCGTGAGGAGCAGAGCACCATGCCGCCTGCCGTGCTCAAGCGGGCCAAGCAGCTCGGCTTCTCCGACAAGCAGGTGGCCCTGGCCGTGCTCAGGTAATGCAGGGAGGGGACAGCCCCGTTCTGTGCCCTGGCCCGCGTCCCAGTGCTCACCCTGCCCCTCGCAGCACCGAGCTGGCCGTGCGGAAGATGCGGCGTGACCTGAAGATCCTGCCGGTGGTGAAGCAGATTGACACCGTGGCAGCGGAGTGGCCGGCCCAAACCAACTACCTGTACCTGACCTACAACGGCACCGAGCACGACCTGGCCTTCCGTGAGCCCCACGTCATGGTCATCGGCTCCGGTGTCTACCGCATTGGCAGCAGTGTCGAGTTCGACTGGTGCGCTGTCGGCTGCATCCAGGAGCTCCGCAAGGTCAGCTGGGCCCCAGCACCCCGTGGGCTTGGTGGGTCGGGCGTCCTCAGTCAGAGGACAGGGTCGGGGAGGAGCGGGGGTCCTTGGCCTCACCTCGTCCCTCTCCCCCTGCAGATGGGCTTCAAGACAATCATGGTGAACTACAACCCCGAGACGGTGAGCACTGACTACGACATGTGCGACCGCCTCTACTTTGATGAGATCTCCTTTGAGGTGAGCGGGGCTGGGGGCCCTGCCTGCCGTGGGGCTGGGGCAGCGTGAGGGCTGCCGTGGCCCCCATGGCTCTGGTTCCAGTCATCCCGCTGCCCCATATGGTTCCGCAGGTGGTGATGGACATCTACGAGCTGGAGAACCCTGAGGGCGTGATCCTGTCCATGGGCGGGCAGCTGCCCAACAACATCGCCATGGCCCTGCACCGGCAGCAGTGCCGCATCCTGGGCACCTCCCCAGAGGCCATCGACTCAGCTGAGAACCGCTTCAAGTTCTCCCGCCTGCTTGACTCCATCGGCATCAGCCAGCCCCTCTGGAAGGAGCTCTCCGACATGGAGGTGGGGGGCGTGGGGCGCCGGTGAGGGTGACGGGGCTGCCCAAGGCGGGACCGGCCCTTGGCATGTCCTCTGAGGGTGCTGGCTCTCCTGCAGTCGGCCAAGCACTTCTGCTGCAAGGTGGGGTACCCCTGCGTCGTGCGCCCCTCCTACGTGCTGAGCGGCGCTGCCATGAACGTGGCCTACTCGGACAGTGACCTGGAGAAGTTCCTGAGCAATGCCGTGGCCGTGTCCAAGGAGCAGCCCGTTGTCATCTCCAAGTTCATCCAGGAGGCTAAGGTCCATCCAGGAGGCTGCTCTGGCCCCGGGGTGCCCCCGCTCCCTGGGAGAACCCTGTCCCCCCGCCCCAGCGCTGGGTTGTGACCATGTTCCTGCCCGCAGGAGATCGATGTGGACGCAGTGGCCTGCGACGGTGTGGTGGTGGCCATCGCCATATCAGAGCACGTGGAGAATGCTGGGGTGCACTCTGGCGACGCCACGCTGGTGACGCCTCCCCAGGACATCACCCCCAAGACGCTGGAGCGCATCAAGGCCATCGTCCACGCTGTCGGGCAGGAGCTGCAGGTCACCGGGCCCTTCAACCTGCAGCTCATCGCCAAGGTACCCCAGCTGGAGGGACCGTGCCGGGCCCGCACGGTGCCCACGGGAAGACACCCTGCGGCCCCAGAGGAGCCTCACAGCATCCCCCTCTCCCCCAGGACGACCAGCTGAAGGTGATCGAGTGCAATGTCCGCGTCTCCCGCTCCTTTCCTTTTGTCTCCAAGACCCTGGGGGTGGACCTGGTGGCTCTGGCCAGCCAGGTGATCATGGGCGAGGATGTGGAGCCTGTGGGGCTGATGACAGGCACGGGCATCGTTGGCGTCAAGGTGAGCGGGGGCTGCAGGGCCTGGCTGGGGCACGTGGCCGGGCGACCCCTGAGCCCCCCCTGCCCCCAGGTGCCCCAGTTCTCCTTCTCGCGCCTGGCGGGTGCCGATGTGGTGCTGGGTGTGGAGATGACCAGCACAGGCGAGGTGGCCTGCTTCGGGGAGAACCGCTGCGAGGCTTACCTGAAGGCCATGCTCAGCACCGGCTTCAAGATCCCCAAGAAGAACATCCTGCTGACCATCGGCAGCTACAAGGTGCGTGGGGCTGGGGTGGGGGCTAGGCCTCCCCCGCCCGCCCTCTGACTGACCCCGGGGTTGTTGCAGAACAAGAGCGAGCTGCTGCCCACAGTGCGGACCCTGGAGAGCCTCGGCTACAAGCTGTACGCCAGCCTCGGCACCGCTGACTTCTACACCGAGCACGGCATTAAGGTCGGGGCTGGGGGTCCGGCAGGGGCTGGGGGCACCCTCAGGGGAGGTGTGGGGTCCTGACGGGTGTCCCTGCTGGCAGGTGATGGCTGTGGACTGGCACTTCGAGGAGGCGGACAGCAGCGAGGCTGGTGCCCGGGAGACCCAGCGGAGCATCCTGGACTACCTGGCCGAGAACCACTTCGAGATGGTCATCAACCTCTCGATGCGCAACTCGGGGGGCCGCCGGCTCTCCTCCTTCGTCACCAAGGGGTACCGCACCCGGCGCCTGGCCGTCGACTACTCTGTACCGCTCATCATCGACATCAAGTGCACCAAGCTCTTTGTGGAGGTGGGCTGGGGCACGCGGGGGCCCAAGGGATGTGGGTGCAGGTGAGGGAGCAAAGGAGGGGCTGGGGTAAGAAAGCCCTGTTGTGGATAGCTTGAGGCGGGCGATGTACATGGGCATGGCTGTGGGAGGGTCGTTTTTGGGGTGCGGCTTGGGCAGACATCTTCATCTGGCCCTGTTGCTGAGCTCTGGCCCACGCGCCCCTGCAAGACGGGTCCTGCCTCACAGCTGCTGTCTCTGCAGGCGCTGGGCCAGATCGGGGCAGCCCCGCCGCTGAAGATGCACGTGGACTGCATGACGTCCCAGAAACTCATCCGCCTGCCGGGTAGGTGGGACTGGGGACACGGGGGGCCAGGGGTTCCAAGGGTGCAGCATGGAGCCGGGGCAGCACCGGGAGCTGGGCTGAGGGCTCCAAGGGTGCGGCGGGAGAGGAGACATTTCCCTGTGCTGCTGAAATATCCCGTGTCCCCCATGGTTGGGGGCTGCCTGCGCTGACGCTGCCCCGCTCCCAGGCCTGATTGATGTCCATGTCCACCTCCGTGAGCCGGGTGGCACCCACAAGGAGGACTTTGCATCAGGCACGGCAGCTGCCCTGGCCGGGGGCGTCACCATGGTGTGTGCCATGCCCAACACCAGTCCCGCTGTCACCGACGCTGCCTCCTTTGCCCTGGCGCAGAAGGTGAGGGGCTGCCGCTGCCTGGCCCAATGCCCACGTCCCCTCCCCGGGTGCTGTGGTGCCGGCTGCGGTGTGCTCGCTGCCCGCGACAGGGCTGGCCCCGGCCTGGCACCCACCGCCTCTCACCTCCGCAGCTGGCCGAGGCCGGGGCCCGCTGCGACTTCGCCCTCTTCCTGGGGGCTTCCTCGGAGAACGCTGGCTCGCTGGGCCCCCTGGCTGGGGCGGCCGCCGGGCTCAAGATGTACCTGAACGACACCTTCTCCAGCCTGCGGATGGACGATGTGTCGCTGTGGATGGAGGTGAGCTGGGTGGGCAGGGGCTGACGCGGGGCCAGACTTGGCTCCCAGCGCCGGTGCCCATCAGCCCCGTCCCCTTCCCAGCACTTCGAGCAGTGGCCACGGCACCTGCCCGTTGTGGCGCATGCGGAGCGACAGACGGTGGCTGCCGTCCTCATGGTGGCCCAGCTGTACCAGCGCCCTGTGCACATCTGCCACGTGGCCCGCAGGGAGGAGGTGAGTGGCAGGGCCCAGCAGCGCGGTGGGGGGACGGCAGGCCCCAGTGACGGAGCGGGGGGTCGGTGGGCCCTGGCAACGGGGCGTGGGGCTGTTTGGGGCTTCCCCCTCACCGTGGCTTCCCCCTCACCGTGGCTCCCCCAGATCCTCCTCATCAAGGCAGCGAAGCAGAAGGGGATCCCGGTGACGTGTGAGGTGGCCCCGCACCACCTCTTCCTGTGCCAGGACGACCTGGGGCGCCTCGGGGAGGGCCGAGCAGCCGTGCGGCCGGTGTTGGGCACCCGCCAGGACGTGGAGGCGCTCTGGGAGAACATGGACACCATCGACTGCTTCGCCACAGACCACGGTGAGCGCTGGAGGACGGTGGCTGCGGGGTGGGAGGGTGGTGTAGGCACAGCAGCAGGTCCCACAGTGACTGGCCCCGTCCCGCAGCCCCCCACACGCTGGAGGAGAAGCAGGGGCAGGAGCCGCCCCCCGGCTACCCCGGCCTGGAGACGATGCTGCCGCTGCTGCTGACGGCCATCTCTGAGGGGCGGCTCACCGTGGAGGATGTCGTCCTGCGCCTCTATGAGAACCCCCGCAAGATCTTTGGGCTGCCCGCGCAGGAGGATACCTACGTGGAGGTGGGTCCCTGCCCACCGACCCCAGATCAGCCCCAGCCCTGGCCCTGCTGCCTTTGACCCGCTGTCCTGGCAGGTGGACCTGGAGCACGAGTGGATTATCCCCAGCCGCACGGCCTTCTCCAAGGCACGCTGGACGCCCTTCGAGGGCATGAAGGTGAAGGGGACGGTGCGGAGGGTGGTCCTGCGCGGGGAGGTTGCCTACATCGACGGGCAGGTAAGGCCCCAGGTACCCTTCCCCCTGCATCTAGGGGGTCCCTCAGCCTTCCGGGGTCCCCCTAGCCCCGGGGTCCCCTCGCACTGACCCCATCACCCCTGTGGCTGTAGGTGCTGGTGCCCCCCGGGTATGGGCAGGACGTGAAGAAATGGCCCTCGGGAGCTGTGCTGGCGCCACACGCAGCCCCCACCAAGGAGAGCACGAAGGTACCGGGGTGCATGGGGCTGGGAGGGGGGGTCCCTGCCACGCCCCAGCTCCAGCTCAACCTCTCGTTGCAGACCCCCGAGCGGCCCCGGCACATGGCGGCGGGCGAGACGCTGCGCAGCCGAGCCTCCAGCCCCCGCCGGGCCGGCCCTGGGGGCGAGGGGCGCTTCCACCTCCCACCCCGCATCCATCGGGCCTCTGACCCTGGGCTGCCAGGTAGGGGGGCGGGCGGCGTGGCGTGACGGAGCACAGCGGGCAGGCGGTGGGGCAGCAAGCATGCTGCCCCCGGGCTGGGGCTGGGGCCGCGGCTGGGCGGCCCTGCTGATGCCGGCCCTTGTGTCCCGTTCAGCGTTCCGGAGGCTGGGAGCCGCGCACCGCCCGGGCGCCCGAGGCACCGGTAATGTCGGGGGAGGACTCACTCAGAAAATGAGACGCGGCCGTACTAATGGCACTAACCGCAGCCAATGAGTGCATCCCCTCCCCCAGGTGCCGTGTTGGCCCCGGGCCACCCGTGCCGCCCCGGCACGGGCCCCTTTCCCCACCACGTGATGGGGCCGGGCACCACGGGACAGGGAACGGCTGCACCTGCCTGCTCCCCTCCTGCCCCGGCCCGCGCGGCACCTCGGGGACCCCTCGCCTGCCAGTGTGATTTGGGTTGCGTCCAATCGGGTTTTATGGGGCGCATGGGGAGAGGGGCACAGCACTGCGCTGGGGCTTGGCCCGCCTGGTCTCTGGTGGCCATGCACAGGGCTTTCGCCCAGGAGGGCTGTGCTGCACTGGCAGCACCCTGGGAGAGCGGGGCCCAGGGTGCCACAGCAGCCCGCACCCTCTAACGTCACCGCTCCCCTCTCCCACCCCAGCCGAGGACGCTCGTGAAAAGGCCGGCAGGAAGGCGGCAGAGGCGGGTGAGTGCTATGGGGGTCGGGGGGCCCACGGCAGGTGGGCTGGTTGGGCTCTGTGGGACCACCCACCCGGGCTGACCTGGCTGCTCTCGGTGCTGCAGATCCAGCTGTGATCCAGGACACCTACTTCTACCCACTGGGCCCCCTCCCGCGCCAGGCATCCCCCCAGGGTGCGCCCCACTTCCAGACCTCCCCGCTGCTGCACCCCCTCGTTGGGCAGCATGTCCTCTCTGTCCAGCAGTTCTCCAAGGAGCAGGTGCCCGGGCGAGTGGGCAGGCGCGCGCTGGGGCCGTGGGCACCCGGATGAGCGTGGGGGGTGCGGTGCCTTGTGTGCCCCGGCCGAGTCCTGGTGCCACACCCGCCCCGGCTGAGCCGCCTCTCCCCGCAGATGTCGCATCTGTTCAACGTGGCGCACACCCTGCGCATGCTGGTGCAGAAGGAGCGGAGCCTGGACATCCTCAAGGTGAGCCGGGCACGGGGCAGCTGCCCGGCCCCCTGGGCACCCCAAGCGAGGCTGTGGGAGCCCTGTGCTGGGCACCAGTGCCCCTGGGCTCCCTGAGGTGACAGCGCGGCCACTGCAGGGCAAGGTGATGGCATCCATGTTCTACGAGGCAAGCACGCGGACCAGCAGCTCCTTCGCGGCGGCCATGAGCCGGCTGGGCGGCTCCGTCCTGTCCTTCTCGGAGGCCACCTCCTCTGTGCAGAAGGGCGAGTCGCTGGCCGACTCTGTGCAGACCATGTGCTGCTACGCTGATGTGCTGGTGCTGCGGCACCCCCAGCCGGGCGCTGTTGAGGTGAGAGGGGCTGGTGGGGCCATCTCCTGCCTGTGGTGGGCCTGGGGGTGGCTGCATCCCGCCCTGAAGGCGTCGGGGCCCCTGCCCCCGTGGTGAGGATGGTCACCTGTGCCATGGGGCAGGGCCGTGTTCCCCAGCGGGGCAGGCGTCAGGAACTTGAGCCAGGTCCTGCCCCCATCGGGCTGGCGGGGGCCGCATCCTGCCTGCGCTCAGCTCTGCCTGTGCTCCCAGCTGGCCGCCAAGCACTGTCGCAAGCCTGTGATCAACGCCGGGGACGGGGTGGGGGAGCACCCAACGCAGGCGCTGCTGGACATCTTCACCATCCGCGAGGAGCTGGGCACTGTCAACGGCATGACGGTAAGGCGCCAGGGGCTGGGGGGGGCCATGGCTGCCCCCACCGCGGTGCTGGGGACTGAAGGGCCCTGCCTGGGGCCTTGGGGTCATCGGGCGCCGTGGGTCAGGCTGACCGCTCTCCCCAGATCACCATGGTGGGTGACCTGAAGCACGGGCGCACGGTGCACTCCCTGGCCCGCCTGCTTACCCAGTACCGCGTCAACCTGCGCTACGTGACCCCCCCCGGCCTCCGCATGCCCCCTGACATCACCAGCTTCGTGGCCTCCAAGGGCATCAAGCAGGTAAGCAGGCAGGGTGGGGGGCTGCGGCCCCGTGTGCCCCCCAGCCCCGCTGACGGTGCCGCTCCAGGAGGAGTTTGGGAGCATCGAGGAGGCGCTGCCGGACACTGACGTGCTCTACATGACCCGCATCCAGAAGGAGCGCTTCCGCCTGGCCGAGGAGTACGAGGCCGTGAGTAGGGGGTGGCGGGAGGGGACCGCGGGTCTCGCCCCGGCCTGGGGGCGGCAGCCTTCTGCGGGGTGGGGCTCCCCCGCCCGGAGCTCAGGCTGTGTCCTGCCGCCCCGTAGTGCTTCGGGCAGTTCATCCTCACGCCCCACATCATGACCCGGGCCAAGGAGAAGATGGTGGTGATGCATCCCCTGCCCCGTGTCAACGAGATCAGGTGGGGACAGGGGGGCTCATGGGGGGGTGTCTGCGCTGTGCTGGGCGGGGGGCTCGGGGGGGTTCTGGGAGATGGGGGCCGTGGTGTGCTGGGCGGGGCTCGGCGGTGGGGGGTCCCACCCCCACGGGGGTCCGGGGGGGGGTGGGGTGTCTGTGTCTGGGGTGTGCTGGGGGGGCTCTGGGGGCGCTGGGGCTGCGTGTGCTGGGGGGTGGGGGGTCTTCGTGGTGGGGGCTGAGGTGTTGCCGGGCGGGGCTCGGGGGCGGGGGGGTCTCACCCCCACAGGGGTCGCGGGCGGGGCTCGGGGGCGGGGGGGTCTCACCCCCACAGGGGTCGCGGGCGGGGCTCGGGGGCGGGGGGGTCTCACCCCCAGAGGGGTCCCGGGCGGGGGGCGGTGTCTGTGCGGGGGGTCCCTGCTGGGCTGTCGGGGGTCCCGGGGGCGGTGCCCACGACTGACGTCACTTCCGCAGCGTGGAGGTGGACTCGGACCCGCGCGCCGCGTACTTCCGGCAGGCGGAGAACGGGATGTACATGCGGATGGCGCTGCTGGCCACCGTCCTGGGCCGCTACTGAGTCAATAAACTGCGTCACTCTGCCGCGCCCGGACGTCATCGCGCCGCGCCGTCATCGCGCTGCGCCGGGCGGGCCATGGCGGCGCTGTGGAGGGGCTGCGGGCGGCTGCTGGCGCGGCGGCCGTGGGCGGCACAGGCGCTCACCGCCGGTAAGGGCCGGGGGCGGGCGGGCAGGGCCCCTGCCCCCGCAGCGCCGGCCCTGCCGAGCCAGGGCTTGTCCCCCCCTCTCCCCCACCCCTGGCTCAGGGCCCGTCCCCCCCGCGGCACACAGCCCCCATGGCATCCCGTGACCCAGCCCCTCGCCGCCGTAACGCAGGGCCCCATTGCCCTCTTGTCGGCACTGTCACCCCCGGTGGGAAGCAGGGCAGGAGCCCCACAGGCGCGGGGGCTCCCGGTGCCTCAGGGGTCTATCCTTAGGGGGGAGGAGGTGCTGCCGTGCCCCCAGGCTCAGCGGGGACCAGGGGCCCGCCATGCGTCCCACTGGGTGAAGGGCCCTGGCCTGCTCCGGGCTCAGGAGATCTGCGTCGGGGGCCTGTGCTGGAGCCAGGAAGGCTAATGGGGGGCTGTAAGGATGCACAGCCCCGCAGAGACCTCTCACAGCTCGAGGACTCACCCCAAAACCCTGGGTGGAGGCTGTTTTGGGAACCCCACGGCACGGATGCTGGGACATGGCACTGGGAGGTTCAGTGGGCTGCAGCCTCCACCCAAGGGCTCAGCCAGTGCAGCGTGGCGCCAAGCCTCCCTCAGGTGGGCTGCCAGTACTCGGCGATGAAGGCTTTGGCTTGAGTGGGGTGCAGAGGTGCTGCCTGGGGAGAGCCCCCGCCTCTGAAAGGCTCCTGGGGCCCTGCATGGGTGATTTAGTCTCCCTAACAACATTGCTGTTTGCTGGGCTGGGAGGTGCTGTAAATCTGTCCCAGCGCTGGCAGGCAGCTCCCCGTGCCCCAAAGACGCTCTCCGTGCGCGGGCAGCTGCTGCAGGCAGGGATGCTCTTGCCCACACTGGCCCAGGGCTCCCAGTCCTCAGCAACAGGTAGCTTGGCCTTCCTGCTGCCCACCCCACCCGTGCGGGGCTGAGGCTGGTTGGCAGGAAAGCGTGTCCTGCCTCAGCACGAAGCCGTGCAGGGGTGCGTGCGGCACAGGCTGGCCGGGGGCAGGGTCCCTGCATGCTCCCCTCTGCACCCCCTGCTTGCAGCCTTCTCTGCCGCCGCCGTTCCCGCACCAGCCGTGCTGCTTGCAGGTAACCAGCCCAGGACCCTGGAAAAGCGCAACTGTGGGGTCTGGGGGTGCCCTGCTGTGCCAGGGAGCCGGTGTGGGCGCTGAGGGGCTCCACTTGCTGTGCAGCCGCTGGCCCTCCTCCCTGCTGCCCACCGGGCTGGTGGCACGTTGCCCTGCCTGCCAGGCTGCTGGGGTCCTGCCAGGCCACCTCACTGTTCCCGCTGTTATTTTTATCTGATTTAATGGAGTCTATTGCCTGGCACCGGCTGCTCTGTGGGCCGTGCATCCCCCCCTTGATTCCTGGAGGGAGGCCAAGGTGGAGCTGGGAGGGCTGCCCAGGACCAGCCCTCACCCTCCATGGCAGCCCCTGCCTGCTGCTGTAGCAGGCTTGGTGCAGCCTGCAGCCCCGGGCTGGCTCTGGGCTCCAGCTCTACCTGTTGCTTCTTCACGTTGGAGCTGGTTCTGCCACACTGAGGCGCAGCTCCACAGTGCCTCGGGGCCCTGGCAGGCCTGGGGAGCGCTGGGCCGTGCCTGTGGGGGTGCACAGCCGCCCAGCACGGCTGCTCTGCGCGAGTGGTTGGCCCAGTGCTGTGTGCGGTTTCGTGGCTGAGAAGAGACTCTGCCTTCGGGCCTGGATGTCTCCCTGCCTGCGGTGGCGGCCCAGGCCCAACCCCTGTGCCATGGTGCGAGGCCGTGATGGTGGGAGCATGGCCCTTCCTCTGGGGCTGGGGCAGCGCTGCTGGAGGCCGAGCCTTCCTGCTCTCCTTGTAGCTTCAGCAAGTAATTCCTCTGTCCGAGGCCAGGCTTGGCCCCTCGCTGCTGGCCATGCCGTGGTCTGTGCGGAGGAGGCAGGCTCCCGGGGCCCCGTGCCCTGCGCTGGGCAGCCACAGGAGGGCTGGGCAGATTCCAGCCCTGCCTTTGCTTGCTGCTTGCAGAGCCACCGGTGCTGCCGTTCCCCCGGGTGGAGCAGAGCCGCCAGCTGGGGCCGGGCCAGGGAGGGTTGCTGGCAGTTGGCTGTGCCTGGCGTGTCCAGCCGCGCTCGCCTGCCGAATCCCTGTCCCGCCTGGTGGCGAGAACTGCGGGGTCAGGCAGGGCTTTGCCTCCTGCATCCCAGGCCCCAGGCCAGGATGCCAGCAGGGCCTGGGCCCAGCGGGCAGCCGCACGTGCCTGCAGCAGTGACCTTGCTGTCCCTGCCTGCGGAGAGCAGCCCCGCGCTCCCGTGGTGGTGATGCAGCCTCCAGCTGCCAGCCGGCGAGGCCCACGGGGGATGCAGACGGTGTGGCCTACTTAGGCTTGGGCCTGTTTCAAAGTCCTCTGGCCGCAGGAGCAGCAGCCGGCGGGATCGGCCAGGCACCCCCCGGCTCCCAGGCTCGGCCTGGCCAGGGGCAGCGCGCTGCCCGCTGCCTCCTGCCCACGGCACCGCTCTGCGCCGAGCAGGCGAGAAGGTGCCTCCCCGCGGCTCCGGCGGCTGTGAGCTGGGGAGTCCTTGCTGTCCTCACCTGCTGTGTCCAGCGCTCCCGTGCGGGCACGGTGCTGCCGTGTGCGTCGGCTCTTCCCAGCCCGGGGCAGGATGTTGCAGCAGCAGCAGGGCCGGCAGAGCTGCGGGGTGGGCCGGGATCTGGTTCCTGTGTTCATGGCGCGGGGTGCAGCTGGGGGCTCCAGCCCCGCACCGTGCCGGGTGTCGCCCTGGGGCAGGCGCAGTGTGGCTGGCAAGCAGCTGGTGCCAGCCTGGGCGAGCGAAGTCATTGCGAGGGGTTTGATCCAGCCGCGCTCCCAGGCCTGGGCAGGGGTGCACAGACAGGCCTGTCCCCCCCGGCAGCCCTGGCGTTGCATCGTCACCACCAGGCACTGCGCCCGGAGCCTTTGCCACTGAATGAGTAACGGCAGCACTGCCACTGCGCTTTCTCAATGAGCGCCGTGCGTGGGGAGCCTGCCTGTGCCTAGTGGGAAGGCTGCCCGCAGGAAGCAGGCAGCCGGCGCTCCTGCCGTGCTGGCCTGGTGTCCTTCGCCTGGTGCCACCCCCTGCCCCTTCGCTGCCATGGCCCCGGGGGCTGGTGGGGGCCGCTCTGCCATCACGAAGGGGTGCGGTGACTCTCGGGGCCCAGGGGCAGAGCCTCAGCCCCTGCGGGCTGTGTTGGTCTGGGGTGGGAGACGCTGCCAGGAGCACGGCAGCTCCGTGGGGCTGCAGAGACTGTGCCAGCCCTCCCGGCCCTGCCGGGGCACATCCAGCCTGGCTGGCCTTGGCTGGGGCCCCGGCTCCTGCCCAGCCTCCTGGGCTGCCTCCAGGCTCTGCCGGCCATCGCAGCCGTGCTGGGCCGGGTCCAGCCCCAGCCCCAGCCTTGGTCCGCGTGGCTGGGGCGAGGGTCTGGGGAGCCAGGCCCACACCTCTCCCCTCATTGTGCTGGCTGGGGACAGCGCCCGCAGGAAGGCACAATCCGGCTGCAGGTGCTGGGGAGGTGGCAGGCGCGCTCCCCTGGCACAGCCTGGGGTCTGCGGCCCTTTGGCTGGGACCTACTCGCCGCGGTGCTGCTGGGGGCTGTCGTAGAGACACCGATGGCCCCGGGAGAGAGGGAGTGGGTGGCAGGGACCAGGTGCTGCTGAGGACACAGCCGGGGCTCTGCTACCGGCCCGCTACCCAGTGAGGAACCGCTTGTGGAGACTGCCTGGGCAGGACTGGCCCTGAGCCGACGGCACCGGTGGGCTGCCGGGAGGACGGGGGACGCTGGGGACGCCGCTCCCCAAGACAAGGGCTCGCTGGGTTCAGATTTCCAAGAACGGAGCAGAATCGCAGCAGGGCTGGAGACCGGCCTGGGAACCATCCTGGGAGGAGCAGGGGGAATAAGCAGGGAGCCCGCAAAGGCCAGGGGAAGGAGCGCTGGGCCAGCCGAGTTGCGTCGAAGAGGTCAAGGGTGTAGGATGCAGCGGGAGCTGCCAAAGGCCCAGCTGAGCGGCACCCCGCAGGGGACGCGCACAGCAGAAGGTCCCTCACACTGATATGGAAACAAGGCGAGGAGCCGTGCCAGCAGCCGGGCGGTGACGATGAGCTGGGGCTGGCCCTGGTGCCCGGCAAGCCTCGCCTGCCTGTCCTGGCTGCCGGTGGCAGTGGCGCGGGCAGAGAGTGGCTTTCCAAGGCAGGGGATTGTAGTCGGCAGAGTTTGCACGGCGCTTGGGGAGACGTTTCAGGGAGCGCAAGGCCTGGGCTCAGGAAAGGCCACAGCTGGCAGCGCAGGCAGCATCCAGGTGGGTTCTGTCCCAAAAACCCCGGGCACTGCGGGCCCTGGGTGACGGATCAGCCCTGTGTCAGGGGCATGGGGAGATGGCGCAGCGGGGCACTGTTTCGGCCAGTCGCTGTGTCGGCCCCAGAACAGCCCGAGGCACTTGGCCACTGCGGGAGGGTCCGTGCCACGGGGCAGGTGTGGGCAGGCTTGGCACAGGGCGGTGGGGGAGCCGCACGTCGGGACGGACCCAGCGGGGCCAGAGCAGGCTGAGGCCTTCCCAGGGGCAGTGGGGCTGCAGGCAGGCAGAGGCAGCACTCGGGCAGGAGGACCTGGCTGTCAGCAGAGCACTCCGGGGTCCTGCCCTGCCCTGGTGCGCCGCAGCCGCCTGAGCGGGCTGCGTTGGTCGCAGGGGCCCTCATGGGAGCTGGTGATGTGATCGCACAGCAGCTGGTGGAGCAGCGGGGGCTGCACGGGCACCATGGCTCCCGGACCCTGAAGATGATGGCGATCGGCTTCTGCTTTGTGGTGAGTGCCAGCGCACGGTGGGCACCCGGGCTCTGCAGCACGCGTGTGGTGAGGTGCGATGGAGGACTGGGATGGAGGGCTGTTTCAGCAGGATGAGACCATGGTGCCTGGGTGTGAGCTGGGCCGTCCTGGTGCTGCCTCCAGCAGCCACAGGCAGAGTTGGGTCCCCTCGAGGAGGAGCAGCCTGCTCCTGTGCCCAGCTGCAGGTGTGGGCACCCCTGGCTGCGCTGCGGGGTGGGACGGGGCTGGCACCCGTGCCCATCCCTGCTGCCAGTGCTGGCCCCTGGGGAGGTTTCACGTGGCAGGAGGGTGACTCCACATCCAAGGGTGCAAACGTGCTTTGCTCTGCTGTGCGTGACGAGGCTGGATCCTGACCCCATCAACTCCTGTGCTCCAGGGGGGTGTGTTGGGCCCAGTGCCCTGCGCTGGTGGCTCGGGCAGGGAGGGTCCTGGGCGGCGCTGGCATAGCCAGGGTCCCCCCTCCACAGAGCCCTGCCTGGTGTGTCAGGCGTGAAGCCCTGCGGCCACCCCGCTGGAGCAGGCCCCTGGCTGCCCCGTGCTGGCGCTGCCTGGTGGAGAGCTCTAGGAGGGGCAGGGGGGCTGCGGGCATCCCTGCATTCGCCCTATGCGGGGGGGCTGCCCCACAGCTGTTCGGGGCCCAGCAAGGGAGTGGCGCAGCCCAGGAGGGGAGGCAGGACAGGCCCTGGTCCCTGTGTCCTAGGGCTGGGGCAGGGCCATGTAACCAGCTCCGGAGACCCCCCCCAGCCCTGACACCCCGTGGCTGCCCCTCACCACCTGGCTTCTGCAGGGCCCTGTTGTGGGCAGCTGGTACAAGATCCTGGATCAGCTAATCCCGGGGACCACAAAAGTCGTGGCCGTGAAGAAGATGGTCCTGGACCAGGTCAGTGCTACGTGGGTGAGGGTGCCTGCGGGGGGCTGGTGCAGCAGGATGGGGTGGTAAGTGCAGCCACGTGTCTGTGGGCAGGTTCCCATCCTGCTCCGAGAGCCCCAGCTCGGTGCAGCAGGTGCTGAGGAGGGGATGGTGCCCAGGACTTGCTCCATGGAGTCGCTGGGCTGCAGCGCGCAGCCCCTGGGGCATCAGGCAGCTCAGCCCTGCAGCCCAGAGCATCTCCGCCAGCTGTGCTCGGGGGATCCCTGGGGGTCTGTGGGGAGCCGTGAGGATCCATGCTTTACCCTTGCTGCAGCTGTCCCGAGACTCTTGAGAGCTGCCATCTCCCTTCTCCGAAGCAGAGCACGGGAGGCCGGGCAGTGCTCTCCCTGGTGGAGCGGCGGTCCTGGGGATGGGGACCCCGGTGCTGCCCTGGCTCCTGCCTTCCTCCTGAGGCCGGGGCCAGCCCCGATGTGGTAGAGGCCTGGGGTGGACAGGGTTGCAGAGGGGCCACCCTTGGCCTGGTCTTGGACCCTTCCAGAGGCCCCGTGGTGGTGCCCGTCCCTCCCGATGGCTCTGTGCTGGGGAGTGGCAGGCCAAGTAGCCCCAGGGCATCAGGCAGGCTGGGTCTGTGCCCCCCCGCCCCACTGTGCACTCCCCTCGCCCTGTGCTGCGGGCCCAACTCCAAGCACCACAGGCTCCTTGGCATCTACCCCAGCTCCTCTCTTGCAGGGGGGCTTTGCGCCGTGTTTCCTCGGCTGCTTCCTCGCCATCACGGGGGCGATGAATGGTCTGTCGGTGGAGGAGAACTGGTCCAAGATCCAGCAGGTACGTGCCTCTTCCCCAGTCATGGTGCCGTCAGCAGACAGGGCGCCTTGGCAGCTCCTCCCGATGCACCAGTGCTGCCGGCTGCTCCCATTTGTGGTTGTGCCCCTGCCCAAGCACGGCCCCCTCCCAGCACCAACTGCGTGTTCCCAGCTCTGCCATCGCACTCCCGTCCTCATAGCCTGGCCCGCAGCTCCGTTGTGCCCTGGGACCCCAAGCACAGAGCCGGCTCTGCAGGCGCCCCACAGCCAGGGTGTGGAGGTGTCCACCCCACTGCTGCAGGGCATGGAGCAGCTCTCTGCCTGGCTGGGGCATGGGTGTGCATGGGGCCAGTCCTGCCGGGCTCAGCGCTGGGTGCCAGGGCCCTGGGGGCATCGGGTGCCTGGTGCTGCCGGTCCTCTGGGTGCTCCCTGTGGCACGACTCTGCGGTCCTACCTGGGCCAGGGTGGCTGGGTGCCTGGTGCCATCCGGCTCCCTGCACGGCGTCCACTCTCCTGGCTGCATCTCCAGAGCCATTACCGAGATGGCTCCCATTAGCAGCAATTGCTGGAAAACAGCGTGAAAGCTGAGTCAGCGTGTCCAGAGCGTGAGTCACCGGGGAGCGGGTGACCACCCACCACGGGATGAGGCACACCGGGGGTGGTCGCGTGGCTGCCCGGGGGGCAAGCAGCACCGGCGCTCGCACACCGACGGGCTGCCGGGGCTGTTTGTGAAGGGCCCCAGCCCAGCCGGGCCCTCTGCCCCCAGGCTGTGAGCTGGGGGTGTTGCCCCAGACGGGCCATCAGCCGCTGCCCCAGGCTGGAGCTCTGCTTGGGGTGCATCGCCCAGAGCTCATTCCTCTGCGTGGGTGCACCTGCCCTGGCAGGCACTGGCCAGCTGCCCACCAGGCAGCGGGTACGTGCCAGCAGAGACCTTTCCTGACCCTAGTCCTGCCCTGGAGCACAGGGAGCAAGTCCTGGGGGAGGACTGAGTTACCTCTTCTTTCTCCTGGCTTTGCGAGAGCAGCAGCCAGGGTACGAGACACCTCAGAGGCACACGTAGGCTGGCCCTTGGCACGGGCAGTACGCCTGAGCGTTCCCGTCTGCCCCAGCTGCATCTCAACCAGGTCGTGCCATGTATCTTGCCTTACGTCCCCCAGGGAAACCCGGTGGGGCCTGAGCGCAGTGGTGGGTGATTCCTGCGAGCCGTGGCTCCCAGATGGTGCCCTGCCCTGGGAGGGGGCTGGGCTGGGCTGGGGGTCGGGCAGCAGCAGCTAGCAGCCACCTTCACCCCTAGCTTGGGGCGCATCCGTTTCTCCCCACGCAGAGGAAGCGTCAGCAGAGCATCCATCACCCCTGCGCCCGCTCGCCCCGTCCTGGGCTGCTGGCCAGCGCCGGGAGGAGGCCGGGCTCCCGGCTGAGTCACACCAGGCTGGACAAGGGACTTGTCCTGCTGCCGTGGGGCAGGGCTGCGGCATGGCCGCGGGTGCGGCATGAGGACAGGGCAGCGCCTCGGGCTCCCAAGGCGACTGCCCCAGCTCGGTGCCCCTCTCTGTCCCTGCCCCACGGTGCCTGGGAGGGGGCTCGGGGGACGCGGGCTGCACAGGGGCTCGCAGCCTGCACCGAGGAGAGGAGCCAGCTGCCCCTGCCCGAGTCTGCTGCAGGCGCCCTGGCTCACCTCCTGCCCTCTCGGCGCCTTATCCTGCCCCACGCCTGCCCCTGCTCTCCTCCGGGCTTGCCCAGGCAGAGCGGCCTGTGGCAGCCTGGCCATGGCACCATGGGCCATGTCAGCTGCAGGAGGGGCTCTCGGTGGGGATGGAGCAGTTGTGGCCGCCCTCTCCCTGCCACCCCGTGCTCGCCCCACATGGGCACGGCTGCGGGAAGGGGGTGGGCAGGCAGGCAGGGGCTGCGGGGGGCAGAGGAGATCTACCCTGTGCCCAGCTGGAGCAGACGTGGAGTTGGGGGGATCACAGTAGGGGGACAGTGGCCCTCTGCGTGCTCCCAGCCCCTGCCTGCAGCCCAGCCTGCCTCTACCTTGGGTAACGGGCAGCTCTTTGGAGATGCTCCTGTGCTGTTCCTGCTGGTGCCAGCTGTGGGCCCTGCCGCTGGAGCCAGCCACCCTCGGCAGCCCCAGCCTCTGCCCACGGCAGCCGGGGCCTCCCCGGGGCTGTGCAAGCGGCCGCCCCTGTGGGGGCCATGGGCGGCTGTGCGGCAGGGCTGGGTGCCTGCGGCGGCTGGGTGGCAGCGGGGCGGCTCTGGGCGCTCACGGCCTCCCTTCTCTCCCAGGACTACACGGACGCCCTGCTGACCAACTACTGCGTAAGTGCTGGCGGCAGCCACAGGCGGGTCCGCGCCCCTCCCTGCCCCGGTGCTGTGCTGGCCGTGCCCCCAGCTGGGATGGCCGGGCCGGGCTCCTCCACGCCCCTGTGTCTGTCCCCCGCCTCGAGGGCTGCCGTGGGCTCAGCTGGATGCTCTGAATGCCTGGGCAGAGGTGGGCACAGGGTGGGGGCGCCGGCAGGGCCCCTTCACCACTGTCTCCTTCTCTGTCCAGATCTGGCCACCAGTGCAAATCGCAAACTTCTACTTCGTGCCCCTGAAGCACAGGTAGTAACGCGGCCGTGGCCTTGGCTCCCCCGCTCCTGGAGCCCGCAGCTGTGGACCCTGTCCCTTCTGTCCCCAGGCTGGCCGTCGTCCAGTGCGTTGCCATCATCTGGAACTGCTACCTCTCCTGGAAAGCAAATCGGATGTGAGGGGGAAGCCCTGTCCCCTCCCTGCCCCCCCTGCCCGCCTGCTGCCTGACTCTGCCCCACCTCCAGAGCCCTTGGAACAGGCACCCGTGGCTGTGGGTGGGGACGGGATATGCAGGGTGCTGACAGCTCCCGTCCCGCTCTCCTTGGAGGACCTCCTCACCTCCAGCTATGGGCCTCACGACTCGCAGGGACGTGCGGAGGAGAAGATGGTGACGGGTCCGCCCTGAGACGGGCCGGTGCCTGGGGCTGCTCGAGGTCCGGCAGCCTGCTGTGCCGTGGGGCAGCTGTGCCCCTCGATGTGCTTCTCCGTCCATGCTCACTCCTCTCCCTGGCCTATGGCCCCACACACGGGGTGTTCCTGCTGCAGCGTTAGTCTGTCCTTCCCCAGTGGGAGATCCCGGGGAGGGCCCCGGGCCGGCGGTGCCGCGGGGCCTGCTTGGAGCTGGGGTCAGTGCTGCCAGCCCCGTCCCGGGCTGCCTGCGCCGTGCCTGCAGCTCTGCAGCACCCGCTGCCGCAGTTCGGGTGCGCTGCCCCGAAAACAGGTTTCTCTGTAGCTCTGCTGCGGACAGTTGGAGCACCCAATAAATGGCGTTTTTCCCTCTTGATTCTCGTGACGCTTGAGCTCGTGGCCCTCCGTCCCACGCCGGGGACTGTGCAGAAGCGGTTTCAGACCGATCATTCCTCTGCTTGCAGAGCTGCTGGCAGCCCTCCTGTCCCCTCGGTGGGGCCAGAGCTGCTCTCCCAGCTGGCAGGCAGGTGAGCAGGGCCTTGGGGCAGGGGCAGAGCAACGGCTCTGCTTTCTGCCTGTTCCCCGAGGAGCTGAGTGTGCGGCCGTGGTGCTGGCATGGTGCCTGGGGCTGGGGCACCGCAGTGCTGAGCTGCTCGCGTTGGTGGGGGTGGGCTACCCCGCCTGTCTCGGTGAGGGGAGGGGCGGTCTGGCAGAGGGTGGATGGTGGCTTAGGGAGTCACCAGATCCCACTGTAGCTGTTCCGTGGTGTATGATGCTGCCTCCACTGCTGCTGGGCAGTGGGACAGTGCGAGCTGCACCCAGGGGACACAGGTGCTGGGTGCAGGATCGTCCTGGGGCTCACAGCATGCTTGATGCAGGGCTGTGCATCAAAGGGGAGGATGCAGGAAGGGTCTGGGTGAGGGCTGGAGCTGGGGCTGTGACAGGGCCATCTCTACCTGTGCCTTGTCTGAGACGAGCCTGCCTGTCCCGCCTGCAAGGAGTCCCACGACACTGCCGCCTGCCTGCACCGCGGCCTCGTTCAGACATGCATCCAGGCTCGTCCTACATGGGCAGTGAGCAGACACGATCCGGCTCACGCAGCGCCCTGCCCAGCACATCCTGACCAGGGTCTCCAGAGCAGAGCTGGTGGGACAGCGGTGCTTAATCTCGCGCAGGGGCCTGAGCCCCGGCCCCCTTGGCTGTGCTGCTGCAGCCCCGAGCAGCGGGACAGAGCCATCCCCGCATGCTGCCAGCACCAGGCTGGGCTCTGCCGACCAGCCGCCGTCGTGGCACTTGCTGAGGGGGGATGCACTGTCCTTCCTTCCTCCTTCCATCCCACATGGAGCCTGCTCCATGCTGCTCTTGCACACCCGCCCTGATGCTGGCTTGTGCCAGCCAGGCAGCAGCTGGCCCTGCTCTGGCCCCGGGTGTGGGTGCATTCCAGGCAGACGGGTGCAACCCAAAGCACGGGGGAGCTGAAACCTGCGCAGGACACCAGTGCACCCTGACAGGGATGGAGCCCCAGAGCCTGCCTGGCTGCCTGGCCCTCAGCTCCTGAGGGATGGGAAAGGGCTGCAGCTGCAGCCACCCAACAGCACTGCAGAGCAGCACTCGGCTGCGGGGCTGGGGCTGTGCGATGGGCTGTGTGTCGATGGCACCGGGTCTTCAGGGGACCAGGCCCAGCCTGGCCTCAGGCACCGCGCGGCGCTGTGGGGCTCAGCCCAGGCTCTCCCCAGCCCACAGGGTGGGCACTGCTTCTCAGAGGCTGCGGATGGCAGGAGTTTGCAGCCCCGACACAGTGAGCCTCTTGCAGCTGTGTCTGGGGGTGCAGAAGGCCCTGGTGTGTCGGCAGCCAGCTTGGCACGAGCCAGGCGCTTGTCCCCAGGAGCAGCCAGCCTCACAGCACGGGGGCTGCCAGGGCTGGGGGGGGTTGAGCCCAGCCCCTGCTGAGGGCTCTGCCCTAGAGCCACAGGGAGGTGGTGCCAGGTGCCAGCTTTCACACTGGATCCACATCACAGGTGCATGGCACCGTGTGCTGTCTCGCTGCAGGCAGGGCTGTGCCCCACCACTCCCGTGCAGCCCGGTGTGGGACGTGCTGTGCAAGGGCCAGGCTGAGCCTCTGTCCCCAGGCTCTGCCTAACGACGGCACCATGGAAAGAGCCCGCTCTGGCCCCGTCTTGGCACCTGCACCAGTATCGGTGCTGGGCGTCAGCTCAGTTCCCATCTGCCTGCAAGGAGAGGCATGGGGCTGCCAGGCAGGGTCGCAGTGCTGCCGGGGGGTCTGCAGGCAGGGCTGCAGTGCTGCCGGGGGGTCTGCAGGCAGTGGTGTGGTGCACCAGCAGCTACCTCACCTTTTGGCAGCAGCAGCCGGTGCCCCAGGCTGGAACATCCTGCATGCAGCACAGCGCTGTCGGCTCCGGTGCCTTCGCTCTATGAGTCACAGAATTTGGCTGGTGGTACCTCGCTGCTGCTCAGGGCTGTCTGCAGCGCCCGGCCCTGGCGCACATGGCGGTTTGACATCGGCACCGCGATCTCTGCCCGGGGCATGGTGGCCCCAGGCCCTGCCACAGCTAGGACATCTGTGCCCCACCCGTGCCCGTCCTGTGCCAGTGGGTGCTGGTGACCGGGGTTCCCCCCTCGCCCAGAGACGGCCCTGCCACCGCACCCAGTGCCTGCCCAGGATGTCGCTGCTCGACGCGGCCGCTGCTCCACCCGGAAGGTCCCACGCCGCGGAGCCGCGGGTCAGCCCGCTCCGCCCGCCCGGCGCAGCTCACCGGCACACGGGGCTCGGCGTGGTCCCGGGGCCCTGCCCGCCGCGGGGGCAGCCGGCCCGCCCGTGTCCCGGTGCCCCGGCCCGCGCTCTCCCCCGGGTCCCGGCCCTTCAGCACCGCGGACAGCGGCACCGCTGGCACCGGGGCCGGGCCCGGGCGGCGCTCGGTGAACGGGGCCGGAGGCGGGAGCGGGCAGCGCCGGGAAGCAGAGCGGGGCGAGCCGAGGGGCCCGGGGGGCCGGGAAGCAGCACGCCCGGCGGCTCCCGGCCCAGGGCACCTGCCGGAACCGGCCCCGCCGCGCCCCTCCGGGTGGGCGCCGGAATGGAACGGAGGTCACGGTCCCCGAGAGGGGGAAGAGCAGGGCCTGCCCCACTGCCCCGCCGGCCCGGCGCTCACTCCCGCCGCCGGGTACCCCGCTCCCCGCCGCCGTCCCGGTGCCCCTCCCGCCCCCGCCCCCCGCCGGTCGGTGCGTGCCCGGCGCTGACGTCAGCCCCGGCTCCCGGACCTATATAACCACCGGCCGCGCCGCCGGCTTAGCTCCCGCGGGACGGATCGCGCTCCGCTCCACCGCCAGCGCACCGGCAAGGGACAGGGGACCGCGCACCGGGTACGGGGCGGCGCACGGGACGGGCGCAGCGCCGCGGGCAGGCGCCGGTGCAGGGGACCGGGGAGGGCGCAGCGCGTACGGGACGGGGCGGGCGGGCGGGGAGGGGGCACCGTACCCGGGACGGCCCCGCGCTGTCGGGTCCCCTCTCGCTGCCGGGTGCGCGATTCCCCTCGGGTCCCGCGGTCCCCGGAGCCGCCCCGGTGCCCCGGTCTCTCCCCGTTGCGCTGAGACGCCGGCCCCGCAGGTGCGGACGGAGCCGAGGATGCGGCGGGCGCTGCTCACCCTCCTGCTGCTGCTCGCCCGCCCGCAGCCCGCCGCCGCCCGCCCCGCGCGCCCCGACGGCTCCGTCCCGGCGGCCGCGGCCGGGGCCGAGGCGCGGGGCCGCCCGCTCTGGCCGGCGCTGGCGCCGTTGCCCCCGGAGCCGTGGCGGGCGCGGCGGGACGAGCCGCCGCTCTCCATCGACCTCACCTTCCACCTCCTGCGGCACCTCCTGCTGCTCGCCCGCGCCCAGAGCCAGCGCGCCCGCGCCGACAGCAACCGCCTCATCCTCGACGCCGTGGGGCGCTAAGCGCCGTCCCGGGCCCCCCCGGGTCCCCACCGGGGCTGCGCCGAGGTCCGGCCACCGCCTCAGCCTCCACGCCATGGACCGCTCGGCGCTGCACCGGCAAACTCACCGGCACCGGCACCGGCACCAGGCTGCGCCTCCTGCACCCGCCTCATCCTGGGTGCTGGGGCAAGTGGGCGCGGTACCGGCCCCGGGATGGCCCCGCGACGGGCCCGCACCGATTTTGTAATAAAACGTGGTGGACACCCGAGGCGTGAGCGAGTGCAGGGCGGGGGGGGCAGCCGAGGCTGCGCGGGGACGGGGAGACGGGCTCACCGGGGCCCGAGGGGACGGGCTGAGCGGAGCTGGGACGGGGCCGTGCAGGAGCAGCTGGGCAGGCAGCACCGAGCACACCGGGCCTGGGGATGGGGCTGCGTGTGTCCCTGGGTGGGGGGCATGTACCGTGGTCTCCGTGGGGGAATGAGCTCCCAGCCCCTGAGGCAAGGCAGCCGTGGGTGTGGTGGGAAGCGAAGGGCAGCGCAATGGGGACAGCAGGTGCCTCACCACCAACAAGCAGGACAAAGAGGTGCTGCACCCACATGCGGTCAGCCAGGGACTTGAGCAGGAGGGATCAGAGCTCTGTGTGTGGCAACCCCCGGAGCTGCTGCCAGAGCACTGCAACAGAGTGGGACAGCTCGTGGGGCTGGGTGCTGTGGGGCATGGATACAGGCCCTTCAGGAAGGGCATGGCTGCCCCGTGTGGAACACACAGTGCTGCTGAGCACTGGTGGATCATGACTGGAGCAGAGGGCAGGGAGGGCGACACTGGTGGGGAGTGTTTCAGACCCCCAATCAAGAGGAGGACATGGATGAAGCCTTCCTGAGATAGCTGGGGAGGTTCAGCCTCCTCATGGGTGGCCCTGGTCCTCACAGGGGCCTTCAACCTGATCTAACTGAAGATGTCCCTGCTCATTTCAGGGGGCTTGGTCTAGATGAGCTTTAAAGGTCCCTTCCAACCCAAACCATTCTATGATTCTATGATAACCTCCCTGATACCTGCTAGAGGGCAGCACAGCAGGACTGGTGCAGTGAAGGAGGTTTCTGGAGGGTGCTTGGGGTTGTGATGGCGGCAGCCGTGAGGCAGTGGAGGTCAGCACCCGGGCACAGGCAGGAGCGCAGGCAGGAACGCAGGCAGCAGGGTGCAGCCCCTGGACTTCCAGTGAGCCCATTTCAGTGACTTGGGGTCTGGCAGGAGGCAGCTCCAAAGGACAAAGGAGCTGAGGAAAGCCGAGGGGCCTTTGAGGACGAGTTCAAGAGTGGTCACAGGACGCCAGAATGGCAGGAAGGGGCCTTCGGAGATCTCCAAGCCCCTGCTCAGGGCAAGGGGCAGCCAGAGCTGGGGCTGGGACTAGGGGAGATCCAGAGGCCTTTTGCCCCTCAGTGAGTTCATGGGTAGCTTCACAGCCGGAGGGGCCACAATCTCTCTGGGCAGCCTGTTCGAGGCAACCTGTTTGATCAACCTCGCCATAAAAAAGGGGTTTTTTTTGAGAAAAAAAAAAAAAAATTGGAAAAAAGTTTCAGCGTAATCTCCTGTGGTCCAATTTGTGCTCATTGCCTCTGGTCCTGTCACTGGGCACCACTGGGAAGAGCCTGGCTCTGTCTTCCTTCCCTCCCATCAGGCATGTATACACGTGGATTCAATCCCCCTGAGCCATCTCTGCTCCAGACTGAGCAGTCCCAGCTTCTCCTCATGCGGCAGATGCTCCAGTCCCTTCAGCATTGCTGTGGCCCTTCCCTGGACGCCAGAGGTCACATCCTCCTCGCATCGGGGAGCCCCGACCTGGCCAGGGCTCTGCAGCCACGACCTCCCCATGCTGCGTGGTGGGGAGGGCTCTCTCCCTCCACCAGCTGCCAGTGCTCGTCCCCACAGCCTGGGGTGCTGTTGGCCACCTCCGCCGGGAGGGCCCGTTGCTGCCGCCTCTCCAGCTTGGTGTCACAGAGAGTTTTTTGTTGCTGTTGCCCTTCACATCTCTCAACAGGTTCAGCTCAAGATAGGCCGCCCCAGAGCCAAGCAGCAACTCTCGGCACACTCACAGGCTCCCTGGTCGGTGCCCACAGGGACGCGCAGCAGAGCCGCCCGCCGGGACCAGGGAGGGACACGGATGTACCAGTGGGTTGGTCTGGAGGTGCTGGGAACCCATGGTGGAGATCCAGCACAGGGAGAGGGCGGGGTCACGAACACACGAGGGGGACAGACAACAGAAGAGGAATTTGAAAATGTTGCCTGGGTGCGCAGGGAGGCTGTCAGGAAGCTGGGCGTGCAGGGAGACTGTCCGGTCGAGGCTGGAGCGTGCAAGGTCAAGGAGAGTGTCCACCCCACCCCAGGCAGTTGGGGGCTGCCCAAGGGACAGGCTGGGGCTGGGGAGGGTGGAGAAGGGTGACAAGCACCTGGAGAGGGGACTCAAGGAAGAAAACTACCCAAAATAGAGGAGAACCAAGCTGGGGCTTTCCTGAGACCCCTCAACCCCCAGTGGTGGCACCCAAGGGTGCCCAGGGGCTGCCGAGGGCCTTGTGAGCCCCTCTCTGTCATCTTTGGAAGGTGATGGGGACAGCGGGACATCCCTGAGGGGTGGAGAAAGGCAAATGTCACATCCCCAAATGGCCCCAAACAGCCGGTGCAAGGATGGAGAAACCACAGCCTCACCTCAATCCCCAGGGACCATGCGAGCCCTCCTGGGGCACATTTCTGATGTGTGAAGGAGCAGTGACTGGGAGCAGCCAGGCTGGGCCACAGGGTCGATCCCCCCCAGCCGCATTGCCTCTGCCATGAGCGACAGCTCGGGGACGCGGGATAGCCCATCCCCAGCCAGGGCTGCTGGAGCTGCACTTTGCCAGGGGCTAGCGGCCAGTGAGTGCCACAGGGCACCGTGCTGGGGTCCCTCACGCGGGTTTGCAGGTAACACCAAATCTGCAGGGACCAGTCACTCTGCTTGAGGGCAGAGCGGCCACCAGCGGGACCATGCCAGGCTGGAGGAAGGGGCCAGCAGGGACCTTACAAGGACAAAGGCAAAGTCCTGCCCAGACAGGCAGAGCCCCTGGCAGCCGTGCAGCTGGAGCTCACATCTACAGCAGCAGCGAGTTCAGGACGGGCCATGAGGAGGGAGCTGTGCCGGGCCATGTCCTGTGGGGGGATGTGTGGTGCCATGTCCTGTGGAGGGCTCAGCTCCAGTATTGGTCCCTCTCGCCCACCTCCCTGCCCTAAGCTGGGTCCACGCTGGGGACGGCTGGAGCTGCTCTGGACTCCCCAGCCCTGTTTTAAGGGTTGCTGTGTTCTTGTGAGAGGGAGTTTTTCCTGGTATCCGATGGGAATTTCCTCCGTCCCAGCTTGTGTCACCAGTTCCTGCGCCGTTCCTGTGCCCTGGGGGGGTCCAGCTCCAGCCTCCTGCACCCCAGGAGGCAGCTGAGGGGTCTCCTCTCCTCCGGTTGCGCAACCCCAGCTCCTGTCCCTGCTGTATCCCCTGCCCAGTTGGGTGTCCCTGCCTGTTTGCTCCCAGGCACCCAGACTGGGCCAGGAACCAGCCAGCAACAGGGTCTTGCTGGCACAGCCCAGGCACAGGGGTCTCCTTGGCTGCCAGGGCACCCCCGGCCTCCCGGGCACCCCACTGGGGCCCAGCTGCTGTCCCAGTCCCGGGTTCACCAAGACCTGCCACACGCCAGCGTCTCGCTTCCCCTGCTCCCACAGGCACGTCCTTGCCTGTCCTCCGGGATCCTGCACCCCAGCCCCTGGCCAGCTTGGTGCACCCCGAGGTTGCTGTGGGGTGCCCAGGTCTGCTGCGTACTGGGGGTCCCAGACAGGCCCAGCAGCCAGCGGGGGACACCCCCCTGGTGCCCAGCCCCAGGGGACCTGCCCAGCCCCAGCCTCGCCCCCACGAGGAGCCCCTCGCCATGTGCATCATCTGCTGCATCAGCCATGACGCCACGGCAGCGCGGAACAAGGTGGGTGACGCAGCCAGTGCTGCCGTGGCCCTCCCGGGGGGCCCGGCCGGCGGGGCGGGGGGCGCCGGCCCCGAGCCGGCGCTGGTCGTGGCGCTCCCGGCTGTGTACTCAGCCAGCTCATCCCAGCACTGTTTGCTCAGTGCACCCAGGGGACGGTGCTGCCAAGGCGGCGTCCAGCCCAGCGGGGGGGCTGGCAGGGCTGGGGGGGCCGAATGCAGTTCCTTGCCCCCAGGCAGGGGCTGCAGGCTGGGGGGCAGAGTCCCACTCGCAGGGTCCGAGGTGCAAAGCTCCCGGCCGCAATCCCACCCTGGGCTGCCAGAGCCGAGCTGTGCTGGGGCTCCCTGTGGATGCAGCCCCTCGCGTGGGGTCCTGGGGGCACTGCTGGGGTGGTGGGGCTGGGGTCCAGCTCAGTGGGGCCGGGGCTGTGCCCAGGCCGGACCCCATGGAGCCGGTGCAGAGCCGTGTGGTGGGCAGCCCCTGCGCCCACCTCGGCCCACACACCACACTGGAGACAACGTCCTCACACATGGTTTAATGTCCGAGAGGGGCAGCTCCGGAGTTTGGGGAATTACAGCAGCAGGGCTGGAGCTTGCCGAGGGGTGCCAGGGACAGCAATGAGCTGGCAGGTGCCGGTGCTGCCCCACGGCACTGGCTCAGTGCTGACCTGTGAAGGAAACTGGCCTCAGCACCACACGGTGTGGACCCCAGGACCCTGGCTCCTGCAGGCAGGGAGAGAGGGACGGCCTGGGGGGCCTCAAGGTGTGAACACATCCCCATCCACATCCACATCCCCACTTGTCCCCAGGAGGTGCCTCCTCTGCCCCATGGCACCCCATGGCGTGGCTCCATCCCCATCCCCTCCCCCGCCTCAGCCTGGTGAGGGTCTTACCATGGGGAGAGCTCGCCGGCTTCTGCCTCGGCCCCACATCTGCAGAGGGAAAGCAGGTGACAAGATGGAGACAGGGACACCCCGGCATGCTGCAGGACCTGCGCAGCCGCACGCAGGCCACGGTGCAGCCACACAGATGCGGCACTGGGCATGGCACGGCACAGCACATCCCCCCCTCCATGGGCACAGCAGCCCCAGCCCCCTGGGCCCAGCTGACCCCGATCACCCCCGCAGTCCTGGGGCCAAGCACAACAGCCAGGCACAGCACAGCACAGCACATACTCGGTATGGCACGGCAGGGACTCACCCTCCGCAGCTTCGGGCATCTCCAGGCTGTCCAGCCGGTCCTCATCTGCCGCGGCCTCGCTGCCGTCCCCAGGTCCATCCGCCTCATCCTCGCCCAGCGGCTCTGCAGGGCAGGGGGACAGGTCAGCTGGGGCTCTCCCTCCCCATGGCGTGGCAGCCTGGGGACACCCCAGGAGGGACGTGACCAGCCCGGTGTGGGCGCTTGGCCCCGGCATGGGACACAGCAGCCCATGAGCCAGGAAGGGGCACAGGGCAGACCTGACGGGCCACACATCCCCATTCCTGTGCACAGGGGGACACATCCCCATGCAGGGCATGAGGTGGAGAGGGGCTTTGCCTGGGCACTCTGGGAAGTCCCATGTGCCCCCCGGGCATGGCAGCGCTTGTCCCAGCGCCGGCACCTGTCTGGAACTCGATGGTCCTCAGCATCTCTGCTACATAGTCCACATTGATGGAGAAGTGGTCCATGTTCTCGTAGCCAGGCTCCGGGCGGCTGCTCATTGACACCTTGGACATGTCCGTGATCCTGCAGGGCAGGTAGACCCCCGGGAGCTGCCGGGGTCCAACACCCACAGGGCCCCCGTGCCTCTAGCCAAGGCCCGGCAGGGCCAGCCACAGCTGTGCCCCCCACCCTGCCTCTGCCCCCCATGCCCCCAGCCCTGTGCCCCCCGGCCCCACTCACTTTTTCAGGAGCTCCTTGGATTGCTGTGGAGGAAAGCAGGGAGGGGGTCAGTGTCTCCCTGGAGCAATGGGACCTGGGACCCCAGGAGCCAGACATCACTCCCGCCACAGCCCAACCCCAGCACATCCCAGGGGCAACCCCAGATCCTTTGGAGCGACCACAGCCCCCCTGAACAGCCCTGCGGGGCAGCCCCAGTCCCCACAGGGACTCATAGCCCCACCACACAGCCCTGGGACAGTCCCAGACCCCCTGGAGGGACCTGGCCCCCAGTTCCCCAGCACAGCCTGGGTACAGCCCCAGACCCCTTGGAGGGTCCTGGCCCCCTGCACCCCCTGCACAGACCTGCAGGTACACAGCCATCTGGGGCTCCTCCATGGCCTGGATGGCCGACTCCACCAGCTTGGAGGAGGCCTCCAGGTGGTCGCCGTACTGGCGGATGAGGCCCCGCACGCGCTGCACCTTGGCCTCCTGCTCCCGCGCAATGCTCTGCAGCAGCTCCTTCTTCCGCTCCTCCAGGATGCTGTACAGTGAGTCGAAGCGCAGTCCCAGGTGCTGCTTCTGCCGCCGGCCATTCTCCTGCAGGACCGTGGGTCTCAGGGGCTGCCCCGGTCCTGCCGCGTCCCCACCGTGGGCATAGTCCCAGGGCTGTATGCAGTACCCAGGGACAACCCCCAGCCCCACCTCGATGGTGCGGCAGATCTCCTCCATCTGGGTGATGATGGCCTGGATGCGGTCGTTCCCCGCCACCAGCATGGCAATGCCGTCGCTGAGCTCGCTCTGGGGCAGGATGGGACGGGATAGGATGGGATGGGATGGAATGAGATGAGATGGGAATGGCGTGAGGGCCAGCTGGGCGGGCAGCCCCCAGGCCCCTCACTGGCCCCCACAGAGCCACCCACCTTCTGGCGCTGGTAGACAGCGGGCAGCGGCGCGACCTCGCAGTCCTTGTGTGCCCCGAAGACCTTGCAGAGGGAGCAGGTGGGCGCCTCGCAGCGCAGGCAGTAGATGTTGATCCGCTCGTCCTCATGCTCCTCGCACATGAGGTGCTGCTCGGCCTTGGCGTGCAGGGGCCTGCAGACGGGGACCGGACACTGCTGCCCACTGGTGGGCCCTGGCCCCCAGGGACACCCCCGACCTCGCGCGGGCCCTGTTACCCCCCATGCTCCGGGTGGGCTCCCCCAGCCCTGTGCCTGCAGCGCCCACACGGGCTCCCTTTCACCCAGAGGGCTCGCTCCCCCGTGGGGTCCCTAGTGCCCCCGTGGGCCCCCCTCACCTGGCCGACTCCTGCTTGTAGATGTCGATGATGTTCTCCACCAGCAGGTTCCGCTGCAGCCCGTACACCCCGTGCCGGTCCAGCACCACCTCGTGGCGGCACGACGGGCACCGGAACCGGCCGCCCGACGGCACCGCGCTGGAGCCCCGCGACTGCCACAGCGGGTTGGAGGCCTGGGGGGCGGCGGGGCGGCGGGTCACGGCCGCGGCAGCCCCGCAGCCCCGCGGCAGCCCCTCGGCAGCCTCCGGCCCTGGCTCTGCCACCGGGAGCGAGACCCCGCGGGGCCCGGCCCATCCCGGCTGTGTGCCCCGTATCCCCCGCGCGGGACGGGCATGGACACGGGCACGGGCACGGCCCCGGCCCCCCGCCCACCGACGCGACCGGGCCGTCCCCGCCGGGCCGGGAGCGGCCCCGAGCGCGGCCCGGCCGGAGGGTCCCGGCGGCTCGTCCCGGGGCCGGGGCCGGATCCAGCCCCCCCGCCGGTCGGGATCCGGTCCGGGCGCACCTGGAAGACGTCGTTGGCGCATTTGCGGCAGAGGTTGTGCTGGCAGGGCAGGATAACCACGGGCTTGGTGAACATCTCCAGGCAGATGGGGCAGATGAGCTGCTTCTCCAGGCTCTCCATGCTCCGCGCCTCCGCCAGCAGCGGCTTCAGCCCCACCGCGAAGTTCATCGCCGCGGTCCCGGCCCGGCCCGGCCCGGCTCTGCCCACCACGGCCCCGCTCCGGCTCCGGCCCCGGACGCCCGGTGCCCGCTCTGCCCCGGCCCCGGCCCCGGTCCCGCTAAGCGCGGCGCTAATTTTAGCCGCCCCCGCCCCGCCGGGGCCGCCGCAGCTGTCGGCGGCGTCGGGTGACACTGAGTCACGGCGCCGCGGCGGGGGCCCACCGGCGCGCCCGGCCCCGCGCCGCGGCCCGGCTGACCCCCGGGGACCGGCTGTCCCACCAGGACCGGCTGACCCCCGGGACCGGCTGACCCCCGGGGACCGGCTGTCCCACCGGGACCGGCTGACCCACCGGGACCGGCTGTCCCACTGGGACCGGCTGACCCCCGGGGACCGGCTGTCCCACCGGGACCGGCTGACCCACCGGGACCGGCTGTCCCACTGGGACCGGCTGACCCCCGGGGACCGGCAGCCCGGGCGGCCTCGGGGAGGCAGCCGGGGCAGCGGGGGCCGAGCCGCACACCACCCCCCCGGGCAGACCTCCCTGCCGTGCCCGTCCTACCCCAACCCAGCCCTCAGCCTGGGCAGAGCCCCGCTCCCCCGGGACGAGCAGCGCGGCTCTCTGGGGGCTCCGCAGGGCTCCCCCGCCGGGGGGCGCTCCTCCAGCGGACCCTCGGTGGCTGGGGCAGGCTGTTGTGGGGTGCACAGCACTATGGGGGAGCAGGGCCCAGGGACGGCAGAGCTGCTGGGCTCCCGCTGGGAGGTACGTGCTCTCCCCTGCAGACAGCAGGGCTGGGCGCAGGCTGGGGTCCCCCAGGCCCCACGGACCCTGTCCAGCACCAGTGCCCCCGAACAGCAGTGTGGCAGGGTGCCCCAGAGGGACAGTGCCAGGAACACCCCCGCCCTGCCGCTCGCCCTGACACTCCAGCTATATTTAGGGGGTGAGACACAGCCCATGCAGCTGCAGGCAGAGGCTGCTGCCTGGGGCAGTGGGAGGGAAGGGCCACTTGCCCCTCTCCCCCTTGAGATGGGGCAGCAACGCCCAGCCCTGCCCCTCAGCAAGGCCACAGCTCCTGAGAGAGCAGGGCAGGGCTCCGGGGCACGGCAGGACCCACACACCGAGCCATCAGCTGGCACATGCAGTGGAAAGAGCCTCAGGGCCCGGGGAGCAGCTCCGGGCAGCAGGGCTGGCCCGAGCCGCACCGCTGCTCCTGCCCAGGGCAGCCATCTCCCACGGGGCCGCAGGGAGACAGGGACGGCGCCGCACAGCACGTCAGCAGCGAGAGGAGCGGGGAAAGTCCCTGCAAAGGCCCCAGCAGGATCAGGGTGCCTGGCCAGGCTGCTGCTGCCCTACACATGGCAGCAGCGAGGAGGGGGAAAAGCACAGCCCCGTGGGAGCCAGCGCTGGCTGAGGGGGACAGAGCTGTCCCAGAAAGGTGACAGGAGACAGAGTGACGTTCGCCCCTGCGAGAAAGCACCCCCCCAAGCAGCACTTGGGACACAACCTGCCTACTCCACACCCCACTCAGCCGACTCCCCCTGTGGGAGCCACAGCCCCCCCAGCACGGGGTAGGGCCAGGCAGAGGCACATCCCACTACAGAGTGTTCAGGCAGCCCCTGATGAGACAGAGACCACACAGAAACGTGCTCCCCTCCTGTCATCCTTTAATGGTGCCCATAAAACCTATACAAACCCAAGGAAAGTACCTATATCGGGCCCAGCCCTGCAGGGAGCCTGCCAGCAGCGAGCATGGGGTGCAGCCAGTGCCCCAGGGCTGTGGCAGGGCAGAGAGGAAGGGGGTGCAGAAGGCAGCACCCCAACCCCACGGGCAGCGTTTGGCACCCAGCACCCATCAGGAGGGTCCCCGTGAGGGCAGGTAGTGGGCTCAGCCCAGCCCCAGAGGTTACAGTGCTAATGGTCTCGGACACGCTCGGCTACCTCTTGTAAGCTACAGAGCCTGGCCCCTGTGGCTACTCGGGCCGGCTGCCAGTGCCTGGGGCCGGGCAGGTGCACAGCAGCAGGCGAGGCACTGGGGATGGGGCGCAGCAGTGTGGGCTCCAGGCCACCTCCACCACCAGTGCTGGGAGACAGGGGCATCGCCCTGGAGCTCAAGCAGGGGCAGAAGAGCCTCTGCGTTGATGCTGGCCAAATTAACCTGAGATTCTAGCCACCCTGAGGCTGGAGAGCCACCCTGAGTGGCGTGACCGGCGTCCCGGAAAGTGACAGTCCCAAAGGAGGATCCCTGCCCGGAGCCCTGGGAGAGCCCGCGGGACTGATGCCAGCCTCAGGCATCGGTCCTGGTGCTGACAGCTGGTAAGGGCTCTGCGCTGGCAGGCGGGGGCTGCGCCACAACAGGTATCTGCGGATCTGGAGAAGAAGAGTTGCAATCAGCGGCTCAGCCCTGTCTCGTGGTGCCAGCAAGCATCTGGGACATCCCAACACACTCACGAAGGCTCCCACAGACCAAGGCTCCCAAACCTCTAGCCAGTGCACAGCCACGCAGCACTGCCCCCCACCCCACGGAAACCTGCAGAAGTGACCCAGTGGCAGTCCCCATAGACACCAATGAAGCCAGCCTGGAGCACGGCTGCTCTCCCCATGCTCCCTCCCCAGGAGGGCATGGGCCCAAGTGTCTCTCGGCCGCAGATCCTTGCAGGGGCTTCAGGGAGCCCTTGCCCGGGGGAAAATGAGGAAGGAGAAGGCAGTCAGATCCGAGCCTCAAGACAGAGCTCCGACCCCCATGCGAAATGAGACAGTGGGAGCCCCCTCCTAAAGCCCCACACAAGACAAAGCCAGGTGGTCTCAGCTGCTGGGGCTCGAGACAGACGTAGACAGCCCGACTCACCGCTGTCCTCCGCGCACATCTGCGCCTCCAGGTCCTTGGGGTCGACATATTTATAGGACTCGTCCTCCTTTGGCGGGCAGCATGTCCCACAGCAGAAGAAGCAGCAGCAGCAGCAGCAGCAGCAGGTGAGAGTGCCACAGCACAAAGCCAAGGCCTGCAGAGAAGGGGATGGCAGCCCCCATGAGACCACCCGAGACCCGTCAGCAGCCAGGCCCCCGTCACAGCAGCCCCGGCGATTCCCTGCACGGAGGACGGGCTGGGCAGGGCTGCGGCGGTGGGGCAGGGCTCACCTGGAACCACCACTTGGACATGAGGAAGTAGTGCTTGACAGCATCGTCGCCGAACTGCTCGGCCACGTAGAGCCCCAGGGAGCCGTACTGGTCGTAGAGGCGGCGCTTGTCCTCGTCGCTCAGCGTGGCGTGGGCGCTGTTGATCTCCTTGAAGCGCTCGGCTGCCGCTGGGTCATCGGGGTTCTTGTCCGGGTGGTACTTGAGTGCCAGCTTCCTGCGGGGCACAGCAGATAGGACAGGCCCGGGATGAGCCCCGCATACCTGGGCCCCCCGGGACGGGCCCAGGGACGGCTCCCCGGGCCTCACCGCCCGCACGGCTCCCGCACGCCTGGCTCCGGGGCCAACCCCCCCGGCCTCACCCCCGGGACAGGCCCCCCCCGGCCCGCACCGCCTCAACCCCGGGACGGGCCCCGCGCCGCCCCCCCCCAGCCTGCACCGCCCGGACAGTCCCCGCACCTCCGCGGCCCCGGGCCGCTCTCCCTGGCCCCGCCGCCTCGCCCCCGGCCCGTGCCCCATGGTACCGGTAGGCCTTCTTGATCTCCTCGGGGGAGCTGCCCTTCTGCAGGCCCAGGACGCGGTAGAGGCTCTCCCCGACCCGGGACAGCTTCCGCTGCGGCCGCCCGGGCTCCGCCATGGCGCCCGCGCCCCGCGGCCGGCGGCGGTGGACGGAGGGGAACGGCGGAACCGACCGCCCCGGCCCGGCCCGGCCCGGCGCCCGCCGCCGCTTCCGCCCGCGCCCGCTGCCGCTCTGCGCAGGCGCCGGGCCCGCGGCCCCGGCCCCCCCCCCCGCGGCACGGCGGCGGCCACACCCCCCCGATACGCCGTGGCACCCCCGCCACACAGCCCGGCACAGCGGCTACCCCCCCCCCCCCCACGGCGACACCCCTATAACGCACCCGGGCACCCCCGATACGCGGTGACACCCCCATCACCCACCCCCAGGATGTGGCGACATCCCCACCGCCCCCCCGGCACACGGCGACACCCCCGCGGATGGGCAGCGTCCCCTGCCCGGTGCGAGGCGGCAGGCAGGAGGTGCGGGCAGCAGCCCGGGGGTCACGCTGCTCCTTTATTGGGGTACAAAACGAAGGCAGCCAGGGCAGCGGGGAGGGGCAGTGCCCCGGGGCTGGGGGCGCAGTGGAGCCTCTTCAGCCAGCAAAGGGGGGACAGGGGCTGGGCCCAAGGCCCCTAGGCAGGCAGACCCTGCTCCGGAGCCGTTCCCGCTGCCTCCAGGGGGGACGCGAGGCCACTGCTGCTTTGAAAGCCACTGCTTTCAAAGGAGAACCTGAGCAACAAGGGCGGTGGCGGCTGGGGCTGGGCAGACCATGGCCCCGCAGCCAAGCCAGCCTCCCTCGCCGCTCCCGGGACGCTGGGCACGGGGATGGCCCCGGTGGGGCTGGACAGCCCCGGCTGCCCAGGGCTGGGATGGCAGCAGGAGAGCGTTTGAATATCAAACCCTCCTGCTGGTGCGGGGCCAAAGGCAGCCCCTGCCCTCGTGGCACCGCCGGCCAGCCCGGAGCCTGCGCAGGGCCTGGCCGGCACAGGGAGGGGATGGAGTGTCAGATCGGTAGGGACAAGGTGGTTCCTTGAGGAGATCCCCGATCCCTGATGTTTTTCAAGTAGCTGGCCTGCCCCGCTGGAGAGCCAGGTGGGCAGCTGCTCAAAATAAATACAAATAAATACAAATTCCAGCAAGGGAGCCTGCCCAGCACCCAGCTAGGGCCTGGAGGAAGCCTCGAGAGGAACGGACCCTGTCCCCCTCCTCCCCAGGGAAGAGGGTGACCGGCCCCTCAGGCACAGGCCACAGGGAGACCACCTCTCCCTCCCACAGGCACAGCAGGCCTGGGGCGCAGAGGCAGGTCTCGGGGGAACACCACCCTCTCCCCATGGGCCGCAAGAGACGCCATCCCTCCCTCCCTCCTCAGAGGGGAGGATTGACCCTGCAAGGGGCCGCTCCTGGAGGCTGGCAGCGAGGGGCTCATCCTGCGGGGCAAGAAAGCTGGGGGCTGGCGGGGCCGTGCTGTGCGTGGGTGGGCACAGGCTGGCAGCTCGGAGCCCCTCCTGGGGGCGGAGGCGGGGAGCCGGCCCCATGGCCAGCCCAGCTGGTGGCCTAGCAGCCAGCCAGCTCAGCAGTCCATGCCATCGCTCTCACACCAGGCAGAGGGGCCGTCAGTGCCGAAGTATCTGTCCCCAAAGTTACCTGAAGGATGAGGGGACAGAGTGAGCTGATGGCAGCACCGGCCCCATTGCAATCCCCCCCCCAAAGGGCTCCCTCAGCGTGACTGGGGGGACCCCACTGGGTTGCAGGGGCGAGGGGCTGGGGGCCCAGCCCATGAGGCACAGCAGACCCTTGTCGACCCTCACCGATGCCCGGGATGATGTGGAACTCCTCGTTGATCCTCTTGTCCACGGCAGTGGTGATGATGCGGACGTGGGGAAAGGCGTAGGCCACGGAGTGCACCCCCATCTCCGCCATCAGCAGCGACAGCAGGAAGATCCTGTCCTCCTGCACATCGTGATCCTGCGGCACGCAGCCGTGAAAGCCCGGTCAGCACCAGGAGGGCCGCACGCCCCCGCCCCACACCCCACCGCCCCCAGCCCCTCACCAGCAGGACGCGCACTGCCATCATGGCCGCGGCTCCCGTGGACACAGTGCTGTCCATGAGGATGACGTAGTCCTCACTGATCTCCTTGGGAAGGCGCAGGTAGTGGAGCTGAGGAGCGAAGGAGAGGTGGTCAGCCATCCCGCGGGGCCGGGGGGCTCTGGGCCCAGGCAGTGGGCGCCGCTCACCTCGGGCTCCCCCGTGTCGTGGTTGGTCTGGATCAGGATCTTGCCCAGGCGGATGTCCTTGCACACAGCGGTGAGGGCCTGCTCCATGGTCTCCCCTGCTCGCAGGATGGACACGCCTGTGATCTGGGGAAGGGACGAGCACACGTCTGCCTGGTGCGGCGCAGGGGAAGCAGCCGCTCTGGTCAGCTCCTGAGGCTCCAGCACCACGGGAGGGGAGAACAAGCCCTGCTGAGCAGCTTGTCTGCACAGGGACAGACCCCAGCAGCCACCAAGTTTTCCCAGTCTGTGCTGACCCGAGACGGGGCAACCGCCTGCTTGTAGGGAGAAAGGGACTGGGACCATGTCTCACCCTCTGCCTGTGGAACCGCTTTCCTTCGTACGTTGTCCCCTGGGGCGTCTCCACAGTGACCGACTGCAGAAAGGGGAGGAGAAGGGAGTGCGGACGAAGCTGGGCCCCCGTGTGGCCTGGTGGCTCAGAAGGGGGAAATGTGGCCGTGGCCGCACCCGAGGAGTGGTCGCTCACCTTCAGTGGCAGGAAGGAGAGGGCATGTTCAATCAACAGCCTCATCAGGCGCTTGGAGTAGAAGATGAATTCGTCCCTGGTCGTGTCCTTGTTCCTGTTGAGGGAGGACACCCACGTGAGACGAGCAGAGTCCCTGCTCCACTCCGCAGATGGCAAACGGGGCTCCAGTGGAAGGCCAGCACGAACAGAGAGCAGTCCGTGGGAACCTGGAAGCTCTCAGGGAGGAGACACAGTTAGTAATCATTGATGTTTCAGGGCTTGCTGAAGACCTAGGGTGTTGTCTAGAAAGGACCACATGGTCAAGAAACGTGTTCAGTTCCCCCGGAAGGGGGACACAAAGCCTGCAGCAGATCACGCAGATTGGATAAAGTGAAAGGATGCCAGCAATGCTGCTCTTTGGGACAGAGGGGACAGTTCAGAGCTGACTCTGCGTGATGGGCTAGCTAGACTAGCAAAGTGAATAAAGCCAGCAGCAAAAAGGAGGGGTAAGTGAGTATAACATGAGCAGCCTGGTGCAGATGTACATCCTGACCCTGAACAGAGATGAGGCAGTGCCTGAGAAACAAGCACGGAGGTGCGGCATTACTCGCTCTGAACACGACCTCTAATCGCTGCTGAATCTCTGCTGAGGATTTGCAGGGCTGGAGGTTTAGGACGTAACTGCTGGCTACGTGGAAAGAGCCGGGAGAAAAACGGGGGGTGGGAGCAGCAGAACGTCAGGCAGCACCATTAGGTCTTGGGGACACAGAAACTCAGGAGCAAGCGGCCCTGTCAGGGCAGCACAAGGTGGAACAGGAGCACACCCAGGACAGACGACGGCAGAGCAGGACAGCCGGCTCCGGGAGCACCTCAACGTGGAAGACACCAGACTCCACCACGGCCAAGAGCAGCTGGGTTACCTGACACCGGTAATGGGAAAACATCTGGCACGTTCTCAGTTCCTCTCCAGTTAGTACCAAGTTAGAGAGAAACTACTGCCAGGAACCAGACAGATTTTGAAATACCTGGCGTTATCTCATCACAACACTGAAGTGCTGAGGGCAGCAAGAAATAAAATAAATAAAATAAATAGAAAACAGAATAAAACCACAATGGGATTGTAATTCACATGAAACCTCCCCTTCTCCCTCAGGAGGAATAAAGCCAACTGTATGTGCACCTGCGCTAATCCCAGTGCCAGGGGCAGAGGGGGAAAGAGGCTGGCTTTTCTTTTTGGGAGCGTTTTAACCATCAGCACACATACATGTTGTAGTCAACTCATTCGTCACACAAAAGAAACCGCTGCACAAAACCTTGCATTTCCTGCAACACATGGTTCTCAAAGCACAGTAACACAAGCGTGTACAGCACTTCACTTAATGACAGGCAGGACTGTCCCAGTCCCATGTTACTCAGAGGGTACTTTCAGGTGAGCAGAACAGCTCCTCACCAGCACTGTCAGTGTCAAAGTACCTACAGCAAGAGGTCACGCAGCAGGAAAAGGAGGAGAATCTGCGATTTGCTTGTCATTTAAAGCGTGACCATAAAGAATCCACCGATGTCCATCTATACCTCTCACAGTCCGTGGCTGCTTTGGCAAAAGAGCAAGTAGCAGGTTGTAATGTAAGTGCCATTTTACCGGAGAATCATCAAGAACAAGCTTCTGGCTCCCTGGCTGAACAATAACCAAGAGGCAGACTGACACCGAAGGACTGTGGTTAACAAGACGCAGCTGAAATCTGTTTTCTCTTCTGTGACCTGTGTCTAAAACAGTGCAGCCTGCCTATACCCCTGGTGTTTTCTGGAGAACATAAGGAACAAAGGAACCCTACAGACATTTGCTAGTTTTCAGATGGAAGAGGTGGAACTGGCAACAGTCCAGAAGAGGCAGAAGGATATTGAATATTTTTACCCTGTATTTTAAGACATCATCTGCCACTTCTCACATCTCACCACAATGACAGACAGCCCAACCAACAGTGCTCAGGAGGACAAACAGTCACTACTACCCCGAGATATTTTTGCAGCCAGACCTCGGTAGCTCGCACCCGAGAGCTCTGCAATGACCAGAAAACTTGACTAACATGGACACTTCCAACAAGCCTGGACACAGTGGGGCACTCCCAGAGAAGTCAGAAAATCAGTTCTGGTCTGGAAGAAACAGGCACCCTGCCTATAGCTCTTCAGCGTGGGCTGTCGGCACGCGTGCTCCCTCACGGGTGGGCTTTACCAACAGGCTCACTCATGGCAGCTTTGGAAGCACCGCCTGAGCTCGAGGCGCACAAGCCCGGCAGCAGCCCTGCCTCCACGGGCAGTCTCTCCCAGCCAGCCGCCCCTGACAAGCCCCACACTGGCCCTGTGGGCTCCGGGGCCGCTCTGCCACGGACAGAGGCAGTCGGCTGCCCCAGCCAGCCCCTGACCTGGGTGGGACAGGTCCGTTGGTGCTCCCACAGAGGCAGGTTCCTCCACAGCCTCTGAAAGGCGTTCTGGGGATGGAGGAGTATCCTCGGTCCCGGCACCGCGAAGGCCCCAGCGTACCTCCCTTTTCGTGCAGAGGCAAAGACAACTGAGAAACTTCTCACTCAGGGGACAAGCAACCATCAACGATGCAAGGGGGAAGGGGTGCTGCAAAGAAGGGCAGCCCTGACATCCCCCGGCAGCAGCGGAGGACCCTTCCCGCAGCGGTCAGAAAGCAGGATCGCTCCAGCCGTGCCTCCTTGCCAAGAGCACTCCCAAAGGGGACACCACCGTCCACACACCAGGCCTGCTCACCCCGCTGCCTAACAGCACAGGTCGGACCCTCCTGCCATTGCCCAGGTGAAGCCTGAGGGCAGGCACTGCTCCAGGAGCTGCCCACCCCCTCAGCAGGGGGGGACAGCCGAACCACAGGCAGCGTGCACACCCCCGCAAGCCAGGAGCCCACAGCTGGGCACAGCAGCACTGCAGCCAGCGGCTCCCAAGAACCTTGATCTTCCCTGGCACTCTCAGCAGAAGAGAGCAGGAAAGCACCAGGTGGCCTGACAGGGACCAGTGAGCATCTGGCTGGGAGTCCGAACACGGTATCAGCTTAGCTCACAAACAGGAGTGTCTGTAGCTGAAAGCCAGCCATCGCATTCAGGCCCCCAGGAAACTCAAGCATGGACAGGTTTCATGCCTGAACCACCTTCTGGTGTCTGTAACTTCCCGCCACACAGGGAGCACCTCGCTCTGCCCCTCACTGAAGCACCAACAGCCACGTGCTTCTTAAGGGCAGCTCCAGTGCAGGACAACGTGTCCTGCCAGAGCACAAAGTCCGAAGGCTCAGGCCAGAGCAAACTTGCTAAGAGAGGCAAGCGACGCACGCCACCCACAGGCTGTGCTGCAGGGGCGTCCCGGAGCCTTTCCACAAGCCTGTGGGTACCAAGATGCAAGCAGTGGAAAGGAATTGCCATTCTCCTGTGACAGAGAGAGAGCCCGAGCTGCTTCAGAGCTGCTGGGGGGCAGGAAGGACTGTTCAGGCCCTGCAGAGTCCTGACGAGTGGCACAAAATGTTCCTATTGACTCTGGCAATCTGGACCCGATACTGAAGCGTCTTGTAAGTTGGAAGATGTGACCCATACCCTTATTACACTGTCCATCTTCAGCCTGATCATGAATAAAATCATTCAGCTACTCTAGCGCAGGACTATTTTTCAGTTTCCGCCTCTCTACAGTAACAGAAAATCACTCTGGAAACCACTTCTCCCTGAGATGCCAAGCCTGAATTTGCCATGACTATACTCGGTGAGATGCTCATTTGCTGCCACAACATAATCTTCCAGGAGGGCCCTCAGAGACAGAAGGCTGAAGCACAGAAGAGCCTCCAGTGTTGAACAACAAGGAAATGACGTTGGTCGGCAGCAGCCTGGCAAGCTGAGATCAATAGGCTGCCTCCAAGGAAGCTGCACTGGGAAAGGCAGGATGTAAAAAGGGAGGCTGGAGGGAAATCCTGGTTCACAGCTCTCTGATGTATCCAGACACCAGGTTTGGTGTGCCAAGGCACTCTGAAAGGCAGTTCTGGTGGGAGCACCAGCACTCCACGAGGGCCGCCACTGCAGAAGGGGGCTGACAGCACCGCAGCAGACAGAATGAAGACGAGACCAGATTTGCCAAGACACAGTAACTTCACGCAATGAGGGGCGGGAAGCTTGGCAAAAGGCGTGCATTCGATCCCCCGCCAGTCTGGACCTCTCCAGGGAGCCCAGGAGAACGTCAGCAGGCAGGGAGCACCTCCTCTGGAGCAGAGGGGAGCCCAGAAGGTCACGCTTCAGGACCATTAACAGTTCCACACCGTGCTGAACTCACGCAGAAGCAAATGAGCGCTGCCAAGTATCACCTACAAGCACCAGAAACACGAGCTGCCTTGCTGTTGCTGAATACAGGAACCAGAAGAGTTGCTCAGCTTAGAGATCTTAGTAACAGCACTGCTTCAGCTTTCCTTGCTTTCTTGGGCTGCAGCAGGATTTGAGGGGGTGGCTGACAGGCCAAGTCAACGCCCCTCATAAATGTGGTATTTTTCATTTACCATCTGGAAGAGGCAAAGTCCACCTTCCCGCAGCCCTGCCGCTCACACCAGCCGGCTCCAGAAGCACAGCGCCGCTACAGTAACTCGAGATCAGCAGTGCTGCTGGACTCCAACCATAGCCTGCATTGGTTTGATCCCCTCTTCCCCCAGGCAGCTGAACAAACTCCTAAGTCTAAGCAGATTAAGGTTATTAGGCATAAAGACAGAGGCACAACAGGCTGTTCCCGGCAAGGCAAAAGGACGCAGACTTCAAGGAGGAAGACGGGAATGAGAGAGGATTCAGTGCCGGTGCTGTCCCTTCCGGACAAGGGCTGGTCAAACCTGGCCCTTGGCACTGCTAATGAATCAGCCCAGGCTCATGTTTGTCCGAGAGCAGCACACACCAGCGTCATGCTGTTGGTCCTCCCGAGGGAACAGGAGGAGCCATAGCTAAAAGGTGCATGCCAGAGCCTGTGAACAGGAAGGCTAGAGACGGGGCAGGCTGCCGCACAAAGACTTGCATTCTTCTCTCCCTGCATAACCCGGGTAAAGGAAAACTGCTCCTTTGCACACAAACAACATTCAGCCTCTGGAGGTGCTGTTCCCTCAGGATCTCCCTTCGACCTTCATCTACCAATGAGTGCACAGACGGCAGATGAGCTACAGAAATCGGCTCAGGCCATGAAGAAGCCACTGCCAGAGCACTGGAGCAAGAAGACGCTGGAGGGACATAGTCATATCTGCTCCAAAGTTCCCTTAGCTGGACCTGAACTCAGAACTACTAGAAGTCCACAGCCTAGGGGTGAGGTACGTGGGCTTCAGACACTGGGGACAGGTCTCTGCCCAGTGCACATAAGGTGCCACATAACCTGGCAAGGCACATCACCTGGCTTTTTACTGCTGTGAACTGGCTTTGGAGCCTCCGCTTTGACAGGGAGGAGTCACAGGAGGAGCCTGGAGAAGGAACACCTTGCTTCCTACAAGGAGGTGCACAGCCTGCGTCTGGTCATGAGGTTATGTTCTTCAAACCAACACATGGGCACCGGTAACCAGCCACAGTGTGAGCGGGCGCAGGAGAAGAGCCCTGCTGAGCTCAGCATCCCCTTTCTGTTTTACAACCCAGCGACAGAAATGCACGCAGAGGCTGCAAGCTTCTGCAACCGCAGTAACAAGGAATGTCTTAATGGTCCCACGGGATTTGGCTTTTGACCCAACACTAACACTACTGTCATCTGGAAAAAAGGAGCACCAGTGGGGAATGAAAAGATCAAGTGGGCGGCAAAGTCATGGAAGCAGCAGCCTGGGTCCCTTCTGTAAACTGGCTCTAAAACCAAGTGCCTCAGGAGAGGGGCAGCAAGGGCACCTCACCCTGTGCCACCAGCTACTGGGCCCGTGCTCCAGCTAGGAAAGAGCTAACCAGTCTCCTTTCATCGTAAGAAAAGCCTGCTTGTTTCTCAAAAGTCACCCCAGGGCAGATGTGCCAAGGTCTTGTCGCAAAAAAAGTGTCTGTAGGCTGGAGCCAGCTCTGTTCACCAGTTCTGCTCCAAGAAAACACCTCTATCCGAAGCCCTAAAGGCAGAGGAGGGAAAACTCACACCAGGTTTTGTAGTGTGATCCTACAGATCTGTGACCCTACACTTCTGTGAGGGACACAGAAGAAATCCTGAAGGAGGCAGGGACCTACCTGATGATGGTGTGCATGCCTCGAACCTGCGGCGTGTTCTCCAGGACGCTCAGCGTCTTCGGCAGGGGCTGCCCTTGGTGGGCAGAGGCCAGAGCTGCCCTGCAACAAGGAAGCAGTGATCAGAGTTGCACAGCACATGCACACAGAGCCACCGAGCTGGACCCCCTCAGAGTAGGACGTGGCCCCTGACCGAAGGAAGGCTCCTCCAGGAGAACCCACTGCACAGGCTGGGCACCAGAAAGCGCTTGGCCTTCCCGGCCTGATCCCTAGGAAAGCCCCGCGTCTGGTACCAGGTACGAGATCCCAAAGCAGTACCACCCCGTAAAACCGCGGCAAACCTCCCCCGACCACAAATCCGGCTGTCAGCACCCTCCGCACACACGAGCCTCTGCCAGCACCTGGGGAGCAGGAGAGCTCTGCACCGGCAAGAGCTCGCTACGTATCCTGGGACAGGGCTGCCTGGGTTGCACTGAGGTACAAGGACTGTCCCACTGAGGCTGCCTACACGGTGTCCCAGAGAACAGGGAGGACTGTCCAGGGCACTTCTCCCATAGAAGGGAGCAGCCCGGGGCACTCCAACATTCAGGGCAGGAACCATGCTCCAGAAAGGGACAGGAGCAGCGCAGGGAGCCAGTCACACAAGTCAAGCATAGCTGCTGTGGGACAGGTTACACAGGAGTCTGCAGCCACAGCGAGACAACCCCCAAGAAGCTGCATGCAGGACAGCCACCTTGGCAGTCGAGGAAGAGCAGCTACACTTGGACATCTCAGCAAAGCTTTGGTCAGCAGGGACAGAGAAGAGGCAGGACTCGGAGAAGAGCGGGTGCTGGCAGCCCTCCACCCCCAGCCCAGGAACCAGCCCCCCTGCAGCTGGCAGGGCCCCCACGTACCTGACAGTGATCTCGCGCTGGGTGGTAGAGCAGAGTCATCCAGCGTGGCAAAAGGGGAAAGAAAGGACACGCAGTCACTGCACCGGCCAGGCACAGCCACCGGGCAGCCCCGGTCCAGCTCCCACCTCTTCTCCTGGGGCTAAACCGAGAGCAGGAAAACCACCGCCGGGCACAGCTGGGAGGCAAGGGCGGGCTGCCGGGGCGCAGCCAGGGGTGAGCAAGGTGGGGACAGCCGAGATCAGAAGAGCTGACTGGGACCGAGGGGGACAGCAGGCGAACAAGGCCAGGCCAGACCGCAAGTGCCAGGCGTCACTGCCAGGGCAGGCGCTGCGCCCAGACCCATTTCCCCAGCCCCCATGTCGCAGCTCTGTCTGCCCCGAGAGCTGCGCTAAGACCTTTTGTAAAGAGAGAGGCGACACCAAGAGCCTCTGGGTGCTCCAGGAGCACAGGGCTGTGAGCAGCCACATCCTCCCCTCTGCGTGCAGCATCCTCCTCCTCCTCGCCCGCGCTAGCAGCAATCAATCAGCCCGCACCTCACCTTCTCCAGCTGGCTGTGCACATGCTGCACAATGAGGTCCAGGGCCACAAAGTTCTCCCCACCTGACAGGAGAGCGGAGAAGCCAGGTCAGACGCACGCTGACGCAACCCCATCCCAGGACACCCGCTCCCGATGCTCGGGTCAGGTCTGGCAAACACAGCGCCGTCTCACCCCTGGGCACCACGATGTCAGCGACCTGCACGGTGGGCTCGATGTACTGCTCGAAGGCTGGCTTCACAAACTTGTTGTATTGCTTAATGACACCCACGATGTCACGCCCACGTTCCATGATGTCGCGTTGCAGCCGCCGCACCAGCCGGATGTCAGAGTCCGTGTCCACAAACACTTTCATGTCCAGGAGCTGGAAAACTGGGAGGGGTGAGCACCCCCTATGCAGTCCCCCACCAGTCCTGCCTCGTTCCCTCGCCCACAGCCCAGCCAGGTCTCACCCCACACAGCAATGGCATCCAGCACTGCCTCCCCTGAAACCGCTGACATGGAGGTGCTCTGCCAGCAAGCGGTGGGTCACCTCTCTCTCCGCAGCCCCTGGCCATCACCCTGCCCCAGCAGCACCGAGGGCTGCGCTAGGACAGTGCTCATCCCACCCACAGCACACCACCGCATGCTTCGTCCCACGCCACACACCGAGACGGGCCACCAGCCCCATCAGGCAGCGGTACCTTCAGCAACTCCTTGTTCGCAAAAGCCAGTATCCCTTCAAACACGATGACGTTGGCCCCATACACCGTTTTCTGTGGGCACATAAGAGCCGTGCTCACTCTGACCCCCTCACGCACACTGCAGCAATGCCAACACTCGGCACAGACAGCACCTCAACCCCTGACCCATGCCAGGCTCTCGCCACCCATGGGTGGAACTCCCCATAACCATCCTACATCACCCAACCTTTAAGGGCCCTTTTTCTCACCCCTGCACTCGATACTCCAGTCCTGCATTGACCCACAACCCAGAGCCTTGCTCCAGAACCACAAACCTCTCCCCAACACCTTCCCCCAGCCTGCATCCTCCCCACACTCCTTCATACTCCACTGCAGCCTCTCCCCGAACGCTGCACTGGTCCCTGTTTCCACATCCACCTCCGCGCCTCCGTGCTCCCTCCCTGCCTCTACACCCCCAACCCCCCCAGAGTGACCCTCCCACACCTGATGGGCCCCAGCCCCTTCCTCCCGGGCTCCACAGCCCCCTCACTCCCTACCCCTGCCCCACAGGTGTCCCCCCCTTCCCAGGGGCTCTCCCCACAGCAACTGGCCTGCCTCCCCTCCCAGGGCCCGGCCCAGGTCCCCTGCGGCACCCACCCACTCGCGGCGGCGGCTGTGCGTGGTGAAGTCGTAGACCGGCACCTTCACGCTCTTGCCCTTCTTGAGCTTGCGGAGGACACTGACGAGCAGCTCGAAGTCGAAGGCGTCAGGGTGGTCGAAGTTGTAGTCGCTGCGGGCCGCCAGCGCCTGTTGCCCCTCGTCCAGCACCTGCGGGCCCCGTCACCGCTCAGCACCGTGCCGGCCCCCCCCGACCCACGGGCCTGTCACCGCTCAGCACCACGCCAGCCACCCCGACCCACAGGGCCCTGGCCCTCACCTTGTAGAAGGAGTCCATGGAGAGCAGCACGACCCAGGGCACGTCCAGCGCCTCTATGATCCGCGTCGCCACTGTCGTCTTGCCCGAGGCACTGCCGCCGCACAGGCCTGGGGGCGAGCGGGTGGTGGCACCACCGCGGCCACGGCTCGGCCACGGCTCCATCATTTCCCCAGCTCCAGCTCGATCCCGGTTCCAGCCCCAGTCCCAGCTCTGGCTCCAGCCCCATTACTTCCCCGGCCGTGGCTCAGAGCCCGGCTCCATCCTTTCCCCAGCCCCGGGTCCCGGTCCCGGCCCCGGCTCCATCCCTTCCCCTGCCGGCCCCGGCCCCGGCCCCGGCCCCGGCCCCGGCCCCGGCCCGCCGCTCACCGATGACGAAGGCCTCGTCCACGGGCGCGCCGGTCTCGCTGTACCACGGCGGCCGCCCGGCCGTGTAGATGGTCCGCTTGCTGGTGCGCAGCAGCGGCGGCTCCGGCTTGCACTGGCTGGCGGTTCGCCGCCGCGGGGACGGCGCCAGCGGCAGCCGGCTCAGCAGCGAGCCCAGCGGGCCGGGGCCGGGGCCGGGGCCGCGCTCGGGGCCCGCGGCGCCCCACGCGCCGCGCCGCTCCTCCGCGCCCGCCGCCGCCATCTCCCCGCGCCGCCACGGGCCGCGCCGGGCGGGACGGGCCGCGGGGGCTGCCGGGACGGGCCGTGGCCGCACACGGCTCCCGGCGGCCCCCGCGGCCCCGCCCCACGCGAACCCCGCGCCGTGGGCAGCGGCCCGTCGGGCTGCGTCTCCCATCGACCCCCGTGGGCCGCCCGCCCGGGAGCCGTACAGCGGGCTCCGGCGAGGTCACCGGGCCCCCTCCCCGGCACTGCTCCCGCGGCCCTGCACCCAACACCCACGGACCGGTGGAGGCCGGGCCCCGCTGGGGTCCCCCCGTCCAGCCCCCGGCTCCAGCCGGGCCACCCGGAGCCGCTGCCCAGGACCACGACCAGCGTCTCCAGGGACGGAGACCCCACCACCTCCCTGGGCAGCCTGTGCCTGTGTCACCCTCACACTGAGCAGTGTGTCCCAGCGTCCGGGGGGACCCTCCCATGGCCCAGTTTGTGCCTGTTGCCTCTGGCCCTGGCACTGGGCACCACTGGAAGAGCCTGGCCCTGTCCTCCTGGCACCCTCCCTGCGGGTGTTTGTAGACACGGATTCAACCCCCTGAGCCCGCTCTGCTCCGGGCTGAGCAGTCCCAGCTCCCCCAGCCTCTCCTCACAGCAGAGGTGCTCCAGTCCCTCCAGCATCTCGGTGGCCCCTCGCTGGACTCTCTCCAGTCTGTCCATTCCCTCTTGTGCTGGGGAGCCCAGCACTGGACCAGGACTCCTGGGGTGGCCTCACCAGTGCTGAGCAGAGGGGAAGGATCCCCTCCCTCCACCAGCTGGTAACACTCCTAATGCAGCCCGGGACGCCATTTTCGTCACCTTTGCAGGAAGGGCACATCACTGGTTCATGGTCAACTTGGTGTCCACCAGGACCCCCGGGGCCTTTTCTGCTGAGCTGCTTTCCAACTGGGTGGCCCCCAGCATGTGCTGGTGCTACGGGGTCGTCCTCCCCAGGCCAGGACTTTGCACTTCCCCTTGCTGAACTTCATGAGGTTCCTGTCAGCCCATTTCTCCAGCCTGTCCAGATCCCTCTGCGCTACAGAGCAGCACGACCCTCTGGTGTACAGTTGCTCCTCCCAGCTTGGCGTCATCTGCAGACTTGCTGAGGGTACACTCTGCCCCCTCCTCCAGATCATTAATGAAGACGTTAAACGAGACTGGACCCAGTACTGAACCCTGGGGTATCCCGGTCGTTACTGGCCTCCAACTAGACTTTGTGCCACTGATCACCACCCTCTGGGCCTGGCCATGCAGCCAGTTTTCAATGCAGCTCACTGTCTGCTCACCCAGCCCACGCTTCAACAGCTTCTCTAGGAGGATCTTATGGGACACAGCGTCAAAAGCCTTGCTGAAGTTTGGGTAGACGGCGCTCCCCTTGTCTGCCAGGCCCGTCGCCTCATTACAGAAGGTGATTGGGTTGGCCAGGCACACCTCTCCTTGGTAAAGCCATGCTGACTTCTGATGACTTCCTTGTCCTTCACGTGCTTAGAAATGGTTCCCAGGATTAGTTGTCCCATCGCTGTCCCAGGCACACAGGTGAGGCAGACCCCCTGTACCTAAACTGTCCTTCCCATATCTGAGCAGTGCCCCCGTACCCAAACAGCCCCCCATATGAAAGCAGCCCCCGTTACACAAGCAGTTCCCACATACCCAAGCAGTCCCCCTGTACCCGAACAGCCTCCCCTTATCCAAGCAGTTCTCCTACACTGAGCAGCCCTTCGCACCAGGACCGCCCCCCCATACCCGATCAGCCCCCACCCCACCCCATCACCTCCCCTGTACAAGTTAACCAGAGCACCCCACGTTGCCCTGGCTCCCGGCACAGCCCCGGCACTCCCGGCAGGGTGGGTGCTGCTGCCCGGCATCTTCCGTGGAGCCGAGCGGCTCCGGTGCAGCGTCTTGCAGCCCCACGCAGTCTCGGCTGGACCGCGGGGTCACCCCCCCGCACCCCCCGGTGCCCTTGGCTGGTGTGTCAGCGGAACCGCGGGCTGGGCCCTCCCCGGCCGCCCCCCCCGGTGCCCGCCGAGTGGGACCCCTCTGCCCCGCGCTGCCGGCGCTCCTCCGGGGCAGGGCCGGGGAGCCCGGGGGGTGCCGGCTCCTCGCGGCCCGGCCCAGCCCGGCCCCGCCCGCCCCCGGGCTCTGTCCTGCACGTGGCCTGGGAGAGGGGCGGGGGCAGGCGTCGGGGGCGTGGCCTGAGCCCCGGCGCCACTCTCCCTCTGGCCTGTGGGTCTGTGTGGGCGGGGCCGCGGCGGCAGGAGGCGGGGCCGCGGCAGGAGGCGGGGGTGAGGCAGGAGGCGGGGGCGCGGCAGGGGGCGGGGCCGCGGCGGTCCCGGCGGCGGGTGTCCGCGGTGCTGCGCGCCCGCGGCATGGAGTCCCCGACCGGCACCGAGAGCGCCCGCCTGGTCAGCCCGCGGGGCGGCCCCGCCGACGGCAGCCTGCGCCTCAAGAGGTACCGCCGGCACCGGCACCCCATCGCCCCGGTGCCTCCATCACTCTTGGCACCCCCGGCACCTCCTGCTAGCAGCACCTCTCAGTACCCCCGGCACCCCCTGGCACCGCCCAGCATGCCCTGCATCCGCAACCCTCGATACCCCCGCACCCGCGCTGCCGGCACTGCCTCCCCCATCACCCCGCCATCTCCACCACCCCCCGGCGCCCCCGGCTTCCCCGGCCTCCCCGGCGCCCGCACCCCCGGCACCCGCACCCCCGGCACCCCCCGGCAGCGCCAGTTCCCACCCCCCGGGACCCGCAAGCCCCCGGCACGTCCAGCACTGCCCAGCTCCCACGACTCCCACCCCCCGACACCGGCACCCTCCCGGCACGTCCATAACCCCCCCCCCAGCCCCCGCGCCTTCCTCCATCTGACACGGACACCAGCACCTCCGCAGACCCCGAGCCAGCCCTGACCGTCCATGCCCCGGCACCTCCTTTCAGCCCACACCGGCACCCTCACCCCCTGACACCAGCACCCATCCACTCCCTGGTACCGGCACCTCCATCCAAGCGGAACCAGCACCCCCACCCGTGCGCCAGCCCCGCTCCCCCCTCGGGCGTCCGTCCGGCTGGTACCGGCGCCCAAACGTCACCCACCCGCACCGGTACCGTCCATCCGTCACCTCCCCGCACCGGCACACTGTCCATCCCCTCTCCCGCGCTGCTGCTCCACGCATCAGCGCCCTGAGCCCCGGCACCAGCTCCCCGCCCGCCCCCCGCCTCCGCCGCCCCGCTTCCCACGCCTCACGTCCCCCGCCCCGTCCAGCAGCCCGGCCCCAGATGCGACACCTCCGTCCCACCGGCCCCGGCACCTCCGTCGCAGGCATCCGCTCCCGTTCCCGCGCCGCTACCGGCCCCGGCCCCGCCCGGGCTCCCCTTGGCCCCGCCGTACAGCCGGGGTGAGGCGGGCAGCTCCGGCCATGCGGAGCCGGGGCCGGACCGTCCCCCGAGCATCGCCCCGGCCCCGCCGGGAACCCCGCGCCGCCTCCCGCCGCCGCCGGCGGCCCCGCGGCTGCCCGTCCCGACGAGGGCGCTCGGCCGCCACGGGCCCGGCTCCCCCGTACCTTCCCGGTGCCCCGCCGGCGGCCCGGCCGCAGGGGCCGGTGCGACAGCAGACCTGCCAGCGGGCCTGGGCGGGGGCGCAGCCCGCGGAGGCCGCAGCCGCCGGCTTTGTTACCGGCTGCGGCGGGGCTCGGGCAGGCACACGGCGTGGCCCCCCGGGACCGGCCCGAGCACCTGAGCACCCCCGCCGGTCTCGCACGGGCCGGGCCGGTGGCGGGACAGGGCCGGGGCCGGGAGGGCCGATCCGTGCACCCGGTGCTCTGCAGTGGCCCGGCCAATGGGAGCCCCAGCAGCTGGGCCGGACTGTGGCTACCGGGAGCCCCGGGGGTGCCGGGCAGGGGCACTGAGAGCCGGTGCGGCTGGCAGTGACCCCCGCCCCCAGTTTGTTTGCAGGCTCCCAGGACCCCCTGGCACCGCCAGCCTCCCCAGCTCTGGCTCCCCGCTGCCGCTGCAGCCCCCATGCCCCCAGCCCTGGACGGGGGAGGCTCCAGGCCCGTCGGCAGCTGAGCGTCGCCTGCACCGTCTGCTGCGTCTTCATGGTCGGGGAAGTGATAGGTAATGGTGGGATGGGAATGGGGATGGGGACAGGGACAGGGGGCTGCTGGGGCACAAGGTGCCAGCTGCTCTTCACCCACAGGCGGGTACCTGGCGCACAGCCTGGCCATCATGACCGATGCAGCCCACCTGCTGACGGATGTGGGCAGCATGTCCGTCAGCCTCTTCTCCCTGTGGGTCTCCACCCGCCCGCCCACCAAGACCATGAGCTTTGGCTGGCACCGCTCGGGTGAGCCAGGGGGGCATGGCTCCACAGGAGCCCCACAGCCAGGGTGGGTGCTGACAGCTCCTGTCCTGCAGAGACGCTGGGCGCGCTGGCCTCTGTCCTCTCCATCTGGGTTGTGACCGGGGCCCTCGTCTACCTGGCGGCCGCCCGCATCGTCAGCAACGACTACGAGATTGAGGCGCAAGCCATGCTGGCTACATCTGCCAGCGCCGTCGGCGTCAATGTGGTGTATGTCCCACACAGGGCTGTGCGCACCCGTGTCCCCCTGCATACCCCAGCCTGAGCCCTGGCCTCCCCTCCCACACCCCTGCCCCACATGTGCCCCTGCTACCCCAAGACCCCCAGCCCTGGCCCCCAGGTCACCTTCTGTCCCTGTGCACCAGCCTTGTGTCCGCAAGCGCTGCCTCCCCCTATTCCCTATCCCTCATACACCCCCGGCTTCCAGCCCGTGTACATACATCCTCCGTCCCCACATCCCGTGCCCGCCCCCAAGCAGCACCCCCCTCAGACCTGACCACATGTCCAGCCTGAGCCCTGGCACGTGCCCCAATCCTGAATCCCTGCCCTGGCCCCACGCGCCTCCCTGCAGTGCTGCGGCTGCCTCGTCCCTGCTGTGCCTCCAGCCCTGCCCCACAGTGGGACTCTGCCACACGCTGCCCCACCCTCCTGGGGCCCGGGTGTGCCTGCCCGTGCCCCCTTTGCCTGCGATGCCTGGGCACTGTTGCCTGTGTGCAGGTCCAGGCAGGGCCAGCAAGGCCCCTGCACCCTGCCCGGCACAGCGCTGAGCCAGCCCTGCTCTCCCCAGCATGGCCTACATCCTGCACCAGTCCCCCGCTAGCCACGGCCACGGCGCAGGGGGCTACGAGCAGCTGGAGAGCACTGGGGGCTGCCTGCGCAGCCATGCCCCCCTGCCTGGCAGCACCAGCGTCCGTGCAGCCTTCGTCCATGTGGTGGGTGACCTGCTGCAGAGCGTCGGCGTCCTTGTGGCTGCCACCATCATCTACTTCAAGGTGCCTGGGCTGGACTGCCCTCCGCTGCCAGTGGGAACAACTCCCTCAGCCCCATGCAGCGTGCCACGGGGCACTGGGGCCCTGGCACCCACAAACCAGGGTGCCCAGCTCGGCTCTGCCCCCCCCAGCCTCACACAGACCCTGCTCTCTGCAGCCCCAGTGCAAGATCGCAGACCCCATCAGCACCCTCCTCTTCTCTGTCTTCGTTCTTGGCTCCACCTTCACCATCCTCAGGGACGTCTTCAGAGTCCTCATGGAAGGTGAGCGGTGGGTGAGGAGGGTGTGGGACCACGGGCACAGGGGCTGGTGGGGCGCAGGGCGCTGGCGGGGCACAGGAGTTCCTCGGGGCCGCAGCTGCCGCAGCCCCTTCCCCACATGGCAGCTCACCCCCTCGCAACCTTTGCTCCCCACCCAGGCACAACCCAGCCCACCCCTCTGTCCTTCCCTTGCCCCCCTGAGTCCCCCCAGCCCATCCTCTCCACCCCAGGCAAACAGCCCCATGGTGAGAGGCTGCCTCACCCTGGAGCCACCGTCCCCAACCTGGTCACAGCCTGGGGAAGCCCCCACCTCTGGCTGTTCCCACCACAAGTCCTGACCCCATCGGGGGCCGTGGGCTGGGGCTGGCCCCTCCGTGACCAGGTGTTGCTGGCAGGGATGCCGCGGGGCCTCGACTTCGACGCGGTGAAGGAGGTGCTGCTGGGGGTGAGCGGGGTGAAAGGCGCCCACGACCTGCACCTCTGGGCCCTGACGCTAAGCCACCACGCCGTGTCGGTGCACGTGGCTGTCGGTGAGTGCCCCATGCATGGCCCAGCCAGCTCACACAGCCCCCAGGGCATGGCCGGGGGGACCTGCTGCCTGCCCACGCCCCGGGGCTGAGCTGCCCTGCCCTGCCGTCCCCAGACGCCAGCGCTGACCCTGAGACAGTGTTGTGGGAAGCCACCACCCAGCTGCGGAGCAAGTTTGGCTTTGCCTCGTGCACGGTGCAGGTGGAGCGTTACCGGGAGGAGATGGCAGCCTGCCAGCACTGCCAGGACCCCCGCGCCTGAGACCCTCTCCCACTGCAGAGCTGGGTCAGGCCTGGCCTTGGCCCTCCACCCTGCAGGCGAGCGGGAGCTGCCCCTGGAGCAGGGAGTGCAGCATGGGAGCGGGGGCAGTGCTTGGGCTCCTGTCCCTGTGCTGCACCCGCCCTGCTGCTGCGCAGCCCCGGAGTGGGACAGTGCCCCCGAGTGTGCGGGCCCCGGGGGAACACACGCAGCCTGACCCCCGCAGCACAGGAGCTCCCCTGGGAACCTCCACTCCCAGCTCTGCCGGCGGGGGTGGGGGGACGACACACACGGGACGGGACCAGGCCTGCCACAGCCTCAGGCATGCTGGGACCAGCCCCAAAGGAGGAGGGGGATCCTGCCCCACAGCTCGTCCCCCCATGGAGCCCTGTTGTCCCCTGCAGGAGAGGGGACAGGAGGGAGCCGCTGCAGCTGCTGAAGGGCCCAGGGAAGAGAGGGGACGTCCCCGAGGGGGAGCCCAGACCCGGCCTTGGCCCCGGACGCTCCTGTGCCCCCACGGCCGCTGGGGCTGCCCCACTGCCCCCATGGCCGTGGGCTTGCTGCTACCTGGGCTGCAGAGGGGGCCGGGGAAGCTGCTGCTGCTGCATCCACCAGGGTGCAGGGAGACAGGGCAGCCAGAGCCCAGAGCTCAGCCCCGAGCGCCAGCTTCCCTGGCCTTGCTCCCTGCCACCCGGCCCAGGCCAGGGCCAGATCCTGGCATGCCTTGGCCTGATCCATTCCCACCATTGTGAGTCCGTGTCTGTTGCACCTGTGGAGTGTCCATCTGTCCATCTCTTTGTGCAAGGAGTCCAGCGGGCAGTGGCAGAGCCCGCAGCCACCAATAAACTTGTTGGAGAGCAGCAGCAGCGGCGGCGCAGGCAGCCAAGGGGGGACTGGGGAAGGGGGCAGCCCTGGCCCCCCGTGAGGGGCAGAGTGCGGCCAGGGCTGGGCCCCAGGGCAGCGCCACAGACATGGCCGCCCCAGGCACAGGTGCCTGCTGCGGGGGCCCCATGCCAGCACCACAAACAGCCTTTACAAAACAAACCACATTTACTGCACAGTTGAACACAGGCTCAATGTGAGCGACTTCAGAGCTCCTGGCCCCGTCCGCCCTGTCCAGGACAAGACTGGCCCCAGCACCCCTGCCTGCACCTGCACGGGGGCTCAGCCAGGGACCGGGGCAGGAGGCAAGAGCAAGCACAGCCTCACACAGGTGGGGGCCTACGGGTGCTTCCCCAGCATCAGGCCCCAAGACCCACAGCTCAACCCAGGGACACGCACCGGTCCCACTGCCCTTCCCACATCAGCTCAGACCAAACAGCGCAAGAGGATCCTTCTGGGCCCAGGGCACGAGGACAAGTGTCCTGAGCATTCCAGGTGACGGCCAGGAGCTGCCATCCCTTCCCCAAGGCGGGGGCCCAGAGGGTAAGAAGCACCGAGAAGGGGCACACAGCCCCCCCGGACAGCACACCCCGGCCCGAGCTCTGGCCCAGGGCGAGCACGTGTGGTGGCAGCACGAGGGATCCACCGTGCTACTCTGCCGGCAGCGGGGAGTGCTCGGTGGGGCTGGGGCTGCCGGGCTTGTCCCCATAGAGGGAGCTGAAGCGGGCACGGCACTCCGGGAGCAGCTGGCAGCCCACGGAGGCCAGCCCCGCCAGGCAGTGTGCCCGCACGATGCCCGCCTGCCCGCCCGACACCAGCCAGCCGTGCGAGTCCAGGTTGGGGCTGAAGCGCACCTGCAGGAGAAGGGGGTCAGGAGGGAGGGGGCCGAGGCACCGGGACCCCAGCACCCTGCAGCAGCGGCGGCCTCCTGCACAGCCCTCTCACCTTGTGCAAGGACTCCAGCTGCAGGCGGTCGAGGCTCAGCTCTGCCTTCACCTCCTGCGTGTGCATCCTGCGCATGGGCTCCCGGCTGGGGAAGTTCTTGAAGCTGCGCTGTGAAGCGGCGGCACCGTGATGGGCAGCATGCCCTGAGCAGGAGCACTGCACGCACAGCAGTCCTGGCAGCACCAGGACCACAGCATGGGCAGGTGCTGCTTGGCCAGGGGACACATGTCGCCCTCAGGGTCACCCGTCAAACAGCCACGGCAAAGGGCAGCAAGAGCCAGACCCTAGGGAGGGCCTAAGGAGGGCGGCTGGAGCATGGCAGACTCCATCCCACCTCGCCGGTGCTCTCCAACAGCTCTGACCCAGACTTGCTCCCTCTCTCTAGGGGGCCCGGCACACCGGGGACCAGGGGCCCAGGAAGGCTGTGACCCCCCAGGCTCCCTCCCAGGGCGGGGCACTCCAGATGCTGCCACAGCCAGGACACCGAGAGCGCTGCTCTGCCCGGGGCTGATGCCCGCAGCCCTGCCCACCACCGCCCTGCGACCAGGCAACCAGGGGCTCCCTGCCTGGTGGACCCCAGTCCAGGCCAGCAAGGCAGCCAGGCCCCGGTTTCACGGAGGCCAGGCGGCAGGGCAGCCCATCCCCATGCTCTCGGGGCAGCCAGCCCGGGCTTTGCCGGAGGTGAGGGGTTGCCACGTCTGAGCAGCGTCTCCTCGCCCTGCTGCTCCCATTGTCCAGCCACAATCCCGCAGGCCCCAGCCCCGCACCCACGGGTCCCTCTCATGGTCAGGACCACCCAGCCCCGGGCCTGCCCCCTGCCCTCTCCTACCAGGTCCGTGTCCCGGAATCGGATGTAGCTCTTGGTCACCATCTCGCTATAGAGCCTGGTCTTCAGCAGCGCCTGCTCGCTGCCCTCCGACCCGGCAGGGCTGCAGGGCAGCAGATCGGCTTTGTAGACCGGCTGTGGGCGAGATGGGGCTGAGGGCAGGGTGGGGGGTCCATCTGCTCCTCCGCAGACAGGCACCACCAGGGGCTGAGCGGGGCTGGGGACCACAGGAGCCCTGCCCTGCCCTGCAGCACAGCAGGTCTGGGGCAGGGGAGAGGAAGGAGGTGCTGCCATAAGGGCGGGGGACAAACAGGGCCAGGCCTGCCCCACGCATGAGCCTAACCCCGAAGGTCTCATCCCCACCACGCAGCCCCTGCCCCGGCGGGAAGGGCACAACACACACACGCATGACATGCACACACACACGCGCACGCGTTTGTGGGGCAGCAGAGGCCCTGAGGCTGGCTCAGGACGCTCCTCCTGGGACCAGGAGAACAACCCCCACCCCGCCCAGCCCCAGACGTGTCACGGACAGGCCCTGCTGTGCACAATGGCCTCTTACAAATCTGCGGTCCGAGGACCGCTTGACGTTGAGGGGGTTGACGGCTAGGTCGGGCAGCACCGCAGCCACCAGCTCGCCGGTGATGTCTCCTGCAGCCACCGTGTTCAGCCAGTCCGAGCCAGATATGCTCTGCAGGAACAGACGTTGCTAGGGCGCAGGGTCCCAACGGGCTCCCCACCACCCCCAGCCAGGCTGCAGCACCACAAACACCAACCCCTGGGCACTACCCTCCACACCCCGGGGAGGGACGGGCTCAGAAGCACAACCAGCTTGGACACAGGGGGGGACACCACCTCACGTGGCTGCCACGGTCCCTCGACAAGGGGCAGAGGATGACCCCAAGAGCCAGGACCTCACATGGCCGGGCGGTGTCACCCCACCTGCAAGCTGTGGGACCCAGCTGGCACTGGGTTTGGGGCAGGTGCCCACCCCTCTGACATGGCCCCCAGGACTGCCCTGTACCAGCCTCTTACCCACACGGTCCCCTTGCGAGGGGCCACAAAATAAGCCTTGAAGCCCAAGTACCCGGCATCAATGTAGTGGATCCCACAGAGACCGTAACTGCAACAGGAAGGGAACAGATGAGGACGGAGCTCTGCGCTGCCACCCCGAGACTGCGAGAGCCAGGCAGCAGCCCGCCTCCCCAAAGACCCCGGGACTCAGGCGGATGGAGGGGGACTGTCCTCGCTCTAGCAACATGTCACAGCATCACAAGGTGGCTCAGGGCAGCTCCCAGAGGCTGAGAACACACCAAGACCCCAGAACCCTTCTGCCAACTTGCGCCAGCCTGGGGCTGCCCAGCCCAGTGCAAGGGCCTCATCCTTCCCCTTGCCCACCTTGCTTGTGCCCCAGGATGATGTGGCCAAGGGGGATGTCAACACTGCACAGCTGTGACGTGACGCAGCACGAGCAGAGCCTACCCTCGCCACGGCACAACCGGACGCTCCCAGGAGGGAGAGACGAGAGAGGGTCCCTGGGGAGTAAGACCAGACCCCAGCAGCACGGCTGGCCCCCGGGCAAAAAGCGGGCACCGCAACGGTCCCACCACTCACGAGGCGTAGCAGTTGTCCTGGGCCACGGTGACCCCATTGTAGGGCAGCAGCCAGGCCACCTCAGTGCTGAGGAACCGCTTGATGCTGTTGATGGGCTCATAGAGCCGCCGCAGGTCCCAGAACTTGATCTTACGGTCGCTCCCTGCCGTGACCAGGAAGTTGCTGAGAACCAGGAGAAAGGCAGCACTGAGACCCCAGCGCAGAGCCATGCCCCGTCCCTGCTGCAGGGATGAGGTGGCCCTGGTCCCGCAGCACAGCGCTGCTCCCACAGGCGGTGGCTCAATGCCCCCTCAACCCGGAAAGCCCAACCCAACCTCGTTGATGCCTCAGAGGGCCAAGTGCTGTCAGGACCGAGTACTCTTAAGCCCATCCTGGCAAACGAGCCTGATCTGCAGGAGCGAGCCCGCTCTCCCAGGCAGCACCCACATCAGCACCACCTCCCCTGCCCTCACCTGTCGGCCTTGCACCACTCGATGCTCCGGACTGCGTGGTCATGGGCTAGAAAGCACCGGAAAGGGTAGAGCTTGAGGGAGCCATCGGACTGGCGCACACACTGCAGCAGGGACTTGGTGAGCAGGTTCCAGATGGCCACAGTGCCTGTGGGATGAGACCCGTGCCTGTGAGGAGCTGCCCCAGCAGCTGCCCTGCAACTGTGCCAGTGCTGCAGAGGATGCCCAGCACTGCAGCGTGGGATCCGAGGCAGCGCGGGGCTGGGGGACGGGTGCAGCACAGGTGGGAGCTGCAGGAGCTGCGAGGCACAGCAGCCAAGCCAGGGCTGGAGCCAGGGCTGGGGCTTAGAGCAGGACAGCTTAGAGCAGGCTGAACATGAGCCGGCAGTGTGCCCAGGTGGCCAAGAAGGCCAACGGCATCCTGGCCTGTATCAGAAATAGTGTGGCCAGCAGGAGCAGGGAGGTGATCGTGCCCCTGTACTGGGCACTGGTGAGGCCGCACCTCGAATACTGTGTTCAGTTTTGGGCCCCTCACGACAAGAAGGACATGGAGGTGCTGGAGCGTGTCCAGAGGAGGGCAATGAAGCTGGTGAAGGGCCTGGAGCACAAGTCTGATGAGGAGCGGCTGAGGGAACTGGGGTTGTTATCGTCCTCTACAACTACCTGAAAGGAGGTTGTAGCGAGGTGGGGGTTGGTCTCTTCTCCCAAGTAACAGCGTTAGGACAAGAGGAAATGGCCTCAAGTTGCGCCAAGGGAGGTTTAGATTGGACATTAGGAAAAAATTCTTTACTGAAAGAGTGGTCAGGCCTTGGAACAGGCTGCCCAGGGAAGTAGTGGAGTCACCATCCCTGGAGGTACTTAAAAGATGTGTAGATGTGGTGCTTAGGGACATGGTTTAGTGGGCATGGTGGTGTTGGGTTGATAGTTGGACTTGATGATCTTAGAGGTCTTTTCCAACCTTAATGATTCTATGATTCTACAACAGGATGGCTCGGGTACAGCAGGCCCTGGCAGCGCAGCACAGAGCTGCAGATCGCCTGAAGCCAGACACAAAATTGCATCCAGGCAAGTCAGACAGATGTGGATTAAGCCAGAGCCATGTCCTGGCGCCAACAGGTATGTAAGGGTGCCTATGGCCAGCCCACAATAAGCCTTCCCCCTGTCCCAGGGACGGGCAGAGAGGTTCCTGCACGGTGCCTGCCACTTGCTGCTGCTCACCCCAATGCTACCCCCGTACCTCATCCTCAGGCTCCCCCATTCCCTGATCCAGGCCAAGGCTGAAGGAGCACAAAGCTCCGTGTGTGTCTCTGCCTGCTGCAGGGTGAGGTCTGCTGCCCGAAGGCTCTGCTGTGGGATGCAGGGCCCTCTTGTGCAGGAGGGGGACTCACCGTCATAAAAACCACCTGCAACGTGATGATGGGGCTTGGATGGCATCCAGGAGAGGCTAAAGCACTGGCCGCACTCAGATGCATTCCCTGCCTGGATAGAGCCCACCTGCAGCGTGGCAATACACTGCACCTGGAGGCCAAAGGACAGACATCAGTCGCAGCCCCATGCTGGTGCCATCCACGTCCCAAGAGCCAGGGACACCCAGGTTTGGGAGCATGGCTCTGCTCTGCCACCCCAAACACCCAGTGCCGGCAAGGTCTGCAGGCGTGCTGACTCCCTCCCCAGCTCTCCCACTTGCACCAGCCAGAAGGCTTGCTGGGTGCCAGCCTCAATGGGGGACCACAGTAGTAGAGGACACCGACCTTGCAGATAACGTGCTTGTGGAAGGACCCATCTAGAAGAGAGCAGAAGAGGGTCAGGACAGGCACCAGCTCTCCTAGAAGCTCCCTGCAGCAGGAGCTGCTCAGCAGTCCAGAGCCTGGCTCACTGCTCTCCGCAGCCCTGGCCAGGGCTCCCAGTCCCTGTCCTGCCACCCATCCAGACTGGCATCCCCACTGCAGCCGACAAACGGCAGGCGAGCACACCCAGCAGCAGAAAACAGAGCACACAGAGCAGCAAATCCATGAGCACGCAGCGGAAGGACCTCCAAGAGCCAGACCTGCCTGCATTGGAGGAAGCAGCACCCCGAAAGGCGCTGCAGGCAGACAAGGGGCAGGGCTGACATTCCCCCACCCCAGTGATCTTTACCCCACCACAACCAGCTGCCTGCCTTGATGGAAGACGTCCTCATCTAACTCAAGGGGACCCGGTGACCCACAGGAGCCAGACTAGACTGTGACTGCCCCAAGGAGGAAAGGAACAGCTGTGCGGGACAGACTGCTCCGCCTGGAAAACGCGGCCAAGCTGGCCAGGGCAGCCGGTGACGGGGGCTGGAGCAGCCCAGGCAGCCACTCCTGGGGAGGGCAGTGACTGTGCAGAGACCCCTTGCGCCCAAACAGCTCAGGACGAGGTGCCCGCAGGACCCCCCACGCACCAGCTTTGTCCGCCAGAGAATCTCCCCTGCCAGCGACACACGACACCAGTGCTGTGGGGCTCCGATCCCGCACCTCTCAGGCCAGAAGGGCCCCCCTATTCCCCAGCACAGGGCTGTCCTCAGGCACAGCGAGCCCCAGACAAGCACGTCTGCACCCCAGAGCACGGCAGCCGCAGGCAGAGGCGGTGTCGTGCAGCGATACAGAGGGGCCATACATCTCTGGCACCTCCACGACAGCCACAGCATGGTGCAGAAAGCAGCCCCAGGCTCTGTCAGGCGAAAACACTGGGTGCAGGTACCTGGAGCCCCAAGGAAAGCCAGCACAGCCACACCGACCTGGGAGCTCCTGGCCAGGCCCCAGTGTGCCACAGTCTGGCACAGATCCTGCAGCTGCAAACCAGCACCCCCAGCCCGGCTGCGAGGCACAAGGACAGTACGTGCAGCCGCAGCCAGGCTGAGGCTACGTGACAGGACCCAGCCTGTCCGCAGGAGCTTTGCAGGCTGTGGAAAGATCCACGCCTGCCGCAAGCTTCCCACGTGGGGGCTGCGGCAGCCAGTGCAAACCACCCGGAGCCAGCACTCCGAGAGGGGGGCGGGAAAGGCAGCGCCAGCGGCTGGTGCGGGGCCGGAGCAGGCGGCAGCACAACGTGCTGATGGGGGTCGGCAGCCACGCTTGGGCGCAGGGAACCAATTTCCAGTTGTCAGCCATGGACGTGTGGGCTGTCAGCCACGGCTGAGCAACTACGAGCAGCACGCGCAGGTCATCAATCTCGCTCGGCGCCCAGCAGATGAGACTATTACAAGCACCATTAGCTCGAGCCAACCAAGCGCTCAGAGCCCCAGATCCCTGCTATGACAAACAGCTCGAGCCAGCCTGGGATAAGCAGCTCTGCCACAATAGGACATGCTCCCAGCAGCAAGCAAGGAGGTGGGGAAAGGCTCGCGAACACACTACCACAGCTATGCCTCGCCCCACAACCCCGCTCCAGTCACAGCAACACCGCTGAGAGTGCCCTCCCAGTGTGTCCAGCTCCAGGCCGGGCTGCCCCGGCCAGGCTGCTGCAGTGTCCCCCAGGGACCAAGCTCACCTCCGGGTCAGCAGTGCTTCGACATCCTCTGACATCAAAAAGCAGCCTCACTCCCCTCCCCTGCTGTGCCTCCCTGTGCCAGAAGCCAGCCCAGGGGCGGCAGTGGCAGGGGCAGCAGCAGGTCTCAAGGCTGGAGGCGTGCCAGGGCTCACTGCCCTGCTGGACACAGCCCACTGCATCTGCCGAGCGGGGCCTGCCCCACTGCCATGCCCCTGCCCAGCCCCCTCGGCACAGCAGGCTCCCTCCCGCACGGGCAGAGGGGCACGGTGGGACGAGGGCCAGGGACGCCCCTGCCCAGCGACGCGGCTCTTCCTACCTTTTACCTGGGTTCTCTTGGAGCGCTGCAGGGCCCCGGGGTGCGGGAGGGAGTACAGCACCACCTTGCCGTCCGAGAAGGCCACAGCCAGGAGGCCCAGCCGGCTCATCTGCGGGTGCTGCGGAACGACACACGGGCTCAGTCCCAGGGTCTAACCGTCCCCCGCCCGGAAAGGCGAGGCTTTAGTGAGGGCACGGACTTAGGAGCCCTGGGCGAAACCAAAGGTGGCCCCCAGGGCCTGGGTGGCCCTTCCGGCAGCACACCCACCTTCCTGGCAGTGGTAGGCAGCTCCCAGGCACCGCTGGGGCAGAACTTCATGTCCCAGACGCAGCCGTGATCGGCAGCGATGGCGTAGGCCAGCCCGGCTTTGTCGGCAGAGCTGCAGGCACGGGTTGAGCCATGAAAAAGGTGTCAGCTGGTGCCCAGCAGTTCCAGTATACACCAGCAGCGAAGCTGGCTACCAGCACAGCCCCCGTGGGGTTCAGGCTGTGGCTGGTGGCTCTGGGAGAGGATGAACCCCACCACCCACTCAAGCCATGGAGGGACAAGAGGTACAGGCCCTGCCCCATCCCTGGGAGCCGGGCAGCCCCCAGCCCCTTCCCCGAGGAGGGGGTCCCCAGGCCAGGCCACTCACCCCTGCTCCTGCTGCAGCGTGCCCAGGCCCCAGAGCTGCAGGAGCGCAGGGCCCCCGTGGAGCCCAGCCACGCTGTGTGTCTCCTCCATGCTCCCGTGGCAGTAGAGAGCCACGTACTGAGAGGCCGCAGAGCCCTCCGGGGATGGGCACCACTCCATTGCCCACACAGGGCCACCCACAAAGAAGGACACGTCCAGGCGCTCCTCATGGGGCTGCAGGGAGTTGAACCTGCCAGCGGGGAGGCGGGTAAGGGCACGGGGCAAGAGCAGTTCCGCTGCAGGGTGGGAGTGCACGGGCCGGGCAGGGCAGTGCCCAGCTGGCACAGAGCCCTGGCATGGGCCGGGGGGTGGTGGGACTCCAGGACACGCTGCATGGGCTCGCTGCTCAGCCCACAGCCACTCCTGCTGCCCCGGGGCAGCCACCTGGCCCTCAGACCCACTGGCGCCACAGCCCTGGAGGTTACCGCCTGTCCCAGGCATGACACCCATCACCCCAGCAGTGCCTCGGGGCAGCCCATCACAGACCTGTTTACCCTGTACAAGACACCGTCGTCTTCGATGCCCTCCCGCTGGATGGAGAAGAAGGGAGACTTCTCCTCTGCTGGCAGGTATGGGGCAGCTTCGCTGGGGAGGCAGAAGAAGGTGAGAGGATGCCTCCTGACCCCTGCCCCTCACCCAGTCACCCCTCGACACAGCACCATGCCACAGCACCCACCCCAGCCTCCGCACAGCCCAGCGTGCCCTGCTGCAGGCCACCCTGAGAACTATTAAGACTCCACGGCCAAATCCATGACACCCCAAAGCCCACACCAAGAAAGCCCCATCCTTTCTACTGGGGCCTGATCCCGCCAGAGGGAGCACCCACCATGCCCTAGTTCTCCCCCAGCCCTGATGGCTGGGGCCACCCACTCTCCCCACTCCAGCTCACTCCAAACATTGCCGAGACCTGCCCCATCATACAGCCTGAGCACAGGCAGCACCTGCACCGTGTGTCCCTCCCTTCCTACGCTGCTCCGACAATACCTTTCAGAGAGACACGTCCACTTGTGTGCCAAAGGGATCCAGTCGGGAAACTCCCACTGCGAGTACTTCTGATCCCGCCTGCAGTGGATGCGCCAGATGTCAGCGACAGTCCCGTTTCCTGGCCCTGCCCGCGGCACAGGCAGCCCCCTCCCTGCACCCTGCCTGTGGCATGGGCAGCTCCACACCGAGAGCTCTCAGCCCCTGCCCTTCCCCACACCGCCCGCTTGGCCCAGCCTCTCTGCCACCCACGGTGTTTCCTGCAGCTGATGGGGCCCCGTCCCCAGCAGCCGCCAGCAGAATGCTGATGTTCCCAAAGGCACACGCTTCTTTCTCCTCGTGCCTGTGATAGCGATGGTACCCAGGGCACCAACAGCCACCGCTCCCCGTAGTCTATCCCACACCCCCCAGCACCCCCTCAAGCCCCAACTCACAGGCTGCAGGTGAGGCTGGAGCACTTCTCCACTGGGGCCATGATGGAGTTGTGGAAGCCGTTGGGAGCGAGGCCTCGGCACTGGGGCTTGGATCTCTGGGCACAAGAGCAGACTCAGAGCAGGACCTGGCCAAAGGGCCCGGCCCGGGCTGCCTCTGCCTGCCTAAATGTTCCAACAAGCCCCTGGGGGGACCCACCTGTCCTAAACGGCACTAATGCAGCCCACAAGCACAGAGCTCTCCCCCAGCCACAGCAGCAGTCACCAAGACCGTGTCACACTAGGCTAAAGACACAAAGTCCTATTCTGGGGACTTCCACGAACTACAGGACAGCCTCCAGGACCCTGCCTTTACCTCCCATCAGCTTCAGCAGGAGCCCAAGACCCCCGCATCCTCTCCCAGGAGTACCTGTCACCCTGTCCCCATCCACCTTCGCTCGGAGCTGCCTCTACCTGCAGTTAAGCCCAAAGAGCTCAGGCCCAGATTCACGGCTGACGGGTGCTGTGCCATCCCTGACTGAGTCCTGCTTCAGGGCTGTCCTGCCCCAAACAGCCGGATACCACATGACAGCTCAGACACTTTGTGTTGTTCATGCTGGGTCAAAGGTAAGAAATGGCGAAGGAAGAGACCCTGCCCTTACCCCTGCAGATGACGTCTTCCCACCGTGTCCTCGGAGCGACTCCAGCTCTGGCTCTGACACCTCACTGAGTGGTGCGTCGCTCCCCTCCTCCTCCTCCGCTTGCAGCAACACCTCCTTCGAGGGCACAAAATCAGCATCTCGCGCAGGATCATCACTATCTGTTTCCTCCTCCTTCCTCCGCCGGCTCCGACGCTTCTTCTGGATATGCTCAAGCTCTGGCTCTGGCTCCTGGGCACCCTCAGTGGGAGCCGGAGGCTGGTACACTGATGTCAGCTCCTCTGCCAGCTCCTGCAGGTACAGCAAAGCCCTGGGACACCAAAGGCATTGCCCGGAGGTGAGCAGAGGGACCGCACAGGGACCAGCCAGCCCTCCCTCCAGGACCAGGCGGATGCACCCCTCCAGCTCGTGGTCTGGGCGAGCAATTTGCTCCAGTCCTGCCCAGCCAGGCTGTGGCAGAGCCCGTGTGGATGCGCTGCCAGCCTTCAGGCCAGCCACTTGGACAGCCAGCATCCCCTGCCCCTCCCCAGGGAACATCAGTCTTCCCAGGTCTCCATCAGCAGGCAGAGGAACACACCCAGCAGGCAGAGCAGTGCATGGCCTTTTGCCAGCCAGAAAGCGGAAAACCCAGAGATCTTCCTGCGAGTGCCCTCAGCAAAGGGAGCTCCCACACCAGGCACCTCACTGCAGGCGCTGTATCCTCCCTCTGCGCAGCGGAGCGAGGGGACCAGGGCACTGCAACCCTGCCAGCTCTGCCCCTGCAAGCCCAGGGCTTGCGCAGGCACTCTGAGAGCACAGGCACTGCCTCAGCTGCCTTCAGAGGCCCCAGAGCACACAGGCTCCCCCCAGGACTCCCCTTTAAGCAGTGTGTGGCTCGTACAGCTTGTTCTGCTCCCCCCCAGACAAGCCTCTGCCTGGCTTTCTCAGGAGCCAAGGAAACCTCTTCCCCACTGCAGAGAGCCCACTGCCGTCAAAGACCTGCTGCACGCGAGCTCACCTACAGCCCCTGCTGTTCCCCACATCCCCCTGCTCCTGGATCCAAACACATTTTCCTAAAGTGGGAAAAAGATTGTTCCATGGGGAACCAGTTTGACCCACTGATGTGGGACAAAGTCCTTCAGGCAAGGCAGAGGTCTCAATCAACCACTCCAAGAGCCGCGTTTGCCTGTCTTTCCAATCTCCCTGGGGCACTCACCCCCAGACCCCCCAATCTGTTGCCCCTGCTTACACTTTGGCTGCTCGCCTCTTGGGGCGCCCGCCAGGGGGGGTCTCCAGGCCTTGCGCCGTCTCGCTGCTCCCCAGCATCTTCTGTACACAGATGGGCTCCGGGGTCGGGCACTCCAGGTCCTGAGACAGTTTCAGCAGCAGCATCTCTGTCTTGGGTTTCCGCCCGCGCTTCCCAGGTGCCTTCGGGGGCAGCACAGACCCGTTCTCTGAAGTCCTCGAGGGCTCGCCATGAGCCTCAGTCTCCACAGGGGCTTGGCCATTGGGGTCACCAGGACTACTTTTTGGTTTTTGGTTTCGGACAGCTGTATTCTGGGACTTGGTAGGTTCTACTCCCTCCTCAGTGTGGCCCAAAGCATCCAGATCTCCAAGCGGTGACAGCTCCCCTACCCAAAAATAACAGCCAGAGTTAGCACGAAAACACAGCGGGGCTTTCCTACCACCCCTCGGCACAGCGACGCGCCGGGCTGCCACTGCCCAGCCGGGCACCGGCCCTACCCATGCAGCCGGAGCAGCACCAGGTCACAGCGGGGCTCGGGCACTGGCAAAGCAGCAGCTCCCTGCCCAACAGCACGGAGCCGGCGCCAGGTCCCCGGCCAGGAGGGACATACGGACACAGACTCAGCCATACGGACACGGGCTCAGACACCTCTGCCCGGGCAGCGTCCTGAACATGCTGACGGGCGCAGCGGGTCTCGCTCAGCTCCAGGCCAGGGGTGGCAAAGCCGGAGGCTCGGAGCAGCGACAGCAGCGCACGCAGCACCTCCAGCCCCGCGCGGGCACACACCGACCCCGGCCCCTCTCTCCGCCTGCCCCGTGCAGCCCGAGCTCTGCGCCCCGCGGCGCCGGGTGCCCCGGGGAGCGACCCGCGCCCAGCCCGCCCCGGTCCCTCCCGCAGCGGCCCCGGGCGCCGCCCGCCCCCGATACGTACGGAGCGCTCGGGGCTCGCCCTCCCGCGCCCGGCTGCGGCTCCGGCTGCGGCCGGCGGGCGCCGATCCCCGTCCCGAGCGGCCCCGGCGGCTCCGCTCCCGGCAGCGCGGCCCGCGGGCGGCGCTGGACGCCATCCGGGCGGGTCCCGACGGGCTCCCGGAGCCGCCGCCGCCCTGTACCGGGCCGTGCCGCCAGCACCGAACCGGATCCGGAAGCCGCAGAGCGGCGGCGGCGCGGGGGGATGGCGTCACGCATTACGTCATTACCGCAACACTCCAACGCCCTCCCCCACCACGTGACAGCGTCGCGTGGCTGTTTCGTCGGCGCGAGTAGCTCCGTGGCCCGCCGGGGCCCACAGAACCGGACCTGCGGGGCCGCATGGAGACACGAGGGCCCCTCCCTGCACAACCGCATACGTCCAGGCGTGAACAAGAGGTGTCTGGACAGGACAACGCGGGATCCCCAAATCGAGGGGATGCCCAGCGTGGGGTAGAACGGAACGGAACCGGGGCATGCGAGATGATACGGCACAATCGCTGAGCAGTGATGCCATTCCCCGTGCCCTGACGGCAGCACACGCCGCTCCTCGCTACCACAGGTCAGGTGACTGCAGGCCCCTCCGCGCCAGGCCCGGGCCTCCCGGTCCTAGCCCGACCACGTGCCTGATTCAGCTCTGGGCCTCACCGGTGCACCATGAGCCAGAGCAGCTCTAGGGCAGAACCCACCTGCCCGCAGTCGTCCCCCACAGCGCGTTCTCTGTTCTTATGCACACCTTTAGCCAGGGGAGAGCGCGAACGCAGTCCCCCACTACCACAAATTATGCAGTCGAGTTTCCCGCATTTGGGGAAATCGCAGGGGTCAGCACACCCGGAGTGCAGGGGATGAGCCTCGCCCTGGGAAAACCACCTGCCTGATCATGGTGTCTCCCCTGCCAGGTAAGTATGCCCCACCCCCGCGCCCGCAACACCACACACCCGCGCACCCACCCAGAACGCACGGACACACGCCCTCCGCGACCACGCGCGACCCGCGACCACGGCAACTCCCAAGCCCCGCTTTCTGCCGCCACGCAGCGCCCGCGCAGCGCCCGCGCCCGCCCGCGGCCGGCGTCGTCGTTGCGCGTGGGTCTCCCGGCAGACTCCTCGCGGTGCTCGATCTGCATGGCCCCGCCCCGCCCGCAAGGCCTCGCCCCCCGCGGCCCCGTCCCGCCCACCCGAGACGCCCCGTGCGGGACCGGTAAATGCCCGGCGCCTCTCGGACACCGCGCCCCGGCGCGTCCCCTGCGCGCCCGCACCGGGGCCGGGGCCGGGGCCGGGGCCGGGGCCGGGGCCGGGACCGGGACCGCCACCGCCCGGTGCGGCGCAGGGCTTGATCTGTCAGAGCCGAGCGGGACCGAGCTGGAGCCGCAGCGCCGGCAGAGCACGGCCACTGCGGGTCCAGCGGTGGGAGGGGACCCGTGGGGCAGGGCCGGGGCTGGGGCAGCCTGTGTGACTGCCCGGGACAGTGTCTTCCAGCAGGGAGTCCGGGGGTGTCTGTGGGTGTCTGGGGTGTGTGTCCGTGGGTGTGTGTCTGGGGATGTCTGGGGTGTCCCAGGAACACGAGCTCAGCTCTGCTGCTGGCTGAACCTGCAAAGGGGAAAGCAGGAGCCATGTCCCTCAGCCGGAGCAGAGACCCCGGGTCCCCAGACACTGGGCTGGGCTCCAGTATCTGGGCAGGACCCTACTCGGTGGTCCTGGTTTGTGCTGGACTCCAATACGGGTCAACATGATGGCACCTACAAGGTCTATGGACAGAAGCGTTCGCAGCCCGGTAATGCCCAGTGCTGGGACTGTGGGGATCTGGGCGCTGACAGCAGCACAGCGGAGGAGCCAGCCCATGAGCACACGGTGCCATAAAAGCGCCCGTGCGCTCTCCCTGGGGAAGGCGAGGGGCTGGTAAACACCAGCACTTGCAGCACCCCCAGACCCACCAGCTCCAGCGATCTCTGCCGGTAACGCCATGGGCTGTCGCACTCCCTTGGCAAACACAAACCCACCCTCCGATCCCTCTCCTGGTGTCTGGGCATTGCTGCTTGCGCTTATAAACCTCGCCCCGCCGTGAGGAGGTACTGGGACTCTCGGGGTTTTATCCCTGGTGCCTTTGGAGCCAAAACCATCCCCACTCATGTTTCACACACCCACCAGCTGAATAAGCGTAACCAATTAAACAAAATGGCAAACGCCCCACGCACACTCCTCTCCCTGCCTGCGTGAGCCATCCTCCCTGCACAGAGCACTGCCTGCATGAGGAGCTGCTGCCAAGGCTGCTGATGTGGGAGGGGTGTGTACGCTGCGGGTGGCACCGTTCCAGCCTCACGGCTGTGGTGACACAAGCCCCAGTACCTGCAGACCAGAGTGGCTCTTGGGTCCGTGCCAACTGCTTGTGGTCTGGGGGTGTATGGGACAACAGCACGGGCTGTACCTGTGCAGAGCAAGGTCAGAGAATAGAAACGGCCATACATAAAATTCGATGTAAACTTCAGATACTGCATGAAATATTTGGAGAAAAAACTTTTGACCAGTGGGGAAGGCTCCCAGGCATGGGAGGATGGATAAGAAAACTGCTTGGGACAGCACTGAGGTCTAGCTGGGTTTATTAACATTCATGGCTGTGTATGCGAGGGTTCAGCTGATATCACATTGAAGCAAACTGGTATGTGAGAGGCTGGAACGAGGCCCGGAGGCCAGAGAAATGATGCTGAGTGCATCAGGGGATGGGGAAGAAGAGGAGAAGAAGAGGAGAAGGAGAAGGAGAAGGAGAAGGAGAAGGAGAAGGAGAAGGAGAAGGAGAAGGAGAAGGAGAAGGAGAAGGAGAGGAGAGGAAGAGGAGGTGGAAGGGCTTGGAATAATGGCTGTAAATTATTTCAAAGTCTAGCAGCAAGAGCAGGTGACGGGATAGCAGGTACCCAGCAGCTGGATCCTGAGCTTCCAGGGCATCCACCCCTGCAGAGCCACCTGCACGAGGCCATGGGGACGCTTCTGCTCCCCGTTGTGCGGCCGCGGGCCTGCTGCCCTCTGCCCGCCACTGGCCGCGGGAGGCCGACGGCTGCTAGGAGCCGGTCCCGCCGGCACCGGCACCGGCCCAACTCCCCGCACGGCGCGTCCTTGCCCCAACTCCGGGGCTCCGCTCCCGCGGGGCGGGCACAGGAGCCGAGCGTTCCCGGGCAGAGCAGCCCCGGGACGGGCCGGAGAGGACCAGAGGGGCGGGGCCGCGGGGCCTTGATGGGGCGGGCGGGGCCATGCAGATCGAGCACCGCGAGGAGTCTGCCGGGAGACCCACGCGCCACGACGACGCCGGCCGCGGGCGGGCGCGGGCGCTGCGCGGGCGCTGCGTGGCGGCAGAAAGCGGGGCTTGGGAGTTGCCGTGGTCGCGGGTCGCGCGTGGTCGCGGAGGGCGTGTGTCCGTGCGTTGTGGGTGGGTGCGCGGGTGTGTGGTGTTGCGGGCGCGGGGGTGGGGCATACTTACCTGGCAGGGGAGACACCATGATCAGGCAGGTGGTTTTCCCAGGGCGAGGCTCATCCCCTGCACTCCGGGTGTGCTGACCCCTGCGATTTCCCCAAATGCGGGAAACTCGACTGCATAATTTGTGGTAGTGGGGGACTGCGTTCGCGCTCTCCCCTGGCACGGCGGTCACAAGGACAGAGAGCGCAGGGAGCGGGGCATGCGCGGCCGTCAGTGAGGCTGCCGGCGGTCGCTGCCCTAGCGCGAGCCGGGGCACGCCCGCGGCCGGACGGGACGAGCCCCTCCCCACGCAGGAACAGCTTTCCCAGGCCGGGCGACACCTCGCGTGGGGCCTCGGGGAAGGCGCACCCCGCGGTGCGCTGCAGCCCTGCCCGAAGCGTTAGCGGCAGGATCGCAGCAGCGCTCGCGCAACCAGCAAGCCGCCGCAGCGGGCCCCGGTGGTCCAAGCTGTGGCTTTGGCTGGCGTTTCCTCGGGTTCACCTGCTTCTGTCGGCTGCGGTCGGCTTTGTCAAGGGTGTCAGCGCCCACCACCGCTTCACCCCTCCGATCGCAGCAGCAGCACCTGCTCAGGCACTGCCTGCGGCCTCGGCCGCAGGCTGAGCAGAACGGGAACCAACGCGGCCAACGCTGTGGATGGTAGGGGAGATACCGAGCGCCCAGCGCTCAACAGGAATGGGTTGCGCATGTCCTTCAGGGAAAGGAACATTGTGAGGGACATTGGAAGAGTAGGATGTTAAAGCTCAGGTGTAACGGGGGCAATGCCCGAGGAGTTTGTGACCATCAGGAAGGGCAGGGAAGGCAGCGAGTGAAGTACACTCCCATTCCCGACACGAGGCTTGGGCACCTTGCAACCCTTGCTACCGAAATGGAGACTGCCTGCTCGGGAGTGCCCAGGGCCAGGCAGGCTTTCCGTGCTTCAAGGCACTTTGGGTCAGAAACCTTTTGCACAACCTGCAGGGATTTTTTCATTCTCTGGACAGGGCGGGGCTCGCTCGTGCAGCTTCAGGGAGACGGGAGACAACAGAGCGGGTGCAGCAGAAACTTCCTTCTGTAGCAGCGGGGCCCACATGGGCTGGGGGCTGCGCCCGAAAGACCGGCGCCTTCTGGCATGAGATGGGCTCCGAGGGGACCAGCACCCTTCCTGGCTGAGCGGGCGTGACTGGGCCTCAGCGGGACAACGTCCCCACAGGTCTTCCTGTGCCACGGGGTCTACGTCAAAAGCATGGCTGATGACCAACCTAGCTGTGCTCATCCCAAATCTGCGGGATTGGCCAGGGGTCCTTGGTCGTCTTGGGGCATCCTCTTTGAACATATGCTACCAATGCCCAGAAGATAGCGTCCACATCTCCTGCTGGAATTGGTCATCAGATCCCTGAAGTGAGGCTCTGGGCTCCCGAGTCTGAAACTCGGATGAAATCTGCCCTGTCATAACATAACATATCTGCAAGCCAAGGTAAATAATCCACAGTAACAGAGCTGTGATAGTGCTTGTTTAGTTTGAGTAGGTCTATGCTGGTGAAAGAGTACGTAGAGATGCCTTTCACCCCTCCGTTAGCATCATACTCCATTTTAACAACTGGTTGGATTTGTAAGTCCAGTCAGACTTCAGGAAGGGAGGAATTGGACGCACCATTGTCCAAATCTGAATCGGACAAAGTATTTCTGCTGTTTTCATCCCAGTCTGCCGGGTCAATATATGGAGCTTCATGTAAAGCCAGAGTCTTGTCTTCCATCACAGCCTGAGTGTGCAGTGGGACTTGAGCGAATTCTTTTTGTAGGGAGACAACCTGGGCGTCGGCTGCATTCAAACGCTGCCCGGTAGCCGTAACAGTGAGCTGAGAGAAGCAAAGCAGGGCAACTGTCCCTTCGTGGTTTTGCTTTTCTGACGTTCTCGCGTCGAAGGAGCCAGGAAAGGGACCAGGCAGATCCCTCCATCGGGGACAGACGTGCACAGCCGGGCAGAGCCCCGAACAACCCGCCGAGGCCCCACGCAGGCCAGTCCGGTCCCCACGCCGTGTAGCGCGTCCCGCTTCTGCCTGCACCGGTGGGGTCTCCAGGCGGCCCCGCCGAGCGACAGCTTCGGGGTGCGGTGACAGGGAGGGGAGCAACAGCCTCGACGACAGCTGCCACGACCCCGCACCGCGGGGCAGTGACACACAGGGACCAGCGACGCCATTACCCGTGTCGCGACGGCAGCGCGCGCCGCCTCGGGCCACAACCACCTGCCGCTCGCGGCAGCTCACGCTCACGCCCCCGACCCGCTCCCTGCGCTCTCTGTCCTTGTGACCGCCGTGCCAGGGGAGAGCGCGAACGCAGTCCCCCACTACCACAAATTATGCAGTCGAGTTTCCCGCATTTGGGGAAATCGCAGGGGTCAGCACACCCGGAGTGCAGGGGATGAGCCTCGCCCTGGGAAAACCACCTGCCTGATCATGGTGTCTCCCCTGCCAGGTAAGTATGCCCCACCCCCGCGCCCGCAACACCACACACCCGCGCACCCACCCACAACGCACGGACACACGCCCTCCGCGACCACGCGCGACCCGCGACCACGGCAACTCCCAAGCCCCGCTTTCTGCCGCCACGCAGCGCCCGCGCAGCGCCCGCGCCCGCCCGCGGCCGGCGTCGTCGTGGCGCGTGGGTCTCCCGGCAGACTCCTCGCGGTGCTCGATCTGCATGGCCCCGCCCGCCCCATCAAGGCCCCGCCCCTGTCGGCGCGGGGCGGGGGCGGGGGCTCGGCTCAACTCCAGCACCGGGACCGGTAAATGGCGGGCAGCGCATTGACCGACATCCCCTGCCCGGAACGGCTTCGCTCCCGCTGCGCTGCTGCCGGTGCCGCTCCCCTGCGCCCGCCCGCGGCAGCCGGCACGGGCCGGGAGCCGCTCCGCTCCGTGGCCCCGGGGCTCCGCGGGCCCCGGGGCTCGTCTCACCGCGGCCGGAGGCTGGAACGGCGCCACCGCAGCACCCACCCCTCTCCCGCGGCCGCGGCCTCGGCGGCAGCTGTGACGAGCAGGCCTGGCGGTGCCGGCGCTGGCTCTGCTGACCACGGGGCCTGGTGAGAAGGGCCCGGGAGCCGGCGGGAAGGTGCCCTCCCGGCCCCTCTGCGCGCAGAGCGGGACTCGGGGAGACGGGGGCGGCTGTCCTGGCCACAGGGACCGCGAAACGGTCGGGTTTACGATTTTCGGTGTCATGAGGAAAAAGGGCAGCAGGCGGCTCCCCGGGGTTTCAGGAGAGCAAACCTCAAGCTGCTCGGGGACCCCCTGAGCTGTGTCCCCGGGAACCCGCCTGCGAGGGCTCGGGGGGCCGTGGGAGCGGGCCAGTTTTTAGGAGCCACCTTTACAAGCCCAGGAGCCGGCAATCCCAGGGTCTCCCAAGTCAAGCACGCGGGGCAGGAGACCAGCTGGGCTGACCAGGGACCTCCTCGGGGAGCTCGGGAGGAAGAAGACACGGCACCATTTCTGGAGGCGAGGTCAGGCTTCGCAGGAGGATCACGGAGCCGTGGATCGCACGTGTAGGGAGAAAACACGACAGGCCAAAGCTCAGCTGGAGTTGACACTGGCCAGTGCTGTGTCAGACAAGAGAGGCTCTCTAATACGTTAATAGCAAAAAGGAGGTCTAAGGAAAACGTTGGACCGACGCTTGTTGAAGATGGACACCTAGCAAACGGGGGTGAAGAAAAGGCAGAGGCATTCGATGCGGTTCTTGCCTCAGTCTTTAATAATACTGATAGACCTTGGGTGCCCGCTCCCCTGAGTTGGGGGACCACGGCTGCGGGAACAGTGACTTTCCTTTTGTGGACACTGACATTGTCAGGGACCAGCTGTATCAGCTGCATGGTCACAAGTCCATGGGGCCTGAGGGGATTCACCCCAGAGTACTGAAGGAGCTGGCGGATGTTACGGCAGGACCCCTCTCCATCATCTAGCAAAGGCCTTGGGAGTCTGGGGAGGTCCCTGCTGGCTGGCAGCTAGCTGACGTTATTCCAGTTGACAAGAAGGGCGTGAGGGAAGACCCAGGAACCTACAGCCCTGTGAGTCTGACCTCAGCACCTGGAAAAATGATGGAGAAGAGCATACTGGGTGCTATTGAAAGGCATCTAAAGAACAATGCAATCATCAGGCACAGTCAACATGGGATGATCCCTGAGCAGGATGGCACACAGGGTACAATACCCCTGGGGTCAGCTGTCCGAACTGGGTCCCCTCCAGCTCCTTGCCTGCCCCAGCTGCTGCCCGGGGATGCAGAGGATGCCCTGGTGCAGTACCAGCACCGCTCAGCAGCAGCCAGAGCACGGGGCATCACCAGCCCTGCACCAGCCATGCGCGGGGCGGAGCACAGCACCGCTGGGGCTGCTGTGCCAAAAGGTGACTCCATCCTGGCCGAGCCGGCCACATGATCAGCTGTGTCTTGAGATACACTGACACCTTACTGATGTGGTCATTAGCTCGGTGGCTTCACTAAAGGTCTCCATTGTTCTCATCCACCCCAGATTAACATTGGGAATAGAGAAATAACTGGGCGATAGGCGCAGAAGAGACACCTGGAGCAAAGCAATCCTGCGGTTCAGCTGCCACCCCCCTCGTCAGTGTCCACAAATGGACCTTTTGGTCCAAATGGACGTGCCTTCCAGCCCTGCCACCAGCTTGGTTGTCCTCCTCTGGACGCATTCGAGGACCTTCACATCCTTCTCAAACGGTGGGGCCCAGCACTGCACACAGTGCTCCAGGTGAGGCTGAACAGAGCGGGACAATCCCCTCTCTTGCCTGGCTGATCGTGCTGTTTGATGCTCCCCAGGGTGCGGTTTGCCCTCCTGGCTGCCAGGGCACACTGCTGGCTCCTGTTGAGCCTGCTGCCCACCAGCACCCCCAGATCCCTTTCTGCAGGGCTGCTCTCCCAGTTTAGACTTGTGCCCAGCATTATTCTGTCCCAGGTGCAGAATCCGGCATTTGGTCTTGTTACATTTCCTGTTGTTGGTGATTGCCCAATGCTCCAATCTATCCTCTGCAAGGCTTCTTGTCCCTCGAGAGAGTCACCTCCCAGTTTGGTATCGTCAGCAAACTCGCTAATGATGCATTCAGCTCTTGCATCCAGATTGTAGGTAAATATATTGAACAGCACTGGCCCTAGGATTGCGCCCTGAGGAACACCGCTGGTGACTGGTCGCCAGCCACATGTAGCCCTATTCACTACAACCCTTGGAGCCATGCCATCCAGCCAGTTCTTCACCCAGCGCACCTGAACCTGGTCATCCCACAACTTGTCCAAAAGGATGCTGTGAAGGACAGTATCAAAAACCTTACTAAAATCCACCGCCTTCCCTTCAGCCACTGGGCAGGTGACCTTATCGTAGAAAGATATCAAATTAGTTAGACAGGACTTTCCCTTTGTGAACCCATGTTGACTGTGCCTGATGATTGCATTGTTCTTTAGATGCCTTTCAATAGCACCCAGTATGCTCTTCTCCATCATTTTTCCAGGTGCTGAGGTCAGACTCACAGGGCTGTAGGTTCCTGGGTCTTCCCTCACGCCCTTCTTGTCAACTAGAATAACGTCAGCTAGCTGCCAGCCAGCAGGGACCTCCCCAGACTCCCAAGGCCTTTGCTAGATGATGGAGAGGGGTCCTGCCGTAACATCCGCCAGCTCCTTCAGTACTCTGGGGTGAATCCCCTCAGGCCCCATGGACTTGTGACCATGCAGCTGATACAGCTGGTCCCTGACAATGTCAGTGTCCACAAAAGGAAAGTCACTGTTCCCGCAGCCGTGGTCCCCCAACTCAGGGGAGCGGGCACCCAAGGTCTATCAGTATTATTAAAGACTGAGGCAAGAACCGCATCGAATGCCTCTGCCTTTTCTTCACCCCCGTTTGCTAGGTGTCCATCTTCAACAAGCGTCGGTCCAACGTTTTCCTTAGACCTCCTTTTTGCTATTAACGTATTAGAGAGCCTCTCTTGTCTGACACAGCACTGGCCAGTGTCAACTCCAGCTGAGCTTTGGCCTGTCGTGTTTTCTCCCTACACGTGCGATCCACGGCTCCGTGATCCTCCTGCGAAGCCTGACCTCGCCTCCAGAAATGGTGCCGTGTCTTCTTCCTCCCGAGCTCCCCGAGGAGGTCCCTGGTCAGCCCAGCTGGTCTCCTGCCCCGCGTGCTTGACTTGGGAGACCCTGGGATTGCCGGCTCCTGGGCTTGTAAAGGTGGCTCCTAAAAACTGGCCCGCTCCCACGGCCCCCCGAGCCCTCGCAGGCGGGTTCCCGGGGACACAGCTCAGGGGGTCCCCGAGCAGCTTGAGGTTTGCTCTCCTGAAACCCCGGGGAGCCGCCTGCTGCCCTTTTTCCTCATGACACCGAAAATCGTAAACCCGACCGTTTCGCGGTCCCTGTGGCCAGGACAGCCGCCCCCGTCTCCCCGAGTCCCGCTCTGCGCGCAGAGGGGCCGGGAGGGCACCTTCCCGCCGGCTCCCGGGCCCTTCTCACCAGGCCCCGTGGTCAGCAGAGCCAGCGCCGGCACCGCCAGGCCTGCTCGTCACAGCTGCCGCCGAGGCCGCGGCCGCGGGAGAGGGGTGGGTGCTGCGGTGGCGCCGTTCCAGCCTCCGGCCGCGGTGAGACGAGCCCCGGGGCCCGCGGAGCCCCGGGGCCACGGAGCGGAGCGGCTCCCGGCCCGTGCCGGCTGCCGCGGGCGGGCGCAGGGGAGCGGCACCGGCAGCAGCGCAGCGGGAGCGAAGCCGTTCCGGGCAGGGGATGTCGGTCAATGCGCTGCCCGCCATTTACCGGTCCCGGTGCTGGAGTTGAGCCGAGCCCCCGCCCCCGCCCCGCGCCGACAGGGGCGGGGCCTTGATGGGGCGGGCGGGGCCATGCAGATCGAGCACCGCGAGGAGTCTGCCGGGAGACCCACGGGCCACGACGACGCCGGCCGCGGGCGGGCGCGGGCGCTGCGCGGGCGCTGCGTGGCGGCAGAAAGCGGGGCTTGGGAGTTGCCGTGGTCGCGGGTCGCGCGTGGTCGCGGAGGGCGTGTGTCCGTGCGTTGTGGGTGGGTGCGCGGGTGTGTGGTGTTGCGGGCGCGGGGGTGGGGCATACTTACCTGGCAGGGGAGACACCATGATCAGGCAGGTGGTTTTCCCAGGGCGAGGCTCATCCCCTGCACTCCGGGTGTGCTGACCCCTGCGATTTCCCCAAATGCGGGAAACTCGACTGCATAATTTGTGGTAGTGGGGGACTGCGTTCGCGCTCTCCCCTGGCACGGCGGTCACAAGGACAGAGAGCGCAGGGAGCGGGTCGGGGGCGTGAGCGTGAGCTGCCGCGAGCGGCAGGTGGTTGTGGCCCGAGGCGGCGCGCGCTGCCGTCGCGACACGGGTAATGGCGTCGCTGGTCCCTGTGTGTCACTGCCCCGCGGTGCGGGGTCGTGGCAGCTGTCGTCGAGGCTGTTGCTCCCCTCCCTGTCACCGCACCCCGAAGCTGTCGCTCGGCGGGGCCGCCTGGAGACCCCACCGGTGCAGGCAGAAGCGGGACGCGCTACACGGCGTGGGGACCGGACTGGCCTGCGTGGGGCCTCGGCGGGTTGTTCGGGGCTCTGCCCGGCTGTGCACGTCTGTCCCCGATGGAGGGATCTGCCTGGTCCCTTTCCTGGCTCCTTCGACGCGAGAACGTCAGAAAAGCAAAACCACGAAGGGACAGTTGCCCTGCTTTGCTTCTCTCAGCTCACTGTTACGGCTACCGGGCAGCGTTTGAATGCAGCCGACGCCCAGGTTGTCTCCCTACAAAAAGAATTCGCTCAAGTCCCACTGCACACTCAGGCTGTGATGGAAGACAAGACTCTGGCTTTACATGAAGCTCCATATATTGACCCGGCAGACTGGGATGAAAACAGCAGAAATACTTTGTCCGATTCAGATTTGGACAATGGTGCGTCCAATTCCTCCCTTCCTGAAGTCTGACTGGACTTACAAATCCAACCAGTTGTTAAAATGGAGTATGATGCTAACGGAGGGGTGAAAGGCATCTCTACGTACTCTTTCACCAGCATAGACCTACTCAAACTAAACAAGCACTATCACAGCTCTGTTACTGTGGATTATTTACCTTGGCTTGCAGATATGTTATGTTATGACAGGGCAGATTTCATCCGAGTTTCAGACTCGGGAGCCCAGAGCCTCACTTCAGGGATCTGATGACCAATTCCAGCAGGAGATGTGGACGCTATCTTCTGGGCATTGGTAGCATATGTTCAAAGAGGATGCCCCAAGACGACCAAGGACCCCTGGCCAATCCCGCAGATTTGGGATGAGCACAGCTAGGTTGGTCATCAGCCATGCTTTTGACGTAGACCCCGTGGCACAGGAAGACCTGTGGGGACGTTGTCCCGCTGAGGCCCAGTCACGCCCGCTCAGCCAGGAAGGGTGCTGGTCCCCTCGGAGCCCATCTCATGCCAGAAGGCGCCGGTCTTTCGGGCGCAGCCCCCAGCCCATGTGGGCCCCGCTGCTACAGAAGGAAGTTTCTGCTGCACCCGCTCTGTTGTCTCCCGTCTCCCTGAAGCTGCACGAGCGAGCCCCGCCCTGTCCAGAGAATGAAAAAATCCCTGCAGGTTGTGCAAAAGGTTTCTGACCCAAAGTGCCTTGAAGCACGGAAAGCCTGCCTGGCCCTGGGCACTCCCGAGCAGGCAGTCTCCATTTCGGTAGCAAGGGTTGCAAGGTGCCCAAGCCTCGTGTCGGGAATGGGAGTGTACTTCACTCGCTGCCTTCCCTGCCCTTCCTGATGGTCACAAACTCCTCGGGCATTGCCCCCGTTACACCTGAGCTTTAACATCCTACTCTTCCAATGTCCCTCACAATGTTCCTTTCCCTGAAGGACATGCGCAACCCATTCCTGTTGAGCGCTGGGCGCTCGGTATCTCCCCTACCATCCACAGCGTTGGCCGCGTTGGTTCCCGTTCTGCTCAGCCTGCGGCCGAGGCCGCAGGCAGTGCCTGAGCAGGTGCTGCTGCTGCGATCGGAGGGGTGAAGCGGTGGTGGGCGCTGACACCCTTGACAAAGCCGACCGCAGCCGACAGAAGCAGGTGAACCCGAGGAAACGCCAGCCAAAGCCACAGCTTGGACCACCGGGGCCCGCTGCGGCGGCTTGCTGGTTGCGCGAGCGCTGCTGCGATCCTGCCGCTAACGCTTCGGGCAGGGCTGCAGCGCACCGCGGGGTGCGCCTTCCCCGAGGCCCCACGCGAGGTGTCGCCCGGCCTGGGAAAGCTGTTCCTGCGTGGGGAGGGGCTCGTCCCGTCCGGCCGCGGGCGTGCCCCGGCTCGCGCTAGGGCAGCGACCGCCGGCAGCCTCACTGACTGCCGCGCATGCCCCGCTCCCTGCGCTCTCTGTCCTTGTGACCGCCGTGCCAGGGGAGAGCGCGAACGCAGTCCCCCACTACCACAAATTATGCAGTCGAGTTTCCCGCATTTGGGGAAATCGCAGGGGTCAGCACACCCGGAGTGCAGGGGATGAGCCTCGCCCTGGGAAAACCACCTGCCTGATCATGGTGTCTCCCCTGCCAGGTAAGTATGCCCCACCCCCGCGCCCGCAACACCACACACCCGCGCACCCACCCACAACGCACGGACACACGCCCTCCGCGACCACGCGCGACCCGCGACCACGGCAACTCCCAAGCCCCGCTTTCTGCCGCCACGCAGCGCCCGCGCAGCGCCCGCGCCCGCCCGCGGCCGGCGTCGTCGTTGCGCGTGGGTCTCCCGGCAGACTCCTCGCGGTGCTCGATCTGCATGGCCCCGCCCGCCCCATCAAGGCCCCGCCCCTGTCGGCGCGCAGCGGCTCCGCCGCCGGCGGCGCGACCTGCATGGCCAGGCACCTTCCGCCCCGCAGCGGGTCCCGCTGTGCCGGGGTGTCCCCGGTGCCCTGGCTGTGCAGCAGCAGGGGCCTCCGTTCCCCATGGGCCACACCACCCCGGCCGGGGCCGAGAGCCCCACATGCGGGGCACCGCCTGCCCCCGGCCCTGTCCCGCCGCGGGAAGGCCTTGGCTCGGGGCTCCCCCTGCCCCGGGCGACACGGGGCTGGCGCCGGGAGCGCACGGCAGGGTGGGAGCCTGCTCCCCCGGCCCCGCCCGTGTCTCCTAGCGCACCCGCGGGGCAGCAGCCGGCAGCACAGCTGGTCGTAGGAGAGACAGAGGGACCCGCTCTGCCTCCATCCGTGGCTCAGCGCCAGCCCTCGAACCCTGCTCCGGGCCAGGGCCAGAGCACTCACCCCTGCTCGGCTCTGCACACGACAGCAATGACAGGTGAGACTGGTGTATAAAAAAACCCTTTTTGGGCAGAGGCCAGAATAGCGGGCACCCTGCCATCTCTTCCCGGCTCCCCCCTGGAGCTATGAACATGGGGGGCACTGGTGGTGGCAGGCTCCAGCGGGGAGCACAGACAGCCCACGGCAATCCCTGCCAGGACCTGGGTTGAGCACCGATTTTACTGTAGCAGAAAGGGATGGGAACGTTGCAGAACAAGGGAGGACACCCCCCTTCCCTGTGCCAGAGCCCCCAGCCTCTGGTCAGGCTGCACCCTGCACCAGGCCCCTCTTGCAGGAGCAGCTCGTGCTGGGAGCAGCCCTGGCACCCCCAGAGTGCTGCAGGGTCAGAGGTGCTGGGCTCTCCCGCATAAGCCTAGCTCGACTGGCTGCCAGAACGACAGCCAGAGGAGGCGTGAGCCAGGGGCTGTCACCATAGTGTCACCATTTCCTACAGGTCACAGAGGAGAGGCCCAGGGACAGGGAAGGTCCTTCCCTGCTGCAGCCTGGAGTGGGAGGAGAGGGGCTGGGCACAGCTGGGCAGAAGTGCCAGCATGGCCAAGGAAAGCGCAGAGCTGAGCCTGTGGCGACACGGGGCACCGGGGCTCCTGCCACACCACAGAAGGCAGACAAGGTGTATCGTAGGGCCTGGTTTATTAGTGTCCGTGCAGCTGCTCCGACTACTGATCCACGTTCTTGACTCGCAGGATGACAGGCACCGAGGTGCAGGGGATCATGCCCAAGTCTGTGATGACCAGATCCACCAGGTCAGGCGGCGTCACGTCATAGACCAGGTTGAGGAGGCGCAAGGACTTGTTCTCTGCCCAGCCACCCAGCTGGGCCTGGCCCTTCCGGAGCACGATCAGGTCATCAGGGTCATCTGCAGAGAGATGAGCAGCTGGCGGGATGAGGGGGAGGGACAGCACCTCTCCATGCTGCCCTGCTGCCTGCCAGGCCCAACGGCGACCCTTCCTGTGAGTGGTGGCCCCTCAGCCAGGAAGGGGAATGGCAAGGCAGATCAGTCCGTCCTGGCCAGCAGCGGGAAGAGGGAGCAGGTCCCAGGTAGGAAGAAGGGGACAGAAGCCTTACCCAGCTCGTTGGAGACGAAAGAGTCCGTCTGCACGCGCTCGCAGAACTTGTAGGTCTCGCAGCACACCAGGACAGGCACGTTGTAGGCCTTGGAGACCAGCGCTATCTGGGACGTCCCCACCCGGGACATGACAGAGCCGTTGGCCAGGAGCGCATGGGCTCCCAGCAGCACTTTGGACACCTGTGAGGGAAGCGCAGGGATCTGTCAGCACCTTTTATCATGCTGCAGCTTCCCCCACGCCCTCCACCACGCTCGGCACAGCCCCGCTCTGCTCCTCACCTCAGGCAGCACGTAAGAAATGGCGTTGATCATCACATAGGTGCAGTGAATGCCCTTACGCACCAGCCGGCGCAGCGTCTCCCGGCCTTCCAGCCGCGGCCGGCTGTCCACTACGATCACACGGAAGGCCCGGCCCTTCTTCACGTGGGCATCGCACAGCGTGCGGTTCACGAGGGAAGAGCTGACGGACACCGGTTAGGAGGCTGCCCCATCCCACCAGGCCAGGCTCTCACCCGGCCCATGCGGCTGCCCCAGCCAGCCCGCGCTGATGCTGCACGCTAACAGCATTGCCCAGAAACGCAGCCCAGTGCCAGGAGACTTTCCTTGGTGCTGGCTCCTGTGCAGGACTCATCAGGTGCCGGCCCGGCAGGAGGTTTCCTGAGCGTTAGCCTGGGGTCTCGCCCAGGGGACGGCCCTGACAGGCGCCTGACGGCAGGGGCTGGCTGCCAGCAGCTGCTGCAGAGCAGGCACTGCCAGGCGCCAGCTGCCACAGCAGGTCCCTGGGCACATCCAGCCCAAACAGAGCAATGTCTCTCCTACCCAGGGTGGGAGTTGGCCTCCCACCGAGACCCTGATGGGCTAGTGCTGCCTGGAGACAAGTCCGGGCAGAGCTGACGTCCACCCTCACCATTACCCGCTTCCTGCCTCTTCCAGACACCCTCCTGCTACGCTCCCTGCCAGGGCCCCCTCTCCCTGTCTTTGCACAGGGAATCACCCCCTGGGACAAGTGATGTCTCAGCCCCCCCTGGAAGCAGCACTGACCTCCACCTGTCCGCCACCACAGCGAGGGAAACCCTCCAAACCACCCCTCCAAACCCTCTCCAAGTTTCCCTCTCATAACGCTCCAGGCCCACACTGGCCTCCTGCCCCTGCTCCTTCCTCCGCCAATCCCCCGGGAGGCACATCACATCTGGACCCTTTTGCCACAGCGGTCTCTGGCTCCTTTTCCCACCTCTATTTTCTGGGACACAGTCCCTCAAAGGAAGAACAAGCTTCCCTATTTTTGCTTCCTGACGTTTGACTTTGCTGCGGTTTGTTTAAAATGCCAGTAAACAGCCATGGCTGCTCTGTAAGTGCCCTGTATTGAAGAAGCAGTGAATCTGGGTTTCTTGAAACACTTAACTCTGGACACATGCAAACAGAGGACAGCGCTGAGCCCCGAACAGGAACAGCAAAGTCTCACGGACAAGCCTTCGGTACAGGCTTTGCTGAAGGCAATGGTTTTAGGCCTCTGCCAGGCACTTCTTGTTCCAGTCAAGGCATTGCCCACTGCTGTAACAGGCCAGCGGGTCTGGGAGTCTGGGTTAGTCGAAATGGCAGGCAGTGCAAACTCAGGCAATCACAAACTGCGTCTGAGGCGCTAACACAACTACATTAATCAGTATAGGCTGGTATAAGGCTACTTGATCAGAGCCTCCTGTTCGTCCCTCTAATGAGCCTAAGGGCTCCAGTGCTTCCAGCACCTAGCCTGTCCCCACGTGCGGAGAAATCAGAAACAACATCAGCAGGACACAGCCATCTGCACCGAGGCCCTCCAGGGACACCTGCTTGCAGCCAGGCCGGCCAACACCATCCACTGTGCTCCGCAGACACGGCTTAGCATTCCCCTTGCAGCTGCCCGGCAGAAAGTGCTCTGTCACCACCTCGTGATGCGAGCTCATCAGCCTGCCCATCTCCCAGGATGGGACAAGAGTCCTAATGAGCTCTCTGCTTTTTCTAAAGCACTAACAATACATCCACGTCCAGTTAGAAGTGCTGATCCCAGGGCCACGCTCTGCTCTGTCCTGACATGCTCATATATCCACTGTTCTTTCCTGCCCCGCTGGTCATAAACTTCTCCTTTGTGCCTTTATTTACCAGCCCCCCATCCCAGCCAAGTTCTGGCTGGCACCCCTTGACTGCCCCCTCCCTGCTGGTTTTATTTCTAGTTGCTGGACCCAGAGCCACAACCCCTCCCTCTCTCTTGGGCAACACTGTCCTTCCCACCCTTGAAAAACTGCTTTTGCAAGAGCTTCCCGTGTTCTCTCAACTGCTCCGTTTCCTTTTTCCACCCGCTGGCCTGGCTGCCCTGGCTCTCCTCTTACCATCCATACACCAGGATTACATCGTTGTCATTTATCTTCTCAAAGGCAGACCTTGAAATGGCTTCAGCTGCCAAAAGAATCTTCTCCCGCAGATATTTGTCGATAGTGTCCTGCAGCTTCTCCTTCGCCTGGGGAGACATTGCCATCACGTACAGCACGGCCTTGCCACACCGCAGACACTCTGTTGTCCCTTGCAGCCCGACAGGACTGCAGGCTCAGCTCTGCCTGCAAGCGGAGCGCCCTGCCCTACTCCCAACCAGTCTGTTTGCTGAATGGCACCTTCCCCTGGGACAGGGGCTCTGCAGGACACACAAGGCCACTCCTGTCCCAGCACAAGTCTCCCAGCAGACCATGGTGCCTCACCATGCACTCGAGTTGCCATCAGGCCCTCCCCAGCTCTGTCCATTATCTCCCCCACATCTCCGGGGTCAGTCGCTCTGGTCATCCCATGGAGATTTTACTGCTCAGACTTTCCAGCCTGACTCCTCTCAGCCCACTAGCCATGCAGCCTCAGGGGTCCTCCTGATGTATACCACCACCCTGCCCCTTGCTCCACAGCCAACGGGCTCCTGGGGAGCTTTTTGCACAGAACGTAGCTGAGCACTGAAAAAAATACATTCTTCTTCATCTGTGACTTTACTGATGCTGTCAAACAATGCTCTCACAGGCAGTCCTGGTGGGCCAGGTCAGCTCATGGTGCCCAGCTGCTGTGGCCTTCCTGCAGTGCACAGCACTAGCTGGACCAGCCACTAAAGAGTCACTTCTCGATGCAGGTGCAATGCTGGGTGCTGGCCAGGCCTGTGCTGCAGTGCTGCGTTCACTGACACCATGTGCGCCTGCTGCAGCTTCTCCCATTTTACATCCCTGCTCCTGACGTGCTCCAGTCCTACCAGCCCAGTGACACTGACAGCCCAGCATCTGCTGCGGCGCACCCCAGTCCCTTTGCGTGCTGCTGGGCTGTGCCTGCTGGCAGAGGGGGAGCAGGTCTGGCCACAGTCCCTGCCCAGGTCGTGGCTGGCAATGCTGATGGCCAAGTCTTGTAGCTTCGCTGCAGCACTGCTCCCAGTCTGCATCCCACCACCTCTCCGTGCTTAGCCTGTGCCAGGGCTGCCCCTCCACCCTGGTGCCTGCAGCCAGAGGGCTGGAGCCTGCTGCTGGTGTGAGGCCACTCACCTCCTCCTCTCTCAGGGTGTCGGGTAAGCATGAAATCTCCTTCTTGAGGAACTTAATGGCATTGCCCATGCTGGCTGAGAGGGGCCGGCACTGGTTCAGGAAGCTGCAGAGAGGAAATGGGCTTAGCTCCAGACCAGCCTGGAGGGCACGGACAGGAAGAGGGAGGATGCAGCTGAGCTAGGGATGGTGGGCAGGGAGGCAGAACCCAGAGCCCCAGGAAAGTCAGCCCAAGGTTGGGTGGACACCAACCCGGAGAGGCAACCGACGGACCACAATCAATGGAGCTTCAGTCCCTCTGCTCTGGTACCGGGAGCCCTCACCTGATGTGTGGCTTCAGTTTGGCCACCAGGTCCCGTGACAGCTCCTCGTTGGGGGGAGTTGAGTAATCCCGGATCAGCTGAGACAAGAAGGAAGACAGCATGAGTTCAGGGCACCTGCCCCTTCTGCCCAGGCACTGCAAGTGACCACCCTCGCTCAGGAGGCTGCAGACCAGGCACAAGCGTGTACCACACAGCTTGACACGCTTTCACAGGGAGGGCAAAGGGGTGCTCCAGGAACTCAAATCTGCAGCGTCAGAACAGGCTACCAGCAGGGCTCAGCCCTGGACATGGTCAGAAGGAAGAGGCTGAAGATGACTGAGCACAGATACAGCCCCAGTAGTCAGGAAGAGGAAGGGATACCTGCACCTGGTGGGCAGGGGTAGCTGCCTGGTGGGCATGGGTAGCTGCTCACATACCTGTTTGAAGACTTCCAGCAGGGCGATGCAACGGGCATTGGAGCCATTGATGATGCCCTGGGAGTACTGGAGGCCAAGGCGCACCACAGCTGGGTGAATCACCGTGGAGGGGATGCTGCAGGGACAAACGTGAGAAAGCTGTCAGCACTGGCCCTCTACAGCCCAGGAACAACCAACCCATTGCCAGGCTCCCAGCCAAACAACTTGAGGGATGGCCCAAGAAGAGAGCTGCCAGTACGGCTCCTACTTGCTCTGTGACCTAAGGAGTCAGGCTAACCCCATAGCCCCTTCTCCTGTGGCCCTGCACTGCCCGAGGGCAGCTCTCCTCACCCCACAGGCAGGACATCCAGCTGCCCCTGTCGCCGCTCCTTAAAGCAAGCAAAGGGGTCCCCCTCCACCCCATCAAGCCTATCCCACACGCAGGACCAGGACACCCCTTCACTAGGGCCATTTTGCAGCCAGGCCAGCCAAAGCAGAGCCAAATGATTGCCAGGGGCCTGGGCTGGGGAGGCCACATACCTCATCTGCTGTGTCAGTGGCTTCTTCCGGCTGTACTGGTGCAAGTGGGAGAACAGGTTGACCTTGGTGCCATAGTCCTGCCTCAGAGGTACCTGTAGCCAGTCAGTGTTGATGATGGCTTACCCAAGGCCGCCATACAGCCCTGCTCACTCCAGCACCACCAGTCACACCCAGCACCCACTCGTGGCACACCAGAGAGCAGGCTCTAGTCCCACCATGCATGCAGCCTGACCCCACCGCACACACCACAGCACGGCTGTACATTGCATGTACATTGCAATGCTGTACATTGCAGCCCGTTACCCAGCCCTCCTCCTACCTGCTGCCGCTCCAGCTTCTTGGCCAGTTTTCTCTGGGCAGCAGGGTCATCCACCTGCACGTGCTCCGGCAGCCGCTTTACCACTGTGAGGATAGCGGGAAGGGCAGTGTGAGGTGGTACCGGCCTGATGCACCCCCCAGCCCAGACATATTGCCTCAAGACTCAGGAAACGCACAGCAGGGCAGCGCCCAGGGCACCATGGAAGGATCGGATGGGCAGCTCCTGCAGGCGCCCACCCCAGCCCCCTCCCTCCCTGCTCACTCACCCACCCTCTGCACCCTCTGGTGATGACAGCTTTACCGGATTGAGGCTCAGTGGGGGTCAGCCTGGGCTTGGCTGCTGTGGCTGCCTGGCTCAGCTCTGCTTTCTTGGCCTGCTTCTGGGCCCGCTCAGCCTCCTGCTTGGCCCGCCGCTCTGCTCGCAGCTCAGCTTTGCTCTTGCCCCCTGTGGGCTTCTCACCATCGTTGGGGCCATCGGCCAAGGCTGGGAGGGACGTGGGGTGAGCAGCCACTGCAAGAGATGGAAGGGGAAATCTGTGCCCAGATTCCCTGGTGCCTCCGTCACCAGGAGATGTAGCCCAGTATGTGGGGCAGCCCATGGGAGGGAGATGCTCCTCTGTGCAAGGGTCTGCCCTTGGAGGGGCAAGTGGGACTAAGGTCCACATTCTCCAGCACCTTGCCACCCGCACGCAGCCAACATGGGGACCACCAGGCCAGCGCTGTATTCATGTGGGGAGGGGACTGGCCTCTCTAGGTCTCAGTCCCTGCAAGATGCAGGCACTCGAGGTTCCAGGACTCAGATGTAGAGAGGTGGGACACCCCAGAGGTCCCATCGCGGCCTCTCCTAATCAGAGGATGCTCCTGACTCAGGGCTGCTCCAGCCCGAGGGGCGTTCCCAGCCCGGGAGACCACCGGGGCCTCGCCACGGGGCCGTCCCTGTTCGAGGTGCTGGGGAGGTCTGCCGCGGGGCTCTCCAGGCTCGGGGGCTGCCTCGGGGGAAAGGAGGTCCTCACCCCGGGGCTGCCCTGGGTCGGAGGGCGTCCCCAGCTCCGGAGGCTCGGCCGCCGGCTCCTTCTCGCTCCTCTTCTTCTTCTTCTGCTGCTTCTTCTCCTTCCGCAGCTGCAGCTTCTCCTCCCGGGAGAGCTCCGGGGCCTGCGGGCACAGACCGTCAGGCAGCCCCCGTCCCCCATGCCAGCCCCCGGCCCGGCCCCCGGCCCCCCGCCGGTCCCCGGCCCTGCTCACCTGCGGTCCCGCCGGCACCGGCGCGGCTCCTTCGGGGCCCGCACCTGGAAAGAGGGAAGCGTGAGAGGGGACGGGAGCGGGGCCGGGCGCGGCCGGCGCCGGCTGCGGTGTCCGGGGAGAGGCCGGAGGGGGGAGGCCGGGTGGGTGTCGAGCAGCTGGGCGGGAGCGGGACCCCAGCGGTGCCGCGGGGCGGGTCCCGCCGCCCACCGGGGGCCCGTCCCGTCCCGTCCCGGCGCGGCCCCGCACTCACCGCCCGGCGCGGCCCGCTCCGCCATGGCGCCTGCCCGGCCGCCCACAGCGCCCCCTGCCGGCCGGAGGGCGGTGCTGCCCGCAGGCTCTGTGTGACCTGTCGTGACGTCAGCGGCGCTCTACATGACGCGCAGTGACGCCACTCCGTGGCGGGGTGGGGGCCGTTCCCCTTCCCGCGGTGTCCCTCCCCGCGACGCCCGCTCCCGCGGAGCCCCGGGCCCTCCCCGCCCGCCGGCGGGCGGCCCAGCGCCCTGGGCCCTGCTCCCCCGGGCTCCGTCCCGCTCCGGGCCCGCGCTCAGCACCGGCCGCGGCGGGGCAGGGCTGCGGCACGGCTGGGTGTCGCTGGGACCCTGCCGGGCGCCCCGGCGGGGGCCCGCACTGGGCACGGGTCTGCCCCGGGGGCGGTCACCGGGACGGCCAGGCCCCGCCGCCGGGGACGGTGCGGCTCCTCGCCGGCTCGCCCCAGCGCCGGGCCTGCCGGCGCTGGAGCGGAGCGGGTCGGGGCGGAGTGGGGCGGGGCGGGGCGGGGCGGGCGACCGGACCGGCCCCGGCGGGCGGTTCCGCCGGCCGCGCCATCGCGGGGGCCCCGCGGGGCGGCGCCGGGGAGCGCCCGGCCCGACATGGCGGCGCGCGGCAGGTAGCGGGGGCGCGCGACCCGGCCCGGCCCGGCCCGGCCCCGCCATGCACTTCTCCATCCCCGAGACCGAGACCCGCGCCGGCGACGGCGGCGCCGCCTACGTGGTGAGCGGGGCCGGCGCGGAGCGGAGCTGTCCCGCGATGCGGAGCGGGGCGGGGCGGCCCCGCGGCCCGGTTACGGCGGGCCCCGCGGCGGCAGCGGCCGGCGGGGCCTAGTCCGGGTCCGCCGTCCCGGGGCGGGCGCTGCCCCCGCCCCGCCCGCCCGGTGGGACCGTGCGGGCCCGCAGCCCCGGCGGCGGTCGCGGGCGGCCTGGGCAGGCCGGGATCGGCACTGGGGCCGGGTGAGGCGGACAGCCCCGGCCGGTCGTCCGCCACCCCCAGCCGGCGCCACGCTTCCGGGCCGGGCGGGCGTCGGGCTGCGCCGCGGGGCCGGGCCCTGCGGCCCAGGCTGGCCCCCGGCGGGCTCAGGGGTTCCCTGGGGTGCGGCCTCGCGGGCGCCCGGACCCGGCCCTGCGCCGGGGGGCGGCTGGGCCGGTGTGCTGCGGGCGCGGGGAGGACAGCGGGCAGGGGCCCCGTCCCCTGGCCCGCCAGCCCGTCCCTCTGTCCCGGCTTCCTGTTTTGCTCGGCGCGCCGTGAACGCCCTCCGGCTTGGCAGCTGCTCCAGGAGCGGGTCCCCAGGGCGCTCGGAGGGACGCTGCTGCGGCGCGGTGGCCCGACGGCTCCCTGGGTGCCAAGAGCCCCCTCCCCGGCGGGGCCGGCAGCGGCAGCGCTGCCTGCAGAGTGGGGTCTCGCTGCGTGGGGGTGGCGGTGCGGCCGCAGGGCCTGGGTCCGGGCCTGCGCTCCCCTCTGCTCCCAGCTCCGGGCGAGGGCAGGCAGCTCTGGGCTCCACAGCCCCTTCGGCTCCGGCCCTGCAGGAAGCTCTGTGCTCCGGGCAGCCCGCTCCTCCACGCCTGCTGCCATGGGGACCCCTTGCCTGCTCCCTTTGCTGAGATCCGTCTCTGGGGGATCTCCCTGGTCCTCTCAGAAGCATAAGGCGGTGTGTCAGGGACACGATGGCAGTTGTGAGCTGCGGGAAGGACTGTGAAAGGACCTGGCGATCCACAGGCAGCTGCTGTCGCACTCGCAGGGCCTCCGGCTCGCAGGGCCGGAGAAACAAGCGCCCCAAGGCATGTTCGGTCTTGTGCCTCCGCCTGCACTTTGCCCTCAGGTGCCGTGATGGCTCCTTGGACGGGGGAAGACCTTGTCTCCAGTGTCAGAGGAGAGCTGGTTTGCAGCCCTGGGCGTGAGTGCTGCCTGGGACACCCAGCACCCATCGTGGTCTCCTGGGCCCTCTGCGGGGACCCTGAGCAACAGGGCTGTTGCCTTTGTGTTGGAAGATGGTCTGAGAAGCCAGTGTGAGATCCAGTGTGTGCAGGGCCAGCATGGCCTGGACAGGTGCCTCCGCTGACCCCAGGCAGCCCCAGCTTTCAGGGGCAGGAGGACACTTGGGACTTCCAGTGAGCAAAGCTGCTGTGGGAGGTACTTGCCCCGCAGGCTGTGATTGCTGGCTGGAAGCATGTCTCCAGCCCCCGCGGAGGGGGGAGAGACACCCCCAAACACCATTCTGGGGATGGAACAGAGGGGACAGCGCTGTCCCCTGGGAGGATGCTGCCTGCAGCAAGGTGCCAGGGAGCTGGGCGTGGAGTTGCTGGGCCCTGTGTGCTGTGAAGCCGTAGCCGTGCTCTGCCTGCGGCATCAGTGGGGAGCTGAGCCAGGGTGGGGGTGCAGGGCAGAGGAGGCACTGGGGGCAGCTGCCAGGGTCCAGCTCCGTCGTGTTGTAGAAGTTGTTAGTCAAAAATTAGGACTAGCATGTGTAATTTCCACAATAGTGGGATCCCCTGCAGCAGGAGCAGTCACCTCCCTGTCTCTGTAGGACTCCTCACGAGCTGTGGGGCGGGTGAGCCCCAGCTGGGCTGGTGCCTGCTGCGGTAGAACTGTCTCAGAGGGGTTCCAGCCTCTCCTCTGGCCTGGGGAGAATGGGGTAGGGGCATATCCTGCTGAGCTCTCTGCAGCATCCCTTACGCTTTTACGCAGCCAGTGCCCCAGTAGTGCTGGGGTCATGTTGTGGTGGCCTCAGGGCGGGCAGGCAGCACACAAGGAAGGAATCGCCTTCCCTGTGGCGAGGGCTGGCTGTGGCCATGCACCCCAAGAGGCGGTGGAGCAAGCCCAGGCCCGCAGCCTTTGGCTGTGGGGATGTCCCGGCCATGCAGCTCTCTGCGGCTCTCTGCTGTCCTGAGCGCAGCCCGAGTCACTGTGCTGCCTGCTGCATCGCTGTGCTTGCTGTTCTGAATGTGTCGTGGGGCCTGCAAAATGGAGAGCAGCCGCTGGCTGTGTCCTCTCCTCGCTGCGGGGAGCGCGGAGGGGTGTCCTTGCCCGCTGACTTGGGGACGCCCATGTCCACAGGGCTGCAGCGTGGCTCCGTACTCTCCCCGTGGCTGGGCAGCTTCAGGGTTACACCTTCCTAGCATCCATCGGACACATCCCTTGGATGCGCTTGTGCTTCCTGAGCAGTTTTGACCATATCCACTGGGCTGCAGGTCTGCACCGATGCTAACGTGTCTCCAGAGGAGGAGCACACAGAAACCTCTCAGTGCTGTTATTGTATTTTACCTGTGCGAGTCCTGGGTGTTTGATCCATCCTCACTTGCTAATGCGTAGTCCTTGACTGCTGACAGCAGCCCCTCCTGGTCCTGGCTGTGCTGGGGGCCATGGCTGTGCCTGCCTGGGGCTGCTGGTTGCATGTGTTGGCCTCCATGGGCAGCCTTGGGGTGCGTGGGCCTTGCCCTTCTCCAGGCTGCTGGGGGTGCTGCCCCCGAGAGCTGGAGAGGGCCCCGGCCCCGCGAGGGAAGTGCTGCGGAACTGTGTGCTCTGGGGCAGCGCCTGGAGGCGGTCCAGGCGGCGGGTGGCAAGCTGCCGGGATCAGTGCCTCCGGGCTGGGGCCGGTGCCTGCAAGGCAAACCCAGCTCCCCCAGCAGTGCCCAGCCCAGCGTGGGGCACGTGAGGGTGCCAGGTGGGTCCTGGCTCTTCCTGGGGCAGGGGCTGAGAGCTGCTGACAGGAGGGGAGGGCTGGGGGTGCCCCATCTGCCCCTTGGCAGGGTCCTCAGGAGCATCGTCTCTTCCTGGGCTGTGGCAGGGCTGGGCCCTGCAGGGGCTTCTCCCTGGGGTGGTCCATGTGCCCCAAACAGGGCAGACCCCAGGGCCCCTCCATGTGGCGGGTGTTGGGATCTGACTGGCGTCTCTCCCTGCAGGCCTACAACATCCACGTGAATGGGGTGTTGCACTGCCGAGTGCGTTACAGCCAGCTCCTGGGGCTGCACGAGCAGGTAGGGAGCCGTTCCCAGCGGCGTGGGAGCTGCTGCCTACTGGTGCCCGCTGTGCTCCTGGTGGGCAGGGTGCTGGCCCTGCGGGCTACCGTCAAGTGCTGCAGGAAGGCACCGTGCGCTGATGGAGAGCCAGAACATTGGGCACTGAGTGGGCTGCCGGCAGGCGTGTGCTGCCCAGTGCTGCCTGTGCGCCAGCCAGGATGTAGTTTTCTGTTCCTTGGCATTGGGTGCAGGCCTCCTCTCCTGCTCTGTGATGTCCTGGCTGGGTTCTTGCAAACTGCTGGCTGCCCATTTGGATGAGGAACGCTGGCGAGCTCTCTGCTTCCCTTGCCAGGGCCCTGGAAATCAGCTGGGGAGGGGGGTCAGAGCAGCCACCATCTCCCTGGAGGCTCTCGCAGCACTCTGCTCTCTTCCCAGTTAAGGAAAGAGTATGGCGCTAATGTGGTCCCAGCCTTTCCCCCGAAGAAGATCTTCACGCTCACCCCGGCAGAGGTAGAGCAACGTCGGGAACAGCTGGAGAAATACATGCAGGCTGGTAAGCTGGGTCTGCCCCGTGCTGCAGCTCAGGGCCGGCTGCCCCCCACTTGGTCGCTCAGGGCACTGGGGCACTGCCCGCATCTTCCTCGCCACACTGCTCCATTTGCCGTGGTCCATCTTGATACTCCCAGTCTTGCTCTGGTATTAGCTGGCCTTGTCCACTGGATATCAGCTCTTCCATCCCAACCCCTTCCCCTTCCCTGCGCTGGCAGAGGTGGAGACCTGCTGGTGCCTCCACCTGCGGGGCGTCCGTGGATGCCCATGTGCACACCCTACACGCAGCGCATGCTTAGTCTGGGTGCAAACTCTGAGGGGCCGCAGAGTGGATGGGCATTGGTGTGGGTCCCTGCCCCTTCCCACATAAGGCTTGACTCCTTGCTCATCTTCCACCCCCAGTGCGGCAGGACCCGACGCTGGGAGGCAGCGAGACCTTCAACAGCTTCCTGCGCAAGGCCCAGCAGGTGAGGGGGCAGGAGCCGCTGGATGTGGTGGGCTCCTGGGGCAGCCTGCGCGGGGGTGAGTGCCGACCACGGGGGCTGGGCGGTGCGTGCCGGGGCACTCGGACTGCGGGGCAGTCTGAGCGGCGTGAAGGTCGTCGGCAGTGGAGGGGCCGGGGTGCCAATCCTGTTTCTTTCTCCAGGAGACGCAGCAGATACCTACAGAAGAGGTGGTGCTGGAAGTGCTGCTCTCCAACGGCCAGAAGGTCAAGGTCACCATCCTTACCTCGGACCAGACAGAGGATGTCCTTGAGGTGCCAAAGCTCTTGTGCTGGGCAGGACTAGCTCCTCCTGCTGAGTTCTGTGTTTTCCCACACGTGCCCCCTGGCCCTCCCTGCCATGTCCCTGTGCCAGAGCAGGGTTCTCTTGGGGGGCTGAAGAGCAGTGGAGCTGGAAGGGGTGTGCTGATGTGCTTGTGCCCCTCTCTGGGCCCAGACTGATGTCGGGAGGCCCCCAGCTGTTTCATGGTGGCAGTGATCCCCCCGGGCCCCACTTGTCCACTTGCCCACCCTGCCCTGGCCCCCAGCGCAGCTGAGATGCTGCCCTCCTGCTGTTGGGCGGCCCCAGAACGCACAGAGGCTGGATCCTGTCGCGGGGTAAGGACGTGGAAGTGCTGCCTCTCTGCGGGAAGTGATGACCTCCTGCTCTCGCTCCCAGGCTGTGGCCTCTAAGTTGGATCTGCCAGATGACCTGGTCGGCTACTTCAGCCTCTTCCTAGTGAGAGAGACCAAGGACGGAGCTTTCTCCTGTGAGTAGAGCACGCTGGAGCCCCACGAGGGCTGGGGTGGGACGTCTGCCCTGCGCCCTGCCCCGGAGCGAGAGCTGTGTGCTTGGACCAGCTGGCCCTGCCCTGGCTGGCGGGGATCCAGTGGGGTCCTGCTGCCCCGAGCCACTGCTGAGCTGCTGTTTCCCTGCAGTCGTGCGGAAGCTGCAGGAGTTTGAGCTGCCTTATGTGTCCGTCACCAGCCTGCACAACCCCGAGTTCAGGATCATCCTGCGCAAGAGGTGAGCGGCAGGGCCGGAGGGGCAGCAACTGCTGGAGCAGAGGGGTGGTATCCGGGGCTCCCTGCTCTGTAGAGGGACCCTTCCCCTCCTGCCATTGCCACCTGCCCGCGGGGTGCTTTGGCCCCCAGGAACACACCTGGGTGTCCCCCCGGCCATGACACCGGGGGCTGGGCTGCCCTGCTGGGCTTGATCCCTGTTTCTGCTTTCCCGGACATGGCCCTTCCCACCTCTGGCAGCTGCTTGAGAGGGGGAGTGGAGCATGGCAACTGACAGCTACTGGGGGAGCTGGCCAGAGAGCCAGCCCAGCACCTTGTCCCAGCGTGGAGAGTTTTTCTCCCCACCACTGTTAGGAGCTGGGGAATAGGTTGACCCATATGGTTCCCTTCTAGCTACTGGGACTCCTCCTATGACGACGATGTAATGGAGCATCGTGTGGGATTGAACTTGCTGTATGCACAGGTGAGGGTCAGTGTGGCCCAGCCAGGTGAGGAGGGGCACCACACCCCTCAGCCACGGCTGTGCTGGGTCTCAGGTGGCTCTGGGCCGAGCTGCTCATCAGCCTCTGCTTCTTGGTAGACGGTGTCGGACATTGAGCATGGATGGATCCTTGTCAACAAGGAACAGCACCGGCAGCTGAAGTCCCTGCAGGAAAAAGTCTCCAAGAAGGAGGTAGGGGAGGGCATGACACCAGACCGGCACAGCTCCCATGTGAACGTGTGGTTCACTGAGTTTGTTGCCTGTTCCTGGCCCGGGAGGCGTGGCGGGAGGGTGGCCGTCTGTGCTGAGTTTCCCTGGCTCTGCCTGCAGTTCATCCGCCTGGCGCAGACCCTGAAGTACTACGGCTATCTCAAGTTTGACCCCTGCGTCACTGACTTCCCTGAGAAGGGATGCCACGTCGTCGTCAGTGCTGGCAACAACGAGCTCAACTTCCAGGTGCGGCTACCGAGCGAGCAGATCAAGGAAGGCAGCTTCAAGGTCACACGCATGCGGTGCTGGCGGGTCACGTCCTCGGTGAGTGCCACTTGCCTGCGGGTCCCTGGGGAGCAGGGAGGGCTCTGTGGGGTCTGGTGGGACCCAGCTGTGCCAGGCTGCTCTGGCAGCTCTCCCCAGGAAAAGTGCTGGCTGTGTTGCCTGCTTCCAGCCCAGCTGGCTTGGGGAGGGTCCCAGTCATGCTTTGAGGCTGAGGAGGTCATCGGTGTGAGGACATTTGAGGGGGCTGCTGCTGCGAGGGGAGCTGACGGTGGTGGAAGGCCAGTGGGAGCTGGGCAGAGTGCCCAGCACCCAGCTGGGGGCTGCCCCCTGTCAGCACAGGGGCCTGGGAAGCTGGCCGCTTTCCCTCCGGAGGCTCCCAGCCTCAGCATGTGCCCTTGCAGGTGCCGATGAGCAATGGTCCCTCGGGGAGCAGCCCGGGCAAGTCCGAGGTGAAGCTGGAGTTGGCTTTCGAGTATCTAATGAGCAAGGACCGGCTGCAGTGGGTCACCATCACCAGTCCACAGGTAGGGCTGCCTGCGTACCAGGCCAGCGGTGGACAAGGACAGGAGCGAGGTGGCGGTCTGGGCTCAGTGTGGTATGTTGGGAAGGCCATGGGGTGCATGGAGCATTGTGACACCTCTCCCCTGCAGGCCATCATGCTGAGCATCTGCCTGCAGTCCATGGTGGACGAGCTGATGGTGAAAAAGTCTGGAGGCAGCATCCGCAAGGTGAGGGTTGGAGATGGATGTTGTCTCTGGGGTGGGATCCCATCCTGCCCGTGACTCCCAGGGTCTAGGCTGGGCCCTGCTTGCTCTCCTCAGGATGGGGCCAGCTGAAGGATCCCCAGGGGCCATCTTAGCCTCTGGAGCTGCCCATGGGGACCCTGCCGCTGAGCTGAGCTCCCCCCCTGCAGATGTTTCGCCGGCGGGTGAACGGGGCCCTGCGGCGCTCGGACAGCCAGCAAGCTGTGAAATCACCCCCGCTGCTGGTGAGTGGGACCCTGCAGCCCTTGTAGGGGAGACAAGCACGACCATGGGCTTCACTGTGTGTCGGGTACAAGAGCCCACCGCCCATCAGAGGTGCCACTCTGCCCTTGGCAGGGCTGGCAGCACGGAGGGCCAGGGCAAGCCCTGAGGACAGCAGGGCTGCGGTGCCCCACTCCCATAGTCCTGGGAAGAGAAAGGGGTCCTGGACCCATACCCAGGAGTCGGACTCCTCGGGGGATGGAAGCAATGGTGGCCTGGCCTTGCCCTGGGAGGGCGAGTGGTGGCCGAGGGCAGTGTTGGGAAGGGTGGGTGGCGCGTCCCGCCGCCTCAGCGCTGCCTGATGGTGTTGTCCCCGCAGGACTCGCCCGACGCCTCCCGGGAGCCGATGGCCAAACTCTCGGTGAGTTGTGCGTGGGCGCACCGTCACTGTCACCCTTGGACTGAGTGGGGGGGTGTGGGAGTCCTCCCTAACGTCTCCCCTCTCCACAGAGCAAGCTCACCTCTGTCAGCCTGCGAGGGATGAGCCACTCCAGCTCTGCTAACGATGTGGGCGCTAACGACTTCCATGGCAATTATGCCTTTGAGGGCATTGGCGATGAAGATCTGTAGTGCCCCCCTTCCTAGGACAGCACCGGCCCGAGGGCCTTCGCTGAGGAATGTATGACCTGCAGACAGGTTGCAATCAACGTGCCTCTCACCTGCTACATCCACCTTCCCCTGCTCCCCCGGGCTGGGGAGCTCAGCCCCAGCCCACCGTTGCCTTCGGGGTGGGGGCAGCTGAACTCCTCCTGCTGCTGGCTCCAGCTGGGAGAGGGCTTGTTCCAAGGGGAGCACCAGCCCAACCTGAGCAGCGTGCCCAGGCCGAGCCCTGGAGCAGTGTCATGGAGCCTGGCCCAGCGCGGGGGGCAGAGCTGCTCCTTCCCCAGCCGGGAGGGCCTGGCCCGAGCGCCCAACTGCGCAGGAGGGCAGCTGCCCTGGGTGGCTGGGGCAGCAGCTTGGTGGCAGCAAGCGGCCCTCCTGAGGCTCCATAATGCCAAATTAGTGTTTAGGTTTCTGCTCAGAGAGAGACTGCAGTAAACTGTCTCCAGGGGGCTCTGCGCAGAGCCCCCTCTCTAACCCGCTCATAGACTCCAGCATAATCTAGGCTTGTAACCACGTATCTCCTGCTGCTCAGACCAACCAGAGCATTAATGGACAGTAACCGATGTTTACACACTGCAATGATGATTAAAATGGATCCTGATTGGTACTGGGCTGTCTGTTGGGGGGTGGCCACTGTCCCTCCCTTCCCTGCACACCTTGCCAGTCCCCTGCTGTCCTCTCCTGAAGCAGAACAAGGCCCCCAGGGAGAATAGCAGATAACAAAATTGACTGTTTAATGCTTTTATACACAATATAAATTACACTGACAGGCATGGCCACAGCCATGGAACCAGTCCTGTTTCCCCCTTCCCCCTTTTCCCCAAACTCCGGCAGAGGAAGGCTCCGACAGGCAGGAACAGGCAGGAACTGCCCCCAGGGTGCCTGGGGGCATGGCACCACCGCTGCTGGGGCAGGCATCTGAGCCGCCAGTTGTGGCTTCACTCTGCCTGGGCAGGATAGGGCTGCTGGAGACCCCCGGCACACCCGTGGGCCCTGTGTAAGGCAGCCCTGAGCCCCCGTGGAGTCTGCTGTCTGTCCCTCCCCCAGGGAGGGCAGGGGCCGCAGCCGGCAAGTAGCTGGGGTGCCCCAGGGCTGAGGCACCGCAGGCCTGACGCAGGGCCAAGTCCCTGCAGCTGGGCTAAGTGCTGTCTCAGGGCAGGGCCGAGCCCACGGCTGGAGGGGCCAGGAGGGCTTTGGCATTGCGTGGGTTTACCCAGCTCTCGGCCGTGTGGCCATGGATCTTCTGGTGGCGCTTGTAGTTGTCCCAGTGGCCAGTGGTGTAGGGGCAGTCCCGGCACTGGAAGGGCTTCTCGCCCGTGTGCCGCAGCATGTGCCGCTTCAGGTTCATGCTCTGGTTGCAGCTGTAGCTGCAGAGGCTGCACTGGAAGGGCTTGTCACCCGAGTGGATGCGCCCGTGACGCTTGAGGTTGGCCAGGTTGCCGCAGGCGTAGTCGCAGAGCTGGCACTTGTAGGGCTTCTCGCCCGTGTGCACTCGCTGGTGCCGCTTCAGGTTGTCGAGGTGGGCGGAGGCATAGGGACAGAGCGGGCAGACAAACGGCTTCTCCCCACTGTGCGTCTTCATGTGCCGCGCCAAGTGGTTGGGGTAGTGGGTGACGAAGGGGCAGAGGCTGCAGGCAAAGCCTTTGTCCCCGGTGCCCTTGCGGGGGCTGGCGCCCGGCTCAGTGCCCAGCACCGCCAGGCTGCAGCGCCCGCAGACCTGCTCAGCCAGGCCCTCATCCTGCGCGAACCCGTCGTCCAGCACCAGCCCGCACATGCGGCATGTGAAGGGGAAGAGCAGCTCGGGCAGCGCGGCTGCCTCCTCGCCCCGCAGCCGAGCGCAGCCGGGCAGGAAGGGGCCGCTGCCACTGCCCACGTGCAGGCTCAGCTCCGGCAGCAGCGGCTCTGTGGGACAAAAACAAGCAGGGCTGTAAGCGGGGCAGTGCAGCGCTGGCAGGGTTCAGCTCCACAAGGAACCCTGGGCTCGGGAGCAACGGTGCCCTGGCTGAGACTGGTGGCACATGGCGCCAGGCCTGGCATGGGTCAATGGCAGGACATGCGCCTTGCCCCTTCCCCCGCCCCAGGGCTGTGCCATGGGGCTCCCCCCCAGCAGCTCTCGCCTGCACCCCCCACTTTTACCTGGGTCCTTGTCCCGCCGGTGTGGCCCCTCGCCTTCGGGCAGGCGGTGGCTGAGCATGTGCCGCTTCAGGTTGCGGCTCTGGTTGCAGCGATAGTCGCAGGCGGCACACTGGAAGGGCTTGTCCTGGCTGTGGACCCGTTCATGGCGTTTGAGGTTGCCCAGGCTGCTGCAGGCGAAGCTGCAGCACGTGCAGCGGTAGGGCTTCTCCCCCGTGTGCGTGCGCAGGTGTCGGGTCAGGTTCACCAGCTGGGCAGAGGCGTAGGCACACTGCGGGCACGCGAACGGCTTCTCCCCGTTGTGAGTCTTCATGTGGCGCTTGAGGTGGCTGGAGTAGTGGGAGGCGAAGGGGCAGAGCTGGCAGGAGTACACGATGCGCTGGCTGCGGCCCCCCTCGGCGCCGGCACACTGCAGGCAGCTCTGCCCCAGGCTGGCAGCCAGCTGCAGCCCGCACTGGCGGCAGGGCAGCGCTGCGGGGCCGGGCTCCCCGCCCTCCTCGGGGTCGCTCTCCACACTGAGCTGCTGGTACCCAGAGGAGCAGTCGTCGTCGCTCAGGGCATACGCCGGGATGGCGATCTTCCCCACCAGGGTGTCTGCTGAGAAGACCGTGGGGATGGGACGGTGTCAGCCCAGCTGGCCCAGGCACAGCCCCTCCGCTTGTGCCACCAGTTCCAGCAGGGCCCATCGCAAGGAGGGGACCACAGCCAGAAGGGGCCAGGCAGCTGCACCCGTCCTAGCAGCACCCAGGAGCCTGCAGGAGCCTACCACCTGTGCACAGCCTCATGGCCACGACACGCCCCGACACCTTGCTGCAGGGCCTGTTCTAGGCACCTCGGGAAACCCTGTCACCTCCACCCTGCCCGTGGCCAGACCACCGGCACCAGGAGGGGTGGGCGGTGAGGGGCACGGGGGCAGGTCGAGCATCCACCGGCACTGCCAGCCCCAGCTGGTAGGAAGCAGCGGTGGTGAGAAGGTGTTGAGTGCAGCCTGACCCAGGCAGGAGGGCTGGGTGCCCATAAAGCTTGCTCCAGGCCCCCCCTCACTGTGCTGCTGCCCCAGCCCCAGCGACGGCAGCTGGTCCTGCTCCCGCAGCCGACACTATGGGGCTCCAACACCAGCCCCCCTCCATCACGCAGGAAAACAGACCTTCCCCAGCCCCATGCAGTGCCGCTGTCCCATGGCACTGGAGGGAAGTCTGTGCCTGCTGCTGTCACGTGGCAGCGGAGGGAAGTTTGTGCCAGGCTCTCAGAGGGCACTTCTACTTCCTGGCTGGGCACAGACCCATCCTCCTGCAGCCCCTGGGGTAGCACCTGTGCCCCAGGAAGGGATGACAGGAGCAGAGCCCACTGCCCTGCAGCCGCCTCAGGCTGGCCTGCTGGCCCCATGGCCCAGATGTGCCCCCAAGCTGGTGCTCGGAGCCGGAAGGGCAGCGACACGCAGCTGAAGCATTGCCACTACCAGCCTCAAGCCATGCCCAGCTGTGCCGGTGCTGGGCCTGACCTGGAGCCCTGGGGTCTGCGAGACCCAACAGATGCCCACAGCCCGGGGAAGCAGCCTGGGCCGTCCCCTTCGCTACTGCCCACCCGGCTGGGTCCAGCTCCCACAGCCCCAGGCAGGCAGAGGGGTGAGGCTGCTCCCACGCTGCAGGATGGGGCAGCCCCTCCAGCCTCCAGTCCCCTTTCACAAGCACTGCCTGAAGCGCAGACGCCAGAAAGGGGCATCCTGCACGGGCCTGGCTATTGCAGGGGGAAGCCTCGACCCCGCCTCAAGCCCCACACTGAGGGACTCCCCTGCCTCCTCAGCTCAGGCCCACAGTCCAGCAGTGCCACAGCATCCCTGGAGCACTGTCCCCTAAGAGCAGCTGTGTCAGTGCTGCCCAGATGGGACAGCACAACCACGAGGATGTGGCCAGTGATGGCTCTCCTGACCTCCTCAGTGGGCCCTGAGGTGCCTGGTCCTGCTCCCCAGCTGGGGCTGGCGGCCGAGAGCAGGAAGGAAGGTATTTCTGATGGCAGAAGGTCTGCTGAGAGGGTGGCTTTCAGCCCTCGCAGCGTCCGGCTCCCAGAGCTGCTGAGCAGGCTTTGTCCCAGCGCTGGGACAGGCTGTGGGGAAGCGCAGCCCTCGGAACAGAACCCCATCAGCCAGGCAGCTGGGACTGTGCCTCGGCACGAGAGCAGGAGCTGCTGGCACGGCCCAGTGCGGCTGCCAAGTGTGCGGACCGGAGCACAGCCCTTGCAGACAGCGAGGGGACAGAGCCACAGGGGTCGGGCAGTCCGTGCCCCCCTCCTCTCGCCATTGAGCATGTCCCCACATTATTCACCGCTCACCATCGAGGGCAGTGATGCTCCCACTGGTCCTCGTGAGGCACCTTAATGGACCTGGAGCAGCAGTCGCTCCTCTGGCTGCCTTGCGCTGCAGGCTGACCTGGAGCCCGGTGTGCTGCCGACTGGGCAGGCGCTGGCTGGCCGCACAAAGGGGCTGGGGGCCCGTGGGGCAGGCAAGTGGCAGGGAGCAGAGGCTGGTGGAGACACAGCCCTGGCCCAGCTCCCCACACCCCATGCAATACGAGGGACAGTAGTAGGGCAGGACCCCCCAGGGCTGAGGCCCCAGCTCCCGGATGGGCAGCAAAGCCCTGCCCCAGGGGCTCGGGGAAGTGGGGGCTCCTGGGCAGAGCAGTGCGGCGGCTCTGGGAATGAGTCTGGTGGCGGCGGGGGAGCCTGCCGGCCCCGGTGCCCCCGCGGCCCCAGACCAACCGTGAGGGCGTGACGTGCCTGGGGGGCCTTAACGGGAGGGAGCGCTCGGGGGGGCCAGTACCAGGAATCGGTGCCGGGTGGGCAGAGACCACCAGCGCGGGCCCCTGCCGGGGGACGGGGCCTCACCCCGCGCGAGGCGATCCGGGAAGGGGAACGCTCCCGGGGACGGAGCAGCCCCCGGGCGGGACCGCTCCCGGGGAGGGCACCTGCCGGATGGGCCCAAGCGCGGGGGCCGGTACCGGCAGGGCCGGGCCGCGTCCCCGCCCGGCGGCGCTCCCGGAGCGGGGCCGCCCAGGACGGCCGTCCCCGCGGGGCGCCGCTGCCGGGCCCGGACGGCGGCACGCACCTGGCGGTCCCTTCTCGAAGGCCAGGCCGCGGCCCAGCAGCAGCTCGCCGGGCAGCACCAGCGCCGCTCCCGCCGTCTCCTCGGGGCCGTCCTCGGCGTCCGCTGCAATACACCGAGCGCCGCGGGTCACGGCCGGGCCGCCGCCGCCGCCGTGCCCCGGCCCCGCCGCGCACTCACCCTTCACCGGCTGCGGGTGGCTCTGCTTCCGCCGGGGCATCGTGGCCGGCCCCGGCCCCGGCCCGGCCCCGCCGCCCGCCCGCCCGCGGCCCGCCAGCCGCCCCCGCCAGCCCGGGGCGGCCGCCGCCGCCCCGCCTCGACCGGGCACTTCCGCTTCCGGACGCCGCGGGGCGGGGCCAGCGCCGGAAGCGGGCGCGGCGCCCCGGAAGTGGATCGGGCGCCCGGAAGCGCGCCCGGGGTCCGCCGCCGCCCGCTTCCCTCCCGGCACCGCGCCGGCGTCTCCGGCATGCGGCGGGGGTCCCGGGCCGCGCCGTGAGAGAGGCAGGCGGGGGCTGGGCAAGGCCGGGTCCCCTCGGCGGCAGCGGGATCCCGGAGGGGCGGGCGTCTGCGGGACGGCTGTCTCGGGGGCGGGGCGGGGGCAGCGGCGGCTCCGCCCCTTCCTGGGCACGGCGGGGCGGGGGCGGCCCCGGCGGCGGGCGCGGCGCGCGGCGCTGTCGGCGCTGCGGGCCCCCGGGGAGCGGCCGCGGGGTCCGGGAGCGGGGCGGGGGCCACGGGGGCGGAGGGCTGATGGTCTTTGTGCCTCACCAGGGGCGACTGCGGCGACCTCCCCCGCTGCGCCGCCAGGCACGGCCCCGCTCCGGGCGGCCGGAGGGCCGCGGGAAGCCTCGCCAGGCCCCTGCGCCGAGGGGAGAGCTCGGTGAGTCGTGTGCCGGTACCGGCGCCGGTAGTTCTGGCCGCCCCAGCGCCCCGGCCCCTGCCTTGGCCGTCGGCCTGTCCTGTCCATGGAGGAGACGGGCCGGGGCCTTTGCCGGCGGGGAGGGGGCAGGTGCCCCTGCCCAGGGACGCTGGTCTGCAGGGAGCGCTGGCGGGTTTGGGGTCCCTGCCAGGCAGCTGCTGGGGTGGGGCGTCTGCGCGGTGTCAGAACGGGACGCTCACGGGACCCTGCCCTGCAGCGCCTGGTGCAGAGGAAGGGGCTGAAGGAGCAAGGTGTCCGGGTAAGGCAGCTGCGGGAGAGAGGTGGAGACGAGCCGCTGGAGGTGGAGGGTTGAAACAGCTTTTCTGTGTGTGGCACAGATGGGCTTGTAGAGGTCCGGAGGCTCTGGGGATCCCAGTGGAGTGGGGCTGGGTGGTCCAGAGCCCACGTTGCCCTGGGACAAGAGGGCAGGGTGGGCAGACAGGCTGGAGAATGGCCGTGCAGAAGGACATGTGGATGAGTGGCAGTGCTCCAGTCTTCCACCATCTTGGTGCTTCCAGCGCTGAGGTCCTTTCAGCCTGGATGAGGGATCTGGGGCTTTTGGGAGTGCAGAGAGGGATTCGCAGTCCTGCCCATGGTCTGATCTCCAGAGGCGACTGAAACCATCCTTTGGAGACACCCACTGGGGTCCTGCTTCCTCGTGCTGTCCTGGGGAGTGGAACAAGTCCAGTCATGGATCAGGTTGCCAAGAGAGGTTCCATGGTCTTTGTCCTTGGAGGTTTTCCAGACCCAAGTGGCGTAAAGTCCTTAACCACAGTGCTGACCCTGATTTGGGCAGGAAGGTGTACTGGAGACCTCTTGAGGTCTCTTTCTACCTGAATTATTCTCTGATCATGGTGACCCCTGTGGGAACTGGCTGCAGAGGAAGGGGAGCCCAGCTCCGCACAGCCAGGCATAGGAGGAGAGGCAGCTGCAGAACAAGCCTCTGCGGCCATTACTTCTGCCAGTCCTATCCCCATGGTCACAGCTCTCTCAAGGACCGCAGAGCTGAGCCCTATTGCCTGTTTCTCCCAGGAGTGCATGTGGGTGATGGGCCCCCATGCGATGGAGCTCCTGATTTCACCTGGCATGTCCCTGTGGTTCATAACCCCCAGTTCATTCCCAGAAAATCTCCCCCAGTTTGCATGGCTTGGCTCCTGGACATTCAGACGTGCTCTGACCCTGCCAGTCAATGATCCTGCTGGGCCTCCAAGGACACCGTGATGGCACCTCATGCAGCCCAGTCACACCTTTGCTCCCAGGGGAACTCAGCCATCTCATGCTGTCACGTTTCCCTCTGCTTTGGTTGGTTTCCTGCAGCTTCTGTCTCTGGTGTCCCCACATTGTGCAGACCAGGGACATCCAGGGCTTTGCTTCTTGGGGAGAAGGGCCCCCGATTGCCCTGCTCGGGGACTTGGTTTGGCCCATCTCCAGGGATGGCCGGTGTGCACCTGTGTGTGTTGGGGGCAGCAGCCCTGCTCTGGCTCAGCCGTACCTTGTACTTGTCCTCTCTGATACCTAGGTCCTGCCCTGGATGTGGTCCCCATCTACGAGACTCATTCTGCCTTCTCCGTGGCTCCATTAATAGAGCTGTTTGACATGTCCAGGCAACCCTGGGTGTGTGTGGGCTGCTGCTGTTGAGCCTCATTACAGATAGTTTTTGTTTATTTGCAGGTCCCTGAGGAAGTCAAATGTGTTGGACTTTGTGGCAGTCCCAGGGAGCCGCGGCCATGCCGTGTCATCAGCAATGATTCCCCGCTGACAGGTACCTCAGGGCCAGAGAATGGGGCCGCTTAGATCCTGCAGGTGCTTCTTCGCTTGTGTTGTGCAGCCCTGGCTGTTTAGTCAAGGTTGTCGCAGTCCCAGTGCAGGAGCGGTGCAGGCCCAGGGTGTCTCCTCGCGGGCTGGCCCCGCTGGTCAGACAGCTGATGTCCGCTGTGTCGGCGCAGCCGTTGCTGCTGCTCTGGCGCTGGCTCCTGCTGTTCTGCCGGGTAGAGTCCGTGGTGATGGCAGCAGTCACCCCAGACACTGGTCCCACTGCCCTCCCCTGTGTTTGAGCGCATTCCTTCCCTCTCTCTTCCTGCACCTCCTACTCTCTAACAACCATTTAAATCCAATCTCGGCCTGGTTTCCATGAGCTCTTCAGTTACCACTTCACTGGCGCAAGTGCTTTGTCACCTGGGGTGAGACGGTGCAGCACCTTGCTCGTTCCCAGCAGAGCAGATGTAATCAGACTCCTGTCTTACCTGAGCCGTCACTAATATCTGCCTCTTCCCGTGCCAGTGCTTCTGCTGTTTTAGCTGTGCTCAATTGGAAAAAACAGCAGAGGCTGTTAGGGGTGGAGGGATGCAGCAATGCTGCGGAGGTGTGAAGTGCAGGGTGCAACTTTTTGGGGTATAGATAAAGAAAGAGCAGGGAGAACAGGAGGGACTGACTCTGCTCTTGGGAGGGATTATGGTGTGGCCCCAGGCTCATGTGAGCTCTAAGTAAGGCAGAAGTGATTTACCTCCTTTTTCCTGTAATCACCTCGCTTCTGGTCACTTAATTAACTGGCTGTTGGGTCTCTTGGCTTGGTTGTCTCTTCTACAAACTCAGCAGCAGCTTGGGTGATGCAGGTTTTAGTTCAGCACCTGGGATGTGGGGAAGCACTGGTCAGAGTGACCGCTCCCCACGAGGCTTCAGGTCCTGCTGCCCTGGGTTGCAGGACACGTGGAGGAGCTCTCTCCCGGGGCAGTTCAGGATCCAACCTTTGTGGAGGCGGCACTTTCTCTGTGGCAGTGAGATGTTCCCTTCTCTCCTGTGAGCTAACCCTGTGGAGGAGCAGTGAGCGATGGCAGTTTTGATTTGCCCTGAGTTTTCCCCTGGGCTTCCTCCAGCTAGCCATTGCTAGGAGCTTCCTGATGCAGGCTGGGCTAAGGAGCTTGTGGCCGCAGCGGCAAGCGCTGGCATCCAGCCGGACCAAGTCTGTGGCTCTTTGGCACTTGAACTCCAGCGGAAAGTCAGAGCTTCAGCCATGTCTCTCCTTGGAGAGGAGAGCCACAGAGACTCGGGGTGGTGAGGGGTGTGATTATTGTACTGTCCTGTGTACAGACTGGTTGTCACAGTGTTCACCACTGCCTTCCTTGCAAAGACCACTGTCTTCCCCGCTTTGGGGAATTTGGGAGGTCCTGTGTCTCTGGACTTTGATGCTGAACTGAAGGATGGGGCAGAATGGAGCTGGCTCAGGGGCACATGGGTGGCTGGAGTCGGGCTGTGGTTGCATTGCCCAGGCTCAGTGTGGGACTGGTCAGCCTTGGCACTGTCACCTGGGGCCTTCAGGCCAACGTGTGCGTGGGGCTGGACATAATGGCTGGGGGCCATGGTCTCACTGACCAGGCAAGATGTGATTGTGGGAGCTCAAGGCTGGGTGCTTTTGTTCTTGCCTGCAGCCCAGTAGCAGGGAGCACATCAGCTGGAGACGTCGAGCAAGACCAGGGGTTCGGGGTGGCTGCGCTGCCGTGCGATCCAGGCACAGCGCCGGGGGTGCAGGAGGTGGGCAGTGTCCTGGGCCCTGGCAGGGCTCCGCTGACGGCTGTGCCTGTGGCTGGCCAGAGGGAGCTCACTTGCTGGTTCAGGGCGGGCTGCTGCGTGTGCTGGGCCGGTGCACAGTGTGCGGGAGCTGTTGCATGATGGAGAAGGCACACGCAGGAGCAGAGAGAGCCAAGCATCCCGGTCTGGGCTGTGGGCTGTGACCCACCAGAGGAGAGAGGATCTGGAACAGCCCCGGCTGGGGCAGGGCGCTGAAGTCTCCGTGCTGCAGGGCTCGTGCCGGGGCCAGGGCTCTGCTGGCAGGGCCAGCCCCGCCACGCCGGACCCACGAGGATGGCTGGCTGGGACTGGGCGGCCTAGGGGCTGCGAGGAGTGCTGCAGGCTTGTCGCGGAGCTGTTGGGGTGTTTTCTGTGGTGCAGCCGTGTGGACGGCCCTGGGGTCTGGCCGGGCAGCAGGGCCCGTTGGCAGGGCGGTAGCGGGTCTCGTGGGTGCCGAGGGCCCATTCCCACGTCCAGGGCCCAGAGCTCGCTCTGACATGCGGTTCCTTTGCAGGCTGAGCGGTGCCGACTGCAGCTGGAGATGGTTCAGCTGTTACCTGTGGGGAGGGTGCCGGCTCTGAGGCCCAGGTAGGGGGCCATGGGGGCCATGGGGGCCGCACTGCGGCTGGCACCTCCTTGCTGCCCTCCGTAGCCCGACAGCAGCTGGCTGCCGCCCTGACGGGCCACCGTGGAGCAGCCCACGCAGATACCCGGCCCCCTGTGCCTCCTGGGCTTCTTTGGGCGGAAACCACAGGCCGTCAGAGGGGAGATGTTGCCAGAACCGGAGCTGGAGCCAGAGGAACATGAGGAGATGTGCGTTGTGCTGCCCCTGGGCGAGGGCGGGGAGCTGGTGGAGTGTCCCCTGTGCCTGCTGCCCCAGCCTCCCGAAGCCTTTCCCACCCTGGCCTCCTGCACCCACCGCTCGTGCCGGGCCTGCCTGGAGCAGTACCTGCGCATCGCTGTCAGCGAGAGCCGCGTGCAGGTGGCCTGCCCGCACTGCCCTGCTGTGCTCCAGCCTGCCGATGTCCACCGCCTCCTGGCCGAGCCCGCCCTCCGTGACAAGTACGAGGAGTTCCTTCTGCGACGACTGCTGGTGGCTGACCCCGGCACCCGCTGGTGCCCTGCGCCCGACTGCAGGTGACCGGCTGGCCACTCGTGCGGAGCCGGGAGCAGGGGCGCGGTGTGGGTCCCACCTTCCCGCACCGGCAGAGGCGATGGGCTTCCCCACCTGGGAGTTGATGCGCAGCAGGCTGCACCTGTGTCCTGTGAGCCTTTTCCAGGCTCAGTCCCCTCGTGACTTGATCCTGTGTGGGGTTGGGCCTGCTCAAGAGATGTCCCGATCCCTGTCCTGGCTGCAGAGCCCGGGCAGCTGTGTGTCTCTGCCAGGGTTGGTGCTCTTGGCTGTCCGGGCCAGTCTGCGAGGCCCCAGGGGAACTGTGTGGGTGCTGGATGGGGGAGGCTGTGCTGCAGTCTGAGCTGGTGAGGGTGTCTCCTGGCTCTCCAGAGCAGGTGCCGCAGCTCTGGCTCAGCGCGGAGCTGGGACCTGCCACTGCATGGCCTGGCTGTGCCAGGGAGTGGAACAGTTGCGTGCTGTGCGGGGACACAGGGAGGGCCATGGGCACTGCTGGCCCCCCCAACACTGACCGCCTTCTCCCCACAGCTACGCTGTCATCGCCTACGGCTGTGCCGAGTGTCCCCGCCTCACCTGCGGGCGCGAGGGCTGTGGTACCGAGTTCTGCTACCACTGCCGGCAGCCCTGGCACCCCAATGGCCCTTGTGCGCCAGCGCCGCCGGCCCCCAGCCTGGCCAACCCTGCAGCACAGCTAATCCACCCGGAGGACTCGGCCCACGGTGAGACCCTGGCGCAGGGTCGGAGCAAGCAGGGCAGGAGTTTGGCATGGCCGAGTGGCACAGTCGGATGCCTTTGTACCTTCCTGCCTGGGGAGACGCTGGAGCCAGGACCCAGTGGTCCCCTCTGGCTGCCTTTGTGTGGAGGCATGTGCCAGTGGAGCTGGGGTGTGTGGAGTGGGACCTTGCTGTGCCTGGCTCACCCTGACACCCATGGGATGCGCTGCAATCCTGGGACAGGGTCGGGGGGTGGACCTGCACTGTCCTGTCCTGCTCCCCCCCATCCCATCTCATCTCCTTCCCCCCGCCAGCTGAGGCCGAGGACATCAAGGTCTGTCCCCGCTGCAGTGCCTTCATCATGAAGATCAATGATGGGAGCTGCAACCGCATGAACTGCACGGTTTGTGGCTGCCTCTTCTGCTGGCTCTGCCTGCAGGAGATCTCTGATGTGCACTTCCTGAGGTCAGTGCAGGGCTGTGCGGCCACTGGGAGCCATGGGGTGTGCTGGGGGGCTGGGGCGGAGGGGCTGCCAGGAGCTGAGGGGTGGTTGGAGGAGCTGCCCCTGGGCTGAGCTGGGGGTGCTGTGATGCTGGGCTGGGGCTGGGTCCCTGCCAGGAGCTGTGGGGCTAGGATGGGGGACAGCGAGTCCCTGCCGAGAGCCACAGCCATGCACTGCCAGCTTTGGGGCAGGCTGGGCTGTGGGGCTGATGGGGAGGGAGCGGAGTGGTCTGTGCTGCTGGGTTTGGCAGGGCTGGGGGCCTGGGGCTGGCTGTCAGTGCCCCACAGGTGGGGTCCCAGGTGGCAGCTGGAGCTCAGGATCGGGAGGGGGGAATCTGGCTTTCTGCTTCCCCGGTGGGCCCATGGGTCTCCCCCCAGCGCAAGGGTGGGCTGTGCTGGTGTCTGCCTGCCCCTGCGCAGGCCCAGCCCCACTCTGTCCCCGCAGCCCCTCTGGCTGCACCTTCTGGGGGAAGAGGCCTTGGTCACGGACCCGGAAGATCCTGTGGCAGCTGGGCATGGTGCTGGGGGCGCCTATGGTGATCTCCCTCGTCGCGGGCATCGCTGTCCCTGTCATTACCATTGGGATCCCCATCTACATGGGTAGGAAGGTACTGGCAGGGGGCCCTGGAGTCCCCATGGTCCCGCTCCCTGCTGAGCCTGGCAGCCCATGGCCTCAGGCCTGGACAGACACCCAGTGCTTACCACTGCCCACAGCATGTCCCTGTGCCACCCCTGACTCCCCACAGCCCCTCCTTGCGGGGACCCTCTCTGCTGGCCACCCCAACACCCTCCGCCAGTGAGGGAACTCTCAGCCTGGAGAGGTGGGGTTGGGGTGGGCGAAAGGAGGAAGGGGTCTGGGGGTCCAGGGGTGTTTTACAGGGACACCTGAGCTGTGGTGGTGGCACTGTTGTGGCTGCCTGTCCCTGAGGAGGTGGAGGGGGTGTCCCAGCAGCTGCAGCTAGAGCTCTACCAGGGCTGGGAAGAGGCCCCATCCCTGGGGGCTGTGCGCTGAGGTCCCTGCAGAGCCCTTCATCTGTCTTGCTTCTCCTCGAGGTGCTGGGCCAGAGCCGGAGGAGCAGCCTGTCGGGGTGCCAGCAGTGCCTCTCTGTCACCAGCAGTGTCCTCCTCTCTCTCTTTGTGTCCCCCATCATAACAGCTGTCACAGTGGGTAAGTGCGCTGAGCCAGGGTTGAGGGCGCTGCCCACGTGCTGGAGAGAGTGGGGCTGGGGCCTGGGGGCCACAATAGCAGAGGGTCTCCGGGGGGAGTGTCTGAGACCTGGGGCACTGGGGCTTTGCCCAGCGGGGCAGGCCAGCGGGGGCTGCCGGTGGGGGCCGGGCAATAGCTGCCTGTCTGCCCACAGGCGTTGGCGTGCCCCTCATGCTCACCTACATCTACGGGGTGGTGGTGCTGTCGCTGTGTCGGAGCCGCTGGGGGTGTGGGGGCAGCCGCAGCCCACCTGGGGATCTCAGCGTGATGGAGCTGGAGAACCTGACCAAGCGTGAGTCCTGCGTTGCCGTCCATCCGCTGGCCCTCCCTTGGGCCATAGGGGCCCTGGTCCTGCCTCACAGCTCTGTGGCTGTGACATCTCCAGAGCCAGGGGCTCCCTGTGGACCTGTGTCGGTTCTGCCCTGGGCAGTACCATGCACACGCCTGTCCCTGCAGGGAGGCTGCAGGCTGGTGTCCTGGGGGGGGCGGGTGCTGTCCAAAGCAGTCTGGGACCAGTTTGTTTGCAGCCCCTGCTGAGAGCCTGGTGGGCTGTTCCGCTCCCTGCTCTGATGGGGAGTGGTCCTTGCGGACAGGGTGCTCAGTACCACCTCTCCCTCCGCCAGTGAATGAGCTGTGGTCGGTGCTGCCCAGCCCCAGGGGGGGTGAGGATGGAGTCCTGGACACAACCACCTCCTTCCCCAGCAGCAGCTGTAGCCCGCGCCACGGGGCGGTATGGAAGGAGCAGGACAGCCAGTCAGCCAGCACGGTGGCCCTCGCGGGGAGCATGCTGAGCGAAAGCCAGGACACGTCCTACAGGTGAGCCAGGGCTGCTGTGCTGTAGAGGCAGGGGGGACTGGCACAACCCGTTCCTAACAGCCTTCCCCATGCTTGCTGTACCGGGCAGGGATGTGGTGACGTCCCCCTTCTGGCTGCTGCCCTCAGGCCCTGTGTTTGTCTGCAGGGAAGGCATCAACATCGAGGTGGAGGTGTCGATCGAAGCAGCGCCGCATCCTGCCCGGGAGCAGAGCCTGTGCAGTGTGCTGTCAGGGCAGAGTCTCTCTGGGGACTCCCTGGGAGGCACCAGTGACAGGTACAGCACCGTGGGTGTCCCTGCAGAGTGAGAGGGACTGTGCAGCACTAAGGGGCGAGACCCTCGATCCAGAGCCCCCACCTGGGTTCCCACCTGCCACTGACACAAAGATCCCATGCCCTCCTGCGGCAGAGCTGGTCACCCTCTGTGAGGCACCACCCACCCTGTGAACTGGGTCCTGGCCGTCCCCAGGCTGGGCGGGCACTGACTGTGCTCAGTGCTGTCTGCACCCTGCGCACAGCCCCATTCCACCCTTCCCCAAGGGCAGTCTTGAGCATTGGCACTGCTGGGAAATAAAACTCTTCTCTGAGGGTCTGTCTGTCTCCTGCGGCACAGCCACCCCCCGACAGCACAGCCCCCGATCGCAGCAGGCTCTGATCCGTGGTGCGTTCCCCTGACGGGTACTGCAGGAGGCCAAGCAGGCGGGGCAGGGTGGGCCCAGCCCCACACAGGTGCAGGCAGTGGAGCAGACAGGGGACAAGTAGGGTCAGGGAGTGGGGGAAGAGTGGGGATATTCCCTTGTGCAAACACTCCAGCAAACTGAACGCTGCAGGTGCAGGACCAGCACAGCACACGGCTGGCAGCTGGGAGGGTGGGATGTTGCTGAGAGCCTCAGCCAGCGCCAGCAAACTGAGCAACTCGGGCAGGGGCTGAGCCCTGCCCCAGCTGGGCCAGCCCCTGGTGCGGTGTGTGGGTCCCGCGTGGCCCCGGCTACCTTCCTGGGGGCAGGACATGGCTTCCGGCAGACAGACCTTGAGTGTGGTGCAGCACAGCTGCAGCTGGGGCCCAGAGCAGCCCCTGAGGGTGGGAGGCCATGCACTGTGGCGGGGCAGAGCTGTGGAGCACGCCGGTCTCGCTACGAAGACGTGTCTGTATATATGCGTCTCTGCCCTGCTGCTGGCTGCTCCGGCAGTGTGTGAGAGGGTCCCAGGACTGTTGGAGAGGAGGGCTGTGCCCTGGGCCAGCTTTAGCATGTGGGGTGCTGCAGGACAGGGCCCTTGTGATGGGCACCCACTCCAAAGCAGGAGAGAAAACTGCGCTGAAGGTCCCGTGGCTTCTCCCAGCTGCAGGAGGCACCAGGGGTGAGGTTGCCTGCAGTATCCGGGCTCTCACAGCTGCTTCCCTCCCTGGTGGCACTGGGATTACAGGGCCCCACACAGCCCTGCACTCCTGTGTGGGGTAGCCCCTGGCAGGGGGCCATAGCTGTGGTGCTCCACATCCTCCATCGGCTTCCCTCCACACCCCGTGGGATGGTGGCACGGGCTCCAGGGCGTCCATTTCTACGTGTGGATGAGGGCAAGGCAGTGGCGGCCAACCTGGTGCCTCCATGCACAGGGGTGGTTGTGGCCTCCCACCCAGGCAACCAGGCTGCCCCTGAGGAATGCCCTGGACAGGCTGCCCTTGCCCCTAAGCTTCTGGGGCCAAGCAGCTCGAGGTTGTGGGTCCTGATCCTCACCAGGGATCCATCCTGCAGCCAGGCCAGCGTGGAGGGACCATGTGGTAATGCCACAGACTGTAGGTGGGCACCCTGATCCAAATGGGGTACGCAGTCTCAGGCAAGTGGGATCCTGCCTATGACCAGTCTGACTCCACTGCAGCATCCTTGGGAGAAAAAGCTGCTTCTGAACATTCAGCTGCTTAACATTTAGCAGAGTCTAGCAGCATCTTGCAGCACAGTTGCAGGGACTGGTACTGTTTGGGGTGGGTGGGTGCTGCTTATGCCATCGCCCTTCCTCAGCCATCCATGGTTGCACGATGCTCTACACTCTTGTAATTCACTGACCCCAGCACATGATGGGTGTGGCTGCTGCGGTGCCCATCTCTCACCCAGAAGTCATCGGGTCCCCTCCCTGGGCCCACAGCTGACACCCTCGCCCCTCCCCCAGGTGCTTTTGCCCCAGAATGCACAGGCGCACTCACACCCAGAGCCAACCAGGACTCCTGTGGTTCTGTATCCCTGCGCCATGTTCCCACACCCAGAGCTGCCCTTAGAGACTCACTCATTCCCTTGCTCCCAGGCCTCATCATCTACTGCCCAGCTGGTACAGCTGCTCTTTGCTAGTGCTTGCACACATGTGCGTGCATTGCTGGCACTTCCCCCACCCCACCCACCCCCCGCACTCACATGGAGGAAAGTAAGTAGTTGAAGGTGGAGTTTGATAAGGCGGCAGGGCAGACTGTGGTGGTCAGGTACAGGGCATGGCCAAACTCGTGTACTGTCTAGTCCCTGCTTACATGCAAATAGACCCTCTTATTCCTTATCCCTCTATTTCCCACACTTGTTCCTCCCCAAATCTCCTAAATCCCTCCCTTTTCCCACCTTTGGTTCCTCCCCTGAACACCCCATAATAAATCCTGTGCTATCCCCAAATGCTCTTTCCCTGCGTCCCATAATGTGTCCCGCAGCCCTAGGCAGCCACCCTTCTGTGCTCGCAAGGTGATCCAGAGAGCTCCCGATGAGGCATGGTGATGGGTTTCATGCCTGGACCATGGGGCTGATGTTTCTCCTGGGACAGCCCTGGGAGGGGTGCGAGGGAGTTGCCTGTGATTTGGGTACCCTCCCTGCCCCCACCTGCTCTTGCACCCCTTTGTCCTTCTGGATTTTTGGACATTGGCCTTTGAGGGGCTGGCGCTTCTCTTCTGATGGGCCTGGGAGTAGCTGGGTCAGGTTATTAATCAAATTATTCTTCCTGCCATTGTTTCTTTGTGCCTCCTTTGCATCTGCAGCTGAGCTCATCACATCACCTAACGGCCTGGGCTTCCTGGTGCCTTCAGTAACCAACTCCCAGCCCTCTGCTTTCTCCAGGATCTGTCCCAGGCCACACCAAAACCTGGCTCCCAAACCTCTTCACCTGCTCACCAGCAAGTCCAGCTTGATGTTCGCTGGCGAGTGCACATTGAGGCACACGTCCCTCCTCAGCACACACGTATGCTGTTCTCTCCCTTTGCTGGCACTCAGACCCACATCCCCTGTGCGCAGTAGAAAGAGCCCACGCACCTGGGAAAACAGCTAGGTGGTGATCCTTTTTTTTTTTTTTTTTTAACCACACAACTGGCCCCTTTTATGCCCGTTTCCCACACTTGTTCCTCCCCCGTCCCAGTCTCTCCCTTCTCCCAAAAAACCTGTAGCAATCCCATCTGCCCCACATGCCCCCACCCCAGCACCCCACAGCGAGTCACAAGCCCTGTGGGCAGCAGCCCCCACTGACCCCTGCGGACTTCAGGCAGCCCTGGGTCTGACCGTCCTCCTGGCAGCCAGGCCAGGGGCTCCGCTGGCTCCACAGGACCCCTCCGCAGCACGGCTCCTTGGCTCCTCTGTATTCGTGGAGAGAAGCTCTCGTCATAACTTGTGGGGCAGTCTTCGCAAAACTCCTGATTCTATACTTTCAACAGCTTCACTAGGTTCATGAAAATAACTGTAGATATAAGGGCCTTTGATATGGCACATGACATATCACAGAGCATTTTGATTAAAAAATTGGCATGATAAAACATCAACAGAGCACCCAGTAAATGGTCTAAACCCAGTTACATCTCAATACAAATGACTAACCAGACTCATTTTAGGGGACTCCACAGAGACTGGTGCTAAGTCCTGTATCAAAAACTTTCTTTAATGACCAGGAAGAAAGTTTAAAACCAAACCCTCTCAGGACTGATGCCTTGCAGCAGGAACAAGACAGCGGGCACAGGACAATTCAGACAATGTTTTTAACTCTACTGAGCGAAAATGCCTCTCGGCTCAGCCTCCCAGGGCACTGCAGCTCCAGGCACTCCATCCAGGACTGGGATTTACCCTTCTGCACAAGGCTCTACAGCATCGCTACTGTCCCTGTTCTAAAAAGGATGTGTGGAAACTAGAGGGACTTCAGAAATAACAAATGCTTTTAGGACTGGAGAAAATAATTCTGCTCATTCCTGTGATCATTCAGTCTGTTTATTCAACCTTTGGAGGCATCTTGGCCAGCACATTCGTAGGAGGGAGGAAGTACCAGGTACCAAGTTGCCCCTTCGCCAGAGCGAGACAAACCTTAAGAAACTCACCTTTGCAAAGGAAAAAATTCTCCTTGGGTGCTTTACTCAGGCAGCACCATTCTAGGGGAACACATCAGCTCATCCAGAAAGTTTCTGAGCGCCGAAACAGTCAGTCTGAGCAGCACATCCGACTGCAGCACCCGCGTGTTTGTGGCTCTGGACTCCCAACCCCGCGCAGGGCTGCAGGAGCCCAGCTTTGATGATCCAGGGACCAAAATAGATCAGGTCTGAACACATCATCACTGGACAGCCACTAGACACAGGGGCTTAAGCTGAGGGCCACCAAGGAAGGGGCTCAAAGATGACACAAGATGCACCCATCCAGGCTGGTGAGGCATGAGCTGACTGAACTGCAGAGGCTGAGACAGCAGGCCAGGACCAGGAGGGTGGAGTTCATCTTCGAAGAGGGAAGAGTTGCAGTGCAAGGCATTGCCAAGGGCACTCCCCTGTGACACAGGAACCCCAGAGCAGCTGGACGTTGTGCCAGGTGACATGGCCTGCAAACCTCATCTTGCTTCCCTGTGCTCCACACCATGCCAGCTGGAAGGGTGAGGGGGCACAGCAGCAGGGAGTAGCAGCCACTGTTTTCATCAGTGGTTTATAGCCCAGCGACTTCACTCCTGCGGGAGCAGCTGCAGTAGACACACGTCATACAAGCTTTACACCATCCAGCACACCAGGTAGGAGCTGCCTCTTGTCACACCTTGAAGGGAGCACGCAGCTAGATGGGGAGCAGCATGCTGCGGACAAGTTAGCTCAGGAGGGTGACTGGTACCCCTGTCCCTTCAGCAGACACAAACTGTCTCCAGAGACTTGTCTCCTGCTCCGTGGGCAACGCTGTCCTCAGTTGAGTAGGGTAATGGAGTGGCAGTAGCCCCAAGCACTGCAGCAGGGGCTAGCGCTCTGCAACCACATGGCAGAAGCCAGCTGCTTCTTGTGAGCTGCAGACACATCCCCTACAGTGCCCTGAGACTCCAGGGACAGACATTCTCCTCCCCATCCCACCTTCCTCACCCCCCACCTCCAGGAAAGAACCAAGGACCAGAAGTACAGTTACATTTTCCGGGCTTTTAGTTTGAAAAAAGTATTGATTGAAAGTGTACAACAGAACGAGGTGTGGCAGCAGCACCACAGCCAGATTGTTTCACAAATAAAAACAGAAAGGGCCTTAAATAATCAGGTGCAGATTAAAAAAACCTTAACAGTGAAAAAGTTCTTCCCTCCGAACAGAAATTCACAGGCACAGAAATGGCAACAACCACATGGAGACAATGGGGGACGTCGTTCTTCTAAGCTCTGGGCTCTGTGCTCACAGGCTGCCAGCTGCAGCGGGCTCCTGCGCTGTGGCTGGTGGCTGCTCCCGCGCGCAGCTCTGCCCTCGGCTCCCTCTTTGGAATGGTTACAGATGAACAGTGCGACATGCCCTTGCTAACCAGACCCGCCCCCCACCCCCCAACCAGGACACGGACAAACAAGGCCTCTGCTAAGGCTAAAAAAAGGACAAGACTTCGGAGTCTTGAGTTCAGCATGTTTAAGAAACAAGAGTCTGGTGAGCGCACAGCAAAGTCCCTGTGCGAGGCCTGCTATTCCAGCTTGGCCTTCTTGTTATCACCGCCATTCTCTTCTGCTGGTGCTGCCAGTGCTGCCATGTCCTCCAGTTTCCGCTTCCCACTTTCAGCAGGTGCGTGTGTATTACGGGGTTTGAAACTGATAATGATGCAGGTCATGTTATCACAGCCGGTGCCATCCCCTGAGGTGTCTGGAGCCAAACACTGATCCAGCAGCTGAGGAGGGACAGGACAGGTTAGCAAAGAGCACGGACACAGCACTTTGAATAACCTGAGACACTGGGCCCATTCTAGCAACTGACAGCAGCTTAGGGGCTGCCAGGCCAAAACAGTGCGGGCCGGGCTCAAATGCTGTGCGCAACTAGACAAGGGACAGAAACAGCCTCAGCAGCCCTGGTTTTCCGAAAGTGGACAAAAATCCTTCGGCTTGACAGCAACCTAGAGGTCAGAAAGACTGGTCAGGGTGCCAGAGGAACTGGGTCCCAATTCAGAGGCGTCTCTGCTCCTGTTCCAGCCAGCGTTGCAGCCCGTGAGCTGCCAGATACCCCAAGTGCTGAACAAACCAGTCTGATGGAGGGGGAGGGTAGAGTCAGGCACCAAGCTGGGATGCAGAAACACTGTGTGCTGAAGGGACCGTGAAGCTCTAGACCTTACCTCTTCCACAATGGAGGAGAGCGGCCTCAGGACTCCATTCTCATCCTTTTGTGTGATCTTGGACTGGATGAAATCCACCACTTCCTGGCTGCTCATCACATTCCTGCAGAGAGAGAAGTCAGAAGGACCAGCGAAGGGAGCAGTCATGCCATAGTGTCTCGAGAAAGTCTTGCTATGGCAGGGAGCTGATGGGAACAAGGCTGTGTGCAGTGAGGAACAGGAGGGTTCAGAGCTCAGCACACTGGGACGTCCCTCCAGCTGAGAACAGCTCCTCAGGGGCCCAACTTAACACTCTGACGTCATGGGCAAAAAAGTGCTGATTAGCATCCAGGGCCCTTGGGCCTTCCTGAAGCCCAGCTCCAGAGAAAGACCAGAGCAGTGATGCCCAAGAGGCACAATTGCTCCCTCACTACTCACCAGATTCCATCACAGGCAATGACCATGAAGTCGTGGTCATCATTTATTGTCAGCACTTTGATGTCAGGCAAGGCAGAGATCATCTGTTCTTCTGGAGGCAGATTCTTGTTCCGCTTGTAGAAGTGATCACCTGTAGTGGAGAGGAGGAACAATTTTTGCTGTGGTTGGGCCCTGGCAATGCTGCCTGCCAAAGGGCAACCCCAGAAGAATTGGAGCCAGTGCTCCCACAACCACAGCAGATGAGGCTGTGGGTGCATCAGACAGAGAAATCTGCCACACGTCCAAGGCATGAGCTTTGGCGAGCCCAACACGCTGTTACCCTGCAATGGGAAAGAGGTGCCTTTGCCAGTTCAGCATCTCTTAACCCCAAACCAAGTGCCACTTCCCTGGCAACACCAGGCCAACAGCACATGGCATCTGACAACACCGGCTGAGATCCTGCAGCAGTGCTCGTGAGATGAGCTATTCCATGTCTTGGAGCAAGATTTGCAGCTCACCCCAGCATTAGCTTGGCTTTGCTGTGATAACACCAGATGCTCATTTTCCAGAAGCTCAGGCTGCCCAGGGCCAGATATTTCAGTGCAATGCCCACATCACACTGTTAGGTTCAGGTCTTCCCAAACCCTCAGTAGCCAAAGCTCACTTGAGAAAAACTGATCCTCAGCTCTGACTAGCAGGCTTATGTGGAATTACATCCCAGAAAGGGACTTCTAGGACCACCGCAAAATAGTAGGTGAAATTGCCAGCGTCTCCCTAGATAAACAGACTTTAGTTTCCATCCTAAATGTGTTTTTATCTCTTTACCCTAGTATAATCATTTCAATGGTTTTGGTCTTTCTGCACAAGTGCTCTCCACTCACACACCCTTAGCTGCTGACATTTCCTTCTGTTCTCTGTGTATTTCCCAGTATATTCTCAGTGTTATTCACTACCCTTTCCTTAATGACTTCCAGCATCTCATCTGCTCAGACTGTAGCCATTGACTGGGCCAAGACGTTGTTTGGCTGCTAACAGACGTGCCCAGTCTCCTAAGCCATTAATTACTCCAACACTGCTCGTAAAAGACCAAAAGATGAATACAAACAGCAGTCAGGTGCTGCCTAAAACACTGCAGCAAGGGGGATGGAGTTTGTGCAATTAAAAGGCAAGGCTGACTCAGGAACAAATGAGCTCAAACTGCTATAAAGTCAGGTCCCCAGCAAGCAACATACCAAGGTCCTTCAACAGCCTCCTAACAGGAAAAAATACTGTTCAAAAGTCAACAGTCTGGTTTTGAGACAGTTTATATGAGGTGGTTTCTGACAACCCAGCTGTTGGCACAACAGCTTTGGAGGCTTCAGACACTCTGTCCTGCGCTGGAGCCTGGTAGGTGCTAGGTGTTGCTTTCCACTGATGTCTGCCAGTTTCATGGCCATTTTCTCTAATTCGACTGAAATCTCACCACATCAAATATTGAATAGGTTCTACTCATCATCCAGTTAAAAACTGTTCCTTAAACTTAGCGGCTGGCAAGCGCTGGGAGCATGGATGTCCTGAGCGCAGCACTCTGAGCCAGGCATGCCAGCGTTCACCCCCGACTTGCTCACCAATTGCCCTGGAGAGGTTGAGACCGCCATTCACTCTCCCATCCATGGTGACCTTGCCGCCAGCATTCTTTATCCTGGCCAGCTCCACCTCATCCTCCGGCTTGTGGTCATATGACATGTCAACAGCTTTGCCACCTTCTGACACCACGCAGCGGGAGTCTCCAGCATTAGCCACAATCAGCTGCTTGCCCCGGATAAGCGCCACAACAGCAGTTGTCCCACTGTCAGAGCCAGGCTGCAAGAAAGAAATGGTTTTGCTGAGACTCCTTTCTCTTGCTCCATATCAGGTCAATAAGGGAACCAGCACTAGCCACCACAGGACCAGCACTGTTCCAAACCCTGAGGTGCCGCATCTCACCCCTTCTTCCCATAAGTACACACAGAACAATGCAGAAAAGCCTGAGGGAAGTGTGAAACACAGCAGGAGTGTGTTCATTGAGAGGTGTCGTCAAGCAATACCTCCGTTCCAGCCTCACAAAGCATCAGTGATTCAGGATTCTCCAGTGTTCAACATGTCCTGCTATACTCTCAGCTCTAACGTGTCGATTCCAGCCCCAGTTCAGCTCAAGCAGAAGCCTCATTGCAAGCCAGAACATCTCTCCGAAGAGAGAAGGTTGGCACCTTGGAAGCTGTAGTCCCCTTTTCCTGGCCCATCTGTCAGCACTGCCATGGGCTGAGGAGCCACAGCCTTGGCCTGGCAAAGAGCAACGCTCTGCCCAGGAGCAGCAGTGCCAGCATGCAGTCCTGCTACTGCCTGTACTCTCCTTCCACGCCAACCCCCACAGCGGTTTCTAAACACAGCAAACCCAGCAGTGGGATCAGCCTCTTCTTATCTCAACCTGCTGCCCAGATCCATGCCCTATCCCTCAACCTTTTGCATAAAGTCAGGCTGTCAGCAGCTGTGTTCAGCCTCAGGAGAACAAAAGGGGTGTTTTATCCTCATCTGAACAGAAATAACTCCTTGCTGAGTTCCCCCCACCAAGTGCCTTTGGCTCCACAAAATGCTGCAGAACACAAGAACAGGGTGTGCACCTCCTCTTTCCCCTCCATGCCTGGTAACAACATTTCCTCCTCTTCATCCTCATCCTCCTCTGCTTCTTCAGTGTCATCATCATCATCTTCATTCTCTGCCTCTTCGCTACTGTAACCATCCTCATCTTCACTGCATTCCTACAAGAAACAAGAGATACCACCAGGAGTCACACAGGACACTCACAGTGCCCTCCCCAGACAGCTCGTCCCTCCATCCTGGGGACAGATGATAAGTTCGCCCCAGAAGAGTGAGATGACCTGGTACGTTTTCCCCACACCTGATGTCTATAATCACAGCAGCTAGTTTCAACTACCACAGTGAATGACGGGATGGTGCATGCAGCAAGACCAAGGGCTATCCATTATGGCTGCTGCACAGATGAGGGTATGTTTCCTTCAGGGTTATCTAAACAATCCCCGACACTCCCCCGAGATGGTCTCAAAGTATCAGCCTGAAAAACCTACTCCTAGGACACACCTAGGGTGAGCCAGAGGCTCGTAGCTCAAGTACCACAGTAAGCAATGCATTCTGCCCAGCCAGAAGGCCACTCTCTCCCAGTGCTGTTTCCTACCTCACTGTCTTCCTCCTCTTCCTCAACCTCATCTGACTCATCCTCACTGTCCTCAAAAAATTTGGATTTGGTTGTGCGCTGGGGCTTTCCCGTAGAGGAGCAGGAGGGCCCGGCCTCCCCAGTAGAAGAGGTGACGGCCTCGTCACCTTTGCCTAGTTCAGGCTTCTGCAGAGCAGGGCTGTTGCCTCCAGCGCTGGCTTTGTCTGAGGTGGAGGAAATACCCGTGATTTCTTCATCTGGCTTCCCATTCTTCCTCTCCTTGTGGTCGGTAAGCTCCCCTGGGTCAGCCTCTCCATTCATATTTGACTCCCCATCATGCTGCTTGCCTGTCCCCTCTGCAGCGTTCTCCCCAGCTGGAGCTAAAGACTTGTTTTTGAGGTTCTTGGTGCAGTTTTGTCCATAACGTGTGAGAAGCTCCTCAATGGTCATTGTGGCTTCTTCATGCAGAAGAGCAGCTTCCTCATTATCCACTAAAAATGGAAAGGGGGAGGGGGGTGAGGACAAAGAGGGTCAGAGAGCAGGATACATCACCATAGCAGCAGCTGTGCAGCACACGCTGGGTTCAGCAGTGAGCTGCCCTGACTGGAGGTTGCTATTGCAGACAGGTTTCAGCAATGCTTAACAGGCTGATCACTAGCAGGCACAAATGCAGCCAGGCCTGCGCCGACCCACAGCTTCCAGGCGCTGCAGATGAACAATATGCAAATGGCAGGGGAATGGCTTCTAACCACATCTGATGCATGCAGTCTGTGAGTTGCCCTAGTGCCTCCAGCCTCTGATGCTATCTGGCTGACTTGTAGGCAGCACAGAGTGTTTAAATTAGCTGTAAGGTTGGAGGGTAAAGAGCATCGTATTTTATGAGCGCAGGCTCCTCTGAAGCTGCAGGGGAAGCAGATAGACCACTTTCATGTTCAGATTTGTTCATTAATACTGCAACCGGGAATAAGAAGGTTTTGTTGCTCTGTGGGCCTTAAGCACCGCAGGGATCCCAACCAGCTGTAATCTAGACACTTACAAACAGATGATAGAATAGCTTTAGGCATTTATGTAGTCTGATACAAATTCAGTGGCAAAAGAGTTGCCATTTAAAGTTAAATAAATGTGAATGCAGTATCTCTCAAGTGGGACACTGGACAGAAAACAGGATGACTTTCCCTAAACTATGAGCCAATGACCACCATTTCCCTATTGACATCCCCTTGGTTATCATCATCTTTGCTAATTAATCCCAAAAGGAAAAGAAATACCCATATCCCATGTACTCCTGAAAGTACGGGACAAAAAGAAGCCAACCAAAACCACCAAACAAAAAACCACTCTGTCCCTGTCAGCTAGAGAACGAGGGCCAACAAATTCAGCATTTTCAGACCAACACACAGTGTTCAAGGTGACGGTATCGCTTCACATCTGCTTCAAGGCTAGTCACAAGATATTCAGCCGAGAGCAGCAAAGGATTCTACCCTGGGATTCACCTTCTAGCTGGCTTCATGGTCTGGCAACTATTTGCTGGTAGAAAAGCACACTTGCTTCTTTGTGAGAAAAAGAACTGCTGAAGAGACCAGAATCTAGTTCAATCCTATCTGCAGCTGGTGTCTGCCACCAGCCTGGCAGAACTAAGCACTGGACATCACACTGTTTCACCTCACAACCTAGCCCACTTCCCAGCTCAGAGGTTTCTGACACATCCTAGAACCCTGCACCCCATGGAGGAAGCCCTATGGAACACTGTGACAGACTGCTTTGTTATTCACAGGATTAAGCTACCAAATGAATCAGAATTCCCCTAGCACCAGCCCAAAGCAATAAACAGTGCTGAGGGGTGGCAGTTCAACTCCAGCTGAAATTTAACTGAGAAATTTGGACAGAGAACCTTCTGCTAAAGGAGACCTGGCCCAACTGCTCTCAGTCCCTGGCCTGGAGCTGCAGTCTTGTCTATTCAGTGGCATCAGACTTACCATCATCTTCGTCAGCAACTTTCTCCTTCTCATCTTCATCATCTTGGGGTCGCCCAGCCATCTGAGAGAGCTCTTTAATCACCTCCTCAGTGGTGAGCTTGGCATCTATGGCTAAGAAAGCATCTTCCAGGGCCTACATATGAACACAGACACGAGAGTGTGCACAGTTTCATCTTCCTTACAGGATGCCTGCGTGTCATGCTGTGCAATCAAGTCTCTTCCAGAACGCACACCATACAGAATCACAGAATGGCTGAGGCTGACAGGGACCTTTGGGGTCCGTCTGATCCAACCCCCTGCTCCAGCAAGGACACCCAGAGCCGGTTGCCCAGAACCATGTCCAGACAGCTTCTGAATAGCTCCAAGGACAGAGGCTCCATCACCTCCCTGGGCAACCTGTGGCAGTGCTCAGTCACCCTCACACTGAGCAGTGTGTCCCAGCATCCGGGGGGACCCTCCCATGGCCCAGTTTGTGCCTGTTGCCTCTGGCCCTGGCACTGGGCACCACTGGAAGAGCCTGGCCCTGTCCTCCTGGCACCCTCCCTGCGGGTATTTGTAGACACGGATTCAACCCCCTGAGCCTGCTCTGCTCCGGGCTGAGCAGTCCCAGCTCCCCCAGCCTCTCCTCACAGCAGAGGTGCTCCAGTCCCTCCAGCATCTCGGTGGCCCCTCGCTGGACTCTCTCCAGTCTGTCCATTCCCTCTTGTGCTGGGGAGCCCAGCACTGGACCAGGACTCCTGGGTGGCCTCACCAGTGCTGAGCAGAGGGGAAGGATCCCCTCCCTCCACCAGCTGGTAACACTCCTAATGCAGCCCGGGACGCCATTTTCGTCACCTTTGCAGGAAGGGCACATCACTGGTTCATGGTCAACTTGGTGTCCACCAGGACCCCCGGGGCCTTTTCTGCTGAGCTGCTTTCCAACTGGGTGGCCCCCAGCATGTGCTGGTGCTACGGGGTCGTCCTCCCCAGGCCAGGACTTTGCACTTCCCCTTGCTGAACTTCATGAGGTTCCTGTCAGCCCATTTCTCCAGCCTGTCCAGATCCCTCTGCGCTACAGAGCAGCACGACCCTCTGGTGTACAGTTGCTCCTCCCAGCTTGGCGTCATCTGCAGACTTGCTGAGGGTACACTCTGCCCCCTCCTCCAGATCATTAATGAAGACGTTAAACGAGACTGGACCCAGTACTGAACCCTGGGGTATCCCGGTCGTTACTGGCCTCCAACTAGACTTTGTGCCACTGATCACCACCCTCTGGGCCTGGCCATGCAGCCAGTTTTCAATGCAGCTCACTGTCTGCTCACCCAGCCCACGCTTCAACAGCTTCTCTAGGAGGATCTTATGGGACACACCGTCAAAAGCCTTGCTGAAGCCCAAAGGGGGCTTGGGGACAGGATAGCATTCAAACCCACTGTGGGGAACGGCTCAGCCTGCAGGCTCCTCTGCTCAGCAGACAGGCTTATTGCAGTAAGCGAGCACAGCCAGCTTGGGATCAGCAAAGCACGATACTTGGGTGTTTTAGCCTAGAGCAAGAGCCTCAAACTGATTCAAGTTTGCTTTGTAGGCTATCCTCAGTCCAGATGTAAATGGAAGTTCTGGAGGGACTGCCTTCCCCTCACCCACACCGGTACAGGTGCCAGCACCAACCCCCCCGATGTCAGATCAGACATTAGTACAATAAGGGAGAATTACAACAGAGGGATCGCTTGGTGGAAGCAAGACATGAACTAACGTCCCACCTCTGACAAAAGCTACCCCCCCAAAAAAAAAAAACCCACCAAAACCACGCAAAGAACCAGCCCGCACCTTTGACTGGAATTAGTCTGAAGATAAAAAAAAAAAAGGCAAAAAAAGAAAGCTGGAAAATAGAATATTTATCTTTGAAAATACAATCAACACCTGGTGTACACTCCTAGAAACAAGGAAGGGAAATTAAAATGGAAGATGTGGCAGACAGACCTTGGAGGGACAGGGCCCTGCACATAAGTATTATGTACCTAAATAAGGGCTTTCTTCTGCATTGGTGCTTACTTGTTTCAGGGCAGAGCTAGATTCTTACCTTTTGCAATTTGCCTTCCTTATAGGCCTTCTGGTCTTTGATTATCTCAGGAAGATACTTGGCACAGTACAGGGCAACTTCTTCTCCTGAAAGAGAGCAGAAATCATTTAAAGAGGCTGCTCCTCCCAGAAGCAAAACGCACTCTTGAGCAGCTGAATTCCTGAGGCAAATCTTGGGACGCAAACCAGAACTAACCCAGACATGGAAAAGTCAGGCAGCAACAGGCTGCTGGGGATCTCACTTACCTCCCAGCAGGCTGCATCTCCAGGACAGCAGGATTTGCTGATGACCATTGGCAAACCTCAATGAGTTCTTACCCATCAGGTTTGGCCAATGCTATAAGCTTCCTGAAAGGGAGCTTAGGCCCATTTTGGCACTTAGGCCAACTGTTTAGTCCCATCCTACCTGGGAAGCTCTATTTTCACGTGCAAGCGCAGGTATAAACAACAAGCAGGGGAAAAGGGAAGCTTTTGGTCAATGTAAGCTCTTTCTCAGAGCATTACCGACATCTGAGGAGCAGCACAAAAAGCATTATGTATTCTAGTGTGTGTTCTAGATCAATGAATACAATACCACAGCCTTGAGATAAGCCTTTCAGGAAGATGGGGCTCCTGATCGGCAGAGCAGTCATCTTGGTACAGGAAGGTGTGCGTGTGTGCATGGCATGAGTGAACAGTGGCCAGAACACCAGGCTGCCAAGAGCACAGAGGATAACCTGGATTGACAGTCAACAACACAAACCAAGCACCCACTCCTAGAGCAGCTGAAAGATTTTTAAAAGCTGGAAACACTCCAGCAGCTCAGTAATTAATACTGTCAAGTATGCAACAGAGCACAGGAGACATTTTTTGTGATCATGAAGGTGCTATTAAGAGAGGAAGAAGATTAAACAGTGAGGGATTGTGAATTTCTGTAGTTCGTCTCGGCAAGGGAGACCAGAAAGAACAGTGCAACTTGCGAGAGATCAGTCTAGTAATTTAGGTTTTTATAGGAGAGGCAAAGAACAATGTCGGGCATAGGAACCTGGCTCACAGGTCACAAGAAAGAAAAATTAGAGCTAGAAACTGAGAAACAAACTAAATGACAGCCACAGAAGGGTGACAGAGAGGGGAGCAGGGCAGACCGCCAGAAGGCAGAGGGGTCCAGCTGCAGGGTCCAGGACCGTGCTTAAGACTGTGCTGGATGAGCCATTCTCTACCACAGGGCAAAGGAGGAGTAGTATGAGTGGGCTGAGCATAGCGCTCCAGAGACTCTCCGCACACTGCCGGCTTTCCTATGGCTATAGGTAAAGGCAAGAGAGCCACGCACGCTCCTTCCTCCTGGCTACAGAAGGAAGGTTTTTACAGCAGAGCTGTGACACCCACTCAACTCTGGATCTCCCTGCTAGCACATCCCAGCTTCGCTCCCATTCTTCCAGCCAAACAGAGGCTGTGCAGGTAGCTGGGCACGGAGAGAAGTAATGCACACAAGAGCAAAGCTGCGTGAAGGAAAGGGGAGCAGGGGAATCAAGGGGGAGGTATGAGAAGGGTGGGAAGTAGCTAGCCATCAGCTGAGCAAAGGGAGAGGCAGAGGGAACATAGCGGTAAGTGAAAAGATGGTGAGATTTGAGAGAAAGAAAGAAACAGCAGACAAGGGACTTTTCAAATGTGCCTGCAGAGAAGGGATCAAGTGGCCATTGACAAAGAACAGAAACCTTGCAAAATGGTTGCTGTTAAAACAGCGCTGCAAAAAGTTCAATGCTGCGGCTCTAGACAACAAAGAGACTGCGCTCTATTCTGACCGTGCTCTCAAAAATGCAGAGTGGGAGGAAGAGGGGAGGGCGGGGGGGAAAAAGGAAGATCATAGAAAAATAAGTGAACTGAGAGAGAAATAGGAGTGACCCTAGCATTTTAACGAGAACTTAAAAGGGAACACCAAGGCGGCCTGACAATCACAGAAAAATGGCAGAAAAACAAAAGACTGGCTGGCCCTTACAGGATCAAAAATGAAGAGGACTGACAATTACTGTCCATTGACATGGGCTTATGGAAGCAGATCTTGCCAATTCAACTCAACATCTGCTCTTAAAGGTACTATGATTTTGCCTGATAAAACTAAGCATGCTGGTGTAACAGGTTTAGGTAAGGTATATAACCTACATATACAAGACAGCACTTTGCTTAAAAAGATAAACTTTCAAAACAGCACATGCTGAATAGATTAAAGAACTGCCAACTACCAGTCATGAGATGAAACTGAGCAAAGAATCACATGGGAAGATGTGTTTACATGCAGTCTTGAAGGACTGGCTCCAGATGATACTGTAACATTTTTATCAAAGAGCCAGAATAAAACCAAATTTCTGTGAGAAAATTATATACAGAGGGAGTGGTGAATAATGACAGTGATTGGCTTCCAAATCACTTGATGAACTCGGGGGAGTAAGCAGGGGCTGCTCAGAGAGGTATGGCCACCAAGGAAAATGTGCACAGCCTTGGACCATGGCAGAAAACCACCCAGCAGATCCAAACGCTCCGTGAGATGGTCCTGGAACAACAGGCCAGGAGCACACTATGTGCGTCCTTTTATTTAGGCTGCTTTTACTTAGAGCATAAGTTAGCAGGCCATAAAACAGTAGTCCTGAAGCACTTGCAGAGAACACCGACAGCTGCTACGTCCTCACTCATACAACAGGGATCGAACGGACCAGCCTGTCCCAAAGGCGGTCAGGGCAGTTTACTGTGGGGACACAGGGCTCCGTCACGGGCAGAGCTGTTCCAGGCGAATTCCAGGACTTGGCTGGCACCTTGGTCGAGACCTAGACGTGACGGCAACGCACTCCCACATAAGGCTTGGCCAGTAAGCAAGGCAGTGCACTGAGCATGCCTCAGCAGTCTGAGGAGGAGAAAAACTAGGAAAACTGCAGGAATATCTCATCCCAAATCAGAAACTACAGGACAGGGAACAGGTCCAGTGGGCTGCTGACACGACTGCTGGTCATCGCAGGAGGCACCTGCAATCTCCTCCGGTTGCTCTTCCAACTTGCAATCATTCCTGCCTGCCCAATCTGAACCAGCATAACGGCGCCGACATCTCTTCTTCATCTCGACACTCTCTGGCGCACTGAACTGCATCATCCAGAGCGTATGACAGAGACACAGGTGGGTCATCTGCATGCTGTGCCCTGCAGCTCTTCAGAGGCTTCCCCGATGGTCTTACACAAACGCTAAACAGGAACGGGGTGGGTAAAAGCCTGCATCACTTGTACCAGGTAACTGTTCTGGCAGAAGAGCACTGGCCACAGCTACCTGCTGAGATCAGAAAGGGAGAAGAAAGCGACCAAAGGGTACCCCCTTCCCTGCCCAGCAGGGTCTGCAGATGAGGCAGCAGCTCTGTGCCATCTGTGCTACTGGAAGCAGCTGGCAGATCTAATAATACCAGCGTGGACACCTGATCACCCACCAGGATGGAAAAGATGACCGAACGTTGCAATCTTTCTGCCACAGCTAGGGACCAGGGATTTTCTTCACAGCAACAAGTACCTTGATCTGAGCAAGCCACTGGCAGCTTTGCAGCCTTGTCCCCAGTATGTCCCCTGTAAGCAGGCAGGGCACAGGGCTGGAGCACAGTCCGTAGGAAGATGCTTTCCACAAGCCTGGCAGCACCACGCAAAGCAATGCAACAGAGAAAGATCTTGCTCTGTCACCACAGAAGCAGGAAGCCAGCCCAAATATGAAAAGCTTTGGCAGTTAAACAAGCCATTTCTCTGAAACAGGGACACTGAAATTAAACCGTGATCTGGGAATGTCTGATGTGCCTGACTGTAGCTACCCAAAGACAAAGTACTGTAAGAGAATTTGTAGGTGCCACCGAAGACACTGTGCTGCTTCCCGTGCAGCTCCAGCACAGATGTCACAAAAGACATTTCTGCTGCAAACTGACGAGGCTTCACACAGGACCCTTTTGCGAGTCTCCTAGACTTCTCTCTTCATCGGCTGCAGCTCACCCTCAAACCAGACCACCCTTTGTGAGCAGAGCTGGTCATGACGGTACCCCATCTCCCTTGCTCAGAAGATACAAAGGTGCTCACTTAGTGTTTTAACCAAAACATCTAGAAAAACAAGATTCTCCTTTGGAGTCCTCTGGCTGTAGAAGATGATCCATCAAAACGAGTCCTCAGATCTAATAGGTATGTGTCCCTTTGGTGCAAAGGAGGCAGCTATCGGCCCAGCACACAGACCTCAGATCTAGCTGCTTGCACAGCAGTCCCAGTGAGATCTAATGGGTTTTATAAGCTGAGTCAGTAACTCAAAGCACATTGCTGCCACAGTGGCCAGAGAAACTGAACTGGCTCAAGGAATTAATCTTCTACATGCAGACAGATGTACTAAAATATTCCGTCTCGGCACTTCTGGACCTGTCGCAGCAAGAAACCCACCAGGTTTTTGTCACTGACAAAGCCATTGTGAGTGTGCAATGAGAAGCTCTACTTCACTCCAGGTCCTGACTCGCACACTGAGTGGGCTCTGCGTACCAGGGCCAGCTGTGGCAAGGGAGCCTTTCTTCAGTTTAGCCTGGGTGCAACCAGTGTAACTACCTGGTGGACGCTAATGGCTCCTTTCAGTTCATTACGTAACATACTACTGGATTTGGTTACACTTATGCCAAAATCAGCCCACCCCACCACATTTTATCAAGGTCTTCTCTTCCTCCCTCTGAGGGCAGGGATGAGGGCATCAGCAGCAGGGCCGGAGAGCCAGCTAATTACGAGAGCTGATTTAGACACCTCAGTCCTGCTTGGTGCTGTTCATCAAGGTCCTCCCTGCCATTTCCACTAGGGATCAAAGGATTCAGTCCCATGATATCCTAGCCTGTGGCATGGAATTAGGGAGGAGAACAACTATCAAAGAGATACCAGTTGCAACTGAGTAACAGTGACTCCCAGGACAGATCACAAAGTTCTCAGAGCAAAAGGCTTCCCCACTCCTTTTACAGCCTCTTGCTGCTTTTCTTTGATGGTGCCTCACCTACCATGACATTGTCCCAAAATTAAAATTTCCCTCACGTCTGCAGTTACTGTTATACACACAAATTTACACTCTTATTACAGCTGTATAGAGAAGCAACAGACAATCCACCAGGATAAAATATTCCCCAAACCACTCAGGCCCACCTGGGCATTATTGCTGAAAATACCTGTCAGCAATAAATTAAGTTCTTAGGGCTGTATAGTTTCCTAAGCCCTAACCTGTAACAAGCATTTGAGACAACATTTCCAGCAAAATGGTAAAAAGTTGGGAAGTGCTCTTTGAAGCACAAAACTGACCTGCAAAGCAGTAAAATGGAATGAATTTTCCAAAGATGCAAGCACCCAGAAAACAAACAATTTTGTTCAAGCAAGAGAAGGATGAGTGCATGAGTACAATACAGCACAGCAAGATAAGTGTGAGGAACTGCCACACAGGCTCTTCCCCTCACCAAGGTGGGCAAGACCACAGGACTACTCCCCAGGGGGAGGAATGAAGTCTGTTGCTCTATACACTCCAAGGTGCATTTTAAACTGCAATAGGAGTCCTGGCGCTGACAGTTTTAAGGCAGCAGGGAAAAGAAAACCCCCTAAATACAATTTCCACTTCTTCACGCTTCCCCAAGAAGTGGGACAGAGGAGAAGCAGAGGTACAAAAGCAGGCCCTGGTGCCCATGGGTGTGGAGTGCCTTCAGCTGCCAGGGACTCCAAAAGCTTCAGGGACCGAACACTTAGAGAATACAATTACTCACATATAACCATAATACATAACCAACAATGAATCCAGGATCACATCTTCCATGTCTCCAGTGTGAAATACACTGTAAAACTCTCAAAGTCTCCATTAATCATTTTATTAATGTTTTCTAGAGGAGCAGCATCCAGCCAAGAAATGCCAAAGCCTCAGCTGCATTTCCTGCTTAACGCGACACAGATGCAGCAGTAGGAAGGTCTTCAGGAGGCTAGAGTAAAATATGTAACATGTAGCACTGAATTCAGTGAAAAAGTAAACAGCTGGAGGATTCTCCAGAGTGCGTACTTTTATGTTCCTACAAAATTATAAAAAGAACCGCTTTTATTTATAAGAGAGCATGTTTTCAGGATGTCTGAAAGACCACGCAGAAAGGTGAAAGCATACATGGGGAAGTTCAGGTGTCAGAGCATATTTCTGCACGGCTAGATGCCACTGCCAAAACCCACATCTGATTCAGTTTTAAAAGCAGGAGTCACATTCAGATGAAATATAGAACAAATATGGAATTTATCTTGGCATTTCAGGCAAGGCTGGCTCCAGAGTACCTAAGACCCAGCTGGAATCTCACTGCAGTATGATTTCTCTATCTCCAGGAGCAAAGGCTTGAATATGACATGTGAAGACAAGAACAGGCAGCAGCCTCAGGGCAGAAACCTAGGCAAGAAAAAGGCCTCCAGAGATACAGGTTCCTAGATCAAATCTTTTTCAGTGCATGTACATGTACAAATCCATCCTATCTCATTTTCACGAGGCTGAAAGTAGATCCCACTCCAAGATTTCATTTGTATTTAGACACATACACACCATTTGAATATAAAATAAAGCAAGCTTAGAGTCAAATAACAAATAAACTAGCTAACAAGAAGTATCACAGAATCTATGGATTGGAACACTATGCCAAAACAGGAAAAGAAAAAATTTAAGAACAGAATATTAACTCCCACCCTCAGACAATGACAGGGAGGCAGAATGCTAAGGCAGATCAGAAGGCAAGACGACCAAGAACAGGGCAAGAGAGATCCATTGCTCTGCATACACACTGGAAAAAAATTACAACAAGGCTTGCTGTATTCAAATTAAACACCCTGGTAGGAGCAAAAAGAAAACCTCACTATGATAATGTTGACCTCTGAAAAGGGGGAGCTATGTGTAAATGAAGACACTTATTAAAAGGAAATGAAAAGAAACAACTAAAAGGATAAAGCATGTGCAGATAGCAAGAGAGATTGATCAGAAACACCACACTGGAGGTGCAGGGTACCTGTATATCATTCTCCAAGATTTGGGAGCAGGGAGGCCAGGGCAAGTAAAAAGGCAACTGGGGAAGGCAAAAAACCAGCAGCATCTTTCAAAAACTGGAAGTCTTGTCCACAGGGAGAAAACATAAAAGAAAAACTGATGAGTGAAATGGAAAGCTAAATATGAAAAAAAAAAAAAACAAACCCCAAAACCCCACCTTTTTTCAAGGAACACAATAATAAAGTTTAAGGCTGATAGATGAGCAAGGTGTAAAAGAAAAGCTAACTTCATTCTCTGCACTGGCAGCTAATAAAGCTTAGAGAGGTTCCCACCCTTCTTTTACATGGGACAGACCTGAGGAATTGTTTCAAACTAAAGAACTAATGCCTCAATATAAACATACAAAAGTAGGGATGGGCAAAAGTTGATCTTCAGAGTCAGGTTCAACTATATCCGTATCCTTCCTGATAAGGTTTGTCTACGAAGAGCTGCAGAGATTCAATCACTGAAAATCTAAAACACAAGTTAGAAAACCATGCCAGTGCTTTGCCATTGTGATTAATGCCTTTCCCTAATATCTACCTTGAATCTTTCCTATTGTGTTTTAAAAAAACCACACACATTACTTCATGTCCTACACTAATGGGAATGTCATAAGAGTGTCAAAAGTCTTTCTAAAACCCAACACATGAAACAGACCTTCCTGTTAGCTGAGAAACTAACACACTGATCTGAAGAATAGATCGGTTTGATATTATTAATTCTTGACCAGTTTCTGCTAGCTGCTACTTATCTTCGTATCTGCTAGATGCTTACAAAAGGTTTCTGAATTCCTGCAAGAAATAACATTAAGTTGGATAGTTGCTAAATCCCTATACCCTTTTTCCTTTGTCCTTCTCTGCCTTTCAAAACCAACCCATCATCCTAATGTTCTCAAAGACAATCTTCAGGATTTCAGCAGCGGCTCCACCCAGGTCTCTGCACACTCTAAGATGAAGATCAGGAGGAAAATAATTTCAAAACATTTAATCTAAATGCTTCAGACTGAGACCATATCTTTTGAAGAACTACTAGTCAGCTACCTACTCAGGCTGATCTTTTTAATAATGACTATTGCTAAAAAAGATCTTAAACTCTTATTTACAAATGGGCAGAATTAGATAACTCAGTTCTAAAGGAAAATGAGAAATCATGAACTGCGGTACATAACCGTCCACTTGAATCTGCTCCGTTATCAGAGAAACGAAACGCATACATATCATACCAAAAAAATAAATTAAAAAGCCTCAGAGAGTGGTGGAAACTGGGTTCAAAACACTACAGACCAGCATATCTGGTATGTGAATGCAGCAAACAGTAGAAATTGTAAGAGCATATACATGGATACATATGGTAGAATGGGCAGGGGTTAAATATACAGCAGAGAATACCACAAACCGGTCAATGTTTTTTCAAAGAGTCAATGAGCAGGAGGAAATAGGTAGTTTAGTTGATTTACTCTACATAGATTTTCAAAAAGCTTTCAAATAAATCATCAAATGTTTCACATACTAAGCTGCCATGGGAAAAGAAGTAAGGTTTGATAGAAGCAGACAGTTTTCAAAATGGAGGATGGCTACTGGGAATGTTCCTTGAAGACTTCAGTTGTTCACCATCTACATAAATAATCTGGGAAAGAAGTGATGATCAAAACTAAAATAATTTGCAAAATTTTACAGCAGAATCTTATGCTTTTGCATAACATTGGCAGATGAAATTCCTCATTGACAAAGACAAGAACATGAAAAAAAGAAAAGACAACCAATCTCCATATGCACATTAGATGGACTCAAAGCCATCTATTACCACTTAGGAAAGATCTGGAAGAAACTGGGGACAGAGTTCTAAAAATGTCAGCTTAGAGTTTATTTGTATCAAAACAGCTAATACGTCATTTGGAATTGTTAGGAAAGGAAGTGAGAAGAAAGCAGAAAACATTTATGTCAATAAACTCACGGTATATCCGTAACTTAAAAGCTATAGGCAGTTCTAGTCAGCCTAACTAAAAGCATGTTGCAGAGCAAGATTATGTCCAAAAAAAAAAGGACAAATATAATCAGAGCTGTGGTACAATATAATGTTTGGCATCCGTAGCTATATCCAACAACAGTAGCCTAATGAGTTCCATGGCCCATTTCATCACCTATGCTAAAAATTACTAGAACGATCCATGGCACAATTTTGGCATAAGTTAGTTAGCACTCTCATAATTTCCGGACACAGTTCAGGATCTAGTAGGAACCAGGAACGAACAGTCCGTTTGGATGCAGCCACACTATGTTAAATGTTAAGACAGTTTAATAGCATCAGTGTGGCCAGACTGTGCCAATTGACCTCAGGACCGGAAAATGGGTGTTGCTGTTATTTAATAATACAGATTCAGCTCTATGACCAGAGACGAGTCTAGGACTCTTCTGACTGGAAGAAAGGACATGGAGTCCAAAATTATGAAAGTGAAAAGTGCTAACGGAGTGATTATTCGCTAATTTCTCATAAGTGTTAGGGATGTTGCAGTGAAATTATCAGGCAGCAGATTTACATCGAAGTCTTTTTTCAAATAATAAAGTTCTATACAAAACATCCTATGCAAATAATCACCAAACATATAACCCTGGTTTAAAATGCAATTAGACATGTTCATGAAGAGTTAGTTCATCAAGAAGACTTGAGCACGTCTATAAGATCAAATGACTCTAGCTCAGGGAGCCCTTAAGGGGGAATGGAAGCTGGGAAGGTATGTCAGGGAATGGATCTGCCTGTTCTGGTTTTTCACTCTTTCCTTGGGCAACCAGTACTGGCAACCACCAGAACATACTGACTAGAGTCAGACCTTTGGTCCAATTCTCATGCAGTTTTTCTTACCACCACTCTTCTGTGACCATCCTGTCTAGCTTATTCACCAAGAAAATAGCCATTCTTAAAAGTTTTAGAAGATGGAATGCAAATATCATTTCAATTTCATATCAACCCTGACCTTCCTTCTAGAAACCCTAAGAAACTTTCAGAACCTTAGTCAATGATATCTATCAAACAAAATGCTTCCCAAGAAGGAGTAAGATTTCTAATGATAGATAGATGCTTGCCCCAGCAGCCACTGAGCAGCCTAGAAGAGCCACACCGAAGGACTTTGGAGAGAACAGTGGATGCAGTTACCTCCGTGTCCATCGTAGACTGAGAACATGGCTGTTTCACTGTCCAGCTCGGGTATGCAGTTGTGTGCATCCTGAAAGAGAGAGCAAAAGTCTGGAATGACATGGATTGCATTAGAGCCCCGCAGAGAAGTGAGAGAAAGGAGCAGGGAGGCTATGAGCACTGACACAGGGATTCTCAAATCTAGAGGGAGAGCAGGAACAGTAAGAAAGCCTCCTCTCGTATTCTCAAAAGCTTACCTGGCAAGCACTCATCTTCAAAGAGGGGGCATGATCTTTAACGTTATGGTGTGCTCTGTGCTAGAGCAGTAACGCAGCCTTGTCACTATGAGACTGTACTGGAGACCCCTTCAGATCGTCAGTACAACTCCTCTAGATATGGCCAAGCTCAAGCCAGAATCAAATCCCTCTGCTCACGGTACTTGTAGTGCCTGCGTTACTGTAGTAGCTCACAGTCCTTAAAGAACATGAGGCGCAAGCTGTGCTCTATTGCACAAACTGGTACCTAGGCTGAGAGCTATCTAGGCAAGCGTAGCTACAGAAATACAAGTTATACTGGTACCGATACACTGGCAACTTTCCCCACACAGACAAATGCAACTGGCTGAGGGTCACCCATGGAGTCTGTCCGTTCCCGCAGATGCTCTCTTCCCCAGTTCTTGCCAAACAAGAGCCATGCAAACTGAAAAGCCACTCCGATGCACTGATGAAGCCAGGTCAAACATGGAGCCTCCTGACCTCCTGCCTTCAACCAACCATAGCTTTGCCTTTGCTTGTCCTGGTGCATATGGTCACAGGCGGCAACAGTTGTCTATCTGAACAGCCCGATGAAGGGCAGCCTTGCAGGACACAGGATTACCACATCCAGTGAGAACAAACAACTGGGCTAGAAAACCTTCTCCTGGGACAAAGGCTCCTTCCTGCTCTTCTTGCCACGTGCTGTGCTCCAGGAAGGCACTGCCGGCCTCAGGCACAGCTACCTGACAAGCAAGGCAAAGAGCCTGGTTTCTCTCAAGTGTCTTTTAAGCAGTGAAGCAAAGGACAACCAACCAGTGCAAAACCCAAAGAACAAACCCAGGTATCACTTCCTAAGGTAAGACAGCTTGGTTCTGGCAACTTTCCAGAAACCCTGAGAATCTCCGGGGGCAAACTGGAGGGAAAGTGTGTCCCAGGGGCATTTTGGGCTTAAATATCAAACTGCCTCCAGCCTTTCCCTGTGCATGCTCCCAAACTATGAAGATCAACAACATATAAGCTATATACACAGAGCAACCTTCCTCTCCACAAGTTCTCATAAGAACACCAGACTTTGTAGAAGGCACCACCCAGATTTTACAGCCAGGTGCTTCACCTTTTTCACCCTCTGGGTAAGCAAACCAAACTTGGCTATTCCAATTCAAAGCCTAGAACTGATGGATGGACTGAATCTTTCTCTTAAACCCTCCCCCTGCCCAGCTAACCTCCTAACATTCCTTACAGTTCAAGCCCTAACCTACCAACTTACAGCCTGACCGCACCCCACATGCTTTTGTTCAAGAACAATTGTGATATTTTAAACAACGTGATCTAGTCTCTTTCCTGTGGTTCAAGTTCATCACCTTAAAGTTAAGTGTGCTACAGTTGCCCCAAAACACTGTGCTTACTCCAAGACAGTTGGCTCAAAGATTTGGATGTGACCACATTGCCAGCCATAACCCAAAATTTCTATACACACACAGCTACACTTGCTGCACAGTCAAGCAACTGTTGAGCTCTTCTACTTTTTTATTGTAGGACTCCTTGGATAAGAGCTCTTCGCCCTCTGGAGTCCCACAATCTCATAAGAAGAGAACTCCATTCCCCTGCAATTTCTATCAAGTGCTAAGGAAAACAGAAAAAGAGAGGTTCTGGGTTTATGCAGCACTTAGTGCAATGAAACTCCCGACACTGTGATGAAAACAGGGTCTGAACAGGCAAGTTACAACCTTAGTTCAAAATGAAAAAAAAAGACTCTGAATTATGATGTAGGAAATTTAAACAGAGAGCTCACTGGAGATAGCGAATAAAAACAAGAATAAGCAAAGAACCAGCATTTTTATGCTACTGTTCAGAGCATTTACAGAAGCTAGTGAGACAGCAAAACCATAACAAAGTACCTGGGATAAGTCCCAGCTGACTAAACAGCAGTTTAATTAGAGCAAGTAATGCAAATGCTGCTGGGGAGGAAACCCAATATTGGCAGCAAAAACAGTCTCTCTACTCCATTCGTGGAGCACTCACCGCAACTTGTCCTGACCCCGGACCAGGGAGCTGCAGTCAGGAGGGCAGACAAACAAGGCCAGTGTTGGTAGGAGACGGTTCAGCTCCCACGCTGCACGCAGGGCTTGCTCTGAGCACGCGTGTTAGTGGCTCCGCAAGCCAGGCTGCACACTAGTCCCTGGCATTTTCAACACTAAGAGCAGTTCAGAGAGCATCTGGCTGACCACTAAGACCACCTTGTGCCGCCAGCACAAGAGGCTGTCAGTTACAAGTCTCCATCCCTGCTTCCAGGCTTGGTAAGCTGTCTGCAGCGATTGTCCTCCAAGTAACCATGATCTCACGCTCTTCAGACCGAGCAAGAGTTCACAAAGCCTGGATGCCTGCTAACTAGCCTTCCTCTCAAGGGTGGCATGATTCTAGGTGTCCCCCAGCTACCTCAGTGGTTACTATAGCAGCACTAAAAAACAGTATGTTTGAACCGTCAAACACCAAATTCAGTTGAAATTAGCAAACAAGTTAAAACTGAGAATTAATTTGACAAATCTCCATATTTTGAACCAAATTCTTGCATTTTTTGAAGCAAGGACTTTTTTTCTGAGCCCAGGAGTGAAATGAAGTTGCACACAGGGGTTGTTAGTGTCTCATCTTGGAGATACGGTCAGAACAGCACCAAAGAGCTCAGAGAGGCCCCATCCAACTACCTCCAAAGTGCCTCCTGCACCTTTTGCTGTATCCCAGAGCACTCCTCTCTGTACCATAAAGCCGTCTACAGCTTTTTCTCTTTCCTTATTTGCTCATAGTACCTAACACTACTTTTTTTGTATCCTTATCCTTTGGGTCCCTCATCTGCCCAAAACATTTCCTTATTCACAAAGCAACTTCTCTGGACTAAGAATGGATTTTTATTACAGTATTTCTTCAGAGTTCTGTATACCTACCTCACTTGGAGGCTCCTAAAACGTAAGTTGAAGGCAACAGACAACTCCTTAACACAGATTTCTGCTACTCAAAAATGCCTGCGTCCTACCAATCGTACACACTCTGACTGGCTTCACTAACATAACGCATAACTAAAGCCCTAAGCGTAAACATTTGTTCGGAACTTTCTCCAAGCCTTAAAGAGAAGAGCATAAGTACAACTAAACATGAAGAAAAGGAAAAATCACAAGACAAGACACACATAGCACTGCAACGCAAGAAAATGCAACAGAACCATCAAATTCTGCTCAGCTGTATTTGAAACAATACAAGTTTCTCTCCCATCACAGAAGCAATTTGCAGCAGATTCAACCTGTAACACAAGCGCTCCTGCTGTCTTCTCATTTCTTGTGATAACACTGCTAAGCCGTGTCTACACCAATGTCCTCAGTATTGCTTCTGCCAGCAGGGAGATAAGCCAAAGGTGTTGGCTAGTGCAGAAAACACAGCTGCAAGCTCTGGGCCTCATCCAATTTCTGTAAAGGTCAACAGCAGCAAGAACAAACTTCAAAGAAGTGAAATTATGAGCCAATGTCCCATCTGTGGGAGGGCTACTTTAGCCCACCAGCATTGTAAATAGGGGCAACTCTCTGCTCTCCCTCATCCAAGCCCATCTCCTTAAAACACTTTCAGCCTCTGCGCACCAAGAATCCCAGAACGCTGCCTGCATTCAAACTCTTACATGTGCTAATCGCCTTGCAGAGATTACACTGCACATCACCTTAGTGTTCCAGTAATGTCTCTGTGCCACCATTTCACCCCTCCAGAGGTCACCAGGATGGACCAGTTGAGACACTATCAGTCACAGTCAGCTAAGCACACGCATACTCTGAGTGTATCTTAAGGGCACAAGCACCAATTCTCCTGCCTCTTCTACCCTGGAAACTAGAGCCCATGGTTTCACAAAGCTCTGATACACACAGAAAAGAGGAAACACCTGGTCGTTGTTTTGTCACCAGTAGGACTGCTCTAACATTTCAGTAGCAGTAAAGTATCTGATAGTGTGGCTCATGAAACCATATTTTCAAAAAATCAATCCCCGACAGTCTGAGTGGGACGTCCTCTCCAAACTAGCCAAAGGGCTATAAACAAGAAGGCTGCTTTGCCATGTTCAGAGAAGATGTACCCTGGGGGGGCTGCAGGGACCAATATTAATCCTTATCTAATTCAGCTTGTTTGCTGGCTGCCTAGAAGGAAAAATAAACCAGCACATTAATGGTACTCACAGAGGGTGTTAAATTCAAAGAACGAGTAACTGCTGGCAAGGCAGAGTAGTCATCCCAGCAGCTTGGCATTGCCCTCATACAAGCAGCTTTACAAAGTAGCTCCAGCAGGCTCCCCCACCCGGAGGAGCGCAGGCAAACACCTGGCTCCTGCAGCCAGATATTTATCTTGCGATAATTCATTTGCCCCACAACGAGCCTAGCCAATAGGATGGTAAAGCCAGGACTGGCTACAGAAGGCTAAGAGCAGCAATGAAAATTCCTCCAATAAATTTGCCTAGGAAAAAAAAAATAAAACCAGGCGGAATGAGAATAGAGAGAGACCGACACTTCATTTCTGCCTGGAAAGAAAAGCAGGGATTTTGCCTAAGGATTTTTCAACTGCTTTCATCCGGTGCTTCATCCCGAGCACCGAACTGTCCTTTCTGCCACTTTTTAACTCAAGCCTCTCATGCCCTCATCCCAAATCAGCCGGGATTTCTCGGGCTGTAGGTGCCGGGAGAGCCCCCGACGAGAAACCGCGCGGTGCCCCCGCGACGCGGGGCCACTCTCCAGCGGGTCACCGCGGAAGCCGGGAAAAGCGACAGCCTACGGGCATTCCGGCCAGGCCACGGTAGCACGGGGAAAGGCAGCCCCTCCCCGCCCCGCCGGCGCGGGCACGGCGGCCTCAGCGCCTCGCGCCCGCGGGAAGGAGGGGCCGCCCGCCTGACGGCACAGGTCACCGAGAAAGGGCCGGGGGAGAAGGAAGCCTCCCCGCCAGGCTCCCAGCTGGGGCCGCAGCTCCGGGGGCTCCGCGGCAGCCTGCGCCCGGCGCCACCGGGCCACCCGGGGAGCGGCCGCCCGGGGCCCACGCCCGGTGCCCCGCTCACCTCCATGGAGACGCGCCAGCCCTGCATGGCGCTGAAGCCGAAGTGGAGCGGGCGCGGCCCGAGCCCGGCCCCGTCCCCCGAGCTCTTCACCGTGTTGGGCTGCGACAGGTAGGCGCCCATGGCGCCGCGGCGGCCTCCGCCGGCGGACCCGGCTCCCGGCGCGGCGGCCCTGCGCGGAGGGGCGGCGGCGGGTGCGGCGGCAGCCGGGCCGCGCGCGACCGGACCGTACCGGGCGGCACCCGAGGGCGCGAGCGGCCCAGCGCGGGCGGCGAGGCAGCGCGGGCGGCGCAACCACCCACCAACGAGCCGCCGAGCGGAAGTCGCGCGACCGGAAGCGCGGGCTATAGAGTCGCCACGGGGGGACGGCGCTCAGCCCGCGCGGCCGCGGCACAGGGGCCGGAAGCGCCTACCATAGAGACGAGCGGCGGCTAGCGCGGCACAGGGGCCAGGAGCGCGCTCCGCTCGGCGGCCTCGGGCCCTAGGGGCTCTGCCACCGGTCCCGCCGCCAGCCTGTCAGCGGTGCGCGGGCCCCGCCCGGGACTGCCCACCACGGCCCGCCGCTGGCCGCGAGCTGCCCTGCAGCTCCCTCCTTCCAGTGCCGCGGTCTCCCCCGGCCCGGTCGCAATCCGCGGGCTGCGGCAGCCCTTCGGAGGCCAGCTCGCCCTGCCGCCCCAGGGGAGACGAAGGCGGCGGCCGCCCCAAGCAGCCGCACTTCGAGCACGCTCATCGTGTGGCGGGGAGGGGGGACAAGGCGCTTGGGACCGGCGGCACCGCCGCCTGCCCGTGGCGTGGGGCGGCCCCGCGCTCACCCGCCCGGCCGGAGCGGCGCACCCTCGGCGCGTGCCCACGGTCGCGCGAGGACGCCCCCAGCGCCCCTCACACAGTGCGGGCCCCGGCGCGCCCCCACCACCTTGTGTAAACTTAGCCCCGCCTACCGACCAATCAGCAGAGGCTGACGCCCCCCCCCCCCCTCCCGGGCTCTCATTGGCTATCGCACAGGACCAAGTCGCCCTACCCTCCCCACCCCGCTCCACGGCTCTTAGCATACTAAGCACGCGGGCGCCCCCTATCATGTTATATAGCCCAGAGCCCCGCCCACCGACTAATTCGTGGAGGCTGACGGCACGCTCCCGGGCTCTGATTGGCCGTCGGACGGGAAGCCCCGCCCCGGACGGCGCGTTACGCAGCGCGGCGGTTAGCGGCGGCGGCCCGTCGGCGGAGTAGCGACGCGCTTGGGGACCGGGAGGTGCCGGGCGAGCCCGGTAAGTGCACGGCACCCGCCCTCCGCTGCCCACCCCGTCCCCGTGCTGCCCTCCGCCTCGGGCCGGAACCGGCTCGGTCGGGCGCCGCCAGGAGGCCCGGGGCGCGGCCCCGGCTGACAGGCCTGGCGGGCGCGGCCCGGTCCGGCCCGCCGAGCCTGGTCTGGTCTCACAGCCCTCTCGGTTCGCCTCACGCCCGCGCCTCTGGCCTGCAGGTTGTGTGACCGCAGAATGTCGGAGGGCGAGTCCAAGCAGGTGCCGAGCGGCGGCTCCGACTCAAAGCCGGAGTCCGCGTCGTCCGGCCCGGGAATGACCTCAGTGTCTGCGCCGGTGACTTCCGCGGCGCCCCCGGAGGAGGAGGAGGAGGAGGAGAGCGAGGACGAGTCCGAGATCCTCGAGGAGTCGCCGTGCGGCCGCTGGCAGAAGCGACGCGAGGAGGTCGGTGCCGAGGGTCGGTTCCCGGGGCTGGACCGCCGGGGTGCGCGGGGGAACCCGGACCAGGCCGGCGGGGCCTGGGGCCCGGGCGAGCTCTTGTCCTGCCCCGCCGGCTGTCCTCCTTCCACCTGTCCCCGGGTCAGCACGGGCCCCCGCGGCCAGGGCCTGTCACGCTCCCGGGGTGGTAGGGAGATGGATAGCCCGTCTTTTCTCGGGCTCGAGAACGTCGAGGCCAGAGTGCGGCCTGCTTTTCTCCCTGCACGTCCATTGTGCTGGAGGCTCTTCTGTACGGAGGGTGCCAGGGCCAGCTGTTGCTGCTGTGTTGAGCAGGGAGTGTCTCCAGCACTCCTGTGTGCATCTCGTTTCACAGATCTTTCACTCTGGGAATGATGAAGAGCAATGACTAGATAGTCCTTGGTGTTTGCTAGGGAGTGTGAAGTGAGCAGTACCTGCTGCGGAGGCAGGCAGTTACCCAGTCTCGTCAGCTTTTGAATTATGCCTTGGTTTTGGTTTGCTTTGAAGTCTTCAATTAGGATAAAACATAGCCAGTTCATGCAGGCTCGTTTCTTGGCTTGTCCGATTTGCATCCACTTCTCAGTGCGTATATCAGAATTGTCCTGTATGAAGACACAAGTAGATTAGATCTTATTGTTTTGGACCTCTCCCTTTTTCCACTCTTTGCTGTGCTCTGTTTATCTTATTGGGGGCTGTCTCCACAAACTGGTTTCTGCTTCTGGCTGGGCAAGCTGTATAGCTGTGGTAGTTGCTGAAAGACACAGAATGTTAACTCCAATGCTGCGGCACAAGTGCTGATGTAGCTTTTCTCAGCCAAGTCAGGGCTGAGCATAGAGGTTTGTCTGCTTTATCCATTATTGCAGACACAGGGTAGTTCAAACTCTGGTGGTGGTGAAAGTGTGATTTATAATGATTTAAATTTGGAGGTCAAAGATTACCCACAGCTCCTTACCTTTGCTTGCTTGAAAGCTGTATTGGTTTTGTTAACGTAAGCCAAATCTTAGCATGGTGTAGTTAAGAATGTGCCTTTTCTGGTGAAGCTGTACAGTTTGGGTTGCAATGGGGAGGGTATCTTTACGAAGCTTTAATTCTATCCTCCACAATATATTCCTTATGATAACCTGAAGTGCTTTTTCCTATGATCTGTGCTGAATTGACACACATTGGGGAACAAAGCTGATGTTCAGTTTGTGTAGTCTTTTCTACATGTTTTATTCTATTTCTAAATGTTTTATTTAATACCAATCATTTTGATACAGAAAGATGAATTTCCCTCCGGGCTTTTCTGTACTCTCCCACGTAAATGTAAGATTTGGTAGGCTCTAGTATTTTCTTTGGATTTCAGTTTCCCCATCTGCAGACAAATTAAGGCCCAAACAGAAGAAGTTCCTTAAAATTTTGGCATGGCTAAATTACTCTCTTCTAGCCTGAGAACGAGGGTGGCTGGTTGGTTTGAAGGCAAGCCCCCTCTATACGTTAAACGTATGAGCTTTGTTCCACCTTGCAGGTGGAATGACTGGTGAAGGCCCCAGAACGAATTGTTGACTGGCCTGGGGTAAACTTGGGGCCTCTAGTTCTTGAGTCTTCATCCGCCACGCTTGCACCGCCTCCCCGCAGGAAGTGCCGATTTGGTGCTGACAATACTGGCTGCAGTTGCCGATGTGTGGGCCCTATGTCTCACATGTGTGTATGAAAAACACGGGCTTCTAGTGATCATGCGGTTAAATTCTGTTTTGTCTCTTAATTTTGCATGTAAATTTGTGGCTTGATTAGACCCAAGCTTGTGGAGTGGCATTCGTTCACTTTAACCACATGACATCATACTCTTTTTTGTTATCTTCAGCTTTTGGACTGAACTGTTTCTTGGAGATGCAGATGTTCCAGCATGAAATTTATTTTGGAATAACAGCTTTACTTTCTGAGCATCCGAGTATACCAGGGTAAAGTGTCTCTCGTGCCAGAGAGGTGTCCCTGTAAAGGGCTGCTGGTGCGACGTGAGGGCTCAGTCGACACTGGTTATTCCGGTCAGTGCAGCTGTGTAGACAGGCTCTCACTTGCTACCCCTCGGCAGGGAGGAGGTGTTACTGCCGCCCCGTCCCCCGGTGATGCAATCCTGATTCTTTATCTCAGCAATATCTTCTCTGGATGCTGACTTAGGCAGCCGCCTTGGAAGAAACGTAATGCGATAATCTGGAGAGAAAACGGCACCTGTGATCGCTGGCAGAGTAAGATTGTATGTACTACGTGTAGTCTGGTATTCCCCAGGTGTTACCTTCTTTGCATCTTGCTTTGAGTTGCGTACTTGTACGTACATTTGGAAATGTAATAACCTCACTTTTTTTTAAAATTATTTTTAATAGCTGTAGACTCTTTGTAATCGGCTTCCTAGAAGACAGGTGATGTTGCACAGAGGCTGTGCGGAGAGGGGCCCTGGGAACCCGAGGGAACAGGCTGTCTCTGTGAACAGGAAGGGTGTACGTGCTCAGGCTATTTACCGTAAATTAGCAGATTTCAGCAAAATGAGCCCCAGCGTGATTCCCGAGCACGTCTGCCTCTCGCCAGTGCCTCCGCGGCGGGTTCTGGGCACAAAATGGTCGTGGGGCGGCAGAACGCCTGCGGTGGCTGTGCCGGTCCCGCCGCTTCCCTGCTGCCTTCTCCGAGGCGCTCAGAAGCGTTTCTCCGCCCGGGGGCTGCCCCCGGCGCAGGGCGCGCCCCGCCGCCAGCCCTGCCGGGCCGCGGGAGGCCGCGGGCCGGGCACCGGCCGGGGCGCCGCTGGCGGGGCGGGGCGGCTCCCCGAAGGACGGCTGCTCTAGCCAATGGCAGGGGGCGGAGAGCGTTACATCACCAGCGCCAACTCCCGTAGGCTGCTCGCCGCCTTGGCCACGCCCAGCGACGCCCTCGCGCCCGCGGCGGTCCCGCCGGTGTTCGGCTCCAGGTTGTGGCTCGGCGCCTGCGCCGGCCCGGCCCGGGGCGAGGGGAGCGGGTCCGGGTCCGGGGGAAGGGCCCGCTCCGCCAGAGCAGGCGAGCGGGAGCTGCTGGGGCGCTGCCTCCTCTGTGCGGGGCTTCTGCCCGGAGCCCCCGTTGCTCGCTCCGTCTTTGTTCCGCTGCAGTGATCCGAGTCACGTGGGAGCTCAGCAGCCCTAACCGGGCTCTCCAGTACACGCGGCGGTCACTAGCGCGTCGGGCTTAGCGTGCTCGGTTTGTGTCCAGAGTAAGTTAGCAAGTCAGCAGAGGCTATCTTGGGGCAGGGGGGAGTTTCACTTGTTAGCGGGATTGTGAATTACTTGGTTTAGCTACAGCAGCCTGGGCTAAACTATATCGACTAATGTAACTTAAAATATATTGGTTCACAAGGGGAAAATAGTGCCAGGCACAAGTCTAAACTGGGAGAGGAGTGGCTGGAGAGCAGCCCTGCAGAAAGGGATCTGGGGGTGCTGGTGGGCAGCAGGCTCAACAGGAGCCAGCAGTGTGCCCTGGCAGCCAGGAGGGCAAACCGCACCCTGGGGTGCATCAAACAGCACGATCAGCGGGGCAAGAGAGGGGATTGTCCCGCTCTGTTCAGCCTCACCTGGAGCACTGTGTGCAGTGCTGGGCCCCACCATTTGAGAAGGATGTGAAGGTCCTCGAATGCGTCCAGAGGAGGACAACCAAGCTGGTGGCAGGGCTGGAAGGCACGTCCTCTGAGGAGCGGCTGAGGACTCTGGGCTTGTCTCGTTTGGAGAGAGGGAGGCTGAGGGGCGACCTCATGGCTCTCTGCAGCTTCCTGGGGAGGGGACGTGGAGAGGGAGGCGCCGACCTCTTCTCCCTGGGATCCAGGGACAGGACGCCTGGGAATGGCTCAAAGCTGCATCAGGGGAGGTTCAGACTGGACACGAGGAAGCATTTCTTTACCGAGAGGGTGGTCAAACCCTGGAACAGGCTTCTGGAGAGGTGGTCGATGCCCCAAGCCTGTCAGTGTTTAAGAGGCATTTGGACAACGCTCTTAATAACGTGCTTCAGATTTTGATCTGCCCTGAAGTGGTCAGGCAGTTGGACCAGATGATCCTTGTGGGTCCTTTCCAACTGAACTATTCTATTCTATTCCTGCTTTAAATGTAAAAAAGGGTTGTGTTGAGTTCATTGATTGTAATTTTTCCTAGCGACAGGGAACTTCTGTAGCGCAAAGTGTGTAATTGCTGTGAAGGTTCAGAGAGTCTTTTAAAATTAAATGCTATTGTGAAATTTTTAACTGAGAACCTGTTTTAACTAGATAGAGAACACTTACCGTCCCCAAAGTTCTCTTCTTTGTGGTATGTTTAATGAATAGTGCATATGGTCATGCTTTGATATACCTTAAGGGTGAAGTTGCTGCCAGAGTGAGATGGCTGGGAGGAGGAGGGTGGAGGGTAAATGTGGCTCGTCCCATAGGATACTTATTTTCTGTTGGCTAAACAACTTATACAAGAGAAGACATAGTATCGCTCTGCTCTTTCCTGCACTGTATAACTAAGGTGAGCGTTTTCAGGTATCTCTCCTGTCCTTAAGCGCTGCAGGGACCATGACAATCTGCTTTCTCATGCTGCTGCTGTGCACACATTGCAAGCATGGGTCTCCTGGTGTGTTGCACACTGTATTGCTTTCCTACCTGAGCTGAATCCCCCTCTGCAATTGTAACCACACCCCTGGTGGCTCTCCTAACATATACAAAGGCGAGGCTTTAGCCTCTGCAAGGAGCTGAAGATAAACTTTTAACAGGGGAATCTTGTCTCATGATAGAGAGGCCTAGAGAAAAAAACCACAGTTTGAGGTTAGGGGAATCGCAGGAGGGAGAGACCGAGGCTGACAGGTTCTCCAGGCTTGTGCTTGCCTTGGTCCCTTTTGGCTTTTCTCCCTGACAAAATCCTCTTTCTCTGCTGTCCCCATGTGACACTTCATTTTCTTCTTTCGGTCAGCATGCATGCATAATTTATTTTTCTTGGGTTGTCCAAGTATCTTCACAATTATCTGCTATGCCTCCTAGGAATAGAAACTTCTTAATAGAGATGGATTGCAATGACACGCTTGCAGTTCACTTTTAGATGCATGCCACTGGCTGGTATTAAACCTGAAATCGAGAGCTTGGACCCAGTGCCTACTGTCCCTGAGAGCTACACAGATCATACAGAAAAGCGGCCCAAACATAATTGTAGGAAAACTTGTGCTCTGCTGCAGCAGAACCTTTTTTAATTTTCAGCCCAGTATTACTGTATTGGGCTTGGCAAGTTCCTGTTAGTGGGAGGGACTTAACTATTCACAAGCCTAGATGGTCCTATATTTTGTCATGTGTTTAATAACTATCTATTGACCGTATTTCATTCTATGCCTTTTCTGGGTAGGAAGACAAGTGATTGCATAAGCCAAGACGTTATAATAAATACTTTGTTGTCATCTCTGTAACATGCTTACTAAATAACCCATTTAGTGCTATTGAATGAATCTGTATCATATCGTGGATGTAGGAACAGGCAGGTTCCCTTTTAGGTAGCTGTATGAGCATGTCTGTCATGGTTAAGAGAGAGAAAAGAACCGAGCAGACTTGAGTATGCTAGGCTGCTTCTTCTGCAGGCTTCTTGTGAGGTATAGTCAGTTGTGGTACAGCTCTTGCCAAATGCTGCTTCGTTCCCTGATATGGAAGACTTTGCAAGGATGTGAAGCCTGGCACTTACAGGACAAAAGAGAGAGAATGAGAGAAAGGGTCTCTGGTCTCTGCTTAAATACCTTTGCCCTTTCCCTAAGGATTTGTCAGGTCGCTCAAGATTAGCGGGAGAACCTTGTACCGTTCTTGCAGTCCTGCTTGTGTTCAGTCCCTTGACTGGGAACTTGCCCAAGTGCTGACTCGCTCAGTCCTGTGTGGATGGCAGACATAGGGGTTGTGCTTCTTTCCTACAGATTCTAAAAACTTAGGAGTGATTTCTGGGGTGCCTGAAAGATGATGTTTGAGCTCTTGCTAGCCATCAACAACCTCTCTTGAGAAAGAAATGACCTTGTGGTTGTCTGATTGTTGTCCTGTGCTTGATGTATTATCGACTTTTTTGCAAGCTCAGCTGCTGGAGCACTTTCCACGTTATGCCCCCACTTCAGTGGCTGCTGAGATCGAGAGGTTCTTTTTTTATCTCATCCCTGGAGACAAATCTCTTGTGTATAAGTGTGTCTGTGCATACAGTGGTTGCTATGTTGCTTAATTCTTGGTTTCCTATCTCTGGTATTTTCCACTGTCAGGTAAACCAGATGACATGTGCAGTCCTTCATAGCTTCGTTTACTGTGACATGTAGACTAAGATAAGATGATGAAGTTCCATGTGGACCTGGGTTTCAGGTCAGGTGCAGAACTTGAGGACCAGTATTTGAGGCAGCATGCACTGTGTCTGTGGGTATATCTGAGTTCAAGTGTTCAGTCTTGCTGTTCTTGTATATCATTGCTGGAAGTTCAGAAAATTAATATAGGCAGCACCACTGTCTTTACTACTGCCATGAGTTTACTTCTACTTTTCTTATGAAAGACCTTGCTGTCATTTGGATAGGTGGTTCCCAGCCGTTCAGGGGGCCCTTGATGGCTAGGTGGTGGGACGTTACAGCTGAATTTTAGTGCTTGGGCTAACATACGTTCTTGCTCCATGCTAGTGCTATGAAATGTTAAGGAAAGAGCTGTGGTTTATGATGAGCTGAACCCAGAAAGACATGAAATAAAATGCTGGGTCTACTGCATCTTTGTTTTACCTCTTTGTTGTCTTTTCATGCCTAGTGGGAATCTTAGTTTCTTGAATCATTTTTCATCTGGAGCTGGTTGATGACTTTTGCACCTCTGGATTTACATTTCTTCAAGGAGACAGAGTGCAGGATTCTTGGAGAGAAAATGCCAATAGTGTTTGGATTCTGTGATGCTTGAGTCTGATTTCTTAGCAGCTGTTGTGACTGGAAAGAAACTTGCTGAGGCAGTAAAAGATAAGCACCGGTCTTCCTTTTCCTATCACACATCTGAGTTTCTGTATGTGGGAAAGTGAAGCATCGTTCCTTGGGAAGGTGGCATTTGAGATGCTCTGAGCTTTGGATTCTGCTGCTGGAGGGAGGACGGGTTGCAGAGATTCTCAAAGCAAACTAGTGCTAGGAGGGCTGCCAGCTTTTTGACAGGCTTTGGCAATGGACCTGTTTTTTTCCAGCTGGTGGAGAAAACTAATGCCATGCTGTAGTTTTTATGATTTTACTTGACCATTGGGAAGATACGCAAAAGAGGGAGTATGTGCAGCCTTTTAGCATTTTTATTGGCTCTTCTGGGGGCTTCCTGGAAGGAACAAACCCTTGAGAGGTGCTTGAATGAGATGAGGGGCACTGCAGATTGTAGACCCTTTGTCTTGGGCCTGTTATCTCCAGACCCATTATGTTCTTGCTTATTGACTGTAACAGACAGCTGGCAGCTTGCTTAGTGCCGCCCCAGCCAGCATCACTTCTCAGCCTTTATGCCGCCTCAGTAGGGGAGCAGGCGCAGCCAGAGCAGCTGTCTGCTGCTTTTCGAGCTTTCCTGGGTGGTTAGAGGTGCTAGTTACACTCCAGCTGCCTGTGACCGAGGGATACGGTTTGCTCTGCGTTCTTCAGAGAGCTGTTCTAAAAATAACATGGTCCGTGTAGCTTACTAGCAGCACCAAAGCCTTCCCCTTGTCAGACTTCTGTCACTTTAGACCTGCATTGGGAGGCCCAGGGGAAGCGGTTACAGTGTCGTGGTTGATGCTGTTGGGTGGGGGTCAGATGTTACAGCCAGGCTTACACCTGGGAAGGAACTTACTGCTGGGCCAGTGGAGGGGAGAAGCTGCTCGCCATCTCTGACTCCAGGTCCTGCCTGCGGTGAGGCTGCATGGGAAATCCTGAGACAGTGAAAGCATAGCCAGCCCACAAATAGTTAGCACAAATGGGAGCACGGTGCTTCTCCAAGCATCCCACGTTAACGCAGGTGACATGAATAACCGTATCCTGTTTCTAAGGATCAGTGCTTGGGGAAAATCCCATTTCACAGGTGTCTCTAGTATCTGTCTCCCAGGCCCTCTGTCTCTGCAAAATCTGGCCCCAAGACCTCTTGTCCTAATTTTCTGGCTTGCAGTTCACTAGCAGATCTGTGTGCTTACGTGTGCCCATACACAGAGAGTAAGGAGCACACTTGCACAGAAAATAGTTTGAAAAAAATTTAATAAAAAGACAGTTGAGGTGGTGGTGATCAGGCACAGGACTTGGCTAGCGACTCATCTTGAACCTTCTCTTTCCACACTTTTGGCCCTTCCCTCAAACGTCGCATGAATATTGTATGCAAATCCTCCTGTTTGATCCGAAAATTGCCCGTCTCCAACATCCTATTGTAAGTCCTGTATTCCTTTACACAGTGTCTCCACCTGGCTTGCATAATATTGCTGAAGGGGTTTCTCCTGTTGAATTGCCTAGGTGGGTTTTCCTAATAGGGACAATGACTTAATTGCTCACCTTTGTGGCCTTGGGAGTCCTCGGTTTAGTGTTTCATCCATCATGGATTAGGCTGTCTGGGTTCCCCACCCTGTTGTCGTTCTTCTTGATCACTGACGTGGTTCTTGCTTCTACTTTGAATAGCCCTTACCCAGATATCTTTCCACAGCAGTTTGATGAAACTTTTTTGGCCTGTTACTTCAGGGAGACTTCTGGAGCTTTGTCTGGAGTTGAGTGGACACTGTTACAATGCAGAAGGTGGAAGAATACAACTTTAAAAATTGTGATTACAGCAGTAGCAAGAACAAAGAGAAAATGTGTAATTACAATACTCCCCTTCTGGATAGAAAAATGAGTATCTCATGAGTATGTGGAATTCTGCTCTAGCTTTTTCATATTTAGGTGGTAGAGCCAGAGCTTCTGCTGTTAAACTAACAAATAAGAAAGCGAACAGGAGAAGAATGGAAAAAAGACCAAGATGTTTTGCTGTGACACGTTCTTGCAATAATCAGGAGTTGCAGAAATTTGAGCCAGGTAGTGTATGTGGACTATTGTATTTAGTAGTTATGTTTCAGAGGGCTGCAAGTTGAAATTAAACTAGCTGGTTTTACTTCTGATATATATCCCATGGTAGTCAGCTTTACATTTAATGTAATATATATGTATGTCAGGATCAAGTGCTTCCTCATCATTCTCTTTAAAATATGATGTTTGATCACTTCATTGGCTGCTTTTTTGCTCTTGTGTTATCAGAAATGTGAAATAATTACTTTCTATTCGTATTGTGTGCTATGAGTGATTTTTACAAGCCTATTCAAGATTTGCACTTACAGCAGTATACCAATTTTTATGGCATTTTCTATTCCTTTCCTTGTAATTCCTACTACTGATCTTTTAACACCTCCTAAGACTAACTGATGTTTTTCAGAGTTATCTGCCGTGAGTTGAAGATCTCTTTACCGAGTGAAAGTGTCACAGAATAACAGGATGGGCTAGCATAGAATGAAAGTAGCTAACTTGGAGTTTATCCTGTCTTTTTTTGACCCTCTTTGTGGTGGTTTGTATTACTGGCACTCGTCTGAGCTTACTACCCCTGGGTTCAGTACTGAGAACTTCCTGAACCTCCCAGTCAGCCATATTTCCCACTGTTCTCAGGGATATGAGCTATCTGCTACATCCTTGGTGTTGTATGTTTGATGAGCGTTTTGATAATGGTACAGGCATGATAATAGTACAGTAGATACAGAGGTACTGGTGAGTTACCGTAATCTTCCTGATGGACTGCTATCTGAATGTTTTTTATTTGTAGGATATTGGGTTTTTTCCCCATTCCCTTATTTATTTTGCTGTGCTGTTTCTGTTTACCTTTGGGAGTTAGGGATGGGGAATACATTGCTTCGTCCTACTTCCATAGTGCAGCTCAGTAAGATTGAACTCTCTTTGATTCCATTGAATTGCTCATTTGTTTCAAAGCACCAAATGAAACCAAGCATTTGTCCCTTTGGGCTCCTAGTAAGCAACTTATGTGTTTGTTTCTGTTACCCATTAAATGCATGGGAATGATGCATGTCTCCCTGTGGGATATCAAGAGCAGTGCTCTTTCTGTTCAGAGCAACTTGACTCTTGTCAGGTTTGGGTTTTGTTTGGTGTGGGTTTTGTTTGATTTGGTTTTTTTGTTTTGTTTTTTTTTGGTTTGTGGATTTTTTTTTTTTTTTTTTTAGTTGCTAATCCACTGACTGGAGAGTTATCTGACATGAATTTTTAGTGAAGCCTGTCCCTCAGTGTGTTGTTTAACCAGAACTGTCAAAATGCTTTGGAGAGGCTGGATTGGCCACTGAGCTACAGTCTGCGTGGCGGTGGTATGATTGAAAACTCGCTGCTTTTCTGACAGTACGGTTGCCATTCTCGATGACAGGATGGAACTGGGCTCCTTGAACAGGCTCCTGGCTCGAGCTGTGCTCTGCCCTTTGTAGCCCAGCTGTGTGGGCCAGCATGGAGCAGGAGTCTCTGGGAGGTGGCAGGGACACTTAGTGCGTGTGCTTAAAGAGTATGTCTGGTTTTGGTTGTTTCTCAAGACGGCACCTCCTGAGCTGTTGCATGTGAAATTACAAGGGAGGGCAAGCTCCAACTCATGGTAGACACTTAACTCTGTATTTAAATGTTCAAGATTTGTTCATTTGGTTACACAGACAACCTTATTGCGAATGTATTTTATGTTATTACTTGTTCCAGTGTGTAGCTATCTGGAAGAATCAAGTGTTGCATCGGTGATGGTCAGATTTTCTTTTCCTTATACTTTTGATTGCTATATGTATTGGTTTGTATAGCCATGGTAATAATTGATATTTCCTTTCCTTGAAATTGTTATATTACACTAGTTATTTTAATTTTCTTTTTGAATTAACACCTTTCAAGCATTTTACTACCATGAATGTAATTGCAAAGGCCAGTGCTGTCAGTTTAATCAAAACATGAAGTAGGCTTGCTTTTTTGTTTTGTTGGACATTTTTTTTTCTCCTTTTGCCTGCAGTGGATCTTGCATTATTTGATTTTGTTCTACTCTAGATAGGCTTCAGATCTCTGAGACAGCTGCTTTTGTTTCCTCTTTCTGTTGGTAAATATGCTACTTTTTGTTTCGCCACAGTTCAATGAGAAGTAATGTTTCCTGTGCTCTAGCTACTGTTTTCTGTAGGTGTATTATCTCTGTTCTCAAGCTTTTGCCAAGCTAGTTGAGCAGAGCTTTGATCTTTTTTTCTGGCCTAAGCAAGTGGCCAGGGCAACTTTTTAACATATTCGTGCTGCTTTTAACCAGATATACTGCTTCGTAAGCGTTTGGCCTAATGTTGCTGCATTTCCTGATCTCTTTTCTTTAATGTGCAGTTTCATTCTGTACTGATATTCTAATTATTGTGGGTTTTTTCCAATTTTTATACATTTTTTTCTTGATTGTAAATCATCGCTGTCACTTGTGGCTTAGGCTGTATTTTTTGGTTTTCTTTAATTGACAGATCATGTGAACTACAGAATGTCTCTCCAAAAGTCTGTCTCCTTTCAGTGATAGGTATCCAGATGTTGAAGAGCTATGGAAATAATACGCATTGGACAATTGGAATAACTTGCCTAAGGGAAATATATCTTCTGAACTTTTTTCCCTTAGAGCTAAGTTATGCCTTGAAGTAACAGCATTTAAATCTCTTTCCCCTACTCCCCTTTAATTACTTAAATTCACTTGAAATTCTTCTTGAGTTTCTTTACCTCTTGTTTATATGGACAAAGAGCTACATTAATTTCTGCTGTATATTTTTTGTGGTTGTGGAACTGCTTCCTCTTGTCTTACTTCAAAAATTCATGCAAAACTGAGTTAAGTTAAAAAAAAGTCCGCCTTCAGAGTTTAAAAGCTGCCTGGTCTACGTGGGCTTTCAGGGAAAGAAACACTTCAGAGTAATACATTATCTCTAGGAACACAGGGTATTTTATTTGAGCCAGTCTTCTTTTTGTCATTTCGTCAGCATAGTTCATGGGCAGCTTGTTGTCTTTGGTCCGTGTCATAAAAGACCACTGAAAATCAAACAAGTTAAAACAGTCAGTCTTAAATTACTTGACAAAGCCTGCAGGAAGTTAGGGCAAAGTAAGGAGAGAACATGCATGATCTTCATCCTGTGTTGATGCCCAGGTCGTGAGCATTCTTCAGGGCAAGAACAGTATTTCTGCTTTTCTTCAGGGCATGGGTGTACCAGGCTACGTACATTGCTGGTTGCACTCCTTTCCCTTCAGAGCAAGGCACCGAAGGCAGCATTTTGAATGTGCCACTTTTATTTCCTCTTGCTTAGTCAGGTTTGTGGAGAAGTTGAAACTTACATTCCTACAACTACCTCTGTTGACAATAGTATCAACTGCCACGTTGCTTCTAAATTGTGAGCTGTTAAGCTTGCAACCATCCATCAATCAGCAATAGCTGCTCAGAGACTACAGCTGGCCGTAACCCTCGTGAAGGTACAGGGCAAATGCCAGAACATGCTTTCATGGGGGCTTAGGATTCCGCTTTGCTGAGCATGGAGAGGGATGTGGAACAGTGATTTGGCAACCTGAACAAAGGAATTTGCTGTCGCCTTTTCAGTTGTCTGTCTGCATTTTTCCCCTTTTACTGTTCTGTCCAAGCTGTTGAATCTCCTCTTGAACTGAGAATTACCATCAGTGATGTCAGATGGGTTTGGTATCTTGAGTCATATCTGGTGCCCTGGAATATTGCCTGTGAGTCATGGAAATTATTTATGTTTGGTAAACTTGCCCAGAAATGGGAGAAGATATGATAAATCCACATCTACTGGCTATATTATCAGGGCAGATTTTGAGTAGTTGTCAGTACTTGCGGACTTAATTAATCCAGTAAAGCTAGAAGGTCTTTGAATAGGCAGCAAGTATGACGAAGGAAGAGAATATAGAGGAATGCATGGGCAGTGGGTGCCGATAGTCACGGCTTTTATCTTGTCCCTGCAATACTAACACATACCTGCCTTTCTGTTGATTGGGGGCTTGTTTAAACGTTTCTTAAGTCAAAGCCTTTTGGCATTCAGCTTTATTAATTGTACTAGGTGTTCTTATACTACTGTCATCCCTAAGATATTTCTTATACTAAAATTTAAAGGAATAAATGTTCTGTCCTTAATTATCTTCATTCTTTCAGCCGCCTTTAATGATGAAACATAACAGGCCTGGCCTGGTATTTAGATGTCATTATCACTGGAGAGAGAGAGAGAAAGAGAGAGAGAAAATCATGTTCTTATGAGAAATATGATTAATATCTCCTTAAATCAAATCTCAGACCTTTCACCCCTCAGTTATGCAGGAGGCGAGGGGTGGGAAGGGAATGGGATTGTTCATGCTAAGCTGCTTGTCTTCTGTGATTGTTTTCAATAGTTATTTTCTGTAGCTCAGGCTGTCTTTATGTAATTATGGCCTGTATTCTTTATTCCTACTTGTGTCACCCCTCTGCATCCAGTTTTATCACAATAATTTACTGCTCAGTTTGCTGAGCAATCTGTATCACTCTAGTTATACTGTTCATCACTCCAGTGTGTCATCTGCAATTTCAGAATATTGAATGTTGTTGGGCCTGTTAGGATTCCCTTGAAAGATCATAAAAAAGAATCCCACCTGTATTGATCGGCTGTCAGTCTAAGTTGTCAAGTTACTGATGGAATAGAATAGAATAGTTCAGTTGGAAGGGACCCACAAGGATCATCTGGTCCAACTGCCTGACCACTTCAGGGCAGATCAAAATCTGAAGCACGTTATTAAGGGCGTTGTCCAAATGCCTCTTAAACACTGACAGGCTTGGGGCATCGACCACCTCTCCAGAAGCCTGTTCCAGGGTTTGACCACCCTCTCGGTAAAGAAATGCTTCCTCGTGTCCAGTCTGAACCTCCCCTGATGCAGCTTTGAGCCATTCCCAGGCGTCCTGTCCCTGGATCCCAGGGAGAAGAGGTCGGCGCCTCCCTCTCCATGTCCCCTCCCCAGGAAGCTGCAGAGAGCCATGAGGTTGCCCCTCAGCCTCCCTCTCTCCAAACGAGACAAGCCCAGAGTCCTCAGCCGCTCCTCAGAGGACGTGCCTTCCAGCCCTGCCACCAGCTTGGTTGTCCTCCTCTGGACGCATTCGAGGACCTTCACATCCTTCTCAAATGGTGGGGCCCAGCACTGCACACAGTGCTCCAGGTGAGGCTGAACAGAGCGGGACAATCCCCTCTCTTGCCCGGCTGATCGTGCTGTTTGATGCACCCCAGGGTGCGGTTTGCCCTCCTGGCTGCCAGGGCACACTGCTGGCTCCTGTTGAGCCTGCTGCCCACCAGCACCCCCAGATCCCTTTCTGCAGGGCTGCTCTCCAGCCACTCCTCTCCCAGTTTAGACTTGTGCCTGGCATTACTCCGTCCCAGGTGCAGAATCCGGCATTTGGTCTTGTTCAATTTCACGTCGTTGATGATTGCCCAATGCTCCAATCTATCTAGGTCCCTTTGCAGGGCCTCTTGTCCCTCGAGAGAGTCAACAGCACCTCCCAGTTTAGTATCCAATGAACAGATGTTTATAATGCAAACTCTTTAAGTTGGTGTTGTACGACAGTAAACTTACTACCTCAGTGGACTTGTTTCCTTGCTCAGAGTTCTTATGTGTACATGTCCCGTCGCTGTGTTAGTCCTTGTCATTATGCATTGTATTAGGAGCTCAAGTTTAGCTGATCGTTAGCATGACCTACAAATTCTTTGTGGTACCCACCTCCAACAGCAGAGTTTCTGTATAAATACAAGCCTTGTTTTGTTATTTTTTCCATTTCAGTGTGATCAGCTGGATGCTTTTAGTCTGTACCTAGTCTACCAGAGTTAAAAGCACTGTCCATTGGAAACTGGTTTCTTTCTCTTAGTTAGTTTTATTAGTTAATATTGTGTTATCAGTAGTTATTTCCTATAGTGTAGTGTTTAATTCATTTACGTTTTGTGGGTGGCAGAACATTTGTGTCAGTTCTCATTAGCATAACACTGTAGCTGAAACGGAGTAAATTTGATCGTGTTAAAAGTGGCTGCCAAGGGGGAAGGGATTTTTGAGGAAGCCCTTGTATACAGTGAGAAGCTTCCAGCAAATGGGATGCTGATGGGATCCCTAGTGAGGGAAGAGAAGGTGAGACAATATGAGTAGGAAGAGCTGTGAAATGGCCAGGACTTTGAGGTAATTTAAGTGGAAGATGAGTCTGGCTTTGCTAGCCAAATCTCTATATTAACGTTTACCTCAAGGGGAGAATTGGATCAGCTGAAGGTGAAGTGATTCTGGCCAGTTGATGGTGAATAGTAGTGGTTGATGATTGACAATTAACAGGTAAATTCTACCCTCTGTCTTCTCTCCTCTAAGTACTTTGAGATAGGAATCCAGTTTTATCACTGCACATTGCCTGGTGCGGTAAGCCTTTAACCATGACTGTAATGTCTGCTTGTCTGTGAAATAGCGTGTAAAGGCATTACAGAACAGCAAGATGCTCTAGATGTTGGAGGAAGGAACCCATATACATCTTTGGATGCTGCTGCATATCTGAGGAAAAACAATATTATGGTAAACTTTGCTGCTGGGAATGTTGTTCGTCTTATATCTCTGCAGGTCTTCTAGCATTAAGTACTTCCACAGCCCTAGCCATTCTCATGCTAGGCTTTAAACTCTTCCTTTGTCAGGTTCTCTCCCCTTATCTTGTTGCTTTCTTAGTGCTTATCTATGTCTTTAATATTAGGTGTGGATGTACTTGTGCTGGATTAAGTTTTGCATTTATTAACTAAAGAAATTATTGTAGCAGTTCCAATTGTGTAATCCATTCCTAAGTCTATTCCCAGCTTGCAGCTTTCCCTTTGTTTTTCTTTGCTTGGATCAGTTTCCTCTCTCTTGAGTTTTGTGTCTCATCACCTTTCAGAAAATTCCTCCAGAAAGTTGTGTCTGAGTTCTTGAGACCTTTTTTATATTCCTTTTGTATGGTTGGAGTTTTTTTTGATGGTAAAAGGAACTACGGATATCATAAAAATCTAATGTATTGTTGCCAAAAGGCAGCTTTTACTACAAAACAGCCTTTGTGCAAAAGAAGTTTTCCCTCAAATATGCCCAGGGCTTGTTGCTTATGTGGCCTACAATGTACTTATGTTTGGGTATGTCCCATTCCTGAAATATATGTGCACAATTCGGTCCTGGAATGCTCATTTAATTAAAAGTTAGTGAGCAAAGTTCATAATACTCAAATGAAGAATGCATGGTAATGATCTGGTCTTGCTGGCTTAGAACTCACATCTGTCTCCATCCTTCCCATACAGGTGAATCAGCGCAATGTCCCAGGGATCGATAGTGCCTACCTGGCCATGGATACAGAGGAAGGTGTGGAAGTTGTTTGGAATGAGGTTCAGTTTTCTGAGCGGAAGAACTTTAAGCTTCAGGAAGTAAGTTGATGTGTTTCCCAACAAGATGCGGGAAACATACCATGCACCAGGGTGGGATTATAGATATCAGTGACCTTTCATGTGGATTATTGGCTGGATTTAGAGTGCTGTGCTGCTCAAATGTAGCAAATTCGGCTTAAGCCTGGCCTGTGCAGAAAATGTGATGGAGAACTGTTGCTGTGCTATTTCCCTGGGCTCTTGTGTTGATTTAGTCTTGATGATCAAACCATGCTCAGCTGAGGTGCCATGTAGGATGAAACCAGATGCTGTTTGTTCTTAGCATAGGAGCTTGAAGTGTACAGTGTTGTTTAAGCGGACAAGAAGGACAAGGGGACAGTGTTGTTTAAGACCCAAGAAGAAAGTAAGATGTGGGCTGACGTGGTCTCTGATGTAACATGTCTTTGTCTTTCTGATGTTAAGGAAAAAGTTAAAGCAGTGTTTGACAACTTAATTCAGCTGGAACATCTGAACATTGTGAAGTTTCACAAATACTGGGCTGATGTGAAGGAGAACAAGGCCAGGGTAAGTAAAGCGAACAGTCTGTTGGGTTTTCTCACTGTATGTCCTATAGGTAATTAGCGAAGCAGAAGCTAATGTCTCATACTGCGCCTACAGGTGATCTTCATCACTGAATATATGTCTTCAGGGAGCTTGAAACAGTTCCTGAAGAAGACAAAGAAAAACCACAAAACTATGAATGAAAAGGTAACTCTTTTTTTCATGTATGCCTATTTTCACTTGGTGCCATCAGCCTCTGGAAAGCTCTTTCAGCAGAGGATCCTGATGAGAAGGCAACCTGGTGATAACATGTGGCTGCAATTCCTTTTTATTACTGTAAACTAGTTTAGCTGCAGGTTCTCTTGGACAACTGTTCTGTGCTGTTTGCTTTGTTTCCAGCAGTTCTACAGCTTCATATGTATGGTGTGACAGGCACGTCCCTTTCCATGTGTGCATACAGGAAGGAGGGAAGACGTTTGTGCATGAGAGGAATTAGGAGGGGAGGCGTGTTTCTTACCCATACGAATATGTAGAAACTAAACTGAGCATGAGAGTACTAGTGCTCTAAGTTCTTACTTCCTACACACCTGTACTGGGTAAAAGCCACGGAATGGAGCATATATTCCTTCATATAATGGGCTATGAATCACAGAACTATGGATTAGTTCCTCTTCCTTGAATGATTTTTATCCTTTTTGCTCCTGTGTCTATAGGCCTGGAAGCGATGGTGTACCCAGATCCTCTCTGCTCTCAGGTCTGTATGTTACTGATCTTGCAGTCTAGCCATCTGTTTAAGTGTAGCCTCTCTTGTGCTAGAATGTTAAAAGCTTTGAACATACATGCTGCCAAACGTTAGCGAGCTTCATGGAATGGAGCCTTTTGCAGAGCACTTTCAGTCACCCAGGCTGATTCTTATCCCAGTCATGGCCTGCAGGGTGTCAACTGCACTTCCTATAACAATCCGAGAGTCTTCAATTAGACAATACTGAAGCCTCTAAAATAAAGAAACGGGTGCAGTGTAGGTTTTAGATCCCAACAGTTGCAACTGATACAGTAATGAGTGTGGGAGTTGAGCATCAGGGAGCTCTCCAAAGTATCCAACTTTATAACCTGGATCTAACCATGGCCAAGAGGATGTTGCAAAGAAGTCTCAAAGAAATCAAATTCCACGTGAGAGGAGTGAGGACAATTTTCTTAGTCTTGGCAGGCTGCAGCCCTGTAGCATGCAGTGGATTCATAATTATTGTGGTGTGATATTGTTAGAAGTGTATGTGGATCTATAAATTTCTTGATGATGCAGATCTTCTGCAGCCATCTTAGTGCAACCCAGTTGAATAGAATGTGGGTTTTTTCTGTTTTGGTTTTAAAGACTCTTCTCTACCTGAGCCAGAGTTGGTGTGTAGCTAACAACACAGCCTTGGAGAAACAATAACCCGGATGTCAGAGCAAGACTCCCACTCCATAGAGAAAATCGTCTTGCCATCTGGCTAAATATAGCTGTTGATGAATAGTTGGGGTTCTAATAAGCTTTTGGAGCTGACAGTCCTTATTTGTGCTGGCTGCTAACATAAACCAAGCAGAGTGAGGTGCAAAACCAGGTAGCCTCAAATGTACCTGGGACCCCAGCACTGAAAAGCTTTATTTTGCGCCTGCTGGAAAACATGACCAGTCATGTTTGTACAGCATTGAATGCCTTTTTGATGCCCTGTGAGTAGGGCCGGAATAAGGCTCTGATATTTTTGGTATAGAATTGGAACCCTTTTAGCACCCACCTAGCAATATTGAGATGGATGAAATAGTTTCTTTACCCGTGGTACACTGGGTTTCTTGGGAACTGATCAGAAAAAGCTTTCTTTTTTTCCCCCATGTTCTGGAGGTTGTTGGTTAGAGACAATTGCTTAATTTTCATGATTCTCTCCTAGCCTAGAGGTTGATGTACAGTCACTTAATTGTATCTCCCTGCTATTGTAAATCCCTGGCATGTGGCCTTTGCCCTCTTGTTCTCTTCCGATGTTGCTTGAGACAGTGAAGGGATGAAGCCAGCAATTCCTGGCCTCAGCCTTGGTAGTGTCCTGACCACTGCTCTGTTCTGAATCTCTAGCTACCTCCACTCCTGTGATCCCCCAATCATCCATGGTAACCTGACCTGCGACACCATCTTCATTCAGCACAACGGACTGATCAAAATTGGGTCAGGTAAGGCTTGTTGGAGGTGACCTTTGCCTATGGGGCAAACTGCTCAAACAGAAAAAGGCATCTAATCCTTTCAAGATTATCTGGCATGATAGGCATGTATGTACACATGTTCCTCCACCTCCACATCAGTCGGGCCAGAGATTGGTAGTGAATTCACTCTTCGTTGGACCACCTTCAGGTGCAGGAATGACTGATACTGGATACTGTTTCCCTTGTTAGCCCCTTCCTCAGTTTTTGATCTCAAGGGGCTGACCCGAGAAATGGTGCTGAAACTTTCAAGTTTTGTATGCACATTATCCTTGGATTCATCTGCTCTGCAGTCTTTTGCATGTTAATACACACAGAGTTCTCTTCCCAGTGTTGTGAAGCTTTGAGAGCTGTGTTCACTGAGGCCACATGAGTGTTCTTGTAGCAGCCAACATTTATAATCAAGGTTATAGACTCTGGCTGCAGCAAGCTGCTTGTCTTGGCATCCTCATCCAGCATCACTCACTTTGGCCTGCACTTCAGGATGCTAGCTTGCCTTGGGCCTGTTTGGCAAAGGCATGCCCTGTTCAGGCAGCCACCTGTGCTGAAATGTTTTATTTCATAAGAAAGAAGTGATTTTTCTGGCAGTGCAGTGCATCCTTGCGTACTCCGTTTTCTTCACCTTTGCTATTCCTATGTCTCTAAAAATCTGATTGCAGTCAGGATGCATTATATTGTACTTTGACATATCCTTTCAAGTGATAGCTTTGCTATCTGTCATCCAACTTCTGCAAGTGTTCTCAAACCTGAGGAGTGTGCACTTGCCGTCCTGTAGGCTTTTGACTGTGTGAATTCTTGGTTTGATGTTGACAGTGTACAGGAAAGAATGCTCTGCTTTGCCTATCGTCTAAAAATAGCCTCTCTTCATAAACTGCAGACCTCTGTGGCTTTTCTTTCCATCAAAGAACTCTTGTATTGTCTCTTTGTTCCAGAATCGGGGTCTCTGTTCTCTCTAACAAACCTCTGATACATGCTTGTACCCAGAAAGACTGGGTCATGGCAGAAGGAACACTCAGATCTCTATCTGCCTGTAAACTTGGGGACATCTTGCTCTTCATACAGGCTGATGACATTACGGGGTTCACTTTATTATCTTTCCCTGACTTTGTCCAGGTGGGAGGAATTTCCAAGAGTTGTGTACATCGGGTACCTATATGCTGACAAACACAATTGACTCCTTGGCATTCAATTCAGGCCACTTATGGGAAGTCTGTTGTAGACTCGAGTACCTAAGAAATCCTTCTCTTTCTAGTATAGTTTAAAAGTATTATACAGCTGCAATCTTTCTCGTTGGTAGCCAGCACTTTGTAAAAACAAACCACTTGAAGTTGGTATCTAGAGCCGTGGCTTTTTACCAGAGGGAGGTTCTGTGGATCAGCAAATGTGACATTCTCAAGAGTATTCAGACTCCCAGTGGTGCCATTCAGAGGCTGTCTAGAAGAAAGGTGGCTCTTTGGGTGTGGGTCACAAACAGGTGCCTCAACAGAATTACACCTTTGCCTGCTCCCTCCAATTCCGTAGAGCGTTGCTATTATTAGGCATGGTGGGAGGGACAGAGGCAAGTAGGCTGATGTGCTCTTTCAAAGAGTGGCGGGTGTCTGTGCTATAACAACTGTATCCTCAGCAAGATTCCTTGGTAGTCCTGATGAGGACACGTGCTGGGGGTGTGACTGTGCAGGAGCAGTGCTTAATTGCAGTTGCTCCTGAGCAAACTTTCTTCTACTCCACAGTTGTAGGCTGCCTTGCTCACCTTGTGTTCAGAAGTGAAGCAATTTATCTGGGAGGTTCTGGTCCTTTCTTAAGTAAAAAAGGAAGTGAGCATGAATGGACCTGTGGTCAGAAGAGGAATCCTCCAGATGTGAGAGCTATGGCTCCAGTGCAGGCTGGAATTAAAGTTGCCAATGTTACAGAATGTCTTCTTATTTCTATAATGCCCACCCAACTAGGAAAGTCAAAACTACGACATCAGAACTGCTGGATGTATTTGAGCTTGACATTCTCTAGTACTGCTGATGGTGCAGTAGCCAGACAGGCTATTTTCATGTTCGGGCCCTAGAGCGATAGTCGCTTTGGGGTCACTGACAATGTTAGGCCCGTGTTTATTGCTTCATGTAGTTATTTCTTACAGCTGGCTGATATCTGAGAACTTTCCTGTGTTTAGTTAAAAGAAGCGGGGCAGTAATTCTCATGGATTTAAGGGGAACAATGATTCAATGCACTATGATCTGCTCTTTGATACTCTCTCTGTCCTCAGCACCATTCTGGGCTACGCTCCTGAAAGCTCCTCTTCCCTTTACTTTAAGCAAAAGAGAATACTTTCTGAATGTGGGGCAAAAATCTGGGGAAAGGAAGCTGCTAGTGTGTTCTGCAAAACATCCTTCTGTCTGCTAGGTGAGGAAGTACTAGAAGAGTAGTGCCTGTGACTTGTGTCGCATTGGAAATGGCTGGTACTTACTTGTTCTTGTAATACCTGTTTAGGTGTGGGAGCAGCCCTTTTGCCTATCGCTCCTTGCTGCTACTTCAGATTGCAGAAGCACATGCACGAGCAGGACTGACCATTGTTTTTCTTGTTCTGCATGTAATTCTGGATCAGTCTTTTTTCCTAGAGCCACCTGGGCACTGCAGGAAGAAAAGAGACTAATTTAATAGTAGGGTGTTGCTTTTACTATTGCATTGAGTTTTGGGAAGAGGGTTGAAATCTTTATATGCTGGGGGTCATCTGTGGAAGAAAAAGGCTGTGGGAAAGAGGGAGGATTTCTCATACTGCTTAATGGATTATGGATGGATTTTGCATTTAATTTACTAACTTTTTTTTTTCCAGTGCCATAAAGTACAGGGTTAATAGGTTTAAGGACGGAAAGTGTCAAATGAGTGGGGAACTTTGGAGAACTTGTGATGAGGATAGGAAAGACACCTACAGTTTTTAACGTTGCCACTGGCGTTCCCAGGGGCTGGGATGTTCCAGCTGCTTTCTGGAGTTGTGGTCAGATGAAAACATTCCTTATGAGAGGTCCAAGTTGTTTTCTGTGTACTCTTCCACAGGATCCACATGCAACACTATGTTGCATCTGTGCATATCTGTATTGTCTAACAAGTGGACCTGTGAAGGGAGCATGTTGTGAAATGTTTTACTGTGTCAAGTCGAAGGTGCTGAGTGCGAAGGAGAACAGTGTGTTTAGACAGGGTGTTCGATGTTGCTGCTTGCTTGTGTTAAGCAATGTTGGGAGATGTTTCTTGTAATTCTCATTGGGAGTGTAAGAACCGGTCACAGGTGGAAAGAGGTGATGGTTTTGAATTAAAAATCCTTTGTGCGGCTCTTGGAGTGCCTCAACAGAACTGAGGCCTCAAACTGGAGTGTCTTGTAATGTCTTGTGGTGCGCCTGAGACATGGCCATGTATTAGCACGTGCCGAGTGAGACTTCCAGTAGAGCGTAGGGGGAAGCTTAGTGTTGTGCTAGTGTATTTCCAAATAATGCCTCCAGGCACTCGGCTGATGTGTATGCTTTTCTGTCGTCAACATACCTGACCTCTAGGATTCGTTATATATTTAACTGCAGTCTGTCCAGGGTCTCTTTTCAGTTCCAGGCCAAGGTGTCAGGAGACTGAGTCTTACTCAGTATTAACTCTGCTATTAAATAATGCGGCCAGGTATGTAAGTATGGGTTCTGCTGCCAAGATCCATGCCCAGGAGAAGCTGCTGGGATGTAGAGAAAGATAGTTGTCTGCTGAAGGAGGTGCTAAGGGACTGTAGAGCACTCACAGAAAGAACAGAATTTCCAACTTCTTAGCCTCCGTCGGCGGTAATCTTCTACTTGGTCAGAGGTCTTGTCTCCCTTGCCCAGTCTGGTTCTCAATTAGAAACACTAATTTTCCTTATGTAAATTTATTTTAAAAAGGTGGCTAGAGGTAGGGCCAGATCTCAGTCTTGTCCATGTTTTGCCATGATTCTGACCTAGCTGTCTCTATCGATGTTAAGTGCTTGCTGTTTCATCAACTCATTGACTTCTATCTCGTTTTACTTCCCGCTTACGGGCTGCTCTGTTACCAACAGTCTTTCATAGGATATTTGCTAATGGTGAGCAAACTTCTCCGCTCCTGTGATGTGACTACCACTATATATGTAATGTACATTATTTTATTTGTGTGTGTATATATATATTTTTATATATACGTATGTGTGTGTATATCTATATTTGTAACACACACAAACATACACATTCTCTCCAATTTATTTATACAGTGTTCCCTTGCTATAAGGCTGGTACGTAAAACTGTTCGGCTTAGGTGCATCCTACTTTGAGACCTTCTGTTCTGTGCCGGGATGCAAACTGTTCTTTGTGCTCTCAGCCAAAGCCTTACAGAGAGGGAGCACTGCCTGTTGTGAAGTGTCCTGGTTGTTAGTTCTCCTCCTCTCCTTGTTCTTACAGCGTGCTAGTCCATGGACCCTAGTGCATGCCGGCTCCTGCATGTCAAGCCAAGCGGATGCATTGTTCTGAGCTCTTCCCAGCTGAACTTTCCACATACATTAGGCTCTTTCCTGCTACTGCTCTGCTAGACTTGGCTGGGCACCAAACCTGGACTAGCCTTTGCTTTGTGCCTGGCTATCCAATTGCTTGCTTGTAGTTTTAACTCCTTAGATGTTTTGTTTTTAAGATTAATGTTTCAGTGAATGTGTCTGGCTCCTGATGGCCAGAGAGACATCCCGCCAAATGAGTCCCTGATTGTGAAGTAAGGTTTACTATTTGTGTTTCCCCAGACAAAACTCTGGTTTTGGGGAGACTTGTGCATATGAGGAGGGAGTTGGGCTGGCGGGGGCTAGAGAAGGATTTCAATGCTGCAATTTGTAACCTTATTAAATAGAACGCCGCATTTACATTTAAAATAATTATTTATTTTAATTTTTGCCATCAAGGTTGTTCCTGATGGTTAGAATTTGTTTCTACTGAATTGGGAACCTACCAGCTGTCAGCTGGAAGTGGTGGAAAGGGAAGGGCCTGTCCAAATGGGAGGAGGAGGATGTGGCGTGCAGTTCTGCATCGCCAGCAGAGTAGAGGCGCTCTCAAAAAGCTAAATCTGGGATCTTGTGTAGCCGAGGGGGAAGTTGATGTAGTCAGGGCTTGTGGCATTAGGAGGGCAGGTTTTCCTGGGGACGGCTTGTTTACCAGAGCGCTGCAAGTCGGGCTGTGGCAGTCGTGCTGCAGGCTGCCTTTGTGGGGTGGAAGAGGCGAGGTGGCACACCAGCAGCAAACAGACTGGTCCAGGAACAAGCCCACAGAGTGGGAACATGACTGAGCCTGGGCTTCAGTGTGGGTTTAATCACGCTGATGGCAACAAGGCTTAAGACTAGCAAGCCATTTCTCAGAAGTCAAGTCACGGCTGCGAGCAGAACAAAAGGCCATTGTTCTAGCAAGGCAAGAAAAGAGCCTCAGCCAGCGGTCTTCAGGCTCAAGAAGATGCTGTGGTATCTCACTTGTGCTGAAACAGCATCAGATGGCCTTGAAATACTGAGCTTTCTTGGCTGGTTTCTTGAGAACTTGTTTGAACAGTACTGTTGTATAACTATGTACTGTTCATATGAGAGCTGGAAATTGTTTAATCCTTAGATCTTGAACGGTGATTGGGGTTTGAAAATACTAAGTATAGGGTATAAGGCTCCTGTTTCGCTTGAGCACTGAGCTAATAAGGTTGTGAGTGACATGCTTTCATAACTAATCTTATTTTAGTCATTACTTCACTCTCTTGGATTTTGTTACCTGATGTTTAAAGAGTTGTCATGCTGTTTTTCACATCCTTAACAGACACCTGAGACACTTAGTAGGTGATGTAGAAATAAAATAGGGGTTACTAGGACATCTTGGATCTGACTTTTTTTTTTTGAACTAAGGCAAGTGTGGTTTAGAGAAAAAATAATGGATAGTTGAAATCAGCGGACATAGAAAAATATTATAAAAATGGAAAACTTTTTCACACACGTTGGCATTCATTTAGGAATATTTAACATGAATTTATGTAGTTTAGCTTCTAGCCGTACGGTTTTATGTCTAAAGTCAAGCACGTCCTCTACCAAGCCAAACATTTTCAGTTGCTTAGAAACTTGGCAAAACTAAGGCAAACTTTCACAAGCAGAAAAATATGTTTGTCTCTGACTACAGGTGCTGCTGGGAATGAGATCTGGCAGATGAATAGTTTTGAGTGGAACTTTTTTTGCCCAGAATGCTTCAGAAAGTCCAAAGTGGTATGCAGGTTACTTTTTTTTTTTTAAAGGCTTTGTCTCACCTTGGTCTGTGTTGTCTTTGAGACTCCCAGTGGTGTAAAAGCCTGTCATAAAGTGAAGATTCTTCACGTTTGGATTGTTCTCGAGAAACTCTGTTGAACAAACTGGGTGGAATAGCATGAGGTTAATTTCTAATTGTAATAAATCGACAGGCATCTCATGACCTAGCTGCTCTAGCTGATTACTAGAGTGGCAAAAATGGTTACCAGAGACCTGCCTTGATTTTGTATATAAGCACAAACCTCAAGGCAGGAGGAGCAGTCATAGGTAAGTGACAATCAGTGGGCTTCTAATTGCTGTGGTTAGTTTTTGAAATTGCAACTAACGCCTGACTGAATGTATGTGTGTGTTATGATTTAGTGTTTGCATTTGGAGGGAGGGTGTTGGGTTTTTTTTTAAAGTCAGATTTAGTGCTAAGAGTTGGTGTCTTTGTCTTATTGCAAAGTCACCAAGTGGAATGCATACTTAACAGATTTACCTCCTACTATGCCTTGATGGTAATAAACTCAGTTTTATTTTGCGGAAGGTTTAAAAGTAGGCTCTTGCTTCATGTGCTTACCTTCCTTGCTCAGTATACCTTCTTTGTGTTGCTGTGAGTCATCTAATTCATGAAAACACCGGAAAACAACTATCTTCTAGACTGGTTGTCATTTTCAATTAAATAGGATCTTCTAAAAAGGTTTCAGTTTCCCAGTTTAGTGCTCCAGGTTATGAGAACTTGCCTTTTCTGTGGTCAAATTTATTCTTGTTGCATTGAAGGCACCTGCTGCTTCAGCTTTGCTGGATTGTGTTTTTTCTTTGCCTTTATGTGGATTTCCAGGATCTGTCAGGGGACATGTCTTATAGTCATCCAGGTCTTCATTTACCCATTTTAGTATTAGTATGGCAGTTGCGTATGTCTGCTCCTTTTGGGGTCCTTTGATTGAAGGCATGTGGAGCATTAGCATTTTAGAAGGCTCCTTCATGCCAGTTCTTGAAAGATCACTTGTAAAATACTTGCTAAGTTTGTATTCATCTATTGGATGAAATGCTTCGCATTCTCCCTAATTGCTGAAGAGTTTTATTTGGATTTTTATGTGAAAAATTTTCTGTAGAAGCAGAGGCAGTTGACGCAGAAGGAATATAGAGATGCTGTCCAGTCATGTGAGGGTGGGTTAGGAAAGCCAAGCCCATCTGGGGTTGAATCTGGCAAGGGATGTGAAGGGCAGCAAGCAAGGATTCTACAAGTAAACAGCAATAGGAAGGCTTAGGAAAATATTGGTCCTCTGTTAATTAGGGTGGGGGCCTAATTAAGGACACAAAAAAGGCCAAGGTGTTCACTGTCATCTTTGCCTCAGTCTTTACTGCTAAGGCTGGCCTTCAGGAATTCCAAGCCCCTGAGACCAGAGGGAAAGTCTGGAGCAATGAAGACTTACCCTTGGTGGAGGAGGATCAGGTTAGGAAACACTTAAAAAAAGATTGGACATACGGGGTCCACGGGGCCTGAGGGGATGCACACACAAGTGCTGAGGGAGCTGGCTTATGCTATTCTAAGGCCACTGTCAGTTATCTTTGAAAGGTTATGAAGAATGAGAGATGTTCCTGAAGACTGAAAGAGAGCAAATGTCATTCCTATCCTCAAGAAGGGCAAGAAGGAATATCTGAGGAACTACAGGCTTGTCAGCCTCACCTCAGTCCCTGGGAAGTTGATGGAGCAACTAATCCTGGAAACTATTTCCAAACACAAGACAGACAAGACTGTGATCAGGAGTAGTCAGAATGGATTTATGAAGGGGAAATTGTTCTTAACAAACCTGATAGCCTTCTGCAACGAGATAACTGGCTTGGTAGACAGTGGGACAGCAAGGGGTATCGTTTACCTTGACTTCACAGATGAGTGGATGGAGTATGGGTTAAATAAGCCAACAGTGCAGTGGATTGAAAACCAGCTGAACATCCAGGCCCAGAGCGTTGTGATCAGCAGCACAAAGTCTAGTTGGAGGCACATCACTGGTGGTGTACCCCAGGGGTAAATACTGGGGCCAGTACTGTTTAACATCTTCATTAATGATCTGGACGATGGGACAGCGTGTACCCTCAGCAAGCACACAGATGATACAAAACTGGGAGGAGTGATGGTAGACCAGATGGGTGTGCTGCCATTCACAGAGACCCGGACAGGCTGGAGAATTAAGCAGAGAGGAATCTCTTGGTTCAGCAAGGGGAAATGTGAAGTCCTGCAGTGGGGCAGGAATAACCCCACGTACCGGTACATGCTCAGGGCTAACCTTCTGGAAACCAGCTCTGCAGATCAGGACCTTGTGGTCCTGGAGGACAGCAAGCTGACCATGAGCCAGCAACGCACCCTGACAACAAAGGCAGACGACAGCATCTTAGGCTGTGTTGGGAAGAGCATTGCTGGCAGATTGAGGGAGGTGATCCTTCTTCTCTCTTCAGCACTGGTGATGCAACATCTGGAGTGCTGTGTCTAGGTCTAAGCTGCACAGTACAAGAAGGATATTGACTTACTGGAGCGAGTCCTGCACAGGGCCACGAAGACGATTGAGGGACTGGAGCATTTGTCCATATGAGGAAGAGGGTGAGAGAGCTGAAACTGTTTGGCCTGGAGAGGAGAAGGGTCAGGGGGATCATTTCAATATGTATAAATACCTGATGGGAGAGAATGAAGAGGAGGGAGCCAGTCTCTTCTCTGTAGTGCTCACTGACCGGACAAGAGGCGATGGGCACAAATTGAAATACATTAAGTTCCATCTAACACAAGAATACCCTTTTTTTTTACTGTGAGGGTAGTCAAACCCTGGAACAGGTTGCCCAGAGAGGTTGTGGAGTCTTCCTCCCTAGAGATACTCAAAACTGAACCGCACACGGTCCTGGGTGACCTGTTCTAGCTGACCCTGCTTGAGCAGGGGGGTTGAGCTATATTCTCAAGAGGTCTTTTGCAACCTAGACAATTTTGTGATTTAGGCCTTGAGGCATGTGGGCTAAGTAGTGTTTTCACTCCAGCTTCTGCTTTCAGGGGATGAGCTTTTCTGTTTATTAAGTCTTCCAAGGTCATTTGCGCAGCTTCACTTTGGCAGGTTGTGAAACAACGGTAATCACAGAGATGTGAAGTCTGAAATTCAGGAAAGTTAAACTTGAAATACTTGAACTTGTGGACCCTAATTGCAGTTTAATTGAATATGCATTTATACTGGTTCAATCCAAATTTCTGTTAAGCAGAGCTGCTCAAAACATAAAATAATTTTGATAGATGTTTCTGAGGACTTTGTTTTCCAGTGTATGTCTGTCTTCTGGGAGTAAAAGATTCCCCCAGAGTAGCTTAATCCATAGCATTTCAGTGAATGTCTTTTCTTGTTTTTCTGATTGCATGTAATTCTTGCACTGTGATGTGAGGCTACTGCAGTTTATTAGTGCCCTGCCATTTCGGTTGTGAAAGAGCTGAGCAAGAATGACAGCCCTGCTGCCCCTTCATCTTTTTGATACAAATACTGTATTGCAGTCAGATGAAGCAACCCAAGCAGGGGTTTGCCCGGTCCGTAGGACCTTCATTCTTCTGGTCTAGAACTTAGGACTTGTGTGCAGATTTCCAATCTCCCCACACACTTTGTTTGGAGCGTTTGGAGTATCATGAACTGTTCCAGACGAAGTGCTAATAAGCTCCTAAGTCCCTGCTTAAGAGCCTGCATGCAGCCAGGATTGGCAAGTACTTATCTTCTTGTGTCTACAGTCTTGCATTTCCTGCTCTGTCTACGCCCACTTTCTGCTTCCATGTAATGGACATGGTCAAACATGTCACTTAAAACTCTGAATGCTTTTTTACTTAAACATAAAAATATCGTCCACCTCTTCACAAGAAATCTGACGCAGCATGATCATTTTCTTTCCCATCATTCGTTTGTATGCCTTCATATTTACATGAGCTGACAATGTGCCCTTGCCACAAAGAAGGCTAGTGATATCCTGGGCTGCATTAGGCAAAATATTGCCAGCTGGTGGAGGGAGGGGATCCTTCCCCCCTGCTCAGCACTGGTGAGGCCACCCCAGGAGTGCTGGTCCAGTGCTGGGCTCCCCAGCACAAGAGGGACATGGACAGACTGGAGAGAGTCCAGCGAGGGGCCACCGAGATGCTGGAGGGACTGGAGCACCTCTGCTGTGAGGAGAGGCTGGGGGAGCTGGGACTGCTCAGCCCGGAGCAGAGCGGGCTCAGGGGGTTGAATCCGTGTCTGTAAATACCTGCAGGGAGGGTGCCAGGAGGACAGAGCCAGGCTCTTCCAGTGGTGCCCAGTGCCAGGGCCAGAGGCAACAGGCACAAACTGGGCCATGGGAGGATCCCCCTGGACAGTGGGACACACTGCTCAGTGTGAGGGTGACACAGGCACAGGCTGCCCAGGGAGGTGGTGGGGTCTCTGTCCTTGGAGCTATTCAGAAGCTGTCTGGACATGGTTCTGGGCAACCGGCTCTGGGTGCCCCTGCTTGAACAGGGGGGTTGGACAAGGTGACCTCCAGAGGTCCCTTCCAACCTGAACCATCCCATGATTTTATGGTTTGATATTAATTTCTGTGGAGAAGGATACCTCTCTCAAAGTACATGAATTTTTGTATGATAACAGCTCTCTGTTGCAAGTATCACTGCTTCTGCTTCAGCAGTATTTTCTCTGAAGTAAAACGTGGGCAATGTTTTAAGCAGAGGTAGTTACACAGAAGCAATGTCAATGGATGTGGCGAGAATGAACAGAGATAAGCCGCTGGGGGGCTGTTATCTGGCACTGGTAACTGTATGTAGTGAACTTTTCATATACTGAACCTCTTTGCCCCTTCATATCAATTAGATATTCAACTGTTAAAAATAATAAAATCTTCTTGCTTCTGGTGACTCAGTATTGCCAATAACTTTGCAAACACTGTTTACAATCCCTGATATAGATCTGCAGGGCTGTAGGATGCTTGTATTCTGTGATCAACTTAAATCTGCCACTGCTTTTCCTGTTTGACTCAGTGTTTAATGGCTGTATGCTTCTTTTTGTTTCCAATAGCTTCCTAGTTGCTTATTTTCTAGGTTTTGCACTCCCTAATAAAAATGCAGTTGTCAGTGTGCAAATGAAGTGAACTGTAAAATGTCTTGGTTTTGTGCAGTCTTATACCCTTTTGCAGTAGTGAAAATATCTTGAGCATATGAGTGCAGGGGATAATAATACGGCCTCATACCTATCCTGGCCCTGTGGCCATCCCTTTATAGTTGGGATGGTCTTGCATTCAGTTGATTACTTTTGGTCCCTGTGGTGCTGGTACGGTGCAGCATAGGTAAGGTGGTTAATTGTCCCCTGTCGCTGGATTGCATAGCAGCCCTGGGACTAATCTTGAAGGCTAGTTGTTGATCTTTCTCGCTGTCATCTTGTTTTCCTCTGCTTTCTAAGCCTGCTGAAATCTGGAGTACAGTGTAGTTGAGCACTTTACTAGAAGAGTAGAGTAGTACATACTCTTGCTTCGGAGAATGCTTAGGCATTTGCAAGAGACTGAGTGGTTCAATGGCTACTTCAGGAGGAAGGGAAGGACTATTGGGCAGACTATCTTTCCTACTTGCAGGGATGAAGTCTTGAATGCAGAACAAAGGTAGGTGTGAGTTGGACACAGAACATGAGGAAAATGTCTTCTGCAGCATGTAGTGTTTAAAAGGGCAAGTTGCTGTGTGATTGGGCATCTCTGCTAAAACCTGCCACTGGTGACAGTTGGGAAGTAATACCACCAAGTGCATTCTTGGCTGACACTCCTAATGACTGACGGGCGCTCTGACGAGCTGTCTGTTTACCCTGGTGAGCTCTTTGCTCTAGCATGTCCTTGAGGGTTTGAGAAGTCTAGCAAGCTCTGCATGTTCCTGTAGTAATGCTGATTATTTCTCTTTACGCTTTTATTGTCAGATTGAGTTCAGCTTCCCAAAGGCAAGTTGCTTGCCCTACCTTCTACTGTACTTCACATCTCTTCCTATCATATACCCTGCATGGACACTCTATTTGGCTGAATCCTTTTCTAAAATTCATCTTTGCTTTGCTAATTCCCTACCAGACTGATCAGTCATGTGGTGCTATGTCTTGTAGTCTGCCCCTTGCTGTCGTCTTCTCTGTGGCTGGGAAAGGCATGTTTGTTGTTAATGTTGGTGATCTGGCTTTCCTTTTTGACCTTCATTGTTTGTCTTGCTTAACATAACTGTCCTTAGCCTTTATGCATCTGATCATTCACAGAATTAAGTCATCACTAGATATAGTAGTGGATGGCAGGTAGCAACCATGTGCGAATCAGTCAGAAGAGGTTGTGTCAGAGGTACCTTAAAGTGCGTATTCTTATCTTGTACAGTTAAGAGTTTGTTTTAAAATGTACGCTCAGGTGAAGCTCCTCTGAAGCCTCTATGTGTGCTAAGTGGCTTGCACACCAAGGTGATGGACCTACAATAGTGACTAGATGTCCTAGTTTCGGCTGGGATAGGGTTAAATTTCTTCCTAGTGCTGTGTTTTGGATTTAGTATGAGAAGAATGTTGATAACACACTGATGTTTTCAGTTGTTGCTAAGTGCCCTCCTAGTCCAAGGACAGCTCCCGTGCCTACTGACTGAGCTAGGTACACAAGACGGGAGGGAACATAACCAGGACAGCCAGCCCAGCTGGCCAATGGGGTATTCCATACCATGTGACGTCATGCTCAGTATATGAATGGTAGGCGTGATCCAGGAAGTACCGATCGCTACTTGGCTATCGGTCAGCGCAGGTGGTGAGGAATTGCATTGTGCATCACTCATTTTGTATATTCTATCATTATTTATTATTATTATTTTCCCTTTTCTGTTCTATTAAACTGTCTTTATCTCAACCCACGAGTTTTTCTCACTCTTACCCTTCCGATTCTCTCCCTGTCCCATTGGGGGGGGCGGGGGGAGTGAGTGAGTGGCTGCGTGGTATTTGGCTGCCTGCCAGATTAAACCACGACACTAGACCAGACCAAAACCAAAGCTGCTTGTCCCAGCTTCCAAAATACTGTCACAAGGTGTAACGGTACTTTTGTCTGCCTTGTTTAACATGCTTGCATTGAGTTTTTCAGAGCTGACTTCAACAGTAGGTTGTTGCTTTCACAGTGATGAATGGAACAGATGTGTGTCAGGCAAGGCCATCTCTGCTTAGCTCTAAGGCATACAGTGAAGAATCTGGTAGTCTTATGCCATTGCTCTACTGTTGCATTGCTTCAGCTTTGCAATAACAGAGCAAGGTTATGCATGTGATTTCCAGCCAAGTTGAATGTGAGCTGTGATATAAACTGCTAGAACAGGAAAAAGGCTTGCCAAGTGTGGCTAATCAAACGCAGCTGCAGAGCCAGTCTCTGCAACAGTGACGGAAAAACACATTGAAGAATTCCAGTTGGACTTTGCAAGTTCAGAGGCACAAGGACCAGAATATCAGAGGGGACAGGTCCCTGGATGACCTACAACAGCAAATTCAAAAATGCTTTTCTGTGTGTCTGAGTTGGAAGTTCCCACAAACAGAGCAAGCCTAGCTCTTCCCAGAAATGCTGGTGCCGCTGCAGAATGTCCACAGGACCTGGACACAGAGAAGCTTATTATCAAGTCCTTAATGAGGCGCAGACAGCCATTATAGATGGAGGTTGGGCTAGGATTCCATTGTACTTGCCTTTCTGGTATGGGAGTGCCTATGTTACATTACTGGCGAAGTTTTCTGTTGATAATGCCTTTTTGTGATTGATTACTGCCTCTTCCTGGTGCTTAAACAGGGCCCAGGAGCAAAGGACAGAATGGCTGGATAGTGGACTGGCCCTTGCCATCCAACACGCGGTAGTAACAGTATTTAAAGACACATTGGAAAATGAAGCTCATCAAAACATCGCGTGGAAGATGACTTTATACTTGGCTGATTCTGCTCCACGCTTGGCAGGATGGTGTTGTGCTGGCTAGTACTGTGCCAGAGTTCCTGCCTGACGACATTGGTCCTACACTTGATGGCACGTGCTGAATTTCTGCACTGCCGTCGCTGTTGACACAGTGCCTCTCTCTCCGGGCAGGCCTTGATGCCTCTGCCCTTCTCCAGGGTCTAGCCCTGGCTGGACAGCGGTGCGGCCCTGGCAGCAGCTCACCTACACGCAGGATCTTGGTGGTGATTGCCGGACCTCTGACTATATAGAACTGCTAGTGAAGATGGGTTTTGGGTTCCTGTTTACTCTTACAATCCATTGTACTGATAAGAAAGGCAGAATGAATAGAAGACTTACTTTATAAGTCTTATTTTATATCCCCAGATTGTCTAGTTAGTTCCCGGTAATCAGAGGCTGTCATGCATACAATAGAAGTTAGGTTTAGCAGGGTTCACAAAAACACCTGTTTGATAGTTCATGTATACTGCATACTGCACAAAGACATCCGGTATTCCATTAAAAAAAAAAAAAATCAGACTTCATAGCAGAAGGATTTCTGAGATCTTAAATACCCTATTCTGCAAAAACTGGGACAAAGTAATAGTTCTTGTAGACAGGGAACAAACATGTTTGGGATCAGCGAGATCCTATGATTGTGTTACAGCCTAGGCCTCAGGGGAATGCCAAAATCTTAATGGTATTGGTCATTCTGAGGAAAAAATTGTTCTTGATCAAAAACTTCACAATATTCAGGTGGCTGTGCATCTGCAGCAATATTGTGTTTCTGGATGTGATCAGCCTCTGGCTCTTCATAGAGCTGTAGTTGTCCTTATCTCCATCCCTCACGCCCACCAGTGATATACTATAGATTTAGGAGAAATTATTTTTAGTTCCTGCAAGTCTCCAGCAGAAGTTCTGAAAGCCATGAGTGGCAGTGTGTAGTTTTGTTTTGTTTTGTTTGTTTTTCAAGAAGGCAAATCCGCATTTGACAGTATTAAATTGTTTGGTTTTACAGTGGTGAATTGTTCTTTTGAGTAGAAAAGAATAAATTACTTAGAGGGGGGATGGGCCAATACTGTTAAACCTCATCTTGATTCCTTGGCCAAAACATCTACAGAATGGAAACAGGAAAGAGCAGTAATGATGAGGAAATCCAGCTGCTGGAGAAGACCTGACATAGACCCTCCTCTCTTAGTAGCCACCTATAGACCAGACATACACAGCGGGCTACTTAAGGCAGATACCGCCCATAGACAAAAGTAAGTTAACAGGACTTCTCCGTTGTGAATGTCTGGGAACCTCTTTAGAGGGCCCGGTGTGAGAACCTGTTGTGCTGGACGAACCTGGGGTGATTTGCCCTGTATGTGGAGTCAGGCACTGGCTGGAGGCATGGTGACAAGTAGAAGCTGAAAAAGGGCTGCCCCACCGGAGAGGTTGGAGTCCCTCAGGCACTGATGTCAGTAATGTGAGGCTGTTAATAGAAATGTGGGGAACGTGTGATGTTGAGGTAGGTCAGGATATCCTCCAGAAGCACAGGAAGACATTAGAGAATTGGACAAATTCCAGTTGTAACTCACTCAGTAGTGCAAAATACAAGCTGCACAAAAGGCCAGAGCTCATCATTTGGGAACTGAGGAGGATCTGGTGTCTACTAGCTGTTCAAGGGAGGAATTTGACCCACTTGCCTAGTGTGCGATGTTAAGATCCATTGGGGCAGAGTCCCCAGTAGGGAGAATTGGTGAGATTGTGCATGGCCCTGGCCAGAGCTCATCTAAAGCAGTCGGTGCCACGCAGAGCAGGTCTTAAGAGGAAGACAAAGAATTTAGCTTACTTTGCTTAGTGCTGTGAAGCTGAGAGGACCTGCTGGTGTCTGTAAAGAGGTAAGCACTAGGAATGAAGTAATCTTAACTGGACTCCCAAAATAAGAGCTAGCACAAGAACAAAAAGCAGTAAAGTAGTCATGAGCGGTTGGTTGGGAAAACAGACGCTGGCCATTGCAGCAAGCTCCATTTCCAATGCTTGAACAAGATAATATGATTTGGTATGTGGCACACAGCAAGGTTGAGCTGAGTTATCAAGGAAGATCCTTCTTGTCTGACTAGAGCCGAAAAAACATCTCTCCTCTGAGGCTGGGAACTAGTTCAGTCTCATTCAGCTGGGAATCCTCTTTGATGTGTCCTGCCCTGATCCAGGAACGTCTGGAAAAATACAAGCGGTTTGGCTTGTGCAGTACATTGTAGCAGTACAGACCAGGACCAATTGCGATTGTCCATGAGGTTGACAAAGTGGGAGATGGGTCTGAGACTGTGGGACCGGGCATGTTCAAGGGTGGAAGTAGAGCTTCAGATGGGATGGTGACTTTGTGTTCTCTGCCTACCTCAGTGTTTCTCCCTGGTGGAGCCAGCTCCTTAGGTTTGGAGAGTTGTTTGCAGTCTTTTCAGAGGTGGCTGTCCCAAAGGCTTATCTTTTATGGGGGGGTCCATGCTCATGTTCTCGTTGTTCTTGTGGCTGGGAGTTATTCCCTCCCCGAGTGGTTTGTGGTTGTTGCTGTGGAGGTGCTGGCTGCTGGGAGGCCTCTGCTGTCAGGATGGTTCTCTCTCCTCATTCAGCAGCTTTGCTTGACTTTTGTCTTGAGGCACTTTGGCATCAGTGCCCTGCTGATATGTGGAAGAGTTGCCTTGTAGGTCTATCCCTCTCCTAGAGCCCTGAGGTGGTGACTAATTGCAGTGATCTTGGCATCTCTGGCTGTTCCTAGGGCTTCTGTTATAGTTAAGTTTCTTGTGACAAATGCTATAGATCTGATTTAAGTTAGCTGCTTTCAAGACTCACACTTCAATGAGGAGTCCTTCCCAGCTTGTCTTCCCATTTGGCAGAAGCTGTGGTCTCCAGGTTTGCTCTTGGAGAGTAATGCTAAGCTGCCTTAGTGGGTTTGCAGCCCAAGGAAACAATGGAGAAATATATCAGGGCAGGTGACCCGAGATGAGGGACTGATGAAGGGCCAACTTCCAATTTAACTCCACTGTGCTGCCCCTTTGGGCACCAGAGGGCCCTGGAGTTGCATGGGTTCCCTAGGATCTAGTTGGGGATGGGCTATGGTTTCCTGTATCCTAAACATTCATGACTTTCTCCTAGTGGCACCGGACACGATTAACAACCACGTGAAGACCTGTCGTGAGGAGCAGAAGAACCTGCACTTCTTTGCCCCGGAATATGGAGGTATGGTATGGCTACAGCTGCAAGCCTGGTTTTGTTGGCCTTACTAATGCTTCCAAGCTCTTCTGCATCTTGTTTTCAGCTACAGGCTCATGACAGATGTCACATTAACAGTTTTGAGTTACTTGCCTGCTTAAATGCTCCAACTCCTCTGACTTCTGATAGAGGAGGGAGAGAAGGCTGCAGGATTATCAAAGCCTGATACAGAGGTGGTCCTGCTGGTACTGCTGAATGCAGGGATGGCCTGATAACAGAGCGTTATTTCTGTGTTACAGAAGTTGCCAACGTCACCACCGCTGTGGACATTTACTCCTTCGGGATGTGTGCACTGGAGGTGAGTGTGGAACGCTTTGGCTATGGGACAGAGAGAGAATGAATTTGAGGGAAGGAGATGGCTCTGTGGAGATGCTGTGGTTATGGGTGGGTTAGCTTGGTAACAAGTGCATTTTGTTCTGTGAGCCAAAATACACTTTACCTTGGAGGGATCCTACTGAGGCCCTCCCCAAATGCCTTTCTAAGAAGTAAATGGCTCAGTAATGTGTAGTTCTTTCTGAAATTCCTAATGTGTAATTCATTACTCTGCAGGTCTTGGCCAGTTCTGAACTCTGACCCACTGGCTGGTGGGAACAGTCACTACTACAAACTGTACTTAATGTACATGGAGAACAAAACTCCCCTTCTGGGGAGTACCTGTTCTTCCTGTGCTATCTGGAGGAGAGGACAGATGTAGTCCATAACTCTTCTGGGACAGCCTGTCCCCACCTGATACAGGTGCCGGTTGCAGTCAGGTGCGCGTCTGACGTACCTGATCTTAGCAGCTTAGTGGTTCCTCTGTCCTTGCAATCAGTAGGCCTAAGTCTAGGAAATTGGAGTTGTTGGTAGGAGTATTTTCTGGGAAGAATTATCAGAAAGAGCAAACACAAAGAATTCTGAACCTATGCTGCACATCCTGTAAGTGAAGCAGGAAGAGAACTGTGGAAACACAACTTTTAGGAAGCAAAACTTGAGTTGAGTCTTAAGACGTTCTCTGGAATCTTTTGCCAGCCATTCCTAGCTGGGAATTTGTGTATGTGTTGGCTGGAGCCAGTTCTGAATGGCGTTGTGTGCTTGCTTTTCTGCCTGCAATACAGAGCTATTCATACAGCCGAGAGGGATACTGTCAGATTCTGGCAGTGATCCAGTTACTGCTTCATTAGAGGATGGGAATTATCAAGCAGAAGTACAGGCCAATGGATCATGAGATTCAAAATGGAGATACGTACTGTCTAAGGTGATGCTGGCACCCTGGCAGGTCTCCCTGGCAATCTGTTAGGGTGCTAGAAAGAAGCTATCCTAATGAGGCAGTCATTCTCTCTCTGCCTCCACAAACTGTGACCTTAAATAGCACCAAACAACTTGGCTGTTATGATCTCATGCTTGGCAGTGGTCTTCCTGAGCTCTGTTCAATGTAGTCAGTAATTCTCAGTGAAGTCTAATGCGCTGCTTTGTGTTTGCAGATGGCGGTACTGGAAATACAGGGTAATGGAGAGTCGTCTTATGTGCCCCAGGAGGCCATTAACAGTGCCATCCAGCTGCTGGAGGACCCCTTGCAGAGGGTGAGTGAGGAGGGATCAGCACCCCTGCAGACGTGTTGGCATTGCACATGGTCTCATGCAATTTTTGTCTTGCAGGAGTTCATTCAGAAGTGTCTAGAACAGGACCCTGGCAAGCGTCCTACTGCCCGGGAGCTCCTTTTTCATCAGGCGTTGTTTGAGGTGCCATCATTAAAGCTACTTGCTGCTCACTGTATCGTTGGACATCAGCGTGAGTATGGAGTCCCAGGGTGCCACATCTCGTGTTTGGCAAAGCTTCACTAAGTTATCAGTTCAGCTGCCATCCTGGAAACCAAGATCTTCGTGCGGCTCTTAACAGGCAGGGACCAGGGCCTTGCGAAACAGAGCTGTGGTCACTGCAGAGCCTGGAGCAGTATGATGCCCTGCCTGCTCTGAGTCGCACAGGCGATTAACAGCCTAAAGCTTCTCTTAGGTTGGAAAGGAATTGCAGTTGTTCAGGTCTAACTTTTTTTTTCCCCCCATAGATATGATTCCTGAAAACGCTTTAGAAGAAATGACCAAAAACCTTGACATGAGTGCAGTGTTGGCAGAGATTAATCATGCGGACAGGGAAGGAGTCAAGATGATGTGAGTACCCGTGGTGTACTTGGAGGGGGCTGCTCAGCTGCATGTGGAACAGGTGCCAGGGCACTGGGGTGAGCACAGAAGGATCTGCTTGGGACTCTTCCCTTCAAGCTAATGTTGGTGTTTCACCACGAACTGGGAAACAAAAGGGAGCTGATGGTGCTGCTGGTGAAGGAGCATTCACTCTCCCTCTGGGCACAAAAAATTCTGTGGAGGGTAACTCCTGGGTGGAAGAAGACCTTGCACCCGTGTTCTGTGAACAGATTCATACAGCTGAGATGTGAATTGTTCCCCAGATAGAGGGGGAGATGCTGTAGTTGGAACAGTCCTTAGCAAAACCTGCTTGAACAGTTTGGGGACGTGACTTGGACCAATCACAGGCTTGTTGAATGGAGTCCAACATGTTGGAGAAATGGTTCCTTGGTGTTTTCTTAACGGAGCAGCTCATTCTACAATGTGCAGAGGGAAAGGCTGTTTTGGGCAGCTATCAGTAACACACAGCAGCCACTTAAGCTATAGAGGTGGCTCCCTAAGTAAGTGACCATAATACGTATGGAGCAAGTAGAATGCCAAAAAGTGATGTTAAATTTTGGATAATGAAACCTCAGCTAGTTGAGAGGTTAGCTGAAGAGGCTAAGATGTGGATACTGTTTTTCCAGAGAAGGCCAGGGTGCTTCCAGGGTAGCCCAGCATTCTGGGATGCTCAGGCTACTGAACAGAAGTAATCAAGAGGACAAGGAAAAAAAAACACTGTTCATTTGAGAAGCTCTTTGAGCCATATAGACCTTTCTAAAAACTGACATTCTGATCTTCAGAGCGCTAATAAATAATAGTATTGAATTCCCTTTGGAATGTTTTTTGTTAATTAAAGGTTCAAAATGGAGGACAGAGAGTGAATAACCAAAGCTGTGCAAGAGAGATTCTTTACATATATTGGACTTCAGTCTGCAGAGGATTGGCTATCTGGCATATGCCAGCCTGGGACTTGCCTTTTGGTAGTGCAGTACCTCGGAGGTGCTGGAAAAAGAAAAAGAAAGCACAGTAATGACTCAAAATGTCAGAGAGCATCATTTCCAGATGATTCATCAGAATGCCACACAAACTGAGCAAACTGAGCTGCTAGAAAAAATTGTAAATTTTTGCTGAAAACTATTACTGTACTAGAGGATGGGAAAGTAACAGAGGTTGTGTGTGTTGAAAAGGGCTGGAGAGTGCTCTGGGGAACTGAGGCAGATGTGTAGCCTACACCAAATCTGATGGAACAGCAAAACACTTGGGAGGGGAGCATGGCAGCTTTGCAGTCTCTGGCTAATCTCTGAAATTCTTCAGAGCAGTCTTAAGACAGTGATATGGAGGAGACTGGCAGTTCAAAGTTTTCATTGCACCCAGTCTAAAAGAAACTGTGGTCGAGTGGACACTAAAAAGCTGAATTGACTAAGGTGATGAGGAAGGTGTTTTACTGGGGAATTAGTAAAGTAGGAGAACTTGTGCCTCCTACCAGAACCAGAAAGAAATGAGGTACTTGCTGTGGACTATTCTGGTGTTGCTAACTCCCTGTGCTGTGCAAAAGACAATAATAGCTTGCTTTAGAGAAGAAAAGAACTGCTTCTCTGTCTGAGAAGGCTGTGAAGAAACACCACAGGAAAAGACCATTTCCAGCTTGTTGAAAATGCGCTGCTGTGCAGCTGTAGACGAGAGCAAATATGATATCAGGGTGCCAAATAAGGAGAGGAGGTTACGGTAGTTGAGTGAAATGTCTAAAGACGTTACCTGTACAATGGACGTGTACAAAGTGGCAACCTTTGTGAACAATCCTGGAGCAGATCAGAGAGCTGACTTCACCAAGGGGCTGGAAATCATTGTCACATGGAGGAACTGTATGTTCTTGAGGGTGAGAAAGAGGAAGAGCAGTAGACATATGACAAGTTATGGCACAAAGGGGAGGGGTTGTCAGCGCTTGCTACCCTCCATCAGCCACCAGCAAGGAAGATGTTCAATGGAATTAGAGGCTGGGGAATTAAAAATGAATTGGTAGGAAGACCTCGTCTGGGATGCTACACTAAGAAGCCACCAAGCTGAACGAGCAATCTGGGAAAGAGAGAACAAAAGTATCCCAAACTCCAGTGAGAAATATTTGGGCGGGGCATTAAATCCTGAGGTGTAGTTTCTAGTTTCTGGTCTGGAGTGATACGGCTGGTCGTACTGTGCCATCAGCTGCTGCAGAGGTTCTTGCCTTTGCAGTGCTGAGTGCCCTTGCTCTTCTGGAGATGGGATGCAGGCTTCGTGGGTCTGGTGTAACAGATGTCTTTGAAAAACCTTGCTAGGAACATGGTGTTATTGGGCTAGCTTCCAAATAATTGTTTGCATTGGACAACTCTCTACAGGGAGGTGATACCTGTTCTGCCATAATTAAAATGTTGCCTCATTCTTAGCTTCTATGAATAGTTGCTTCCTGTACAGGAAGATTGGAGTCTGTCTCGCCTTTGGCTGGCTGCCTGTGTCCGTACTCATCCTGCCTACTGACAGAGCCGTAGTCTAGGACATGGGGATTTGAAATTGGATCCGAAAAGACTTGAGTGGATGGTTCTGCTAGATGACTTCTCACCTCAGTACTTCTTTTTTTTTTTTTTTTTTTTTCCTTCCCCCTGCCCCCCCCCACCCCAGCTTCTCACAATCTCCGGCATTGGAGCTGGACAAGTTCCTGGAGGATGTAAGGTAAGAGGGTTTTTTTAAAGGGCAACTTTAACTGTGTGTAAGACTGGAAAAATTTAGAAGAGGCATAACCTCAGACCCTGCTCCTTTCTTGTAGGAATGGTATCTACCCACTCACGGCTTTTGGGATGCCGCGACCCCAGCAGCCCCAGCAAGTAGTGGTGAAGTCTCCCATTGCTCCACCATCAGTGAAAACCCCGACTCCAGAGCCTGCTGAGGTGGAGACCCGCAAGGTGAGAGATGGGAGCTCCGTTCCTCCTCTCCCCAGGCAGTTGTGCTGTGCAGCAGCAGTCAGTCACAGGGTGTCTCTGCTCCTGTTTCAGGTGGTGCTGATGCAGTGCAACATTGAGTCAGTAGAGGAGGGAGTGAAGCACCATGTATGTTCCCGTCTTCTGGCTGAGCATGCGGTGTGGGGGTGTACCAGGGCAGCTGTGCAGAGCACGTGGCTCCAGCACGCTGACGTGCTGCCGGTGCCTGGTGTGGCCCTCTGTCGCCACAGCTGCCGACTTTGGGGCCCAAAGCCAGATCCAGGCCCGTGCCTGTGGCTGACCTAGCACGTAGCAGATGTTTTCAGCCCACTCCCAGATTCAGGCTTCCTCGGCAGGATGGTGCTGCTGGCTGTGGTTTGAAATGGAACTGGATGTGGTGGTTCTGTTAGACTCCTGTGGGCCTCTGGAGGGGGGTGGTTGCTATCCTGATGGGGATTTCTGGGGATGCTCCTGGCTGTGGCCACCATGCAGTCCCTCATGAGAACCTCTCTACCCTGCAGTTAACACTGCTGCTGAAACTGGAAGACAAGTTGAATCGACACTTGAGCTGTGACCTGCAGCCCAGTAAGTACCTTTCTTCCCATGCTGTGGTGCACTGGGGCCAGCAGTTCACTCAGACCTGGGACTTACACCCATCCTTGTGTTGCAGATGACAACATCCAGGAGCTGGCAGCTGAACTGGTCCAGCTTGGATTCATCAGTGAGGTAAGCAGGCCTGGGGCTCAGGTAGGGATATAGGTCTGCATTCCATTCTCAAACTTAAATGGTTTATGCCAGACCAGTCTTTTTCTAGCTGGGGAGGTAGGAGAAATAAGACGTGTCCCTGCCCATGTGCGCTGGCAGGCTTCAGCCAAGCTCTTAGCTTTGCACGGACTGGGCCTACCCCTCACTGTAGCTTGTTCTTCCCAGGCTGACCAGAGCAGACTTACCTGTTTACTTGAAGAGGCATTCAGCAAGTTCTACTACACCCGGAACGGAGCCCTGACGGCAGTGACTGTGTCATCTTAGCACCCCTCGGCTCCCAGGCGGCCAGTGCGGCTTTGTTGCCTGTGACCCCTCTGTGTCTGTCCATCACTGTAGGGCATCAGCAAGACCCCAGCTGCAGTGCTTGGAAGCTCATCCTGCATGTGCCGTGGCTGGGCTCAGCGACAATCCTCCCTGCCCGCCTATTAAAGGGGACTTTGCGCATCAGTATTATTTCCAGCCCTGTTTTTGTTGGGATTTTGCCAGGTGGTGCCGGGGAGCCGGGTCCTGGCTTGGGGTGTTCTGTAGCCCCATTCATGTGCATGGAGTTTGTTCTGTTTGAATTGTACAAAGTGTCTTTTGCACAGCACAGAAATGGTTTTTCTTTTTGCTTTTCTTTGTTTTTCTCCTTTTTTTTTTTTTTTTCCCTTTTTTAATTTAAAGGTAAGCAGGGGGGAGCCCCTAAGCCCTGCCCCCTCACTGCACCCCACTCTGCAACTGCCTCTGGCAACCGTCACTACCCTCCTTCCCGGGCAGAGGGAGCCGGGGTGGCCGGGCTCCCGCAGCACCTGCCTGGCGCTTTGCCTGCCTCTTCTGCTCCCCTTTGGCTGCACTTTGTTTACTCGTTTTGCACAGCCGCTCAGCCCCGCACTTCGGCGTGCTCTGTAGGTGCAGGGCTGCGGTGAGTGCTGACACTGGGCTGTGTCCCCTGCAGCCTGCTAGAGCCCAGCGTGGCCCGACCCACCCTGCTGCCTGCTGCCCCAGGTCCCTGTGCACCGCGGGCCGCTGCCGGCAGCCGGGGCCCGGCGCCGCTGGCCGGGGGCTGCTTGGGGCGGCCGGGGCTGCAGCGGCCCCGCCTGCCGCGGGTCCCGTTGGCAGCGCTGGGACCTGCCCCCGCGGCCCCCCCTTCCCGTCTGGGGTGCTTGGCGGGGCTGAGCCCGCGGCTCCGCACGCCTCTGCGGGGCTGGGCGCAGCGCCGCTCCTGCATCTCATTTCTATCATTTCCTATTTTTAATAAACTGTTTTGTAAATACGCGAGTGCTGCCTCTTTCCGGGGCGGGGCGGGGGGGCCGGGGCGGGCCGGGCCGGGCCTGCCCTGCCCCGGGGCGGTGCCGGCTGCGGGCAACTCTTCGTGCGGCAGCGGCCATGGCCGGCGGCCGCGGGGGCCGGTGGGGGCCGGGGGCGCTGGCGGAGCCGCGGCGGCTGATGCGCGCCGGGCTGGGGCTCATCGTGCTGGGCCACGGCAGCCTGGTGCTGGGCGCCATCGTGCACGGCTCGGTCCTGCGGCACGTGGCGGGCGCCAGCCGCGCCATCACCCCCGAGTACGCCGTGGCCAACGTGGTGTCCGTGGGCTCCGGGCTGCTGGTGAGAGCGGCGCGGCCGGGCCGGGCGCCGGGGGCTGGGCCGCGGGAGGGGGTAGCCGGCCCTGCCCGAGCCGCGTGTTGAGCGCGGATCTCTTCCCCAGAGCATCGCCGTGGGCATCGTCGCCATCCTGGTGTCGCACAACCTGCCCCGGGCAGCCCTGGTGAGTGCGGGGCAGCGGGGTCAGCAGCCGAGCGGGCCGGGGTCTCGGCGCGGCCCAGCCCCTGCCGGCAGCCGCTCCCCTGGACTTTGTCCCCGGTGGCTCCTTCCGCCTCGGCGACTCGCGGCGTTGTGGGTGTCGCCTGCTGCCGCGGCTCAGCTCCGCCGACAGCACCGGGAGGGTGGGTGGGCAGCAGCGTGGGCACTGGGTACCGTCCTGCAGCAGAAACGCTTCAGCTGGTGGGTGAAGCTGCAGCCGAGTTCTGGGGCTCACGCAGGGTGCGCCTGCATGAGGCTGGTGGGGGCCTTGATTCAGCAGAGGTGGGCCTGTGCTGGGGCTCCCCGGGCACAGGAGCCCGTGGGAGGGGACCGTCCAGTGGCTCTGGGCTCACGGGAGGGGCAAAAGATGCAAAAAGTGCAAAAGCCTCATCCGAGTGCAGGGCTGAGCCATGCTAGAAGGGGCAGGAGATTGCATGTGCTTGCTTGGTGCAAACGTCTGTGGGGTTCCCAGCACCGCCATTACCCTGCAGAGTGGGCATGTGGCGACGCGGTGTGTCTGGCCCCATGCAGTGGCAGTGCTTAGCCCTGGCATTTCCCCCAGCTCTGGCCAGCCCCACTCTCATTGTGTTCTCGTTGCTGCCTGCAGCATTGGATGCTACTGAGTGTGTCCCTGTTGAACTGCCTCCTGGCCACAGCATGCAGTGTGGGCCTGGCACTGGCCATTGCCCTCACCATTCACAGCCGGGGCATGCACCTTGTCATGGGCTGCAACAGCTCTGCACTCCCTGCTGATGCCCGTGCAGCCATAGTGACCAACGACTGTCCTTTCAACACCACACGCATCTATGTGAGTCTGCAGGGCCACCACACCCCCCACACCCCCTCCCACTCTTCCTGTTTTTGTCTCTGCTTCCTCTCTTCTTTCTTGCTTCCCCTCTCTTTTGCCCACCCTCTCTCTGCCTTTCTTTCTCTCGCTCTCCCTCCCTTCTCTCCCCCTCCCCCCCTTCTCTCCCCCCATCGCCTTCACAGCCTCTCTGCTCAGCCGCATGCAGGTAGGCTGGGTGCAGTGGACCACGCTCCCTGAGCAACTTCCGACCCTCTGCTCTGCAGGACACAGCCCTGGCGCTCTGGTTCCCCTCCATGGTGCTGGCGGCTGCAGAAGCTGTGCTGTCTGGCAGGTGCTGTTTGGTGGCCCTGATCTTCCGGGGCATTGGGCCCTGTGCACGCAGCTACAGCAAAGAGCAGGTATGCCCCATCAATCCAGACGGATTTCCCTGCCTCTGCCCCAGCATTGCTGCCTTTTTGCTGCATTTTGAAGGTGCTGAGTTCTGCCGGGTCCTTGTTCCCATACAAGCAGGCTGTGCAGCAATGGGAGGGGGGAATGTCAAGTTTGAATCTCTTCTAGCCAGCCTTGGTGACAGACTGGCACCCCTTCATCTTGGATAGGTGCAGAGGGGCCCTCCTCTTCATCCCTCTGATAGCCAAGCCTGTTCTGTCCTGGCTGTCCTGAGCAAACACTGCCCTCCCAACCTGGCCCAGCCCTTCCCACATCCCTGTGACCCTCCACCTCTTTTTTTTTTTTTCTCTTTAGCTGGCCGGGCCAAGTACAGTGAAGGAGGGGCCCCCACGTGAGATGCAGCAACTCCTGGCAGGGCTGGCTGAGTCTTGTGCCTAGCTGGAGAGGTGAGTGCAGTGCATGGGCTATGCTTGAGGGACGGGAGGGGGCAGGCTCCACAGTCAAGAGCGCCCCTGCCCACACCAGCCCCCTGAAACGTCTCTTTCCGAGTACATGCTACAAATACTGGCCAGAGGTGTCAGCGTATGCCTTGCCCTGCAGCACAGTCCTGCACTCATGCATGCTCCTTCGTTCCCAGGTGGTGCTGCAGGAGTGCTGCGATCCAGCGAGGTGAAGTTGTACCTGCACTGTGCTCCTGCCCCAGGTGTAGGGGAGGGTAGGGTGGGCTGCAGGGGGGAGGGGTGTACCTTTCCCCCAGCCCCACCACACCACCTGGGACAAACCTTGCAGGTTCCAGACACAAGCTGCCCAGGGTCACCAGGCAGCCTGTGCCCAGCAGGTGCCATGGGCCCCGGACACTCATCCCTTCTCTCCCCAAGCTGCAAGGCCCTTCCTGGCACATTAAAGGCTCCAGTGGTCTTTTACGTGCAGTGGTGGGCGCAGACAGAGGTGCTGGGGCCTGGCCTGGGTCCTGGTGGTCCTGCTGCAGAGCAGGCAGGGTCAGCTTGCTGTGCCTGTGCTCGGGCAGGCCAAGGAGTGGAAGGTGACGAACCCCTTTGTTGTAAGCCTCTGTTGTTTCCCTCAGTAAATAAACTTCATTTTCACACTGAGTGGATGCCTGCTGGGAGCTGGGCCCACTGGTGGAAGGGCAGTGCAGCTGGTGTGTAAGCCCATCTCCATAATTGCCCCCCCACCGGGCACAGGGATGCAGACAGACACATGGTCCCAGTGTGACAGTCACCCAGCAGGGCAGAGGGCGCATGTTTAGCATAGCTAGCTTGAGGCCGAGAGACACGTGTACAAATCTTGATACAAATCTTGTATCCCTTGACAAATAGCAGCACAGCAGGGTTGAGAGACGTTTATTGGGGTGGAAGTGGAGGGTGCTGAAGAACAGGACTGAAAGTGGCCACAGTCCAGCTCACTGGAAAGAGAAGCTGGTGCTCGGGAGTCCCCCACACCACTGACTGAGGAATTTGAGGACATCTTGGCACGCAGGGCTGTGGGATGTCTGCAGAATGAAAGAGGCCTTAGCACTGTCAAGGGGCAGTGCCCTCACCCTCTGCCTAAGGGCACGCAGTGGAGCTGACAGAGCTGCACAGGCAGGGTCTGCCCCAGCTCTGTAAGTGAGGTTAATCCCCACGCAGCAGCACACAAGGAGTGTGTGTGGCACTAAAACCACCCTGGTTCAGTGTATCTCCATCCACCGGGACAATGTTTTATTGCCAGCATGAGGGGTTGAACACCGCGCAGCCTGTCTCCCTGCCCCACGGGGTGCCTGGCTCACCTTGACAGCCATCAGGAACTTGTTCCATGTGTCCTTGTTGGCTTCTCGGCCTGGCCGCTTGAACTCTATCTTGTTCCTTAGCACAGGGTACCCTGGTACACAGTGACACCTTCAGAAACAAGCTGAGACCCACAGCAGACCCCTACCTTGTGCACCCCTTCCCCTTCCCCCTCCGCCGTGGCCAGCTGGCTAGGGCTGCTTCCATGGGGCAATGCAGGGGAACAATGCGGTCTCTGGCTTTTAGAGACCAGAATGAGGAAGGGGGTGCCCACAGTGGTGGGATCAAAGGAAGATGAAAGCTGAGCTGCCCTCTGGCAAGGACACCCAAGTGAGTATGTTGAATGATAGCACCTCGCTCCCGACCTTTGGAGCCAGAGTCCTGTTGCTGGTGGCCCACCCTTGCTCCCCCCTTCTCTGACCCACTCTTTAAGTCCTGCACCACAATCCCTCAATGTCTGAAGTGTGCAAGTGGGGGGACAGTACTTGCCAGAATAAACAGCTTTTGTAGAGTGGGGGCAAAGCAGGGACAGGTGCTGCATGTGCACGTGTGTCAGTGCTGGCCAGCCTGGGCAGTCTCCTAGGCAGTGCTGTGTGAGACTGAGCAGTCACAGAATCATAGAAACAGAGAATGGTTGAGGTTGGGACTTCTGGGGTCTATATGGTCCAACTCCCTGCTCAAGCAGGGCCACCCACAGCTGGTTGCCCAGGACCATCTCCAAGTATGGAGATGCCACAATTTCTGTGCAACCTGTTCCAGTGCTCAGTCACCCTCACAGTAAAAAATGGGTCCTTCCATGTCCTCCAGCAGAACGGGTCCCCACAGCCACACAGTCTCCCTACTCCTTACAGCACAGCCTGAACTCCCTCCCAGACCCCCCCCCCCCTCCACCCTGCAACATGTTCCCACTCCCTGCATGGCACCATGTACTCCCTGGCATATGTGTGAGGTGGCCTGGAGCTTACCTGTAAGCACACAGGGCAAGGAGCGCACCCCTGTATTTGCTGCCACCAGTGAGGCTTCATAGGTGTCACGCTCGTCCTGTGGCAGCACCTGCTCCAGCCGCTGGTCCATGGACATGGTGAGCACCCAGTCCCTGACCTCCTCCCGCTTCTCCTCCTGCAGGGCAGAGGTCAGTGCACCTCCTGATATTGCATGCTGTGCCACTGCCCAGCTGCTGCTCCGCAGCACTAGGCAGCACACTGGGGAGAGCAGGACACGAGTGTGCGCATGCAGGATGCGCACACGCGTGTGTGCATGTTTTGGGGGTGTGAGTGTATGCATGTGTGCACAAGCACACGTGTATATTGGGGGGAGCATGAGAAAGAGTGCATGTGTATGTGTGTACTGGGCTGGATGTGTTTGGGGGGAGCACAGGGCAGGGGGCAGTGCTGAGTACATTTCCATCTCCTGCAGTGCCCACTGTCCCACCCTTGTTCGGGGAGGGCCCTAAAGCAGCATCACTGCTCATGGGAGCTGAAGGCGGCAGATGACACTCACAGGCACGTGCTGTTGGGCTGGAAGTGGCACTTCGAAGGGAATGTCTGTGCTCTGGAAATCAGAGTGGTCCAGAGAATCCAGGTTCCCTTCTTCAATAGCCTGAGAAAGGAGAAGTGGTGGAGCACTAGGCAATACCATCCTTGGCGCTGACAGTACAATCTATGTTGTGAGGATGGCATTACTGATGCCCCGTCAGTGCTGTGGTGACTGGGCCCTCCTGGGAGGTGGCATTTATGGCCACCCTCTGCAGTGTCAGAGGACGTGTGCCCCTGAAACACTGTACCTCTCAAACTTGTCAGGTGGCCTCAAAGAAGGGAAAGATGAAATGGGGAGCTTTTTTTCCCCTAGCAGCTGCTGACAGCACTTGGAAGACTGGTACATAAGGTCTGTCAGGTTCCTAGGGTTTGGTGTTTTGTGGTGACCAACCTGCTAGTCAAGGAATGAGTTGACTGGCATAGGGGGATTCCTGAGTCTTGTATCACAGTGGCTAAAGCATTGGGCCATGCCCTCCACCCCTCAGGTAATCTTCCTTCACTTGGAACAACTCAGATGAGATCATCCTGAAAGCTGTAATGGCACTTGCAGCCATGAAGACTACAGGCTTAAACTGTTAGGCCGTCTTGCTCTTTGCTGCAACATGCATGCATGGTGGCATTGGCATACACATGGTGACACAGTCAGGGCTGCTCAGGTGCCCTGCATGGCAATTCCATAGCTAGTGTTAGGGTACTCAGTGCTGTGCATGCACACATCCACCGCACAGCGTTCAGGGTTCTCTATCAGCACCAGCTCAAACGTGCTGCCACGTTGGAACCTCAGGAGTACCCTGGCCAGGCTGAGGGTCTGTTTTGGCCCTACAGCACATTGTCATTTTAAGTATGATAGCCCTCCGTCCAGCAGACTATACGCACATCTGAGAGGTCCAGGAAGCGATTCAGGAAGATGAATGCCATGCTCTCCCAGCTGACTGCCTAGTACAGAGAGAAACCCCAAGTGAGACCAGGCAGCTTATCTTCATAGCCACAACTCTCCTGCCTGAGCGATGGCTTAGAAAGGACGTTATTCAGTTTGTGCCACAACATCCCATTTGCAGCACGGGTAATGGAGAAGGAGAGCGCACATCCCGGCTCACCATCCCTGAGTACTGCTTCACAGGCAACCACTGGGACAACCAGCCCAGTAGCCACAGGCTGTCCCACAAGCCGGAGTTGGGCATTATTGCACAGCCAGCATCAGACAGTGAGAACATGCTGCTATGCTTGCCATGTCTCATTGCGTCTGGGCAGGCGGTCAGAGCCTGTAGTCTCAGGAATAAGGTAACACAGGTGACCCAGAGCAAGGCAGACCAGTTAGGAGCCCTGAATCTATACTTACAGAGCCATGCAGCATAATGTGGCCTCTGGCCCACCCCCTGGGTCTGCAGCTCATGTCCCCTTGCTAGCTCAGGTCTGCCCTCCCACTACCTACTGCCTTTCCATGACAAAATGCAGAGGCTGGCAACGTGTTTGAGGTAAAACCTCCAATGCCAGTGTCTGGCTACTGGTCTACCAGTGCAGCTAGGGGAGGACAGGGGAAGATAAAAGTTGAAAATCCCTAAGCCCAGGGTCCTCCACCTCCTTAGCTGCTCTGGTGGCAGATAGCTCTTACCTTGGCAGCTATGCCAGCTTCATAGAAAGCCTTGTCTGCAGGGAGGAGCTCAGTATGGCGCAGCAGGGAAATGGACAGCTGGGCAGCCACAGTGTCCTGCAGACACAGGGGACAGTAAAGCCACCCCAATCAGCACAGAAAAATTGGGTCAGAAGGGATCTCATGAGATCATACTGCCCCAGACTCATGGCAGGGACTCTGCACCCACGTATTCCCGACATGTTTGTCTAACAAACAAAGGTTAAAAACTTCCATCCTGACCCTAAGTACTCTCACTATGTGAACACACAGGAGGACTGTCAACTGAAGATGAAGTTCTGCTTTACAAACCTTGTTATTTTTTACTAGAAGCCACACCCAAACTCCTCCCGTTTGAGTCACAGAATAGTTCAGGTTGGAAGGGATCTCTGGTGACCGCTTAGTCCACCCCCCCGCCCTGTTCAAAGCAGAGTCAGCTACAGCAGGTTGTTCAGGAACATGTCTGGTCAGGTTTTGAGTATCTCAAGCGATGGAGACTCTCCAACCTCTCCAAGAAACCTGTTCCGGTGTTCAGCCACAGTCACAGTAAGCTGCTGCTTGTATTCAATCACGTAAGAATTTTGGGAGCGGGGGTGAGGAATTCAAGGGAGATTTCATTTTTCTGCTTGCCAGATAGGTTCTCATCACACTAGAACTGGGAAGGCCACCCCTCCCTCTCAAATAGACTACCCAACACCTCAACATTCCACAATGGTGTGGGTCTGTACAGGTTTCCAAGACATCAGACTTTGCTCTTTCTGTCCGACATGTCTCTGGACCCCCAACATCTACACACACAGCCACGGGGAAGCCCCAGTCTCCCCTATGACTTTTACTGGGGTCCTAGTTGTGGCAACCTTTCTTTTTCACAGCCTGCTCTGTCACAGCTCCAGTCCCACACTCATACAGAGCTCTATCACAATTCCACAATCTCATATGGATCAAGACTTCAGCAGGGACTCTGCTATATATCGTGGCCCAGAACAAATCTCAATGCACATTAAGACTCAAAAATACTCACCGTGCCTTGTGAGGCCTGGTATCCAGGCTCATGAGCTCTCAAAGCCACCCAAGAGGCCCAGCACACAGGCCCCTGAGCTCCCAAATCCCTGTGCAAAGCCAATCTGCTCTCAAGACCATGTGTGAAACCCAGCAGCTCTAACAGCCCAGGACAGCTGAAGAGGAAGCAATGCCTCTCTTGGGAAGGCCAAGCATATGGATCAGCTTTCCACTGGTTTACATCTCAGCCTCAGTGGCTGGGGGCAGGTCGCACTATAAGAAGTCAGAGAAGACTATCTCTAGTTCCACCTGCTGGTGGTGGGCTCCCAGATCACTATAGTCCCATTCTCATGCATCCATGATGTGTAAGTGATCCATGAAGTGCAATAGTGAACTACGGATAGCCCTGAACCTGCACGTCCCCACAGGGTTCTGCACTTAGGGTGATGACCTGGCAAAGGAACTTCAAAAACGTTACCAGTTGCTTCACGCCCTGAGCAGCGGAGCGGGTGGCATAGTAGTGAGAGATCAGCAGCATCGTTTCAAACTCTTCATGTGCTGGAGTGTTTGCCTCACTTGACTTCACTAAGTTTTCACACTGAAGAAGAGAAAAGGAGAGTAATTGAAAACGTGAGAGGACAAGGGCACTCTACATCCACTTGAGTCCAGGGAAAAGTGGGGAGAGAGAAGGATCTGAAATATCCAGGTTCCTCTGGGGACTTCAAAAGGGCTGAGCCTTGGGTGCTCTGGGTCCTATAGAGTGCTGAAGGGAAGAGGCTGTGGGCGAAGGGGAGAGCCAACAGTACTGCAACAACAGACAGCACTGGAAGCAGGGGTGAGTTTGGATGGACAAAGGGGGATTTGTGGATTTCGTTTGTGCTAGAGGTGGGTATTTGTAGGACAGAAACAGAGAAGAAGCAATCATGAGCTCTGACTGAGGTATTTTGGGACAGGGAAGAAGGAGCAGAAGGCTCTAAGCATCTCTGGGGAGATGGGGAGGACTCTCATTTTCCAGGCTCAGTAGTCCTGTGCTTTTCCCAGATCCTTGCCCCGCCCAGGCTGCTGAATATGGTTGTAGGACAAAAAGTGGGCATGCTGTGATAGGCTCCCATGTAGCAGTGACACTGAGCTCTGCAAGTGCCAATGTCCACCTCTAGGATTTGGCCTTGAGTGCAAGGTCATCTTCTTCCCTGACTTCTCTTGCCCAGCATGTCCACTTCACAGGATCCTGTTGTTCTACTGTCCACATTGTGAACATTTCCCCATTTCCCCTCAACTTGTGTTCTACAAATACTGCCCATGTCACCTGGCTAGAGACTGGTTCTTCTTTCTCCCCTGCTAGGGGCCACCAGGGTGTTGGAGTTTAACAGGCGGTGGTGGCCACGGCCCATACTCACCAGATGGAAGAGAACATCACGCAGGTCAGCCCAGCTGGAGTAGGCCTCGGCACAATTCATGCCAGACGCGTTCACCATCTCCACAAAGAGACGCTTGTAAATGTTGAAATTCTGCAACAAAAAGGAGAGAAATCTTGAGGGAGCCAGATGGGGAGTCAGCAAAAGTCTGGAGCTCTCCTGCTGTCAAGCACAGGCTGAGGGGACGGCAGCCCTGCACACAGGCTCCTGGAGCACACTGCTGCAGATCACTGGTTGCACGGGGAAATGGAGAAGAATGCTTCCTGCAGCCAGTGCTCTCAGAGAAGCAAACGTGGTTCATTTTATTCTGGACTTGGTGGTTAAGGTGTTCAAAACAAACACAAATACTCAACTCCCCCCTGCTCCTTCCCCGTGGAGAATAGGCCAGGAGATTGCCTTTAGTCCTCTAGCTGAAGAGCCTCTGGAAGAATCCACAGAAGGGTTGAAGTGGCTTGGACATGTTGAACACCTGGCAATCCCAGTTCTGGACTCGAAGCCTGACTTATGTAGCAGATCACAGCACACTCTGGCAACTCATACTGGGCTGTCTTAATTACCTGTGGGTTGGCAGGTGCTCCATGGTGGACATACAGGCTCAGGGCTTTGTCCCAGCTGCCCTCCCGGATGAGGTGGGTTGCATACAGAGCGACATACTTGTGCAAGACTTTATAGTTCTGGAGAAGGAACACAGAAAGCAGTAGCGTAAGATTCATGAACTGACCACCTGTCTCTCGGGGACAGTTTCAGATACACGTACACACCCCCATACACCTGAGTCCTGAAGGGCGAGACCAGCTAATTAGACAGAGACAGACTGCACACAGCAGACCTGGTTTTTGATTTGGGCCCCACTTGATACCTCTAATCCCGACTAGCTGATGCTATGCTGATCCTTCCACACATGGAAATAAAACTGTTTTTCAGCTGTTCACCGCTTGCCAAAGGAATACTGCCAAATACCTAAAGGATGCAGTATCTCCACAATGTGGCACCACAGGTACCAATTGTAAACCAGTCCGTAGTCTAATGAAAGAATGAATCAAAACACTTTGTGGACTGAAGATATTCATGATTTGCAAGACTGCTCTAGTCCCTTATTCAAATGCTGTCAGATCTCTGGGACAGGAGGCCTCCTTGGAGTGCTGATTCCCTAAACACTTTGCTGAGGACTGACTGTAGTCGGCCTTACAGAAATTCAACTGAGGAAAGACCTGTTTCCCACAGGCTTAAATATAGTAATGAGATGAAGAAGATGGCATAAAATGTGCAATCCTGTCAAAAAAATGAGCAATGGAAACAAGCTTATTGAGCACAAGAGAGACCAGTGTCTCAATGTCTAGAACTTGAACACCCAGATGTAGATGCTGGTGAAACACTAGGTACAGGACAGTTTGGGATACAGATTAAGTCTGGTATATGACCTGTTTTGATAAATGTAACTTTTTTCCTGTATAATCACTGTAGAACAGCTGAGTCAAAAGTCATGAAATTCTGCACTGGTCATGGAGCAAGGTTGTGCTAATACTCTCTTAGAGGCATAAACAGACTAACATCATCTTGGACTAAATGTGGTAGTGTTGTGCCTGGCTGACAATAAAACAGATTAAGCCTTTACCATTCAATTGAGTGTGAAGTTATTCTTTATGGAAGAAGATCAACACTGGTATCTCCTGATAATTAGAACATCAGCACAGACGTATCCAAGATAACAACTACTACAACAAAGACCATTCATATCACCAGAGAAGCCCGAGTCAAAGAGAAATCAAGTTTAGTGTAGTAGAGCCCAAACTCAGGTTACTGCATTAGAAACGAAGTTATAAAAAACCCCACATTACCAGTGCTTGTCCAAGTTATCAGTGTTTGCCTGAGTCATCAGCTGTGATGTCTCCACTAACTGCAGACTCAGTTGCCAGGGGCTGCCCTGGTACTTGATCTGAAGCAATGCCTCACTTCAAAGAATCAACACCTGCCCTTAGTTTAGCTCCTTTATCAATAACCATTGAATCAATAACCAATCAATAACCAATAACCAATAACCACTGAATACAGACAAACCCTCAAAGTAGATCCTGGTAATCTAGAGCTTTCTCCTCCTGTTACTGCATTGGAATAGCACTGTAAAACAGTTTCATTTTGCTTTTCTCCATTTTTATTACTCTGCTGAGGTAATTTGCTAGTTTTAAGTAAATTTAGTAAAAATGAAAAAATGTAAAATTTGCTTTCACGACAAGGATGTCTCATTTCTACTGACACCAGGCCTCTAAAGAACATGTAGAAAGAAGGCTTTCTTTTACAAGTCTCTTTGTTTCCATGGTACCAATTACTTCCAGCCCAAACAACTAATTTAGCTTTTTCCAATGCTCCATTAATCACAAAATTTAGACCCAATATACTTCTGCATTCTAATGCGTCCCTGCTAGGCCTGATTGGCCAAGATGGGACAGTGAAGAGGTGTTTTTTGAGCTGCTGCAGTGACCCCCCGTGCTCCCCACAGAAATGACTGCTTTGCCCTGCCCACTCATTCCTGCCGCCCCCGCTTCAGAGAGCCAGGACCCATGTCTGTCTCCTGAGGGCTCACACAGCCACTCACCTGCTTAGCTGCTACCTCCAGGCACTTCTCCCATTGCTCTTTCTCTGCATACATATCCAAAGCAGCTACGACATCTATTCCCACCAGCTGGGGATGGAAACAACCATAAATTCACTGTGCAGGCAAGGTTTCCTACCAGCGTCAAGGCAGCCATCAGCCCGCCCAGGTCTTTTCTTCACATACACACAGTCCCTCCCTTTCTATGGTATAGAAGAAGAGATCCAGTGTGACCCAGCTGGTATGCAGAAACCATGACTCATAGGCACATACAGACTCCTAATCTGTGGGCATATTCAGGCAAAAGCCCCATGAGAAAGGTCCCAAGGATCTGCACAGATCCTGACATTACTCCCTAGCCTGTGAGACATCCCAAATACGTACCGAATCTACCTTTCCTTGGTTCTTTAAATACTCCTTGTAACGCTGGTCCACATACTCCTCTGACCTACTAGGCAGAAAGAATCTTAATAGGCAGCAAGACTAATAGTGACTTGCATCAGTGCAGAGGCTGAATTCAACTTTGCCTGCTTTGGGAAAAAGAGGACTTACAGCTGTGCCACATCTTTCTGGCCTGCTGCTGGGAGCATAGGTAGAAGGGGAAGGAAAGGGTCTAGGCAGCTCTTTGCAATAGGATGTGTGAAGAGAGAAAGGGATCACAGGACTTTCAGAGGAAATGCATGCACAGGATTATGCCAAGGGAAGAGGAGATAGGGATAGGGATGGGACAAAAGGGGATAACGATTTCCATGGGATGTGTGGAAACAGAAAAGTGTCAGGATGGTAAATGGCTTGGGAAGGGCTGTGGAGAATGTGCCCTGTCAGGCCTGGGAAGGCCACTGTGGGGAGAATCCAGGGAACTCTGGGGGCAGCAGGACAGGACAGGACAAGGGATCATCTGGGGGTGGGAGAGGGAACAGGGAGAGTATAGTTCGCGAAATTCAGGGCATACCTGGGGTCCAACTCCTTAGCGATGCGCTTGGCTTTGCTCCATTCCTCCCCTTCAATGAAGACATCAATAGCTTCTTGGATGAGGTCCAAGTTGAGGTAGAGTTCAGCTGCCTGCAAGGCCAGAGACAGTCCCATAGGAGATGAAACCCCAAAGGCACCCTGCAGCCCAGGCTGGAGCTGGTGCTGTTGGAAGTGACCAGCACACAGCAACAACAGAAAGTCTCTTCCCAAACGATAACCCCCTTCTCTGCGTCCTGCCTCCTCCCGAGGCCTGGCTCTCTCACACTATTCCAGGACTTTATCCCTTCCCCTCCTTCTTCCTCCTTGAGGACTCTGTGCTGCCTGACTCTGGTTAGGGCCATCCACCCATCACCCCAGGATGTGACTTGGCCTCCTTCTCTTGGGTAGAGCTCTCCCTTCCTATGTCACTGCTTCTTCAGTAGTCTGGGGGCAGGAGCCAGCCCTCACCGCACTGTATTTCTTCATGGCCACCAGCTGAGGAGCCACCGTCCGCGTCACCTCCATGCTCTGTGACTGACTCAAGAATTTAATGGCCAACTCGGCAGCCTGTGAAGAGAAATTGTCAGTAGCACAAGTGATAAGAGCTGTTCAAGAGAGGGATGAAGCTCGGAAGAGCTCAATCCTAGCTAAAAGACTGAGAGTCAGGAGCGCTTGAACTATGGGGGAAGGGGAGAAGAAATGACAACACACTTCAGCAATTTAGAGAAGCAAAGCCCAGCTACTTTTCACACATGGGAGAAGATCAGACAAGGACATAATTGTTGTTGAAGCTGGTACGAGGGCACAGGTACGAGTGAAAAGTATGAACAAGAACACAACCCAAAGGCTGGTGGACAGGGACCAGGAGAAGAAGAAAGGATGCTCATCTAGCCAAGGTCTAAATCATAAAGTCCAGCTCTTCAGTGCATGGAGATATGGGCACAAAGACACTGGCATGCTGCTGGAAGTGGTGCCAGAGCAAGGATGTCAGCACAGTGCAGGATAAGCACACAGCCCTTCATGGCTCAAGAGAATGGCCATGAAGGCTTTCAGACCCTGCAGTCACTGGAGCCTGCAGATCCTCTCTTGTGCCCTGCAGTGATTGAGGTATCTCTGGGATGCACTGCAGGTGTGGGAGACCTCCTAGACAGCAGAGTAGATGAAGGGAATTGTAGCCCTTGACTGTACCTTAAGCAAGCACTTCTCCATCACGACACTGTTGCTGGGATCCCGCACCTTCAGATAGCAGTCCACTGCCCTGGCGTATTCCCCAGCCTGCTCCCACTCCCGTGCCTGCTCCAGCAGCCCTTCTGTTCCTCTGCAGGGAGGAATGCAGGCTGTGAGCAAGGCTGGGATGCTGCCACAGAGATCCTGTAGACAGTGTGTGGGGCATAGGCAGGGAGGTGCAGAGCAGAGGTAAGTCAGGGACCTCAGAGGGGGCTGAGTGTGTGACAAGGAATGCTCACAGCCAATGCTGGGGAGATAATTGATTAAGGACCGTGGGGAGATGCACTGGTGGTACAGGAGACCTGGGAGATCTGTAAGTGGCAAGAAGACATCTGGGAGATCTTGGATGGCAAAAATAAACCTGGAGTCTCCCAGAGCAGGGAGGAAGGACGTTAGGAAACCTATGCAGGAAGAAGTCCAGAGTCCTCAAGAAGGAAACAACTGGATGTCAGGGATCCGGTCAGGCTATCTCTGCAAGACATCAGCATGGCCTAGGGGAAGAGCTACCTGTCTGTTCCCTGCAGCCTGACCACAGCATTCCTTACCTGGAGCCCTTCTTGGCAGCCTCCCTGCTGCACTCCTCCTGTAACTCTTCTAGCCGACTAGGCACGTATTCCTTGCAGATCCGCAGGGCCTCGCTCCACATGCCAGCCTCCTGCACAAGCACAACAGGGAGCAGAAATTTCCACCAGTTCACCAGGATCCCCCACACTCCTGGCATCACACATCTAGCCTCTCGTGTCATCTTGCCAGAGGACCCACTGGAAGAAACAACCACAGCAGCACCATCCAATTCTTTCTTCCCCCCAAATGGTACCTATGTCTATCCATTCGCCCAGGCTACCTCAGGGGAAAGTGCTCATCCATCCTAGCTACCTCTGTGGAATGGGCACTTACAGTCCCTGCATGCACCCACCTGTGTTACCCCTGAGGACCGCCCATAGCCTTCTGGCGGGATACGTCCTCCCAGAGCTGTGAGAGACCTAAGCTATGCTGTGAGATCTCTACCGGTTCAGCCTTCTAAGAGCAGGCCAGAATTAAGTTCTACTAGGAACCACCTGAGTAAATGGTTTCTCTTTGGCTACTAAGCTGACAGGGAGAGCTGGGAGATGGATTTCGCTCCTCCTCCATCCAAACTGGGTTCTTGACCAGTGAGGAACGCAATAATGTTGCTACAGACTACGCTCACCTTGTAGTACTTTATTGCCAGCTCAGGTCTCTGTGCTCGCAGGAGGAAGGCCTCTGCTTTCTGGAACTCTCTCTGCTCAAAGGCAAAACGTGCCTGTCCCACAAGCACATCAGCCACGCTGTCTGGGTCATGAGCCTCAGCTACACGCTGTGCAGCATCCCAGTTCTGATTATGCACAAGCCTAGGGGAATCAACATGAGATGTAACAAGAGGGACAGCAAGGAGCAGACCAATGCTGGAGAAGCAACCAGGCTGGCATCATACGGGGAGAGGAGATGCAGCAGGCCAGGATGGGGAAGGATACATACATCAGCACTGCCTCCTTGGGTTTCCCAGCTTTAATAAATTCCGCTTCAGCCTCTTCAAATTTGCCCTAGGAGAGAAGAAAGAATTTGCTGGCATGCCTTCCTGCCCTGATATCATCGCATGACGTCCTCCACTAAGGCAGAGAGGATTTATGAAACAAAGATGTGTGTGGAAGCTTGGGGCTGTAATCGTGGAGCCTTTTGGGTGAACAGTGACTGCAGTCATAAAACAGCCTGCTGCAGCAGTCCTTAAGGAGAATTGTTCAATTACCTGAGTGACCAGGAACTCCCACCTATTCCAGGGGGTAAAATTACCTCATCTTCTAGGAACATGGCATGCTTTAAGTGGATCTCTGGCATCTTCTGCTTCATGGAGAGGCGGGCCAGTTCAAAAGCAAATTCAAAGACCCTGCAACGAAAGAGAAAATGGGGTGAGAGCAGGACTATGTGCTATGAGGGCATGCCTTCATCAAGAGCAAGACATCAAGTAGAGCACAAGACACTGGGCGAGGAGAGACGGGAATACAGAGGGTCCCAAGTGAATGGGCACTACCCATTCCTCCTGTTCCTGACCAGAGAACAGGAGCTTTTAGAGCCCCCACTAAGGAAATTCAGCTCCTTCACACTTGCTGTTAGTGTCAGAGGCCCTTGGTTCAACCTTAAGGGGAGATCCCAAGACTCCCAAGAGCCTAGCTATGTGGGAGAGCTGGGGGAGAGCAGCAGTGGATGGCAGTGCAGTCAGATGGGGCCAAAACTCTTCTGGCAGGCAGTCACTTATGGTGACATGAGGAATACCTCCTCCCGTGTTCGGAGGTTCTCACAAGGCCCCCCTGCTGAGGCTAACGGGCAAACTGCTTTTGCCAGCCCAGCTCTGACTCGACATTTGAGAGATTAACAGGTGGACAAGAAGTGGGATGTGTCAAGGAAGCGGAATGCCCGTGTGAAGAAGTACAGGTGGGGGCGGGGAGGAAGACATAGAATCATAGAATTATAGAATACTTTGGATTGGAAGGGACCTTTAAAGGTCATCCCCGTGGGCAGGGACATCTTCAGCCAGATCAGGTTGCTCAGAGCCCCGTCCACCCTGACCTTGAATGTTTCCAGGGATGGGGCATCCACCGCCTCTCTGGGCAACCTGTGCCAGTGTTTCACCACCCTCATTGTAAAAAACTTCTTCCTTATATCTAGTCTAAATCTACCCTCTTTTAGTTTAAAACCATTACCCTGTCGCAACAGGCCCTGCTAAAAAGCCGGTCCCCATCTTTCTGATAAGCCCCTTTAAGTACTGAAAGGCTGCAATAAGGTCTCTCCAAAGCCTTCTCTTCTCCAGGCTGAACAACCCCAACTCTCTCAGCCTTTCCTCATAGGAGAGGCATTCCATCACCCTGATCATTTTCGTGGCCTCCTCTAGACCCACTCCAACAGGTCCATGTCTGTCCTGTGCTGAGGGTTCCAGAGCTGGACATGCCATATCCTGGACCTGCAGCTATCACGTGCATACAGATATCTTGGGCCACTCCTTTTTTCTCAGGCAGATGGGAGGGAAGTGCTGGGCTGATGGACCTGCTTACCCGCTATCTGCTGCATGGTCAATGGCCATCTCCAGAAGTCCGAATTTACTGAGAAGTTTCACAGCTGCCTCTCCACCCAGGCTCTTTGCCCACATATAGGCCACGTGCTTATAGGAGTTTGCTCCCCCATGTGCCTTGGCCACCTATCCAAAGAAAAGAAAGCGGAAGAGCCCAATGCATCCATTTTGTATTCAGCAGGCTGAGCCAGGACTCCCCTCTCACATCATGTCTGTTGTCATGAGGGAGCACCAAAAACAACTGTTCTCTCCTGAGGAACCCTTCTGTAGCCACCACTGGACTGGGGAGACAAAGGCTTACAGGGCAGAGCAGAGAAGAGGCTGCTGCCCCCTCAGCATGGCCCATACTGTTAGGTCAGCAGAAGTGACCCGGGGCAATCTGTGTCCACACTGGAGGGAAGCAGTGTTGTGGGGGGCTGCTACGGAGTGGCTATGGGCGGAGCAATACCTACAACACGGTGCAGTGGTTAGGAGCAGAGCAGAGCCTGGAGGCAGGCAGTGCTGCAGAGTGGCTAGGGGTCAAGCCCTGCTTTTGCGGTGCAATGCTGCAGAGCAGCAGGCACAAGGGCCTCCAGTGCTGTGCCACATGCCGAAGCTAGGTAGTGTATGCCAAGTCTTCAAATTTTGCAGTGAATAGAGACAGAGCAGTTCCTGTCAGGGTCCTGCAGTCAAAGCCTGATCCTGCACAGTGGGATAGCTGTGAAGTGATTATTACCCTGTAAGCTTCCTCCCACATGTCATTCACTCTGTACATGTTTACTGTGGCCTTCCAATCCTTAGCTTCTAGGTAATGGTACTCAGCCTCCTGTAAGCGTCCCTCTGCCTCCAGCTCCTGCAATTAGAGGCAAAGAGTTAGTGACACTCTTGTCCCTGCTTGGCCTAGTTGATCCCCTGCCATGAGATGCACTCACCTTGCCCAGGTGCAGATGGGTATCGCTGAGTAAGTCCTTGTGGTACTTGGCCACTAGGCAAACCATCTCATCATACATCTTACACTTCTTGTACATGGTGATGGCCAAATCAGGTTCATTCACAGTGATGTACAGCCTGGGAACACAAACACATTCAGGTGGCTCAGCCAAGGACATGACCAGTCCCTGCAGTCTCTCTGCATCCTGCCCAGCTGGAACCAGGTCCTGGACACACTGCCAAAAGGCATGACTGGTGTGCAGCAGGACTGTTGTGGGCTGCAAGGCTGAACGCTGCTTAGATAGAGCCTTCTGTTATGCCACCATCAGCTGCCGCAGGGCAAAGTTATTCCCTCCATCCTACTTGTCACCCTGAGTTCTGACTTGGAGGTAGACTCTGGCCTTCTGTGACCTATTCTCATCTCGGCCTCCAGCCTGAGGCTGTCAGTCCTGCTGGGATGGTAACATAACAACGTCAGCTCAACTTACTCATATAGGCCAGCAAAAAGATTAAACCCTCACCCTAAAATGTGACCTCACCAGCTGTAATGCCCCCTTTCATGTACTGGGCATCCTTGAGATCAGGTACCATGGCATCAGATACACAGCTGTGTTTGTCCCTAAACCTACTAACCTTACTGTGTTGTTATTAATCTAGAACTGACAACATTAGTAACCTGGATGGGCAACACTCCACTTTTCATATCTTATCCTCAGCTGACCATGACAGATCAGATGTAGCACTCTGCAGTGGGGAAAAGCCTTGCCGTATTTCCTCTGCTACATGAGACAGCTGCACCCCACCTGGACCTCCTTTCTGTCCTGGTGGACAAAGATACATTAACAGTCACTGACTTCTCTTCCTATGAACTCTGAAATATCAGCCTGAGGTCTCCATGTGTGGAGACAGTAGCTCTGACCTTTCCAAACCCTAGTCCCAAACTCTACTCCCACCCCAGGAAAGGGCTCCTCCTTGTGACAGTCATTGTTTCAGGGCTGTCTTGGACTAGTACCAAGGAAGATGCTCACCTCTCTGCTTCTTTGTACTTGCCCTGCTTCTCCATCTCTTGGGCTTGGGTTATATACAGCACAGACACGTCTTCCTGACTCATACACTTGATTGCCAGCTGCCAAAAGGAACACACATGGGAGAAACTAGAGCACACTGCACACCAATTTCTTGATACATGGTAGTGAAGGAGAAGGGGAAAACCAATTTCCTTCCCATTACAAACAGGTATACATGCTATATGCTCTGCAGAGAATGGGTAGTCATTTGTCACTGTAATCAAAGCACACAGGACCAAACCCCTTGGAGCATGCTATTTGTGTCACAGGTGCACCCACATGGGGCTGCTGAAGTAAAGAAGGGCACAGACAGGATGTGAATACCAGGGACTGACTTCCTGCTGGCTACTCATTGTCCTGCTTGCATCCTTTGGGAAGAGTGCTTGTTGATCAGGTGTTGGTGCACAAGGCACCACCACCTTCTGATGAAAGACATTTCACCAAGTGGGGTGAGGTCCCCAGAAGCTTTGGCTTCTGACCCTACCTTGTGAGCCTGTTCCCAGAGCCCAGCCTGTGTGTACATGTCAATGGCATCCTTGGTCTGGTCTCCTTTGATGTACAGCTCCTCTGCAACCTATAGAGAAATGACCATACTCAGCAGTCCCAAGGGACACAAAGAGCAGCAATGATTGTGGTCTGTGGCCTCACCTGATACTCCTGTAAAGCTGCATAGTGCTGGGCAATCTTGAGGTAATATTTGGCTGCTGTCTGTTTCTCCTGCAAGTCCAAAATGTAGATGGCCTTCTTCCACTGCCGGGCTCCCAAAGCTGCCTCAATGGCCTTAATCGAGCACCTAGCATCAAAACCATAACTCTTCACACCCAGCCAGCAGCCGTCTCCTCCAGCTGAGCTAACCCAGGGAGACCAAAGTGGTCTGCTGCTTGATTCTTCTTCCCGGGTTAGAGCAGCAAAAGGATCTGAATAACTGGTAAAGCTAAGGGGAAAGAATGAAGAACTAGGACAGCAGGGAAGAATAATCAGGGCTGAAAGATCTTGGGAGAGATGTGGGAAGGCATCCATGGTCAGGGCCACCAGAGACTGCACATAAGCACCAGGGGCACTGGCAAAGTGGAGTCAAGGGGGCTTATTCAGGCAAAACCCCCTGATGATTTAAGCAAACCGTATCAGCTTCATAGCTGTCCAGGTTATACTGCTGCTGGTCATACAGCCATCACCTGCCCCCACCTGGCTTCGATGTAATGGTTAATAGCAGCATCCAGCTGTTTCTGCTGCACCAGATGGTCTCCCCAGGCTTCTTCCAGCTTCACAACTTCTGCGGGAAATGCCAGGCGAGCCAGCTCCACTGCTGTAAGGGGACATGATAGCTGTTACGCTGAATCCAGAATGGAAGCAGAACTGAGGCGAACGTGGGCCTTGGAGGGGCGTAGAGGGAGGGGAACGGTGACTGTCTAACCCACTCCAGCTCCAACGGGCTACCCAGCAATCTGGACCCTATGGAGAGCTGGAACAAATCCATGCTGGTGCAGTCAGCGTGATCAAGGCCTTGGGAAAAGGATCCTGTTCTGGGACTGTGTGTGCAGGTACAACTATATGAAAATACATACATTGAATGAGATGATACATGGAAGCTTCAGAGCATCTAGGCATCTCTGGGCTCCAGGGCAATAGCTCATGTTGCCACCAGGCTAGAGTACCCAGGCTCCTGCTGGGAATGGATGGGGGAGGAATATATTTAGCACAGTACCTTTCAGGAAGGCACTGCCCTTGCAATAGCACTCCAGAGCCTTCTGTGGGTTCCCGACCTTCTCGAACAGGTCTCCAGCCTAATGACAAATACAAGCTGCCAGTTTCCAGAGCCATTATTTCCCCACACCATCATGTACCCTACCAGCCCCACGTACAGAGCTTGTCAGTCCTGTCATGCAGACTTCTCCATCAGCTATACCTTCCCCACTAACCAAGAGCATGAGGTTAAAGGGAACTTCTAGGAAAGACCGCATGTGCTGAGACCATTGTCCTCTCTGCTGATCGACATACCCCAAGTGTTTTTCTGGGGTACCATCTTCTAACAAGATAAGAGTTTTTGAGACAACTTCCCTTCTCTGCACAGTGGCTGGTGCAGCAACAGCCTTTTCTATGACCACGGCCCCTAGGAGCTCCGCTATGCAGATGATCACACGGGAGCCCTGAGCGTCAGTAGTGAAGGGGGAAGCTCAGCCTCTTGCAGCAGGAGGTTTTTACCCTCTAGGAAAGGGTGGCAGCCAACAAGGTGGGATGAGGCTCAAAGCTTGTAGAACTTAGAACATAATATCAGAAAGGCCATCCTGACAGACCAAAGATTCATTCCCTTCAGTATTTGAATGGTGGCAAAAAACATGTCAAGAGAAAGATTGTAAGAACAGAGCAAGTATACACCAGTCTTTCCTCCATTATGTCTATGCATCTCTGACAAGCATTGTAGAAGCTTCCTGAGTTTGTGTCATGATGCCCTCACATCATCATATTTAATGGTTTTTGACAGACTCTACCTCCATGATTTGTCTCATCACTTTTGGACCATTTATACTTTTGGTAATAAAACATCTGGCAGCAATGAGTTCCACAGTTACCCTTTCAACTGAAGGCTTAAGAAAAGGTGACAGGTTTGGAAAAGCACAAAATTCTCTTGGGTCAAAATGAAATGGTCAGAAAATGCCGAAGGTAAAATGAGACTGGAGAAATGTAATTTAAGCAGGGCATATAAAATAGGCCAGCAAAAATCAGTGGTTTTTTTCACACAACACATAACTGAACTGGGTAGCTCATAGACAATGTTGTAGATCAAAAAGTACAGATGGTTCAAACAATAATTTGACAAACTCATGGAAGTTAAATCCATCAAGAGCTCTTAAACATAAAAATGAAACTGTTCAGGCACACTATAGTCTGCAAACTGCTGGAAACCACGAAAGTACGCTAGGGGAAGTATCACTCTACGTTTGCCTGCTCTGTTCTTTATACTCCTTTCTTAAACATCTGCAAGAGGCCACTGTTGGCCAGGATACCAAGCTGTACACTGGTCAGACTCAGCACTGCTTTCTTACATTAACATGATTATGTGCTGTGTGAAAAACACCCTTTTGTTTTAAAACTGTCACCTAGTAACAAGCAGTTACCAATTTTTTTGTGTTATTAGACACAGAGAATAATCACTTCCCTCCTCTATGATATTCATGGTTCTACAGACTGTCTTCATAACCTCCTTTGTTTTTCTTCCTTAGCTTTTCCATTTAGACTATGCTTATATGAAAGCTGTACTATCATTTTCTATTCTACTATGAGGAAGCACTCTACATTTTCACAGTGATATCAAGTGTTCTGTTCGATTCACAACTCCTTTCCTGTTGGTTCCTACCTTCCCAAGGGCCTCCTTGACTGAATGCTCCTGAACACTCAGATGACGTTTCAGAGACATGTTGCCAATGAGTTGTGATCTTTTTCCCCACTAATAACAGCAATTCTAGACCTCACTTGTGTATAATGGATGCAGTTAGGATTTCCTCCGAAATGTTAACTGCAAATTTATCAACACAGAATTACATCTGCTGCTTTCCAGCTCAGTCCCCCTGTATCTCACAGATGCAGAGGACAGCTTTGATGCCACTAAGAAGAAAGCCCAATGGAGTGGGCCACTCACCTGTTCATACAGTTCTCCTCTGATCAGTGCTGTGGAGACCCTGTTGATGACATCCGAATTGCTCAGGAGCTCATCCCTGCTCATGGCGAGCCGTGCTGCTTTGGCTGGCAGCCCAGCCCGCAGGTATAAGCTGATGGCTGCCAGGTACTCGCCCTGTCCCTCTTGGACCTCCCCAGCCTTCTCTTCCTGCTGGGTATCTAGCAGCCACTGGTAGTAACCCCGGCGCAACTTATCCAGCATCGGGTGTCCCTGTTGAGAAATGCAGCATTGGTTGATCTGGGCAAGGCAAGATGTTGTCCAGCGCATCCTGCAGGCTCTGAACAGCTAGTTCATGGCACCAGACTCCTTGTTGCCCAGCTAAACTAAGCAACTGCAGTTAGCAGTAAGCATAGTGCCAGCCCTGTGCACCACTGCATCATCCATTCTTTTCTGAAGCCTTAGTAGCTTTTCTCCCTCACTATTCACCCATGTCCATGCTTACATCAATGCAACCTTCCTTTCTGCTTGGAGCCCCTCCAAGCAGAAGTGAGGTCCTGATAGGGCACGTGAAGAGAACCCAGACCTTGAATGGACTCTTAACCAGAAGACTTATCAAGCAAGCCCAGCCCACAGTACAGTGGGCTATATTCTGTACCTTGGCCTCGGCAACCACAATGCATTCATCCCACATGTGCAGCTCCTGGTACATGTCCATGGCCTCCTCTGTGGCGTTCTGTGTCAGAGAGCAAAGTGTCAGCCTGAAGGTTCCATTTAGCAGACACATTGCCATTGAGCTCTCACAGTGGGCAGGGTTAGATGTGTAGAAAACACATGAAAAAGTGAACCGTCCCCTTTACGTGAACATATATCCTCCCTCACCCTCTTTGTGCACCTCAGGGCAATCCTACACCTTGGAACAAGAAATATCTCCTTCTATTTCAGAGCAAAAACTCTTCTCCCAGGAATATGCAACCTCTTCCTTTTCTCCTTCACACCAGGGCACAAACCTCCTTGCTCAGAAATAAATGAGACCTTTTCTGCTCCTTATTCCTTTACTCACTTGTTCCAGGAAGATCATCTCTGCCAGCTTGTAGTTCTTGTCTAGCATGGCCAAGCGGGCACGCACCAGATAGTAGTTTGTACCATCCCCACCCTGCAGACAACATCAGTTAGCTCAAGCAGTTTGTTGAGTGAAAGAACAGGCTCTGGAATGGTACATGGGAGGTGATTGCAGGTGGGGCCTGTGTCGTTACAGAAACTGAAGAAGACAAATAAGAATCACAGAAGTGACAAGATGAGAGCAATATGAAATAGCTAGCCAGAAGAGGGAACTGGCAGGTGTGGATGAAGGATTATGTCAGCAGTTTCTACACGACCAGGTCCGGGTCTGTAGCAGGATACTGGTGAGCATGGACACAGAAGATAATGTGTATACAAGTGTTTACAGGAAAGCAGTTGCCCTGCACAGCAGAAAATGTTTGACTCACATGCTCTTGAGCTGCCTGGTCAGCAATGGTATTTGTTTCGTGCAGAAATCGAGCCTTTGCCATGTTGCCCAGAGCTGCAAAGCACCTGCAAAGAGCAAAGCAGTTAGTCAATACTGGGTTTTGTTGCCCACTTTTGGCCCAAAAAAAGAAAATCAGAACCTGGGCAGTAGACCCAGCTCTGCAAGCTGGAGAGGTGGCGTAGCCCCGCTGCAGGAGAAGGATTTTGCCAAGACCCATGTTCAGATGTGCCCTCTAGCCCTGCTCCATGGGAGAAGCCACAGACATGACCAGTGCCCATGCTTCACCTCCCCACGCTTCAGAGATCCGCTGAGCTTGTCCATGTCTGTCAGCTCCTTGAAGCCTTGCTATATACTGCTTTGGGTTGCCATCAGCAAAAATTTATGCTACAGACTGATGTCTTCCTGTCCCCAGTTCTAGCATTACTGTCTAGGATAAAAGGGCAAAGTCATTGCCTGGAATAGAGAACACTTAATTCTCCGATGCAGTGAATCTTCCAGGCCACACAAAAAGTCACATCTTTAGTTAGATCCTGGTCTCTGTGAGGGATTCAGCAAAGACAGTGTTTAAGCCAGAAAAATGTTATAGCTCCTTCCTGTACCTCTCTGCAATATGCAGCTGTCTAGCTTCCAAAGCCAGTCTGCTCAGGGTCTTCCACATGGCTTCTGTCTCTGTGGACATTTCCAGTGTCTCCAAAAACGCAGTAGCCCTTGAGACAGAGAGATTTGCAGACCTTCAGTAACAGAATAGAAAAGCTTTCTGAGGAAAATCCTAGGCTGAGTCAGGAGCTTCCTAACAAGAGTTGCACTGAAAACAAAGCAAGCTGTGTGTGACCAGTTCTGCAGAGGATTGTAGAACACAGGGCCTGACACATCAGGGAAAAGTTCAGTGATCTAGGTGATGCCTATCTGCGCTAAGGTACTTAGAGGCATATGGTCACCAGAAGGCTGTAGCAGTGGGGGGCAAGTCCAAAGTGTAGTGTCTGAAGTAAGTCCCTGATGCAAAGTCTCTCAAGTGGTATCAGTGCTATGAACCTGTGAAATTTTCTTCCCCAGTCAATTTTAAAGCCCTATAACAATGTCAGCCATGCCCAGGTGGCTACCATCACTGCAGGCAGCAGGCAGCCAGTTTTACTCTGCACAACTCCTGAATGTTTCCATGACACTTTCACCATCCCTGGAGGGGCAGCAGCAAAAGCGCTTGAGTACCACTTCACATCTGGCTGCTACAGAATACAAACTTATTCACTACAGTTAAGTGAAAACTGCCTTCAGTGAATTTCTGTCAGTGTCAATGGGACCAGACTGGCCAGCCTCTTGTGTCACAGAGTTTGAAACCACAGAGCTCTTGGGATGAAGAAGGTGAATATTCACTCCTGAAGGACTCTGCTGCACATTATAGCCGGACCTGGTACCAGTACCATGCTCAGAGCCTAAACTTCAACTCCGTATGGAAAGCTGTGCTGCTGTAGTTCATGGATTGCTGACCCTCAGATGTCTGTTATGTGAAGTGGGCTACTTGCCATCACCATGTGGTGTATCTAGCACTTACCTGTGATAATCCCCATCATCAACGGCAGTTCCAAACTCTATGAGGCCTTCGTCCAGGGTGTAGGACACAGTGTTCACCCCTTCAGATACTATCACTTCAGTCTTTCCATCATTCCGTTCCAAGTCTACAATATCCCCCTGGAAAGAGTACCAGCTATCAACACTCCCATGTTCTCCTAAAGTATGTGGGGTAACAGGGATGTGAGGACAGCACTGCAACAGCTCTGCTGATTTAAGTTCTGCTGAATGAGCTCACACCAAGCAGACATCGTCTTTATCTCACCAGAGGGAACGAAAAAGCCACTGAGCAGCTCCTTGCTGTATTAACTGTCTCTGAGTTCTGCCAGAAATGCCTGCCACAAAGTTGACAGATGAGCTTGTATTTTGTCCAGGAGAAACTAGCAGTTCCCTTCTGTCTCCCTTCTGCAATACTACCCTATTCCCACACATGTGAGCAAGAAGTAACAGAAACTGCTGGAGGTAATCAAAGTCTCCACAGTTTTACCTTCAGAGGAAACATGGTGACTCGCTCTGGAGCATCAATGTTATACCAAATGCAGAGGCTGTTTCTGTTCTGAGCCACCACCACATCACTGCCTGGGACCCACTGCACGTAGGAGCAATAGTTCAAAATGGTAGTCTTGGTGCTGCTTTCAATGTCACAGAGCTGCAGCTGTATGGGGGAAGAGGAGAAAAAGGCTCAGCTGGGCTCATGGCTGGGCTGCTAGCTCACATGAACACGATAGGAACATCTAAGCAAGCATTTTGTAAACAGATATTACCAACCAGGAATCAGACTTTTTCCCAGATATGTAGCCCAAACTTCCACACTGCTATTTACACACATTACTATCCGAGACTTAAGACCTTTTGTAACCCTTGCAGTATTTTAAGTAGCATGCTCAAATCCTGTCTTCCTTATTGCTAGGCACATAAGTATATAAACCAGAATATGCCTTGTGCTACTTCAGTTCCCTCTTAGTTGCAGAGCTGAACAGGAGAATGGTCTCTTAAGTCCTTCATGCAAACAAACTGCGGGACCAAGACGGGCCTTCCTTTGCAGTTCTGGGCTGAACTGTCCATCCTAGGTAGAGTCCTATTGCCAGAACTGTTGCCAATAAGGTGAGAGGGTGTTTGTTTGTAGAATACACTGCCCTGAAACAAACCTGACAATTTGGAAGGTGCAACCTGACACATGGCACAACCAAGATGTATGTAACTTAAAAGATGCCTTGTAACTTAAAAGTCCTAGGCTGTCCCTGTTCCTTGTCATAATTGTCCTCACCTAACAAAGATGAGAAAGAGAAAAAGAAAAGAGAATTGTGCTAGTCTCAAGACATAGCAGTCAAAAGAGAACAAGAACGTCCCTGTTTCAGTCTGTACCAAACCGGTTGGAGAAATATGTACAGACATAGCTTAGGAGAATCATGGTACTGTCTGATTTAGGCTGGTGGCAGTATCTAATGAAGGGGCTGCCTATATAGCTTCTTGAGAGGCCTGAAAAGGAGCCAAAAGAGGCAACAGCAATCTTGATGACGCCACTGCCTCTTGTCGAGACAGGAGGAATTAGAGGACCCAAATATAAACTGAACAAGACTGCAGAAATAAATATAAAATAAATAAAAAAGCTCTCTCTTCTCACATGATAGGACACATACAGCCTTGAGGAAATGTACATATCACTTACAAAGAGAAGCCTGTTTCATCTGGTGCAGGCTGCAATCACTGTTAGTACCTTTCTGAAGAGTATCAGTGAAGCAGAGCCCAAACAGAAGCCCTTGCTATTGGCAGTGATTCAGTCTCCTTTGTAGTGAAGGTCTTTCTTGACTGATACTTTTATGGATATGTGAAAGCAGTGTAAGTAGTGTCCTACCTACAGAGCTGTAGACATGGAACAATCCTCCTTCTGAGAGTTAAGAGGGTCTTGATTAGAGAGGCACTCTAACGCAGATGCAGGCATTACATTTTTTGCAAATCCACATTGGGCTGCTCCTTCTACTTCTCTGGAATCACAAAGTACTTGCAGGAGTCCTTGTTCTGTGATGGCCCAGAACCAGAACTACAGTCTTTGTGCAAGAAAGCCTACCTCCAGCACACTCTTGTGAGAGAAGTCTGTGGTAAAGAGTTTGTGAGGCAGCAGATGTTTGCACTGCAATCTTTGGCTACAAAGTTGAGCGCTCTGGTTGCTAGCTGATAAGCTTGGCAGCAATGAATCAGCCTGTGTATGACTGCTAACAAGCAGACAAGTAATTAATTGGAGATCTGTGGTTCCCAAGCAAGAAGATAACTCTACACCCCCTACAATCTATGATGCAACCTTAAGGGTCAAGCTGCCAAAAATGACAAAGGAGGAGCAGCTCGGTGAAGAAGCCTGGGGTTCCTGTCTGAAATGTGAGGGGTGAATTCAGAGTTTCTTCTGAGATGAGGTTGAGAAGGTTCTCAGGGATTTCAACACATATGCATGTATGAACATAATACTTCACCCATCCTTTGGCTAAGGAGAGAGGTACAGCCAATGTGGAAATATGCTACTGCAGACTGACAGCGCCCAATGGGGTCTGAACTCTGGAGCAATGAAAACCATCCTGTGATGAGCTGCAGTGCTATAGCTGGGGTCTGCCACAGCATCTGGGACACTTGCATAGAAATTCTAGATGTGAATTAGACCATTGTCAAGAGGGCCATATTGTCTTCTCAGGACACTCTTGTGACAAGAGGAGCAAATGAAGTCAAGTGGTCAAGGAGCCTTATGTTCATAACAGTGAAGAAGGCTTGACAGTAAACTGAGTGGAACTGTAATACAATTGATAAATACATCTTCTGGCCTGCTGCAGTGAGCTTCTTCAGCTCTATCTGTACAGTTAAACTAAACATGTCTAGGACATGAGGTGAATACCTGCACATCATAATCTGTAGTGTGAAACCATTACCATGATTTTGGGCACAGTTTTGTCCTGGGCTTACTAGTACTCTCTGAGACAACATTCAGTCATGGTCTGGGAATCAGCACAAGCCAAGGACCATACCGAACAAGCTATTTGGTTGTGACTACCCTGTTTTAGAGAATTAGAGAGTTCATCTTACAGACATAAGCCAAGTGTTGCAGAGAACACTTTTTTTTAATTTACAAGTTTAAGTGCAACAATAGGGTCCTCATCCTGAGATTAACCCACTTGTCTCCATCTCACAGCAGCAGAGTCTATGATCTTCATTTTCAAGTGTGATGAGATGGAGCAAGATGTCTAGTAACTAACTTCAGAATTAGCTATGACTCAAGACCAAACATGCAATGCTGCCAGCTCATGCAATCTGAACATGGTCTATGTTCCTCAAAGGAGTGGTCAAACATTCAGGAGTACTTCAGATGTGTTTCTCACCTCCCTCCCTCTATTTGGGCATATCTGTCTTTACCTCTCCCCAGGAATGCCGCCTTGCCACACTGCCCCAGATGCATCCGCCTCACCCTCATCTTCTTGTCCCTGAAGAGTAGTTTGTGGCCTGTTTCATTCAGCTCCAGCCAATCAATCTTGCCGTCATGGCTGATAGTGCCAGCACTGTAGCCACCAACAAGGTCCACTTGGGAAGAAAAGAAAGGAAAGAGTGTAAGTACCTAATGTGCCCCAAAGTGCTGAACATTCAATGCTTTCCCATAGGGATCAGGTGCCTGGGACCTAATTAGGGCAGGACCTGCTGGCAAACACACTGTGACATGAAAAGCAGACTGCAGTGACATTTTATCTGGATGCCTTATCAACAGCAGTAACTCTCTCCACCCTTCTGTGAGCGTGCACAGATCACAGGCAGTGCAGGCAGCAATGTCATCATGCTGAACTGCACAAAATCTCAGGTCCAACCTGCCAAAAGCCGGGCAGCCTGGTCTCTAGTGGTCTGCTGCCAGGCAGACTGAAGGCAAAGGGGGCCTTCAAGAATCTGCTGCTTGGTAGAGTGAATGCAAAGAGGGCCTTCAGGGATGTGCTGCCTGGCATAGAACATACAAAGGAATCAGGAAGGCTGGCAAAATACAGGAGAGGGACGTTTACATTCACCTGTTGCTATAGTCTTGATGTCTATCAGATAAGCCAGTCTCTTGTTGTTCTCCACGCCTCTCTGCCGTCTCTCATTGATACGGACACTATTATATGAAGGGAATGAAGATCGTTACCTTTTCTACTCTCTAAATTCACAGGACTGAATCACGTAGTCCCTCCCAGACTTACCTGCAGTTTCCCCAAGCACAAGGAGCCTCTTGCAGTTCTCTGACCTGTGACTCTTGCACAGTACCTACGGCTGCCTCAAACGAGAACAAACCTTTCTGATTCGTGGCTTCACTCCAGAAGTTGCCCCTCTGGAACCAGGGTCCCCAATAGCAAATTAGTTATGCTGCTTCCACGTCCGAGCAGCCCATGATCCTCTCTTCTCTCGAATCAAAAAATGGAGTATGGTATTTCAGAGGGACAGAGGAGGTCCTACTGGCATCTAGAGTCCCTGATAATGCTGTACTAGGACCAGCTGGATGCAGAGATGCCTGAGTACACGCACAGGAGGTCCCTCTTCAGCAATAGCCAAGTCAGGCTTCAATAAGCATGTATCAGAGGAAAATGGTCGCTTGTGCTTCTAAAACCTTACAACCATTAACTGTAACTGAGAAATTAAACCCCACCATTGGTCGCTGTCAGAAGCAGATTACTCAGGTCCCAGTGTTTGGGGGCTGCGTTCTACAGAGTCTACTTCCAAGTGTATATATCTGAGGTCACTCTCACAAAATGCCTGTAACTGGCCACACACGCAGGTGGGACACTTACCTGACAAGATGAGGGTTCATGAACTCTGTGCGGACAGACCCCAGGATGTCATTGCTTCCATACTCCACCAGTGTCAGCTCTCCAGCATTAAATATCATGCAGACCTGAAGGTGACAGGGGAATACACTCTTACAGAAAAGCCACGTAAGCACACATACCTACTAGTGAGGTGTGCAGAAAAGAACTCTGCTGCACACACGTCTAAATCCAAACTCTCTGGGATGAGTAAGGAATTGTCCTTGGCTTCCTGTTGTGACTGACAGCTTTTCCTCAGAGTTGGGGATTTTAGTTCTGGGCCTATCGGTCCTGCAGGAGCCAAGCTGTCACTCTGACAGCTGTATTCTGTACCTCTAACATCCTCTCTGGCCGTTGCTCTTTCATTGCTCTTCTCTTCTATAGGGTTATAACTTGTATAACTTGACAGTCCATACACTGAGTTTGTTCTGTACCTGGCATGTGGAAAAGGCAAGTATGGGGAGGAAGCATATCAAGATCTGTATGGAGAGGGTAAGTCCAGGAAACTGCGGAGAAACAGGATTTTCCAGACGTCCAGCTGACACTTTTTCTGCTGGTGCACATACTGCTTTACTCACCATTCATGGGTAGCATCCTGTCCCATCCAACTTACGTTCTCATTGTCGAAGAAGAACTTCTCATTCCCTCCAGATCCTTGCCAGGCTACCTACAAAGCAATGGCATGGAGTGAGCAAATGTCAGGCTAACAGCTCCTGCAGGGGACAAGGCTGCAGGCATTGTGGTCTACTGTCCACCTCTCAACTCCCACAACAGATAGCAAGAATTACACTGCAGAAGGGATCATATTCCAGCACTTCAGCTGTCAATACTGTTGTTCAGTCATTCCCAGCTTGCAAGTTCCTCACTTCCCTCTCCCTTTTTTAACCTCTGCTTCAGACTCCTGTTGTCTTTGTGTGGTATCTTATTGCCTTCTGGACAAGAGGCCTTTATGTGACCAATGTACTCCCTCTAGCCTATTCTTTCACAGGCACTTCTCCACCTTCCTCAGACTAACTTTGTTATAAAAAGCACCCCCAACAGCCTCTTTGCCTCCATAAATCTTCTCCACAGAATCAGTGCTACCATTTGTAGGGGCAGAACCTCCACACCGCATGTAGCTCAAACCCTTCTTTTTTGGGGTCATGTTAGCAATGACTGATCAGCATAGTGCCAGTGGGGGACCAGCTGATTTGGAATTTGAGAAGAGCACTGGATAATGCAATAGTTACTGTGATGACAACAGGCAAGTGGTCAGAGAGGCAGAAAACTGAAAGCTAAGGCTGCAGCTGTCCTTTGTCTTCCTTGAGACCTCCCAAGGTCCCTTCCAATCTAAATTATTCTATGATTCTTTGAAAATAAATGTATTGTTTCCATGCAGAAAACATATCCTTTGAGTGACAAAGTTAAGGAAATACACAGATTTTCCAGTACCTCACTGAGCTTGTTGGAGCTGATGTCACCCAGCAGTAACGTGTCTGAGGTATGGGCTACCAGATATCTGTCTTTCCCTAAGATCTTCACCTCATCTATCTCATAACCATACTGGGATTTCAACACAACTCGAGCTCCTGTTGAGAGGTTCTTCACAATGACCTAGAGAAAGTAGGAAAAAGCAATATGAGGCCCTCTTTCCCTGCACAGAGGAAGAAAACAGACTTCTTTCACCATGGAAGATTATGCAATGGATGATATTTGAATATTTAGATGTCCCCTCACATCATTTCACTCTGCTTTTTAAAGAAACCTTACCATTCCTTTTGTATGGGATGACAACTGTAGTAGAAGTGTGGGATCCTCGCTTCTGCCATTTAGAAGTTTCTAGCCTAATTGTAGGACTACTCAGGCCCCCGAGGATAAGTCACCCTCTAAGAGTCCTGCTGTCTCTCCACTGACTACAGAGGGGTGCCTGGACTGCTAGCTCACCCTTACTACCTGATTTTGAGCCAGGTAAAGTTGGCTGAAATTAAACCACTTAAGAAGCCTCCATTTGGCAGGGAGGTACCCCACATAAATTCACAAGCTAGGAAATAAACTCCGTTGTCATTACTCCTAGCCAATTTCCACCCAGCCTTGACCCTGTCCCTGGAATATTCCCAATGCCTTTCCCGACAAGTTGCTATGAACAAACGAGGTGCAGATGTGTACCTAAAATACTTCGGTAATTTGCTGTGTCAATTTTGGTGCATATTTTTCAAGGCAGTGTAATTGCTTTAAAGGGAGGAAGGAATGAGGTAAATGGACTCAGAGAAATATACCATCATTCCCAACTGTTTCAAGTATCGTTTTACTGGGGCTGAAGCTAGTGACTGTACAGAATTTACAGGGTTCCCTCAGCTGATTACAAGGGATCTGAATGATTGGGCCAAGGACTGAAGACAGATGATGGACAGGAAAGAAGCTGATGGCACCAAGAACTCCAAATATGTCTAGTTTTAGTAAGCATCCCATTTTCATGAAGAGACATTACTTCATTGGATATTCTCTTACCTGGCTTGGTCCCACATATGTAATTTCAAATTTATTTTTGTAAATGCTTCTACGAAGGCAGCAGTCAAATTGTTCAACTCCTCCACACAGAGTGCCCTGGGAAACAACACATTGCACACAGTCAGTGAATTCTGTTAAGAAGAGGTATTCTAGATCCTACTTACATGAAGAGGATCAGAGGTGAGACAGAAATCCACAGGTCTTGGCTGCTCTGGGGAACAGGGGCAAGCCCCCAGATGCATGAGGAACAGCCCTATCATGACTTTCTTGAGAGAACAGAAAGACAGAGAAATTCTCAGAGCAATAGAGCTTACCAAATACTGCCACATACACGGCAGAGCAAGAGAAGGGGTTAAACATCACCTTTATCCTCATCTTCCACATTATCCCTCTCAGTTTTCCACTTCTCCCTCTCCCAGCCTCCCAAACTCTCCTCCAAGCAGAATCCTTCCACCTTTATCTCTTTCTTTAAAACACCCCATTCCTTTCATCGCTTTCCTATTTCTTAGCCCCTTCCCCTTCTCTGCAAGTAATTGTTCACGTGTTCAATTAATTCTCTATCTGAAAATATTTCAAGGACTCTTGATTTTGTTGAACATAAAAAGAAAAGTTGCAAATGGCAACCTTCCTAAATAATTTAAGTGCTTTAAAGAGTTATTCAACTTAATACAGAAAGATTTGCAGAAAGGTTAATTTAAAGAGCTTTAAAGAATTATTTAACTTAATAGAGAAAGGCAGATCAAGGCCCAAAAGCTGAAAGTAGAAGAAAGACAACTCTGAACTGAAAACATAGCACATAAACATAGAGTATAAGATCAGTTTTTATACTGCTTCTCACAGGTGCTCAGAGGAAAGAACGCTCATGAGACTGCTCTAGAGAAGCTATGCTGACCTTATTATGCTTCTGTGAAAAAAGGAAGACTGCTGCTACCAATGAGCCATTACACAATCATCCATGGTATTTTCCAGCTTCATACTCTGCACACTGCACATCTGACTGCAGCAGTGTCCCTTGCACAAGGTCTCAGCCTAGGCACCTTGCATCGCACACCGAGGTGATGGTGTGACCACTCTCATAAGCCCTCCCTGTATCACATCACTTCGTTCTCAGGAGCATGCACAAGACTGTGCCTGGTGCGTTGCTCATGGGCTCAAGGTTGCTGACTGATGATACAAACCACACAGATCCGTGAACCATCCCTCTTCCATGCTAAAGCTGTGATGGTGTAGAGGTGAGCAATTTCTTTGGGTTTGCCTTCCTCCCAGGCACTGCGGCGTGGGCTCCAGTTCAAAACCCTTAACCTGTGAGAACAGATGAGAAAGCAGAGACACGAAGAACTGTGCATGGTTGAAGAAGAAAGCACTATAAAAAGGAGACTTTACCATCGGGCACCATACCTATCATAACTGCCAATGACGACAGACTGGCCGCCAGGACTGGCAGCTGCTGTGGTGAATTCCTTCTCTGACGAGTCCCGGCTATAGTCAAAGGTTTGAATCACATTGCCTTCCCTCCCATAAGCTACAATCTTCTTATCGCAGCCCGCAGCCACAATGCTGTTGGAAGCCCAGGCGAGGGCATAAGGAGGACAGGGATGCATCACCAACTTACCCTACATTAGACAAGAAAGAACATCCTGAAAAGGTGAATGGCTCTAGCCCCCAACAGGCCTCTGTATTCAGCTATCACAATGAGACCAGTATGAGGCCCTTCTGTAAAGTCCAGTTCATGGGGGTTGCTTTGTCTGCCTGCCCGAGTCTGTAGGAAGGCAGACTGAAAGCAGAACTGAGAGATGTATCAACTATTCCATTCATTTAATTGGGAGAAAAGGTTTCTGATGCCACTAAGACGACCAGTACCATTAACTAGACTGGGATGCACTCTTAACATAGCAGTATATCAGCATATCATGCTAGAGAGCAGGCATGCTCAAACTGCTTCAGTTGGAGAGAAAAGGTCCGAGTGAGAATACCATTCCCTTCACCACAGCTTGAAGCAGAGAGACTACTCCTTTTGGGGAGAAGCAGGAGGCTCAGGACAAATGCTGGGTGGCTAGAGTATCCTGTCCGCAGACAGGGTGTGAACTTGTGATTCAGGGTTAACTGGGATAACTACACATTGCTTAGTGAGAAGACGACAACAGCTATTCCCTGGAACTCTACCCATTCAAGCATCATCCTCCTGGACACTCTAACATCCGATCTTTCCAGACCTGAAAAGCCTTATGTCTCATACACAAAAACGTAACTTCCTCTCTTACCACTGCACTCAGTGTATTTCAAAGCATCTAGTCACTGTTCTGTCTTCATCAATTCTCCATAAAACCTATGCTAGCAAGCACAGACTGCAGCTCCTCTCCAGACTAGCACTCCTTCCATGGCCTGACCCTTTTCCAGAGCCCTTGAGCTGGGGAATAAGCTGTGCGAACAGGAATTTGCTCATTGAATAAGGATCTTTGATACCTGTGATTCACCTGAGCCCTCATCATCAAAGAAGAAGCGTACTATGGTTCCATCTGCATGGCCAGACAGGATTCCCTTCCCTGACACACTGCAAAGAAACACAGACAGGATGATGCAATATTGCAGTAAGACTTGCACCTTATTTTCATATCCCTGCCCAGAGGACCAGTCCCAGGGTCATCGCTGCTGTTCCTCATCAAAGGAACCTTCACCAAAGACAAGCTGGGTGATGAACACAAGAATATCTAGCACCTGTATCAGTGTCTGTAAAAACAAAGCAGACAAAAGTATGGAGAGTGGAAAGGCGAGTGGCCAGTTAAGTATCTTCGTCGTGTAAAATCACAATAACCAGCTTTCTGTATTACTAAAACAGGCTAAGTAACCTTAAGTGGAATAATGACTATGCACACAATTTCTTATAGTAAGGTATACCAAACAACCCTTGCATTGGAACTGTTCCAGAGGTGAGGCTGGATATTGTGACGCCAGGAATCCCTAAAAGCAACGCAATTTAGAGAAAAAACATCAGGACAAATATTCCAGGCCTAAGTCCATTATTTGTACCATTAATGTCTTGGGTACTTCTTGACACAAGCAGGAAGAAGAGAGCAAGGAAGAGGAAACAGGCCTAACGTAATGTACCCAGAAAGAACACTTTTTAATGATGATTCAAGTACAGAATACAAATTCTATGAACACTGTAATAATCCAGGAATCATACATCTGTCTTCTGTTGATTGCAATCCCAGATTTGTCATTGATACCATAGCAATAACAGCATGAGCTATGTTTAGAAATAAAATAAGAGGGGGAAGGGAATTGGGAGAGGGGGAGAGGAGGGGAAGCAGGGAAGAGAGGTGGGGGAAGGAGAGGGGCAGTGAAGAGAGAGGAAGAGAGAGAGAAGAAATAGAAACCTTCTGGAATAGAGGCAAAGACAGACAGACTTTGGAGGGATTTCTCAGCAGTAGGAAGTCAGAGTCTTAGACCAGCTTTAGGTTTTTTTCATTTGTTTAGCACTCAAAAACCACAATGACACCATTTAGTGAAAATCCCACTGCTAGTACCATGACATATCTTAAATTTTTTAGGTAAAGGAAACTAAAGTAGTTAAAATGAAATCTAATTAAAATAATTTAAAATTGCACTTCATGGTTATTTTTCTAATTACAGCCTTGTCACAATTTTATCTGGCAGAATATTTTTTTTTTTTTTAGTCCTTAAACTTGAATGATGTTAGTAATTAGCTAGATTAAGTTGACAAATTCAATCTTTATAAAGTCATGGATTCAAATAAATCAATGTATGTAAGTAATCTCATGGGGACTTGCACCCTGAAATGGTTTGAGGGACAACCAAACTGCATGGGCCAGTGTGGCATAGGCAGGTATCAGATTTTAGGAAGGAAATCCTTCTGGGAAGCACAGTATTTTATTATCTCGACAAGGAACTGACAGCAGAAAGACACTCTGGCAACCTTTCATACTGCCACCAGTTATGCCAGCGCCAATAGCAGGTGGGAGACTGAGACAAAGCAGCGTAGGCTAAAGCAATGCCATACTCACTTGGAGGTTAGCGAGACCACATAGGAATCTGTCCCATAAATGGTGGAAGACTTGTTGTTCTTTGTATTTGCTAAACGAACCTGAGAAAGAGAATCTGATCAATGTTGCTTCTGCCTGCAGAATGTGGATTTCCCCCAGAGGTTTCTCAGTCTATGACCAGCGCTAGAAATAACAGGAAGCCCATTGTTTTCTGGTAAGTTGGAGAAGAAATGGAAAAGTTGGAGTCACACTTCCGCATTTCTAGAAAGGCTCGGGAAAAGGACCAAATGATCCAGTAGAACCTCTAAGGGAACTGGGAACCAGAACCAGAAAATTCAAGTCAGTGGTGTAATCCCTTTGTTGCTATTCCGTGCCCAGTGCCACACAGTAATGGCTCCTACCCTGCAGCCCAGGTGCTTGCAGGCACCCCTTGGTAGCCCTTGCATGGAAAAGAAAATCAGGCAAATAACAAGTTTCTCTACCTTTCCTTCGGCAAGACCAAAGACAACGATATTCTCCGCTGGCCATGATAAGCAGGTCACGGCACTCTGCCAAGGAGGAGGTAAAAAGAGAGATAAGAGCTCCACCCTATTTAGAAAGCTTCTTGCCGCATTGCTACACAAGACAGCTCACGAACAGTAAGACCACTCAGACCAAGAAAGAGGAGAGATGGGGGCATCTGGACAGACCTTAAAGCAGGATTGAGGCCTTCCATGCTGAAGCTTGAACTAGGTAATAGTGAGCTGGGGTAAAGCAACAGGCTCAGAAGGGCTAATGCAGGGCATCAAAGTTATACCAGATGTGTTCAGTATGGATGCTGTTCTCAGAAGATTACTCATTGATCAGACGTGTGGTTTTCCACATGCTATTGTTGAATGTACAAAATCATGGCTATTTTAAAAGATTTTTTGCAATAACAAGTATAAAACATAAAAATAATTTGACTCTGCTAGCTTCTGTAATAGATATGAAAATATTTGTACATTGGATCTTCATTTGATGAATCAGAAATAGTCTTTATTTATATTTTTTCATTTATAAACAAGATGGTTATCCGATGCTACCAAGTAGGACAGGTAGAAACAGGTTCATTAAATCCAAACCAAAGGTATTCTCAAAATCTGAGGTGGGGGTCAGGATGAACAAAGCTGAGCATGAAACCCAACTGTAAGAGAGGGCCAAGAGAGTTAATGAAACCATTTCACATTTAAACTGAAGAATTTCAGTCAATAAGAAGGCTAGTGTCTGGCACTGTGCCACCAGCACTGGCCTCACTGGCTCATCTGTTCCATTTTAAGCATCTGGGCCTGCTTTAGACATATATACGGTCTCATTTATTCATTTCACCTTCTATCCCCGACTCTTACCATTCACATCAGCAAACACAGCTACAATCAGATACCAAAATGTCCCTGCATATTTAAGCTGCTCATACTTTATATGTCCAACCAATGACCAAGACCCATTTTTTGTAACACCTGTTTCCCAGACATCCGTATATTTCTCTCATTATCTGCCAGACTCTTATTTTCAGTCTAACACAACCACAAGCAGCCCAGTGGTAGCTTAGAAACAAGCCACACAAAGTGGTAATGTGCTCAGCTACTTGTGTAAAAAAATCAAACTTGCACATACTCATCCTGACCCTCTAGCAGGATGCCTTGCTTGCCAGCAGAGCAGAATAGTGTCATTGTATTCACAAGATGTGTAAGAGTGCCCAACAAGTTTTGCAAATGGCAGGAGAGGGAAAGGGCTCAATAAATCATCTCTCATATTGACTGAACACACCAAAAAATGTAAATCTCAATACTTAGTTACAGGAGAAAACAGTGGTAAGAAACCACACATATAGCATTAGGAAAAAAAAAGGATTTATTATGATAGAAATGGCATGGAAAAATGAGAGAATGAGAGAAAAGAGTAATGAACCACTACATTAAAAATACAAAAAACTGCACGCGTGCTTTGCACAGCACCTAAGCCTAGTGAGAGGCAGGATGCTCCCACCAGGCCGTTAGCCAGGTGCTGCAGCAAAGGGGAGCCAGAGGGGCGAGAAGCTAGTCCTGCCAGCGGGCAGGGAGCAGGCAATAAGCAATGAAAGGACCCTCCGTGAGGCCACAGGTACCCACACCTGGGATAACCAAGATGTTCAGAAAGGGACAAGCGGACCCCAAGCCCCTCTTCTCTCTTTTCCTCATGACACACTATTCCAGTGTCATGACCACTCAGCACAGCAGCTCAACCACAGAGAAACAAAGGCTGAACAGCTTTCTTCACTTATCGCCAGAGCAACAGAACTACATAGCTTCCCCTCCTCCAGCCAGGAGTGAGTGTTCAGAGAGGCAAGAGGGGCCTCCTAAGCTGCCCTAAGAGCAGCCGCAGTGGTGGGCCATGACCCAGCCCTGAGGTGTAGGCTTTCAGTCCGGAGGCTGAGGCTGCTCTTCACCCGAGAAGCAGCTTGAGAACGCCTGGCACAGAAACTCCAGCAACTCCATTAGGAGCAGCTCTGCCTATGTCTTCTGGGGATTTGGCCCAGGCGGATGACTCCTCCTAACTGGTACTGGCTTCTTCAGGAGCATAGCAGAGAACTCTTCTAGTGACACAGAGAAAGTGGGGGTCATAGTGTGACGGCAACTGGATGGAAAGCCTAGGGCAGCTGCTGGACATTTGCTCCTGAAGGTAAAAGAACTAGTGAGTGCACTGTATTTTCTCATACAGATGGTCTTCTATGCAAGGAATTTATAACACCTTTGCCTTTTCCAGATACTGACATCAACCTCAGGACAATCCTCGCCAGAGACCTTCTGAGTAGAGTGCTTTCTGACACACACAGGCAGAGCTAGAGGAGCAGAACACAAAGGCGGCCAAGGAGATAATCTGACTGAAATTACAAGCCCGAGGTCTTTGAACATGTGGAAACTGTGCAGTTTGACTGAATTCTGCACACATTACGTTTTAGTTAATATGGAATCTTGGGGCTTAGATTAGCCAACCTGTGAAAAATAGTTGCGTGCAGAGTCTCTCCTATTTTCCCTTTCAACTCCCTTAAAACATTCTGTCCACTGATGCCTAAAGTAGTGCCCAAAGTTTTGTAATTGACTGCATTGATCACTCAACAATTAATTACTGTGTTGTACCCAGACATTATGAGGTCTCTGAAGCTTGGCGAATAATACATTCCTCAAAATTTAGAGACTATCTTAGGATCTACCTTTTGGAGATCAAGTACCACTGACAGTTTGGCCAAGTACACCTGTGAGTATGAGCAGAGAGACATCTAATTGTCTTTACTCTACATATGCTGGAGAAAATGGAGTTAAACAGGAGTCTGGGTCTCACCGTTTGGATGAACTTGTTGCATATCACCTTCTTGTCACCCCTGCAGAAAAAGGTAGATGAAAATGACTATCAGCGAAGCTAGTAATACTGCCCATTCTGCCTACCCTACTGTTTATATACACTCTGTTTTAGTATTGCCAAACACAAGCCATTTAAGTCTTGTACGCTATCTATCACAAACCAACTTTAGGCAGAAAATTAAAAAAAAAGCAACTTCTGAGCTTCCAAAATTCTGGTGACCTGCCTTTCTGAGTGCCTTTAACACAACACACACCAGCAAATGAGGCTGAAGTGAGGCAGATGCATGCCACAGTCACACATCTATGAAACAGGGGACAGCAGCATAGGCTCCACAGAAGCCACAGCTCCACAGAAATCCATGGGGCCGGATAGGATCCACCCAAGGGTACTGAGGGAGCTGGCAGGAGTGCTCACCAAGACACTTTCAATCCTTTACCAGCAGTCCTGGCTAAGTGGAGAAGTCCCAGTTGACTGGAGGTTAGCAAATGTGACACCCATCTACAAGAAGAGCCAGAAGGAGGATCTGGAGAACTACAGGCCTGTCAGTCTGACCTCAGTGCCGGGGAAGGTTATGGAGCGGTTCATCTTGAGTGCCATCACACAGCACGTACAGGACAATCAGGTGAGCAGGCCCAGTCAGCATGGGTTTATGAAAGGCAGGTCCTGCTTGACCAACCTGATCTCCTTCTATGACCAGGTGACCCACTCAGTGGGTGAGGGAAAGGCCGTAGATGCAGTCTACCTGGACTTAGTAAAGCCTTTGACACTATTTCCCACAGCATTCTCCTAGAGAAACTGGCTGCTCATGGCTTGGACGGGCATACTCTTCACTGGGTAAAAAACTGGCTGGACGGCCAAGCCCAGAGAGTTGTGGTGAATGGAGTTAAATCCAGTTGGTGGCCGGTCACGAGCGGTGTTCCCCAGGGCTCAGTACTGGGGCCAGTTCTGTTTAATCTCTTTATCAATGATCTGGACGCGGGGATCGAGTGCTCCCTCAGTAAGTTTGCAGACGACACCAAGTTGGGCAGGAGTGTTGATCTGCTGGAGGGTGGGAAGGCTCTGCAGAGGGATCTCTCAGGAGAGACCTTATTGCTCTCTACAACAACCTGAAAGGAGGTTGTAGCAAGGTGGGTGTCGGTCTCTTCTCCCAAGTAACAAGCCATAGGACAAGAGGAAATGGCCTCAACTTCCACCAGGGGAGGTTTAGATTGATATTAGGAAAAACTTCTTCACTGAAAGGGTTGTCAAGCATTGGAACAGGCTGCCCAGGGAAGTGGTTGAGTCACCATCCCTGGAGGTATTTAAAGGACACGTAGATGTGGTGCTTAGGGCTATGGTTTAGTGATGGACTTGCCAGTGTTTGGTTAACAGCTGGACTCTTAAAGGTCCTTATGATCTTAAAGGTCCTTTGCAACCTAAATGATCCTATGGATCAATGATTCCGTGATTCTAAGCTCAGCTGGCTCACACAGGGCTCCACAAGGGCTGTGTTCAAGGAAATCCTATCTGTTGCTTACCATAGAAACATCTGAGTGATTCACTGCAGGTTAGATGATGCGCAGTGTGTACTGGGCTGAGGAGCAGGCCAGGACACTGATGCAGGTAGCATCAACGCCTGGAAAGCACACTGTGCGCCAGGAAGGAGAGTGCTGCCCTCTCCTCATAGGTGCAGCACTGGACACTTCACCACCAGACTTACCACTCCTCTCCAATCCTGTAGACGTAGACAATGTTGTCCGTTTGGCCGATGGCGATTTTGGTGGAGTCTGGGGAAAAGGCCATGCCTTTGACCACGTAGCTTTTCCTGCCATACTGTGGAGAGGATGGCAGTGTGAACCACACGGGAAGGCTGGCCTGCCCCAAGCGCACTTGCCCGGCCCACAGACAACCGTGCCCCGCTGCAGCAGGCCCCAGCAGCAGCAGGCCCCAGCAGCAGCAGGCCGGGCGCCGGGCCCTTACCTTGGCGTCGGCGGGCTTGGTGGAGAATTTGTCGCGCCGCTCGCCCTGCTCGTCGTACAGCAGCACCACCCGGTCCGCGGTGCACACGGCGAACCGGGCGCTGCTGGCCGACCAGGCCATGCAGGTCACCCGCGCGGTCCCGTCCTGCGGGGCACACACAGCCTCAGCACCGCCGCCCCCCGGCCCGGCCCGCTTCCCCCCGCCCGGCCCGGCCCGGCCCGGCCCGGCCCGACCCGACCCGACCTGCGGGGCCAGCAGGGTCCGCACGTGCCGCAGCTGCATCGCGCCGAGCGCCGGGACCGGGATCGCCACCGGGACCGCCACCGGGACGCGCCGCCGCCGCCGCCTCGCCCCGCCCCCTGTTACCCCAGCAACCCCAGCGCCTCCGCCGCTGCTGACGTCAGCGCGCCGAGCCCACGGGCGGACGGCCCCGCGGCCCGGGCCTCCCGCCGCCCCGATTCCGGCAGGGCTCGGCTCCGGCTCCAGCTCCGCCATGGAAGCGCTGCGGGCGGCGGGGCGCGCCGTGCTGCGGAGCCCACGGCTCGCCCGGCACGGCCTGGGGCTCCGGCGGCGGCGCAGTGAGTGCGGGCCGCGCCTGCCGGGGAGCGGGCGGGGGCTGCGGGCCGGGGCCAGGGCCGGGGCCGGGGCCGGGGCCGGGCTCACCTGTGGCGCGGGCCGGGCGGGGCATCGCTCCGGGCCTGCCCCGGTGCCAGTGCGCCGGGGGTGGGGCAGGGAGCCCGCATCTCGGTCTAGCCGGGCCCGGGACGCGGCCGCTGCCTGCTGTGGGGAGCGGTGTGGGGCACGGCTCTGGCCGTGCCTTGGGATCGCGAGCCGAGGCTGGCGGCGCTGTGGGGAGCGGTGTGGGTCCGGGGGACGGGCTGTGGCTGCGGGCTAAGGTGGACTGGTGATGCTGTGGGGAGCAGCGGGGCCTGTCGTCCGGGGTTGGGCTGTAGCCCAGCCGTGGGACCGTGGGCTGAGGCAGGCTGGCGGTGCTGTGGGGCAGCGGGGGGGTGCTGTGGAGCAGGCTGTGGCAGTACCTGGGGGCAGGCTATGAGGCTGCAGGCTGAGGCGAGCAGCAGGGCTGTGGGCTGCTTGCCTGGCCCTCCCTGCCATGCTCCCCTGGCTGCCAGCCTCTTGCCCCACTTTTGAATTGAGGCCACCCACCTTGGGTGGCTGTGACAGGCAGTGCCAGTGATGCCAGGTGCTGGAATACGCTGTACCCCGTCCGCGGGCACTCTCCCCACCCTGTACAGGCCTTGGCCTCCCCAAACCGCTGTGCCTGGTTCTCTGCAGGTGTGCACATGCATGCAGTGAGTGTGGCAGGCCTGCACGTTGTTCACTGCAGGCTGACTGCCATGCTGTTTGTTGCACAGGCAGATCCAAAACTGACCCCACAGACCCAGCTGGAGGGCTGTGCCTATGCTTTCTCAGTCATAGCTGCCCAAAGGCTTTGCTGGAACAGCAGAGCTCACTCTGGCAGCCCCGGCACGTGTGGGCTGTTCTCAAAGTTTGGAGTGAGACAGTGCTCTTCTACCTTGGGGACAGATCCCTGATGCCTGCATGGTCCAAGTGGGTTCCCTGGTAGTTGTAATTTGTGCAGGAGTATGCTGTGCAAATAAGGTCTCCCAATTTCCCTGTGGGTTCAGGTTATTCCAGTTGTGAGCCTTCTGCAAGTGTGCCAGTAATGTTCAGGGAGCTAATCCCAGGAAAGATGAAAAATAACCCTGAAAAATATTAGCTTAGTGTGAACAGGAGATACCTAGGCAATTCCCAGGGAAATGTACAAACCCGGCATTTGCAACAGAGCATGTAACTTCTGTGTTCCTGTTCCTTCCCTCCTCTGTGAGATGAATCCCCAAGAAGAAGAGAAAGACTGTGACTCCCTGTGTCTTAGCCCTTCTGCATATCTCCTCTCTCACCATCCTTGTACCCTTTGGGGTTTGAGGAAAGTAAATGTATGCTAACATCTGCTTCAGCTCTCCTTGAAAATTATCACCAGGAAGTGCTTGGCACAAGAGAAGTGTTTGTGTGTGGCACACTGGTCTGATAACTAAAGCTTTTGCCTTTGATGAGAGTGAACTTGTGGGAGCAGAGGTCAAATGGATGTTTCTGTGGTGCTTGCTTTGTGTGTGCTCTGCCAACAGTAGTGGTGTCGGAACTGACTGAAGAGCCAGGGGTCCTCCTCCTACCAGCACACCCACTGTGTGGCAGAACATGCTGGTGAAACAGACTGGTTTCTGAGGGAAGCTGGAGATGCTGAGGACTGTCCCTAGGGAATCTTCCTTGAGTGAACAGACACTCTGCCCATTGTTGTTTGTTGTTTTTTGTTTTTTTTTTTTTTTCTTGACTGCAGCAGTGGGGTTTGAAAAGAGAGGAAACAGAAGCCGGTGCCCCTTTAATTCTGTGACCTACAAGTAATGCACGTGGGAGCTCAAACAGAATCACAGAATCATTTAAGTTGGAAAAGACCTTTAAGAGCATCGAGACCAACCAATGATCCTCCTCCCTCTGTGCATTGGAGTTCATCCATAAAATGTGTTTTCCTGGAAGCTAGTTTGCATCCTTGAAATACCAGTCTGAGCTCTTCCTTAACATAGAATCTGTGTGGTGGAATTGCTTCCCAGTCACCTCAGCTTGGACTGTGAGTGCTGGACAAGCTACCCGTTCCCTGGCAGCCTGCTGCTGCAAATGATAGCTACCAAAGGGTTTGGCTTTGGTTACACTGGGACAACTTGGGGATTTTGATCAGACCAAGTGTAGCAGCAAATGCTGCTGTTCTTGAGGAGTGCCAGCGGCTTAGATGCGTGAGATGAATGCAGTACAGAGCACATCCTGCTTGTAGTGAAATGGATGAGACCTGGCAATGCAAGGTTTTTGCAGATAGCACTGAACACTGCAGCATCTGAGGCCCTATGCAGATACACGGGAGCTTACTATCTGTGCTGACAGAGCCTGTACCTCCAGGGATGGAGGACTAAAAGCTTTGAGGGTGAACTGTCCTCTCATTCCGTTCCTCTTCCAAGAATGTCACAGGGCCAGGAGAGTGCCCTGCTGAGTGCAGGTAGCAGCACTGCTGCTGGGAGCAGTGAAGCTGCAACAAGGTGGGGTGGCCCTGCTGGGACTAGCCATGGGGCCATGGCATGTGGCTTATGCTGCTAAGGGATATTGTCTTTGCAGAGCTTCCTGAGAGCTGGGCTGATATGCAGGAGCCACTGCTTGAGGGGATGTGCTTCACACTCAAGTATCTAGGCATGACGCTGGTGGAAAAACCCAAAGGAGAAGACATGGCTGCTGCTGCCATCCGCCGGATCGTTGCCACGGTGAGAGCTGGCCCTGGGGCCCTGCTGTACCGGGGTGGAGAAGAGCCAATTCAGAGCCTGCTCTGGGAAGTGTCCATGTCCCAGCCCTGAACCCCAGCTAGGGACCGTGCTGTTCCCAAGAGGAGGGTGGTGTGCAAGAGGCTGGCTGGTCTCTGCCTTGCTGTGGGGAAGCTGTCTTCCTGCAGGACAGCCGCCACTGCCTGCTCCCACATCAGGAACACGGCTAGGAGCAGAGCTGTGCCTGTCACAGCACGGAGAGGAGGGTGAACTATCGGGGGAGGTGGGGTCTGTCCTTTTCTCTATGCATGGCAGTAGTGTGAATGCATTCCAGAGGTGTTCTACGCGGGGCATGCCTGATCTCCAGGCTCTGCTTTCCCATGCCTACAGCCGGGGGTGCAGGGGTGCAGCAAGCCTTTGCAGTACAGGGTCTGGGGGACTCCTGCCAGCAAGGCGGGGTGAAGACCCTTGCCAGATTTGCAGAGGTGTCTGGTGTCTCCCCACTGCCAGGCACGGGTGGGAGCTCGCAAGTTCCAGAAGGTGATTCTGACAGTGTCTCCGAGGGGCATCTCGCTGCAGGATGCAGACACAAAGGAGATGGTTGAGAACATCTCCATCTACAGGTGGGCATGGCGTGTGGAGGGCCTGGATGTTCCCCAGCAGCCAGCTGGAGACTGATGGGATCTTAAGCAGCCAGGGAGGGCTGGGCCTTCTATCAGTGGTACCTTCAAGCTTAGGTCTTCCTTTGGCTCCCTGAGGCCCGGGCCCTCTCCCTGCTGTGCCCCACAGCACTGTCTGGGGCTGAATGCAGGCAGGGTCCTGGGCGGCCTTGAGTTCCGGGTCAGTCCATCTGTCTTTTGCCTGGGCCCTGCTTGTCTCTTCCGACATTCAAGCAGGGTGTCGAGGCTGATGGTTGGAAAGCCTCCACAGCTAGGGCAGGACTGCACGTCTGGCTCTCTGCTCTGACACAGGACTGCCCTTCTGGCTGCAGTGGGATGAGGGTGCCATGGACTGCAGCGTACTCAGGCTCGCTAAAGGAAGTTGCTGTGAGAGCTGATGTGGTTTTTTTTTTTACTGCTGCCAGCAATGCTTTGGCTGGGTTGGGTGTCTGTGGGTGCTGGGTATGAGGGGAGCGTGGCTGCAGGCTGGTGGCTAGATGGGAAGTAGAGACCCGACATCTCCTTGGTGCAAAATTTAGGTGTCGGCACCAGAGCTGATGTGCTAAGGCAGACCTACTGCCTGGCCTCCAATTGTGTCCTTGGAGGCAATCACCCATCCTTCTGTGCTCCTTTTGTCTCAGTGCTTGAGTTCATACAGTGGGGTTGAACTGGGCATCAGAGGACTGAGGAGCACACTGGGGCAATGCAGGAGGGAATGCCTGTGGATGCAGTGATCTCTTACTAGCTGTAGGTGTCAGGCAGCCTCTGGCCCTTTCCGGGCGGTTGGGCTGCCTGATCATCTGGGGCAGGTGAAAGCCTCAGGCTGTCAGCGCTGCTTGTTGGTGTGCTGGGAGCACAGCAGAAGACCTGTGCTGGGGTCCCTTATTCCCCTGAGCAGCTCCTCTCTGCCTGCAGGATCTCCTACTGCACAACAGACAAGCTGCAGAACAAAGTCTTCGCTTATGTTGCCCAAAGCCAGGAGAGCGGGGCACTGGAGTGCCATGCCTTCCTCTCACCCAAGAAGAAGATTGTAAGCACTTCCCTTCTGCTCTTGGCTCTGTGAGGTAAGGGTGGGAGCAAGGGTCTTTCTTCTCCCCCTTCAGAGACAGAAGGCCCTTACCTCTGTGCACCTCAGCTGGAAATGGAGCCAAGGAGCAGATGTGTTCTCATACACTGCAGTGGCGGGTGGTGAGCGAAAGAAGGTTCTTCTCTCCCAGCTCCTCTGGGATCTCCTCTTGGGGATGGCTGGCCCACGTGGGTACACAGACACAGCACTGAGCTCTGGCCTTCCGTGTGCGTGCTCTGCAGGGAAAGGCAGCGAGGGAGGTCTGGGGGCTCTTGGATCTCGTGGCAGTGGGATTGTCTTGGCTTGAGAGCCCAGATGGAAGCAGACATTCCCCCTCTTTCTTGTACACAGGCCCAGGCTGTGACTCTGACCGTGGCCCAGGCCTTCCAGATGGCACTGGATCTCTGGGAAGCAGCACATGCAGGTAGGAGGAATTTCTCAAACATGTCCCTCTGCTTAGCCCTGGGATTGGAGTCTCCAGTGTGGGACCCTGTTTTGGGCTGTGTGGAGGAGAGATGGCTTGCTGCCTGGCTGGTGCAACACACCAAGCAAGGAGTGTGTTGCCCCTGCTGCTGTGTTCTCTGCCACTGCCCCACCTGCCCTATCTCTGGCTGGGGTGGGGATGTCCCTGCTATCCATCCTGAACTCTTCTGCATTGCTGAGCTTTAGCATAGCTCAGGGCCCTGTGGTACCTGCCCTGAGCAGTGATCCCCCATCCTTGTTTGCACCCTTCCCCGAGCACAGCAGGGGTATCTGTCCCTTGCCCACAGTCCTGCCTGTACATCCCCTGCTGGGCCTTCTCCAGGTTGCAGGCACTAACTCTGCTGCTTTTGCCCTGTCCCAGGCTCTAGGCAGGAACAGCCCTTTCACCCTTCATGTGTCTTGGAGAGCAGTGAGCCCGGCAGACCAAGTGAGCCAGCCCCCCCGGGGAGCCCTCCCTTCAGACACCAGTTTGGGGTACAGTATGTGCAAGTCTGGCCCATGCCCAGGGCTGTCTCACATTAGAGCAGAGAAGAGTAACCCTTACGCAGCTCCCTCCTCCTGGTCTTCCAGGGCCTTGTCGGTATCTGTGCAGCCTCCCTCGCACATGGTGGCCTGACATGAAGAGGGGCACTCTGTGCTCTGTCTGGCTCACAAGGCAGGCGTGGTTCCTCAGATGGTCTTTGCTCCAGGAGCTCTCCTGTTAGGCCCAGTATTGCAGCAGCTCTCAGCCCTGCTCTGCTGGCACTGTCAAACAGGGAGCTGGGACCTGCTCTGCACACTTGGTGCCATGGCTAGGGGTGAGACACTGTCTCTGAAGGAGAGGAGCCTTTGTCTGGTCATCATCTTGCCAGCCTGGGCTAAGGCTCAGCCCTGCCCATCTGCAGTACACCTACTGCATGTCGAGACCTAATCAGAGCATTGCCGGTCTCACTGTGTCCCTCCCTGCCCAGGAGCCTCTGGATACTTGGTCCTTGGCCTCATGCTTCCAGCGCTGGCCCAGCCTGGCAGTGCTTGGAGTCATCCTTGCTTACAGCCTGCTCCCAGGTGGTCCTCTTTCTGGCCCTCCAGCTGCAAGATGTGCTCATCCCACTCCTGTCTCTGGGCAAAGGTGCGCTGTGTGCAGCAGCTGTCTCAGCTTGGCAGCTTGTTCCCTGCTCACAGCCTGTGTTTGGTGCTCTGCTGGCTGGAGGGGATGTGAGAAGAGCTGTGGTCTGTTCTCCCCTTGTGTGGCTGTGTGCCTGAGCCCTGAGGATTTCAGCAGCCCAGCACTGCAGGTGCCATCTTTCCCCCTATTGCCTGTAGGCACTCTTTGTCCGTGCCATGCCTGGTGGGTGACTGTGCCTTGTGAAGGGGCTGGGGACTACCCTGCTGCTCCAGAACAGGCTCTGGGCAGCCCAGCCTCGCTCCTGGCAGAGACCTGCCCAGGCAGCGAGGTGTCATGGTGGTTTTTTGTTTTGTTTTGCTTTGTTTGTTTGTTTGCCAGGAGGAGGAAGAGGAGGAAGAAGATGATAACGTCAGTGAAACCTTATCCAGGTAGGTGGTGAGCAGCTGCTTGTGTTCAGGGATCTCTCTGGTGAACCCTGTCTTGTTTCGTTCTCTGCGCCCCATACAAAAGGAGCTGCTGGGGCCACGGGGGTGGTGGGAGGATGGAGGAGATCTGCATGGGAGCAAGGTGGAGTTTCCTGCTGCTTTCTCTGCCTCTGTCAGCTGAGAGGTCGAGTGAACAGGGAGCTGAGGTGCAGATCTTGCAGTTCAGCTTTTGCAGTGGAGCTGTGGAGGACAGATGCTGACCCTCAGGATGTACCCAGAGATGTTACTTGTTTTGTTTCTGCCACTCTTTGCTGAGGCCAGCCTATCCAGACGTGCTTAGAATCAGATTCATAGAATCATTTAGGTTGGAAAAGACCTTTAAGATCATCAAGTCCAACTGTTAATCTAGCACTGCCAAGCCCACCACTAAACCATGTCCCTAAGCACCACATCTACACATCTTTTAAATACCTCCAGGGATGGTGACTCAACCACTTCCCTGGGCAGCCTGTTCCAATGCTTGACAACCCTTTCGGTGAAGAAGCTTTTCCTAATATCAATCTAAACCTCCCCTGGCGCAACTTGAGGCCATTTCCTCTTGTCCTATCGCTTGTTACTTGAGAGAAGAGACTGACACCCACCTTGCTGCAACCTCCTTTCAGGCAGTTGTAGAGAACGATAAGGTCTCCCCCAGTCTCCTTTTCTCCAGGCTAAACAACCCCAGTTCCCTCAGCTGCTCCTCATAAAACTCGTGCTCTAGGCCCTTCACTGGCTTTGTTGCTCTTCTTTCAACACGCTCCAGCACCTCAATGTCCTTGTAGTGACGAGCTTCTCAGGTGGGACTCAGAGTTGTCCCTCTCCTCCCGCTGATTTCACTGGGGCTTGGGCCAGGATGGAGGGCTGGTCATGCTGACTTCTGCGTGGACTGGGGCCTGGGGCTGAGTTGCTGGTGTCTGTCCTGTGCTTGGGAGGAGCTGATGGTACCAGTCCAGCAGTGGAGGATTAACCCGTAGGTTTTTGCAGAAGTGCCTGTAGTGATGGGTGCAAGAGGTCTATTCCATTGTGGCTGTACTCCATGTGCCTGGCAGCTGGCACCTGGCTGGGGTCTGTCAGCGCCGCAGGGCTGAGCCTGGTCTGAGCTGGTGTCAGCCGGGAACCAGTGCATGCACAGACTGGAGCTATTATGTATGTGGCCCTGTGAAGTGGCAGCCCTTTGTATGTGGGGGCTCGTGATGGGAAGGAGATGTGGCTTTGCAGTCTCGGGACAGGCTGGCCTGGGGAAAGGGTTTGGTAGCAAGTCGGATAGGGCCTTCTGCACTCTCAGTGCCTGGTACTGCTGGGCCATGCCTGCGTTGTCAGGATCATGAGCATGCTGCATCTCTCAGCAGGCTTTGCTTGGGGTATGATGGGTGCTCTGTTCTCTTCCAAAGCAGGATGGAGGAGCTGGGGAGAGGAGCCCACAGCCCAGCAGGTAAGTTCTTTCCTTCAATGCTGCTTTGCTGCATTCCCCAGCATGTCCTCTGCAGCAGGAGGGGGCTGATGGCTCATGTGGGAAGGTCTGCTTCCCCTCCCAGGCTGTGCTGGGTTCCTAACCGCATGCCTCATGGACTGGGTCTTCCTCCCTCTTGCTTTCCAGAGTCAGCACCTCTTGTGCCCAGAGCAAGCTCTCCTACTGCACAGCTACTATGCTACCGCTTGGGGCAACCCCCAGACAGCTGGAAGGGGCTGGGAGGGGTTGGAGACCTCCCCACAACTGGCCCCAGGACTGCTGGCCCCAAGACTCCCCTGGGCTAAGACAAATCTCTGCAGCAATGGACCAGCCTCTCAGGATTCACCCTGTGCCTGCACCCGGGCCAGACAGGGCCTGCCGCTGCCACCGGCACTGCCCACCAGGCACGGGGTCTGCTGGCACCGCCATGCAGTGCACAGACTGCAACACCTGCTCCTTGTCCTGCTCTCCACTTGCATGAACCACCTCAAACTGCCGCTGCTCCCTGCTCCCAGCTCAGGCTGGTGGACCGGTGCTCCTCGCTCTGCCCACTCCCAGTACATGCAGAGCCACCCCATGTCCTCTGGGCCTGCAGGATGCAGCCAGTGCGCCTGGGAGCGCACTGTGTCTGACCTGCCTTGCTTGTTTCTCCTGCCTTGCTCCTCATTGCGGCAATTGGGTACCAGCTGAGGCTGAGCAGCCTCCTGGAGATGGTGGAAGACTTGCTCGGCATGTGGGATCCTCAGGGAGCAATAGCTCTTGGCCTGGAGCAGTGAGTGAGGAAGGCTTTGCCCCTGCAGTTCAGTCCCACACCCTCTCACAAGTGAAACGAGCTGGTTTTTAAAGGAAAGCTCTGCCTTTATAGGGAAATAAACTGAGTTTTTTACTGTTGTCAGTTGGGTTTGAGTGCTGGATGGGGTACCATGCAGAAGTGCTGTGCTGCCTGCAGTGAGGGCCTGGGCTGTGCCCTAAGCTTATGGAGCCTGTAGCTGCCCTAGAGCTCCCATGTCTTCCTTGGCTGCTGGCCCTGAGGGAGCCGTTCTCCCTGTGCTGAGGGCTGCTGGGCCCAGGGTGGCCCTTGTTATCTGGTGGGAGCTGGTCCATGCTGTGCTGGACTGGTGTGCCTTGAGCACCTGTGAATGTCATCTGCACCGATGGGAGCTGACAGCTGACCATGCTGAGGCCAGGGTGGACACAAGCCCGCTGTGTGCCAGCTGGTCTCAACCTCTCCCCCTGTGTGCCTGCTCTGCTCTGGGGTGCTTTTGCTCTGCTGCACGCCTGCCTGTGGTCTGGAGACACAGGCAAGCCATGCACTTGGTTTCCTTCTCCAGATAGAGCAGGGGAGGCTGCAGCCAGCAGGATATCTGGTTTCTCCAGCAAGTAACAGTTTACAGCTGCTTTCTGGCTGAGGACCTTGCTGCTGGGTTCTTGTCACATTGCAGCACATCTCCCGTTTTAAGGCTGGTGACACTTGACAGCCGCAGCTGAGCAGTACTCACTGTGTGCAGCCTGGGGCAGCAGAGCTGGTCTCCCAGCGAGTGCTGTGGGCAGGTGCTGTGGCAAAGGCTTGCACTCTGGGGAGGCTTGGGTCCCTGCAGGTCAGTCAAGAGATGCGCACTGTTTTTCTCACTTGTGGTTTTGCATGTTGAGTCCTGTTCTCTCACAGCTGAGGGTACAGAGCAACCTGTAGATGTTATTGGGGTTGCTAGGGTGAGCAGGTCATTGTCAGCTTCCAGCACTGAGGGATGGCTGACCTGTTAGTGGTGTGGGTTTAACAGCCCTTGATGTGGCTTCCTGCCCTGTGCTGAACCAGGCTGCTTGACATCCATGCTGTCCTGCAGCCGAGTACTGCAGGTAGTGCTGAGGGGTGGACAACGCTGCTGCTAATGCCGGCACATGCTGATTGCTTCATTCACCCTTTGCTCTTGTCCTGTGAATAATTGTTCACCATCTCCTGCCACTGGGGAGGGCAGTGGGCTCTACCCTGCTGCCTGGTAGCTGTCACATCTCCAGACAGAAGTGCTCCAAGCAGTTTAACAGCCTCTCTCCCTGGGACTCATGGTTGCTGCAGTGTGCTCTTTGCTGTGACTATGCTGAATGGTGCAGCCCTGTATGTCTTCTTGTAGGGCTTCATGGGTGCCAGTTCTGACGTTACTCCTGGCTTTAACCAGCTATTGCTGCAGTGAGTGAATTGCTTCCCTGCCCCCATCTCAGCCTTGTGTGTGTGAGACCTTTCACCAAGCCTGTTCTGTTTTAGCGATGTACAAGCTAGCAATGGGTTCACCATCACGCACGCATGTGCTAACACTGTCCAGTGTCTCTTAAATTGGTGTGCCAGAATTGCTCTGCGTGAGCCACACAGCCCTTTTCTTGTGCCACTGTGGTGCTGGTGCTGCAGGGTGGGTGGGTGTGTGTGTCTCTATGCATGTGCATGTCCTGCTCTGCCCTGGACTGTGTCAGGCATTTGCACTGTCCTGTGCTGGTGCTGCCAGACTCATTGACAGGGTGTGTGCTTGTACGTGCATCAGAAAATACCTTTGTCCAATATTTGTGCTGCCTTTCCTGTGCAGCACTCATCCCTGCATCTCCCTGCCTTCCTGTACTGCCATGGTCTGAGAAAGGAGTGGTGGCTTGGGTTTTTTTTTAGGGGGTGTGTGTCTTTTTTGCCTCAACACCACACCCTGATTTTACATTTAATGTGACAGACTTTTATGCTCCTTTTTTATTTGGCCACAACCACTGCATTTTGACGTACATTTTTTTGGTGCCTCCCCCAGCGCCTTGACTCTGCTGCACAGTCATGCACCTTGGTTTCTTTGTGTGCACCTCTGGTCTGGTTAAAGAACTCACAATAGTAGACATGTGTCTGCTCTGACCCTCCAGGATAGCACCTCTAAACATTTTCCAGGGTACCAGAGCTTTTTAAAAACTCTTGTATTTCCCTGACAGCCCTAATTTTTTTAATGTACCTCCCTAAAAAACAAAAGTTAGCTGGCAAAACAAGGTGGTTTGTCTCTTTGGAGCTATGGCCATGCTCCCTGCAGCCCAAGTTACAGCACAGCAGCACTTGCACCCCACCACCATGGTGCTTTTGCTCCTCAGGTACCCCTCTCCTCACCTGATCAGGGAGCAGCACAGCCCCCTCCAGCCAGCAGCCTGCTGGAATCTGGCCTCATCCTTCTTCCTGACCCTGCTGCCAGGGTGTTTCTGCTCTCTGCAGCCTGGTTTGTTTGTGCAGAGAAAGCTGCTGTGATGCCATCCTCAGTGGGACAGTCTGCAACTGCAACTTGTCCATGGCCCAGCATGCAGCACTGGCACTGGCACTCCCTCGAGGGCCAGAGAGGTGTGCAAGACAACCTTAGAGGACCTGCAGCTCTTGCCCTTCCTTCTAAGGGCCATACACACATGGTCAAGAAGTGCTAGTACACATACGCGTGCGCACGCACACACACACACGGAGACCTGCAACTCTGCAGGGACAATGCTGCCTTTGAGCCAGGATGCTTTTATTGAAAAGACCCTGCCACAGGGAGTTGCTTATCCTGTCCCTTCCCCACCTAGTCCTGCAGCAGGAGCTGAGCAGCACCTGGAAGGAAGAGTCCTGAAAGTGCTTTACTGGGAGGTTTATTCCTGGAAGACACTGGATCCTGTGATGCTTGAGTCCAGGGCTGCAGAGCCAGCACCGCAGCTCAGTGACAGGCTGCAGAGCAGAGCATGGAGGGAGAGCAGCAGCCAGGGCACCAGCTGCCATCTCTGCAGCAGAGAGCCTCCTCCTATCACCCTGTTCCCTCCTGCTGCCAGCAAGAGGGCACATCTGGGCCCAGTCCCAGCCTCGGACACAGCAGTGCAGATATCCAGTGAGAGGCTTCTGCCTGCAGGCTCTGGGGAGCAAACAAGCACAGTCCAGACATCACCTCTTCACCAGCCCCAGGGTGGCGGTTGATGGCTCATGTTTTCCTTGCAGGAGCAGGCAGGCTGGGCAGATAACAGCAAGCCAGCAGTCCACCAGCTCTGGGCATTCAGGGCCAGCCCTTTCCAACAGGTCTGTGTCACATCAGCCAGCCTGGTGCAGGCCATGGGACCAGCTCCAGGAGCGGAAGCATTAGCAGTGACCATACCCCCACAAGACAGAAGGAGTCAGGAGCAGGATGTGATGCTGTTGAAGCTAGGGTTGTCCGCAGAGTGGTGATGAACTCTGCAGTGCACACCCTGCCGAGCCCACTGAGACCTTGCTGGGCCTCACCACATTATCTCCTCCAGGCAGCACAGGCATTGCACTGCTCACAGGGTGCTCAGCAGCTCCCCCACAAACAGCTTGAATGTGACAGGGCTGAGCCCTGCTAGGGAAACAGCAAAGCCACAGCCATGCCCTGGCGCTGCCTGCTCCCATAGCTCTGTGGGGCTTACGCCACCCTACAGAATGGCTCCTACCAGCACTCCCTGCCCTGGTTGCACTAGGCTGGCCAGGCACCGTGGCAGCACCAGCTCCTCGTGCTTGTTTGTGTATTTGTCCCCTGCAGCAGGGAGAGGCCTTGAAGCCCCTGCGTGGCAATGATGGGGTGCAGTGGAGCCCCGTTCTCCAGCAGGGATCCACCCTTCAGCTGTGCTCGCTGGGCCCAGCCCCACAGACAAACCCTCCTGCCACCTGGCCACGACTTCCCTGACGGCACTGGGACGAATGCCTGCACTGCCCCATCCCCTCAGCCTCGGGGCCAAAACGGGAGCAGCCCCCGCCCCCTGCAGGCAGCGCTCCGAGCCCAGACACAGTGGCTGAGAACAAGGTCTGGTCCAGGCTGCCTGCCAGACAGGCGTCCGGTGCCACATGGTTGCACCCAGGCCTTTGGCCAAGCCAGTGCGCAGAGACGTTGCCTCCCCTCAAGCCAGCGCACCAGCCCCTCTGCTCCCCGGGGCTTGGCCCCCCAGCTGGTGGTGTGGCCCCCCCACCCTTTCTCAGCTCCGCGCTCTGCAGTGGCAGGGGAGTGGGGCCAGGCGTGTGGGATGGACAGGGCCGCGCACTGCATGCATGGCTGGGAGCCGGCTCCATGCACATCCCTGGACAGGCGCCCTCGGGAAAGCGTAAGTTCTGATACATGGATCTTCGCATGCAGAGTTCCAGGCTGGGCGCCTGGTACTGCCTCTTCTTCCAAGGCCTGCTTTGGCTCTGGCAGGATGCCCAGGACCCCAGACGCAGAGCTGGTGCTGCACTTACACCTCGATTATATTGACCGAGGGAGACTTCTTCTATGAGAGAAAAATCTGCTTTAAGGCTCTGCTTTGCTAAGCCCCTGCTAAGACCCCATGGCAGAGCCCCCAACCTGCCACGGCAGGCACTGAGACCGGCAGACCTCCTCTGCAAAAGGTCTGCCAGCTGCAGCTGAGCCCTCTGCCCTGAGCCGAGGTGTGGGTGAGCTGCAGCAGAGACCTGGCTTCAGCATCTCCCTCAGCAGACCAAGGGAGCTAACCCTGAAACCCTGGCCTTTTGCACTGATGTGCTCTCCTGGCAGAAAGGTTCAGGTAGCTCAGCTGCATCGCCTGGTGCCTCCCTCTAGGTGAGTCCCGTCAGCCACACACTTGCCTCTCCAGGAAGCCTTTCTGCTCACTGCTGTGCCCCAGCACTCCTGGGTGAACCAGCCCCCCCCGCCCCACACTCTTCTGCCTGCAGGCCTTGCAGATGTCTGGTGACTTCTATCTGGTCCCTAGTGGTAGCCATGCTAGACCTGATGCCCTTGGACAGGAGGTAGGTGCAGGGTCAGAGCAGAAAAGGTAAGTCAGGGGGGCAGAGTAAGGTAAGTGGGGCAGAGAATCCACAAAGCATGGGATGACTGGCGTGGAGGGACAGATGAGGCCTGCTGAGTGCCAGGCACGTCTCACTGCCATGCCCCTCGTGACAGCTCTGGCGCGTGCCAAGGGTACTAAAGGCTGCAGGTGGCGACGTGGATTGTCTCAAAAACCGTTGCAAGCATGAGCAGGCACTTTCCTTTACACTAAAAGGAATGTGCTCATTGAAGAGCACAACAGATACGTGAATTCAGAGAAGGTACTAGGAAGGGAAGGGTTCCTGGTTGCTGCACATGTGCCCAGGGCCCAGTCCCAGCCTCGGACACAGCAGTGCAGATATGCAGTGAGAGGCTTCTGCCTGCAGGCTCTGCGGAGCAAACAAGCACAGTCCAGACATCACCTCTTCACCAGCCCCAGGGTGGCGGTCGATGGCTCATGTTTTGTAGCTCAGCCCTTTCACGCTGAAGCAGGGTGGAGGAGGCAAGTGTCCCCATGACCACACTTTATAACAGGGCTCAGATGAAGAGCTGCACTGTTGTCTGCTACTTTACAGCAGCTTGGCCCTGAAGTCAGGAGGGGAAGCTAATGCAGAGCTTTTTCTTTCCTATACCTTGTTCCCAGCTTTGTAATTAAGGACTGCAAGAATAAACTTGCAGTGTTGTCACCTGCAAGGATGCCAAGAGTATGGTGAAGGCAAAAAGACAAACTGGGGTGCATCAGCCCTGTACAGGTTATCTTTGCAAGCAGCAGAAACGGGCCTTTGCACCTGCCTTTGCAGCCCTATATGAGCAGGGTCAGTTTGGAGCAGGGATCCAAGAGGAGGGATCTTTTTGGCAAGGAGTAATCAGGAAGCTGGAAAATCTGGAGGAGAACTGGGGCCTTGAAGTCCAAACAGGAAGTTTCTGCTCCTGACATCCACTGGAAACCAAGATGTGGAAGCAGAGGGGCAGTTAGGCAACACAGTGAGAAGAGTTCCCATCATTGATAGAGGAGGCAGATGAGACACAAGGAAAAACCTAATGCAGGGTCCAGTTAGAGCATGCGTATCAGGGTTATAAATCACCGTCTTTGTCAAGTAATGAAGGGAGAAGTGTCAGCTGCTGAGGGAACAGCCAGATGAAAGTACTGCTCCCTCCCCATCTGTAGCCTGGCACAGTACCTCCATTAGGGTGGGGAAGGGGCTCTGGGGTGGTGTGGTGATGGCCTGGAGCAGGCCCCAGTGAAGGCAGAAGTGAGCAGCGATAGACCAGTGCAGGAACCATAAGAACAGCTGCCCAGCTTGTCCGCCTCCTGCCTGAACAGGTAGGAGCTAGGCCTGTCTATGGGATGCAGAAGAGGTGCAGCCTTGGAGGGGCACGGTGAAGGGGCTGTTACAGTGAGAGCACAGGTACCACCCTGCAATGTGGGAGCTATCCCAGCTGATAGATCCTGCTGTCTCTTCCCATGTTTTTCCTGCAGTCACCCACGGGGCACACACACTGCCCCAGAGAGACCAGGGCTCACTGCACCCTAAAAACCCTCAGTTTTTAGGGTGAGAGCATGAGCTGGGGTGTTTCTGCTTCTGGAGAGAGCCAGAACCTGTCGAGGCAGCAAGCCACAGCAGATGTCATATGCCATCCCTCCTGCCAGCCCTCGCCACTCACCTTGTTCCGCAGCAGCCCTCCGCTCGGTCGCTCTGGCGTGCTGTGCTCCGAGGATGGCTTTGTCTTTTCCTTGTTGTTGTTGGAGTCGTTGTCCTTGATGATGTCATACTGTCTGCAGAAGAGGGCGATCACAGCTGCCGAAAGACAGGGGATGAAGGACTCCCTCACACTGGCTGCCTCCTGCCTCCCCTCCCCACAGCATCCCAGCTGGAGAGCAGTCAGGCCCAGGGCACCCTGGCATGCTGGTCACCCACACTCTCCGTCAGCCTGGACCACCCCAGGCATCTTTGCATGTGTGGCCAGGCCAGTCTCCTTGGGCAGACGAGGCACAGATGTGGCTAAAGCACATGTGAGGTGCTCGGTGCCTACAGCTCAGGGGTCTGAGGCCAAAGGCAGATGTTGAGGCACTCGGAGAGGGACAGCCCTTGAGGTCAGTGAGCAGCTGAGTGGGTTTCTAAGTGCCTCCAGCAAGGCACTAGTTATTGGTCCAGTGCTTGCGACTCTCACAAAAGCTAGCCCTTGGCTTTGTCCTGTCTTGCAAACTGACTGTGGGGTCAGTCGCTCTGTCATGGTTTTACAGCACCCATCTCACGCAGCACACGTCCCACACCTTGGGACCCTGGAGGCAGGACTCTCGAGCAATGCTTTGAACTGTAATCATTAGATGCGTTGGACCCATTCAAACCACAGTGCGATATCACAGCCACCCACAGACTGGACCTGATTTCTCCCTGTTGGCACTCGGACACACCAACCTGCACGAGGTGTAAGCTAGCAGCAGCCATCTTTTATTTTCTTCCAGTGCACTAGAAAAGGGTTCAAGGCCAGGACAAGGGGAGATTCCTGCCAGATGCCACTAGAAAATCCACATTTACTGGGAAGGGAGTAGGGGACAAATGACTTCCCATTCACAGCAGCTGCATGTGACCAGTCAGGAGCTGACTGTTATCTCTTAGGCTTCCTGCTGTTTGCTAGAGCACTGGCTTTAATCAGGTGCTGTACAGAAGCAAATCACCCATCTTACAGTTTTAGCAGATTGAGGCACAGCCACTACCAGCCAGTGCAGCGATATTATCAGATGTCAGACAAGCTAGCTAAGGCCCAGTTACAAGATAGTTAATGTCAGAAGGGATGCTCCCACCCTGTAATTCTGTATTACTTGGGTCCCACATTGTCTCCTGCTCTTCCAGCAGAGCAGTCAGGCCAGCCAGCCCACATGCTCCAGGCCATCACTGCTGAGCAGTGGTTGTGGTTGCTCCTTTTACCCCACTGGCTTGAGCTCCTACAGACTCAATGGACTTACTGGAAAGGATGCCAGACCCATGCCAATATGCCTCTGCACTCTCTTGAGCCCCATCTTCTTTGTGGACCCTGGATTGCACCTCTGCTCCAGCCTGCTGGAACATTGCTTGTGGCACTCACCTGCCCACATGAGCAGCACAGCCACGATGATGATAATCTCGCCTGTCTGCAGTTGCCTGTCTTTGTCCAGCCCTTCCATGGTGATGTCACCTGCAGCAAAGAGAACGCAGGTGGGGCTGGCAGCAGATACCCTCCCAGCAGAACCTACTTCAGGACCAGCAACACTCGAGGATCTGAGGAGCTCCAGAGGAGAGAGGCCCACCTCCCCCAAACAAGGACGGGTGTGGGATGACACCTTGGCTGGGGAGAGGACATGCAGCCTATGGCTTTCCTGTGTTAGATAAACCATCCTCGCTACCAAAGGCAGTCAGGGATTCTAACAGCTTGTTTGGGTTCTAGTAGGGACTGCACAATGCATGGGAGTAATCACTGAGGTTACTTCCTATGTAGGGACCAGGGCAGGTTAGGAAGGTCCTGAGTTGAACACAAAAGTTCTGAGGAAAGTAAGCCATCTGCTTGCCCTGTTATACCCTTGTCAAGTCCCCCTCTTACGGCTACTGCTGGAGACAGACTCCTGTGCCCAGTGGTCACCCTCTGGGCATCCTCTCTCTTGGATGCTTGGATCAGCTTTCATGGATCAGCATGTAGGCAATCCCAAGGCAAGAAGGCACAACATGGGTATGAGGAGGAAAGGACACTGTGGGGCTCCGCCATTTATCCTTGCAGGCTGGGAGATCTGAGACCCCGTTTAATATTTGCTTCCTACAGGCAGCAGCTGAGCAGGCCACAGCAGTTGTCCTGGCCACAGCCTGCTTAGCTGAATAGGGTGCCAAGACCTGGGATAGGAGGGCTGTGAATCAGGGCTTGGGGACAGTATCATGGCCATAGTGGATACAGCAGCAGTCTGTACAACCCTGCTACCCATTACGACTCTGTGTGTCCCAAGCAGCCTGCTGCTCAGGACAGCACCTTCCTCGCTGGCTGCTGGATCCCTGCCCGTGTGCTGTGGAGATCTCCTCACTGGTGTGGCCCCACCAGCGGCACCTGGGCGAGCTGGAAGGAGCTGCCTCACCTTGGTTGGAGCTGTTGGAAGGGAGGCGGTCCGTCTCTTTCAGGGTCCGGAAGTGGACACGCTTACTGGCCTGGCTCTCCCCGTACAGGCCGATGCTCTGCACCTGGATGATGTAATCAGCATCCTCCGCCAAGTCCCACAGCACGCAGGCCCGGTTGGTGGTGTTCACCTCCCGGATGAAGCGCTGCATCTGTCCATCTTGCCGCTGCCAGAGTGAAGAGCTGTCATCCCCAGGAGGCTGCTCCCAGCTGCACCAGGCACAGGCCCCTCTCTGCAGGGCTGTGCTGGGCAGCCCTTACTCCTCCCTTCCCGGGCAATCATCCACCCCTGGGGTGGGCCAGGCTGGCCAGCACTTTGCTATGCAGCATCCCTGTGTGGCCTGGGAGCCAGGCGCCTCCCTGGAGAAGCCACCATCGTCTGGGGCTGTGGAGGCAGAGCAAGGCAAGCAAAGAAGGGTTATGTCATGGCTGAAGCACCATCCTTATCTAGAGAAATTGCAGGGAAGCCACTGGAGGGACAGCCACCCCCAGCACAGCCCACGGCCTGCTGCCTCCCACCAGGCTGGATGGCTCAGACTGGGCGCCCTGGCAAGGGCTGCTCAACAGCAGAGGTGTCCTCAGGCAGGTGCCAGAGGAGCTCCAAACTGTGGCAAAAGGGCTGACATAGGAGCATGCTGGTAATCAGCGAGAGGGGTTCCCAGCCCCCTGGGGACAGAGCCTGGATACCTGCTGTAAGATGGCATAGCCGATGACCACGTCTCCTTCTGGGACGTCCCAGGAGACTGTGGCAGAGTTTGCCTTCAGCTGCGTCACAGTCACGTTGACAGGGGACGGTGGCCTGTCTGGGTAAGCCAGGGACGGACCAAGGCAAGGCACAGGAAAGAAGCAAAAGAAGATGTCTCAGAACAGGCACTCGCCCCTGCACACCACCATGGGGGACCTCTCCAACATCTGCCCATGGCAGCACATTGGCCAGGGCTACAGGGAGCAGCTTCTCCGGTGAATCTGTCCCCCGCAGAGGAGTGGCACAGCAAGTGCACGAGGCTGAGCCCCTGCCAGCAGCAACACATGCACGGGATGGTGCTGACTGGGCTAGTGGGCAGCTGCCCACTGTGTGTGTGGGAGGTGTGCAGGCACAGAGCTACTCCCTGCCTGTGCAGCTACCCCTCTCTGGCACCCACTGGCTTTGGCAGTCTTCACTGTTTGGCCAGGACTCCTCCCTGCCTGGCTGTTGGTGAGAAATGTGCTTACTGCACACCTCACCCTCTGCAGTGTCCTACAGTGGGGAAAGAGGACAAGCTCACGAGGCATCTGACTGGCTCTTCTCTAAAGGGCTTGCTTGCAGTGGCAGACATAGCCCATTGCTCATAATACATGTTCCACGTAAAAGGGATTTGCAGCGCTGACCACAGCCAGTGCCCAGGCTGCCAGACTCAGCTAAAGACATGAAGGGCCCCCAGTAGGCTCCTTCCACCTTGCAGACATCGAAATGGGAAATGCATGAAGGCCTGTCCTGAGCAAAAAAGAATTACAGAGTTTAAGAGACTGTCATGGCAATTTAACTAGTCTCTGCAGCTCAAAATCACATGAAAAGTCCCTGCAGCCTGTCTCAGAGCACTGCAGAGACCCTGCTGTCAGAGACGAGAATGACATTCACATCAGCTCTTCACGAGGGCATCTGCTTGCAGATCTGAGGTACCTTCACTGCTGCTCAGATGTTCATCTGTTGGAACTTCATTCAGCTCCAGCACTAGCAGAAGCAGGGCTGCCTGGCATGACATGCTCCTGCTCAGCCTGGGCACAGAGTAGATTCTTGGCCAGGAAGTCCCGTGTTTCTGTAGGATCCAGAACGTCCAAACAAATCCTACATTAATGCAATTATTCAGCCAATACTGTGATGGTAAAATCAGACTCCTCTAAGCTCTGGGGCTGCCCCGTGGATGTGCACATCACGAATGCCTGGCACACCACCCAGAACTGCGTAGGAAGCAGCCCAGACACAGTATTTATATATCAACTGTGACAGAAAAATAGGGCAGCTTGGAATAAACACACTATGCAACTCAATCTGGCCATCTCATCTGCCTGGCATTACTCCCTCCTCTAAAGTGGGGAGGAAAGCCCAATGCAGAAGGCAGAGCTGACTTTCCCAACAGTGTAATGCCATCAGCTGCAAAGCTGGCAGCAACACTTAGCCGTTCCTATCTTTCAGAGAGCTGGCCTGATTGACCCATGGTCTGCACCATCACCATTTTGAGATTTCACAGCACTAAGGGCATGGCAGGATCCTATACAGGTACACAGACCTGCATACAAAGCCAATTTTTGTCTGGAAATTAGACACAGGAGCACATGAAGAAAGACACTGAGGCTGCTGTTCATGTGTCCTCTCTCCCTATAAATAATATAATGTCCTTCTACAAGCTGCTTCTGTAGCACAAGTTCAATGCTGTGATTTATATAGATAGAAAAAGAGCCCCAGAGGGCACCTGAGAACAAGAAAAAAGACGACCATAGACACCAACAACAACCACAGTTAGAGGGACAAGGAAAGGTCATTTCTGCAGGTCAGCTATTTAAATGCATTCATTCACATTTGAATATACCCAGCTCCATGACAGATCTAACCAAGAGAAGGCTGTGATTCCCACTGAGAAATGCAGGTTTGTGGTCAGCCACGGGCGACTAAGACAGATAGGAGGGTCACCCACAGAGCCCAGAAAACACCTTCTCAGAAAGACACTGGGGCTGAGTGCATCCCCAACAGAAGCCTGCCACATCACCAGGAGATAGAGTCATTGGAGACAACACGAACAAGGACATCACAGGATGCTGCGCCCTCTCTTCCAGAACAGGAGGCTGGAAAACTGGAAAGGATTCAAAGATACACTCGAATATCCTTTATCCCATGAAGAGTGTGTCTCCTTAGAGTTTTGCCAGTGGGACTCTAGTTCATCACCCTAACCTGTGAGAGAGAGAGCCTCTGAGCCATGTCCTTATCTGCACATCCTGGTCTCCCATAAGCCAACAGCAAAAAAATAAAGCTGCACTCCCCAGACCTGGCCACTGTATTCTGTGTGCACAGGAGCTGAGGTCCCCACAGATGTGGTCTGGTTTTCCGCTCCAGCCACGCCCAGTGTGCCAGTTAGTTGCTGCAGCTGAGCCGTAGTCGGCACCCTGTCAGCTAGCTAATAACTACTCCCTTGCACTGCCCCAGGCAGAAGCATTTCAAAGTGTGTGTGTGTTGGGGGGCTGCAATGTTTCTGCTAGCCTTCAGGCGTAAGAAGAACAGTTGTTCAAGGCTACCACTATGCTAGCAAATGTAATGAGGTCAGGAACAGCCCAGGAATCCAGTGGTGGAGACTGGTCCCAGGAACTGCTTAGGTCTGAGCCAGCCAGCATGTGCCCAAACCACTCTTGGGCATGGCTCAGGAGTTAGCATGAGCCATGAGCCATTCCTAGTAGGTAGCACTGACATGCTCCCCTCTTTGGAACTCATGAACTTAATGCTATGGATGTGGCCAGACCCTGCCAGCTGGCCTCAGTTCAAGAACAGGACCTGGTGCTTCACAGGATGCATCGACAGTAATAAATTAGGTAGCTTTTTATATCTAACAGAATGAGAAGAGGTCTGCACATGCCCAAAGTGCGCAGTTGGACTTCCCAACCTTTAAGTGTATGTGTGGAAATTAAAGGCTGGGTCTGACATCTCTGCAACGCAAAAGTCTGTGGATGAAGCTTGTAGCAGGCTCCCTGCTCTGCACAAGAATTTTCTAGGCTTCTGCAGGGAGCCCAGCCTGGCCCAGCCCAGGTTTTCGGGCTGGGGATGCTGAGACATGGCCCTGGGGCTGAGTCACTCTCTGATTTGAGAACAAGGGCACTGCACTGATCCATGAGCCATGCTGCTGGTCCACACAGGGCTGACAGTATTGCTTGAACTGTACTTAGCCAGAGCTTGCACAGACCGTGTGTAGGGACCTTCACTCGCTGGCAGCAGAAGGGCATCCTAGGGGGGACACCACATCAAACTGCAAAGACAGTACAGTCAAAGCCAGCATGATCCGCTATTATACCCAGAGCCAATCCCCAAATGTCCCAAACAGAGAGAGAGGAGAGCAAGAGCTCGTGGAGGCATGGCGGAGCCACAGTGCGTGTGCCTAGTCAGTGCTTCAGACCTCATGCATCGTAAACACACTTTGTGCAGGCTCCAGGCAAGCAGACCTGAACCTGTGTGACAGTGGGACCTGAAGGTGTCCAGGCTGCAGTTCTTCATTGGAAAATGAGCGTCCCTTCATCAGCTGGTAGTTCAGCAAACTGTAGAAAAGACGTTTCTGAGGACACAGGATTTGCACGCCTAGCAGGAAGAGGCAGGACAAGAAGTTTCAGAAGTCGAAACTAGAGAAGTTCACCCTAGAAACAAGGGGCAATGTTTAATCCGAAAGGTATATGCAAGGTGAGACCTCACTGAAAGTCGTTATGACAAGACCTCCAAATGACAGCTCACAGCATAAAAAGCTTTGCATATGATCCCCACGTTAAGCCTAACGTTCTCCAGCCTGCTCTGCAGCTGATGTCAGAACAGTTTCATGCCAGAGCTGTTGCCATAAAGATCTGTGAGTGCAAGGGCTCCAAAAAATATACTCTCTGAAGCCAACTATTAAAAACATTCCTGTAAAGCCAAGATGCTCCAACACCCTGCTGGGCTCGCTGGGAAAAGCATGCCACAGTTAACTCCTGCCCAATACATTAATTGCTAATGATTCTGCATCATTTATAAGTTATCCAGCTTCACTTTTGATTAAAGCCGTATTAAGAAATGGGCACCACCACAGAAAGAGCAATCACTTACTTAAGACCTGGCACACCTTTTTGTCCTGTTAGTACAGCAGTGCATTCCTTTCAGGCCTGCTGAAGAGGTGGGAAGAGTTGGTCCTGCGTGCTGGAGCCAGCAGCACTGCAGCCTGAGGCTGGGCAGCAGGGAGGGCTGACCCGTGGGCAGCCGAGCACTGGACTAGATCTGCCACGCAACCTGGCTTGGTAGGTTAGAGAAGGGGCCAAACAGATGCCCCTCGAGAGTGATGTTGGCAGATGTACTGCTGCATAGGGATGGGGCACAGCTCCACTGGTGCCCTCCCCATCCTGCTATGACTCTGGAGAGGGGACCTCACCTGCCCCTTGGCTCATGCCCTTGGGACTGCTGCTCAAGGGCACCCAGATGTTTGCCTAACTTATCCCTGCAGTAAGGAGGTAAGCATCAGACTGCACATCTAAAAATAAGTGGCCCCTTTTTAACAACCCTGACTGCATTTCTTCTGAAACTGTCAGGCCCTGGAGTGCATACTTTGCAAGGAGACTGAAAACATGGCAGAACATATCAGAACATGTCTGATACTTGCAATTCGATTTAATACATCAGTAACCTGACAAGGGGCAAATAGACAGCAGATGGCTGCCACTGACACAGGGTCATTCAGACGAGTCAGGGGAAGAAGGGACAGAGGTACCCTGGGTGCCGACAGACCTCGGTGTCTTACTGAACGCTAGCCCCGAGAAAGCAAGGCAGGAGGGCACGCAGGAACGCCTGTCAGCCAGGGACCAGCTCACAGCCCAGCCTACAGCACTGGAGCATCCCTGCCCAGGGGCATTCTCTCAGGACTCGCTGCTGACTGGTGAGGGGCAAGGATGGGAAACGGGGAGGCCCTCCTCCGCGGGGGCACAAGGAGAGCCCGCGTTTCCCCACCGCCTCGCCCAGAAGCGGGAGGCTCCGGAAGCCAAAGCCGCAGGCGGCGACTCCAGGTGCCTCCGGGAGAGCCTGGTGCCCTCCACGAAGGGCAGCACGGCCACACGATCGCACCCCATCCCACGGGGAGGGGACGCGACACAGCCGACGAAGGCTGGCTTGGAGGCCACGGCGCCCCGGGCCGGGCGCAGCCCCGGCGGGGTTGCCGGGGGGGACAGGGCCAGGCCCCACGGGGTCGCGGCCAAGGCCATGCCGGGGACGGGGGAAGGCCGGCGGGAGGGTCCGGCGAGAGGTCCCACCCCACAGCAGGGGCCGGCGCACGGCGTTCCGTGCCGGGGCCCGGCGAGGGGCGGCGGACTCCCCGGACGGCGCCCGGCGTGTCCCCCGCCCGCGAAGCGCCAGCCCCGCGCCCCCGCCCGGCCCCGCCGCAGGCGGCAGCGCGGGCGCCCGGGGAGCTGGGCGGCTCGCCGGGCCCCACGGCAGGGAGCGGGGCGACGCGCGGCGTCCCGTCCCGTCCCGTCCCGTCCCGTCCCGTCCCGTCGGCCCGGCCCCACTTACTGGCTCGCACGAGGCAGAGGTCGCAGCTGAAGAGAACCAGGACGGGGTTGAGGAACGCCGAGAAGCGGGCCATGGCGGCGGGCCGGCGCAGGGGCGCCCCGGACTGCGGCCCCGGCCCGGGCGGCAGCCCTGGCACCGGCCCGGCTCCCTGCGCCGCGGGACGGAGCGGGGCCGAGCCCCGGCCGCAGCGCGGGGGGGCGGAACGGCCGCCCGGACCTCCCCCGGCTCGCTCCGCCCAGCGCCGCCCCCCGAGCGGCACCGCAGCGACTCCGGCACCGCCCCCCAGCCGTACCCCGAAACGGTCAGCACCGCGCCCGAGCCCCCCGAACCGTACCCCCAAAATCACCAGCGCCGCCCCCGAGCCGTACCCCCCAAACGGCCAGTGCCGCCCTCGGGGACTGCCAGCGCTGCCCCCCACCCCGTGCCCTACCCCCGTAACCACCAGCCCTGCGCCCTGTGCGGTTCCCCAGTAGCCACCAGTAACCCCCCGCATGCTGTACCCCCAGTAACCACCAGTGCCGACTCTCCCCACGCAGTCTTCCCTCACACCGTGTGTTCATGCGTGTTTTGTTACACAACGACCCTCCTCGCTTGCACTGTCCTGATGTGGCACTTCCCATGCACCCACGCACTCTTTCACAAGCCCATGGCTCCTGCCCCGCGGGTTTGTACTAAGGCTGCATGTCTCATGGCAGCACAATGCTTCCTCGGTGTCTTGCTGGGGCTGGTTGCATGCTCTGCCCTGCTGCAATGGCATCGATGTGCGGAGAGTGGCTGGTCATTGTACAAAAGGATGGTGTCAGTCTCCAGGACCCTGGAGGCTCCTGTGCCGGGACGACCTCAGGCTGGCTGTTCACTTGCTGTGCACACAGCAGGACACTTCATGGGAGCGCACAGGGCCATCCCACGCAGCCCCCTGCCCATGCTGCTGCACACAGCTGTGACAAACTGAGAGGGCCCTCAGTCACCTTCCTGTCCTGCAGAGAGTTCTTTGGCACCTCTGGGGCGGGCACTGCAACATTGAGCCATTTGGCACAGGTGTAGGTGGTGCTGGCCAAAGCCTCAACCCATGGAGCTGTGGACGCAGAGGGGTCACCCACCAGACTGATCCGTTCTGTGCAGTTCTGATGGTCCTCACTCATGTGTACGGTCATCAATTAATGAGTTTATCCTTGCAAAATTCCCCTGACCATGGCCACCCCAAGGGTCTGTCTGGGCCTTTGGCAAGAGCTGGCCCCAGTAGAGCTCTGCTTGCTCCCCAGGGGTTGTGCCTGGGGACAGGGTTCTTGCCAGGCACGCGTGGAAGAGAGCTGCAGTTGGAGATGCTCCTGCATCATGGCACTTGAGTGCTTGGTAATGGGGACAGCCACCCCAGAACGGCCTCCCTTCTGCCACATATTGTGCTGCAGACCTATGTCCAACCGTGGGTTCTTGCTCACCTGCTAGAGAAGTCTGAATGGAGGCAGTGACACTTTGAAGTATTGCTGAGAGTAATTTTTATTAATTTGTGGGATGCTGGCTATCCTGGAGGTAACTTCATCCTCATCGTAGTCTAGGCTGTTGCTCCCTCAGGCTTAGGCACAGGGCTTTCTGCAGGGCCAGCTGCGCTGCATTGCAGTCCACAGGCAACAGTTAACTGTAAATGCCCATGTTCAGGTGCCCCTTCTTGCTTTCAGTCTGACCAAACAGGTGTTGTGTGGAGCTGCAGGGTGTTGGGCATAATGGGTTTTACTTGTGGGACCTTCCCAGCCCTTTAGCGCTCTGCTGCTGAGGGCAAACTGGAGAAGCAGACAGGCGTGCAGAGCCACTGGGGCACTATGACCAAGAATGGCCAAGGCTCAGCACAGCATGGCTTGACATGCACAGCAGGGCACTGTACAGCATGGCATAGCCAGGCACAGCAGGGTAGGGGAGGGCATGGCATGGCACGGCATAGCATAGCACAGATAGCTCAGCATGGCACGGCATGGCAGGGGATGATATGGCATGGTGTGGTACAACAGGGCACAGAATGGCGTGACATGGTGCAGCAGGGAACAGTGTGGTGGTGCAGGGCATGGCACGGCACGGTACAGCACGGCACAGCCAGGCATATCACAGTCCAGCAGAGCACAGTGTGGCAGGGCATGGTATGGCATGGCAGGGCACAGCACAACACAGCAAGGAATGGCATAGTGCAGCATAGCATGGCATGACAGGGCACAGCACAGTATGGAAGGGTAGGCTGCCAGAGCTGCCCAGCAGAAGGCAAAAGCAAGAGATAGCTAGCGGCTGATGGAAGATTCGAGGGAAGCCTGGGGCTGGTGAAGTTGCAGGGGCTTCAGTACTAAAGTAATGGTGCTTTCTGCTGCAGCACCAGACAAGGAATTGGACAGCACTGAGGAGACAATCCAGGAGGTGGGAGACCTCTCAGAGGTGTTGTGAGGTGAGGCCTGGGAAGAGGAGCAAGCGTGGCTTCTCCAGCTTGTGGGGAAACCCGACCAGTCCTCACCTCTGTGTGCTGAGGAGGCAATGGCACAGGCTTTAACTGTGCTGGAGGGTTTGTCCCTGAGCATATGGACAATGTGAGGGGCCTGCATCCAAGCAGGGGCCCATCAGCATGGGGGGCTCCACATGCAGGCAAGCGTCCTGGGCAGTGGGGCCATGGTCATGCCTAGGGGCAGTGAACACCATTGGCTCACTGGTGTTTTGGGGCACTGCTGGGGCACTGACAGATGCAGACGTTTGGGCTGGTGCCCCCAGCACAGTCCCACCAGCTCCTCTGCAGCTGGAGATGCTCTAGTCCCTCCAGGGTGCTACTCCATGTGAGCCTGAAGGCACAGGCATGAGTTGTGTCCCATTCGCAGGAGAGGCAGCACTGGGCTAGTGAAGTGGTAGGGAAATAAGGAAATGAACCTAAATCATCCTCTATCGCCTTACAGGCAGTAAGCCACTGTTTTCTGTGGGCAAGGGAGACTGAAAGGAGGAGTCAAGCCAAGTGAGAATCTGTGAGCTCCCTTGGTCCCAAGGGGCTGCTAAGGTGGCTCAGCCTAGCTGTGACTTTGGGCAAACTCGGGGACTTCTAAGGCTCCAGCTGATGTCCTTTGCTGCAGCTTGTGTAGCACAGCCAGGGCTAAATAGCAGCCAGACCAAGCCCTGGATGTGGTCAGCCTGAAGCAAAGGTACATTGATGTGTGCATGTGCATGTGTGTGCATGTGTGGGCACACGGATGCATAGTTCAATGCACTAGGGCCTCCAAAATTCTTTCCTGGTCACTTCAGGAGGTCTCTCCTACTTATAGGAGAATTGGTCTGTGCTTTGGGGAGAGCTGTGGAAGACCAGGGTTGTGCTGTTGCCATGGGTAAGGATTTAATCTGCAGCGTCAGTGTGTAAGGGACAAGTTCCAGCCAAGTGGAAATTGAAGTCTGGCAGAACCTAGGTTAACTTTGCAGCTGTATGGCAGGTTGGGTGACCTTTTGGCCCTGTCTGGGTTGTTCAATGTCGCTTCTCAGGTGCTCTTGGTGGATCAGGAGATTACCTCCTTCCCATGCTGAGCTTCCTTGTTGCTGCAGTCAACAGTGGCCAGGATGAAGGTGAGTCTGATCTTGCTTTCCCAGCAGAGTCCTGCTGGAAGGCTCCTTCTTCCTCTGTCTGCATGCTGGGGAGGGAACTTCAAGGAAAGTCGAGGGCAGAGCTGGCAACTGCAAGAATGTGACTGCAACAGGTTTTAGAGGAACAGATTGCTAGTTGTCTCTTCTCTGCAAGACCCGTTCTCACTTGGTCACTGTTGTTGAGGCCTGATCCACACTTGGTTATTGCAGAGCTGGCTGTTAACCTGATGGTTGCTGTTAATATTGACTACTCCATGGCCTGCTTTTACCACCAGCCAAGGATTCGGGATTTTTGTCGCTGACTGCTCTGTAGCATAGGTTCCTCTGTTCAGGCAGCCCAGTAAGCAGCAAACGCAAATGTGTGTACTGATGTCAAAGAGCTTCTAGTCATACTGCAGCTCTAACCCAAATAACCTAAGTCAGGTCCTTCCTCCCATGCACTGAATCACTGGCTTAACTTCATACCATGCTTTTTTCTGTTGGTGATTGACTTCTATCATTTGTGGGTTTACATTTTAGTGGATTAGTTATTTTACCTGAAGCTGTTACTTCAGCTCCAGTTGTTATCAGCACCATGACTTTGCTTCCTGCTATACATATGTTTGCGTGCTCTACTGGATGTTTCTCAGTATGTTTTTGACACACATAAGTAGCATCTTTCACAGCCTTTGGAGCACAATTTTGGACACTGACATGTTGTCTAGTTGCTTATCAGTTGCATGGTTTGTATCCCTGCAGTAGTTACTCATTTGCTCCCTGGCTTGCCCAACATTACTGTAGCCTGCACACGTGTGGTCAGATGAAGGTGACATGGCAAGTTTTAAAAGACATTATTTGGAAAGCTCAGCACTGTAGGGATTAGATGTCAGTGAGTAATGCTGTTCTTTGATAGCAGAAACAGGTGTCCATTAGCACTGCGGGACAGTTTATTCTGCATCCCCCCAAAGCCACTTTCAGGGGATTAGGTTTCTGTGTCCTTTCCCTACACTCCAGGCTGCACCCCTATTGCTCACACATGAGGAGAATCATGCCATGATCAGTGGAAATTTATATCTGACCACGCTTGACCACCACTGTTGGCTGAGTGGCATTCCCAGGCTTCATACACCCACCAGATCGATTGTCCCGGACACAGGGAAAGGACATGCTGTGCCACTCTGGGCAATCCTGGGAGCTCAGCAATCATCCCTCTCCAGTGCCACACCACCCCCTTGTGCGCTGCATTGGGGAAGAACCCTGTGACTGTGCATGCGGAGAAGCACGATGTGCTTTGGGAGCAGAGGAGAGCATTTATATCTGTGGGTTCAGTCTATAAATAATAAATACTGAGAATGCAAACTCTCCACACATATTTTATTATCATTTGAGTGTTTGGGGTTTTGGCCAGGCAAAATTCAATTTGCAATCACAAATCAGGAACTAATACATCTAAATTGTATTATATGCCTTGCAGTGCCTTGTCCTTGGAATTCAGTGGGGAAATCCAGCAGGAGGCTTGAGATCCCATCATCACCTCTGCAGCTTGGGGTGCAGGCCCCACAGCCCCCAGCCTGCCTCGGTTCCCTTCAGTTCCTCTCCCTGCCTGCCAGAGGAGGCCTTGTGAGTCCCACTGGGCCAGCCAACTCACCCCTGGCCACCCACAGGGTGCTCTGCCTGCCAACCATGCCTCCCACCTGTCTGCATTTGGCATGCGTTGTTGTGCTGCACCCTCCTCGCTAGTACAAGCTGGCCCATGAGCAAAAGCTCTGTGTGGGCAAGGAACACGTGCCACATCGGCCGCTTGACTGCCATGTGTCGCATTGGCTGTGTGACTGCTGCTTGGTGCAGTGGTGCAGTGGTGCAGAGGGCTCCACTGCCTCTGTGCTTGCTCCTTCATGTGTCCCATGCACCCTGCCTTGCACACACGTACTTTTTCAGTGAAGAGAGAATTTCCCAGAGACTCCCTGGCTCTGGAAGCCTTTAAATACACTCATCAATCTTTAGTTTTGGCAGTCACTGAGGCAAATGTGAGGCTCTGGGAGAGGTGCTGGCAGCAAGGGAATGACTTGACCATGGTGCAGGAGCCTCCTGTACCTGCATCACGTCACCCTGCTGTCGTCTTTCTCTGCCCAATACTGAATACACCAGCAAGGGTTCCCAGAGCATTAGGAATTTACCTCGGTGTTTATGTCCATGGTCCTTGGGAGCTGGGATTTATGATATGCCCATACTTTGTCGCATATAAATGCTATTGATTAAATGAAACCCACAACGGATGCATGGATTTTGTGTCCCTAATCTAAGCCTTAGTCAGCTTTTAACTAGCATGAGGTGGGCGTTCACAAATTTATGAAAGAAATTAACATGACGTGACCTGCAATAGCTGGGTCCTGACCTGGGGGTCCTGGACCTCTGTGACTGTTCCCTTCCTGGGACACCACACTGCAATTATTTCCCCAAGAAACACCAAGTTTATGAATGTCTGTGCAAGTCTCCATGTCCTCCATCCTCTCTCTGACATAGCAAGTCTGTGTGGGCCCTGTTCTGCCTGTGTCTGCCTCCAGAGAGTGGCAGAATGGTGCTGCCCAGGTTGAAAACCTGGCTGCTCCAGCTCCCTGCTGTAGAGCCTCCCATGGCCCGCTGTGACCTGAGAGAGGTTCACTTTCGGCAGGACTATGCCTATGGAAACAGCCAGCAGCTGCTGCTGTGACTTGGGGTGGCCTTTTCCAGGTGAGCATCATCCTTTAACCAGCTGCAGTCTGGCCTAGAGGAGGGCTGGGGAGGGTGCAAATGCCAGATCTGCGCCTGCACCCCCAGACCCTGACTCCCGACTGGTCCCATGACTGCCTACCACATGCTCTCTCCAAAGTTGTCGTTCTACATTGGCTGTTGTCTTGCCTCCTGTTCACTGGAAGATAATGTCCAAGGTATGTTGTGAGGGCTCATTCACATCAGTTCAGCCATGTCCATGTGCCGGCTGCTGTATACTATTTCCCTCCCATGGAGGTAGAATTAACTCATTGATCCCTTGTGATAATAATAATAATGGAGAGCAAAGATACAGCAAATCACAGATATTTTCTATAAAGCTGCCACAGGAAATTCCCTCATTGTCTTCAGCCAAGAAATGGGCTCAGATCCATCACCAGGTTGTGGATATCAACCCTTTGAGACTTTATGAACTTTACGAAATGTGGAAAGCCCCTCTGCTAATCATTAATAATTCCCGATCCTCCTTTTTTGTTCATTTGGTGGTGACATTTTTTTACCATCTGCTGCATAATTGGTTTTGGGGAATTCAATGCTGCCCAGGAACAGACATTTATACTTCTGGTTATCACAAGGTATTGTGAAGTCAAGAGTTCTGCTATGTAATTATGTGCAATATGAAAAGTAATTTATTCTGTTGGGTTTAGACCAGCTGCCCAATTATTTCTTCTGGCGCTTCCTAGTTTCTATTGTAAGAAACAGTTAACAATTGTTTGCTATGTATATGTACTGCACCATTTGTGACACTGCAGATCCTTACCATCTTTCCCAGCTGATAATTTCTTTTCTGCCCTTTTAAGATGGGAAAATTAGCATATGGGGTTTGAGATGTGGGTGTCCCTGTGTTGATACATTGATAATAATGTTACCACTCAGACTTTTCCCAGATCATTTATACCACATGAAGGCATCGAAGCCAAAGCCTAGTAAAGCTAAAAAGGGATCCGACAGGTGTGCTGATAGCAAAAGTGTCGAGTATTATCATGGTCATTGAGCCCACGAATGATGGAAGTCACTGAGCTGCTTTGCCTGGGAACTAAAATCGGCCTCTATCAAAGCCCACAGTGGCACCCCTGGGGAAGCAGTTTATTTGTTATTGCTCATTCTGCAAGCGAGGGTGCAGATGAGCAGAGAAATGTACAAAGCACTGTACCTGGGGCAGGAAAGCTAACCCCAGTGAGAGGTTATGTGGACCACTGGGGTGAGAAAAAAGTATGTGGAGCACTGGACAAATGCTGCATCCCAAGTTGAACACTGCTCTGTAGTGACCAGCTGCATGCAAAATGAGGTATCATGCACCTGTGTAAATGGGCACATAGCCTGCAAGAAGCCTGATCTGGCTCAGATGCCTAATCTTCTGCCTGGTAGTGCTGGTGCCTCTTCTGGGCCTTGGTGTCCAGCCAGGCGCTTGGGCTTCAAGGAGGGAGAAAACTCACCTGAGAGTCCTTAAGAGGGAGGTTTGGGCAAAGCAGGTTATGGTGAAAGCCTAAATTAGCCTGGGTTGTTTAGCCTAGAAACTATGAAACTGAGGGGGATGTGCTGGCAGCTTCTCTTTGTATGCCTGAGAGCTGCCAAGTATATACAAGGCTGCTGCAGAGACTGGAATGGTTTGTTCTGTGTCTTGAGCCCATGTTGGCCTGGCCTGCATGGAGACCAGGGCTAATCGCTCCTTTCAATGTGAGACGGGGGGATGCTAATGTGGTTTCCAGCCTCCCCCCACCCCGCTCCTCCGAGGGCTGTCTTGCTGCCTTTTCTCTGACCCCTCCTCTCTGGTGTTGCTTCTGACCATAATAATTTGCCATCTGCATCACTAACACTGGGGTCTGCTCATTGTGTTTGCTTGTGCTGACTGTGCAATTGTTCCCATTTTCTGGGAGCAGAGCTGAAGTTCCCGGGTGAAGGAGAGAGGATGTGCCTGCGAGCCAGCCTCGCTCCTCCACATGCCTCTGTTCAGCGCGGGCGGTATATCAACCTGCACCAGTTGGGCAGTGCTCCACAAGGCCAGGTGAAGAGCCAGGGGATGGCATGGGAAGGAGGGCAAATTTGTGCAAAGCCTGCACAAAACTGGCTTAGGGGCAGGCAGCTGTCAGGGATATGGGACAGCAAGACAAGGCACTAACTGGGCAGCCTGTGCAAGGGAGAGCCCTATGTGATTGCGCTATTACATGTGCCAGGCATGGCAGTGGTGTGGTGGCATGGAACCTCCCTCTCCAGCACAGGGACTGCTCTGGGGTAGCCCTGGCATGGAAGTGCCGGGGACCAGGGGTGGCCAGAGACATCAGAGACCAGACTATGTTGTTACATGGCGGGGACCCAGACACCCTGTCTGGAGGGAGTAGGATTTATGAGACTATGCAGATTGGCCTCAGACCCTTGTGCCAGCCACTTCTGCCAGTGATGTGGCCTGTCCCTACAGCAGGTGGTTGGGCTCCCATGCAATGCCTAGAGCCTCCCTGCTTCGCCCCCGCTCTGCATAGCAGCATTTCTGAGGTGGGGGCCGGGGCCATGCCTGTCCTCACTTGCTCTTGTGCTGGCCCAACCACTCTCAGACTGACTGGGCTGCACTGCCAGCCTTTCCCTGTGAATAGTCACAGCCTTGCCCTAACTGCTTGGTGCACTCTCGTTACGCCCCACAGCATCACAGAGCCATTGTGTTGCACTAGACCCAGACACATATCTGGCAGTGAGAACATCCCTGTAGGCTGAGACGAAGGCATGGGGATCCCTATACCCCAGCCCCCTCCATCCACAGAATGCATCATCTGACACCCTCCGTAAATCATTACTTCCTGCCCTCAAGCCTCTACGTGAGAGGCAGTACTCATGCAGTTTTGGTGGGCAGGAAAGGTCTGATTTCATGGATGGGTCATTCTCTTTCTCTTCCTGCTGTTTCCCATCCCCTTTCAGACTTTGCTACCCTGAGATGAGGTCCCTGGCTGGCAGCCATGCGTGCCCCCACTCATCCCAGCTGCTGTTCCTGCTGCTGTCCCTGTCTGCCTTGTGCAGTGCCTTGGCAAGGCCACAGTGCTGCAGACACTGCTCCACTGCAGGGCCCCCTTGGAGCCAGTCTGTGCCAAGCCCCTCTGCACTGTCAGAGCAAGATCTGGGAAATGGTGCCAAATGCAGGGCCATGCCAGTGCTTCTCCTCTCCATTACCCGACAGCCATGCAGAGCAGTGCAGGTTGTGCAGGCTGGGCTCGTCATGGATGATCTGCTCAGAGCCGCACGTTTCTAGACTCAGACCACAGCTGAGGACCTCGGCCAGTGGCCAGTGGCACCCCTGCCTCCCTGCCCCAAAACTGTGGTTGGCCATTTTGGCAAGGCTGGGATTGTGGCGCTGCACAAGGAATGAGGGCTGTCCCTGCTCCTGGGCAGAGTTGCAGACATAGGGCTTGGGGTGGAGGAATCTCGCACACCTGGACACAGGCACATTGCAATGCAGCAGTTGGTGATGGCACATGGGGCTTTCAGGTGGCCAAGACCTGGTGCATCCACTTGCCTGCTTCTGACAAAGATGGAGATACGTACCTGAGAAAGGCTCACAGACCTCACTAGAGCTGGCTGGGCTTGCCTCTCTCCTTTGTCCCACAAAGGTTTCTCCTGAACCATTCTCACTGGAGACTGAGCTATGCCCTGGGTGAGGAGGAGTCCTCACCTGCTTGGTTGCAATTGTCAGGCGACTGTCCTGGATGCTTGTTAGCCATTTAAATGCACAATCTGTTTTGGAGGTCTGCTAAATGTCTCCTCTCTTTTTTGTGTCTCACTCCCTCGAGTCAATGCCACATCTGTCCCATTCTGTGCTGGGATTAGGATCACGTCCCCTTCTTCATGTGTGGGAGCTCTCTGCAGATCCCTCTGCCCATTCACAGACCAGCTGGTGGCAAGGTCTGTAACTCAGCCCCACGGCACTGAGCAGCTCTTGACTTTGCTGTGCTTGCTTCCAATGAACTGTGTTGAAATTACTGCAAGTTACAGGTTTGTGTCAGTACAGACACAGGTGCAGGTTATGGTTCTTTACAACCAAGATGAAGTGTTTGTTCTTCACCAAACCCATAGGGTACTGAACCCTGCTGGCTCTGCTCTCTGCGCACTCCAAGCAGGAGGTCTATGAGCACCGGTTATTGCTGAGGTCTCAGCAGCCAGCGTTGCAGTGCTCACCCCCTCCTCAGTTCCAGGGGGGCTCCATTGAGACATGAACCCTAGAAAAAGCTGCAGAAGGAAAAACTGTGCTCTTACAGGCATATTTAGACAGAAGCATTGGTTCTTGGAGTTTTCCCCAGTGTCCAAATGTGTTACAGACTTGACAGGAAACTGAAGACATGCAAGATCAGACTGTTGTATTATTAATACATATTACGATATGTGGCGTATAGATTGATTATTGTAGATCTGAAAGTTTTAAGACTGTTTATTAGCCTGTCTGGACAGGACGAGTGGGTTGGAGACAAACACAAAACATTGCAGTGAAGGGAAGACAGAAAAAAAAATTGTTTTAGCCAGGAAATTATCAGCGTTGGTATTAATATTAGCATATCAGTGATAATAATTTCCCATATAAATCCTCCATATTCTTAGCAAGAATCATATCATGAAGCGTGTTGTATATAATTTAGAAGTAAAGTCCAAGAAATTCCCACCAAGGATGTCCTCAGGGACTGAGATATCTTCAGAGAGCCTGTCTTCACAGTGGCCAAAAGTACATATTTCAGACAACGTACTGCAGGTGGCATGTACCAGAGACTGTCCTGTCAAGTCACTGCATTTTACTTGTAACTTCTTGTCAGATATTTAACTCAAACTTTGGGGAAAAAAAAACCCAAACAACAAACCCTTAGCTTGTTTTTACTACAAAGCCCACCTTGTTGTGCACAAGAGGACCGGTATCAGAGCAGTGAACTTTTCTGTGGCTTGCCCTCCAGAAGCAATGAAGCCATGCAACCGGGGCTGTGCAGATTCTGCATCTCTGCAGCACAGCACGGAAAATGGTCATTGTGGGGGAGGTTTGCCTTGGTGGCCCTGGCAACATGCGGTGCAGACAGGAGTATTTGAGCAGCACTTCCTGAGCATCTTTTACCTCGCCTGTCTCAATGGCATACCTAGGTCACAACACGGCTTGCCTGGCCCCTCTCGACTCTGCCCTTTGAGTATAGAAGTCTGGAAACCTGGTTGTACACGTGCAGAAGGCCAGCGTTGCCCCATTTATATACTGCATCATGAAACAGTATCTCCTGTAGGTAAATCATGAAGATCCTCTACTAAAAGACTTTTAGAATTACAGAAGACATCTCATGAAAATGCAAATATAAGTACTTACATGCAAATTATATCTGCAGTCAAATGCATTTTAAAACACTTCTCTGCTTCTAGAAAGTATTTTTATGAGACGATTATTCCATTGCAGTTTTAAGTTCTTGAAGACTACAAAGACAGATGACCAAACATTTTTAATGTCTATCAAGTGCCTTTTAAAATATACAATTTTTTATAATTAAGTCTTAATTAAGTCTTAATTTAATAATTAAGTCTTAAAAGAGAGGGCTTTAAACTAGGTTTGAAGGGGGAAGGGGATAAAACCAGGCTCACTAGAGAAGAGCCTAGGGACTGCACGCCAATGTCGGGGGAGGAATTGGTAGCCCAGCTCAAGTGCATCTACACCAATGCACACAGCATGGGCGGCAAACAGGAGGAGCTGGAAGCCATTGTGCAGCGCGGTAGCTATGACTTAGTCACCATCACGTAAACATGGTGGGATGAGTCTCACCATGGGAGTGCTGCAATGGATGGCTATAAGCTCTTCAGAAGGGACAGGCGAGGAAGGAGAGGCAGTGGGGTAGCCCTGTATGTTAGGGAGTACTTTGACTGTCTAGAGCTCAATGATAGTGATGATGAGGTCTAGTGCTTGTGGGTAAGGATGAGGGGGAAGGCCAACAAGGCAGATATCCTGCTGGAAATCTGTTATAGACCACCCAACCATGACAAGGAGGCAGACGAAATATTCTACCAGAGGCTGGCAGAAGTCTCACAGTCGCTAGCCCTTGTTCTCGTGGGGGACTTCAACTTTCTGGACATCTGCTGGAAATACCACACGGCAGAGAGGAAACAGTTGAGGAGGTTCCTGGAGTGTGTGGAAGATAACTTCCTGATGCAGCTGGTAAGCGAGCCTACCAGGGGAGGTGCCTCGCTTGACCTGCTGTTCACAAACAGAGGACTGGTGGGAGATGTGGTGGTCAGAGGCCGGCTTGGGCTTAGCGGCCATGAAATGATAGAATACTCAATACTTAGTGAAGTAAGCAGGGGGGCCAGCAAAACCACTACCATGGACTTCTGGAGGGCGGACTTTGGCCTGCTCAGGACACTGGTCGAGAGGGTCCCTTGGGAGACAGTCCTGAAGGGCAAAGGGGTCCAGGAAGGCTGGACGTTCTTCAAGAAGGAAGTCTCAAAGGCGCAGGAGTGGGCTGTCCCCATGTGCCGTAAGAAGAACAGGCGGGGAAGACGACCGGCCTGGCTGAACGGGGAGCTCTGGCTGGGACTCAGGAAAAAAGGAGAGTTTATCACTTGTGGAGGAAGGGTCAGGCAACTCAAGAAGAGTACAGGGATCGCGTTAGGTCGTGCAGAGAGGAAATTAGAAAGGCAAAAGCCCAGCTAGAGCGCAATCTGGCCACTGTCGTAAGAGACAACAAAAAATGCTTTTACAAGTATATTAATGATAAAAAGAGAGCCAAGGAGAATCTCCATCCTTTATCGGATGCGGGGGGTAACATTGCCACCAAGGACGAGGATAAGGCTGAGGTACTTAATGCCTTCTTTGCCTCAGTCTTTAATAGTCAGAGAAGTTATCCTCAGGGTATTCAGCCCCCTGAGCTGGAAGACAGGGACGGCGAGCAGGATAAACCCCCCATAATCCAAGAGGAAGCAGTTAACGACCTGCTACGCCACCTGGACACTCAGAAGTCTATGGGACCAGATGGGATCCACCCGAGGGTACTGAGGGAGCTGGCGGAGGAGCTTGCCGAGCCGCTCTCCATCATTTACCAGCAGTCCTGGTTAACTGGGGAGGTCCTGGATGACTGGAGGCTTGCCAATGTGACGCCCGTCTACAAGAAGGGCCGGAAGGAGGATCTGGGGAACTACAGGCCGGTCAGCCTGACCTCGGTGCCAAAGAAGATCATGGAGCGGTTCGTTTTGAGGGTGCTCACGAGCCATGTGCGGGACAACCAGGGGATCAGGCCCAGCCAGCACGGCTTCACAGAAGGCAGGTCCTGCTTGACCAACCTGATCTCCTTCTATGACCAGGTGACCCGCCTAGTGGATGAGGGAAAGGCAGTGGATGTGGTCTACCTGGACTTCAGTAAAGCCTTTGACACTGTCTCCCACAGCATTCTCCTAGAGAAGCTGGCGGCTCACGGCCTGGACAGGTACACTCTTCGCTGGGTAAAAAACTGGCTGGACGGCCGAGCCCAGAGAGTTGTGGTGAACGGAGTTAAATCCAGTTGGCGGCCAGTCACGAGCGGTGTTCCCCAGGGCTCAGTACTGGGTCCAGTCCTGTTCAATATCTTTATCAATGACTTGGATGAGGGGATTGAGTGCTCCCTCAGTCAGTTTGCAGACGACACCAAGTTGGGCGGGAGTGTTGATCTGGACAGGCTGGATCGATGGGCTGATGCCACTGTATGAGGTTCAACAAGGCCAAGTGCCAGGTCCTGCACTTCGGCCACAACAACCCCAGGCAACGCTACAGGCTTGGGGAAGAGTGGCTGGAAAGCTGCCCAGAGGAAAAGGACCTGGGGGTGCTGGTCGACAGCCGGCTGAACATGAGCCGGCAGTGTGCCCAGGTGGCCAAGAAGGCCAACGGCATCCTGGCCTGTATCAGAAATAGTGTGGCCAGCAGGAGCAGGGAGGTGATCGTGCCCCTGTACTCGGCACTGGTGAGGCCACACCTCAAATACTGTGTTCAGTTTTGGGCCCCTCACTACAGGAAGGACATGGAGGTGCTGGAGCGTGTCCAGAGGAGGGCAACGAAGCTGGTGAAGGGCCTGGAGAACAAGTCTGATGAGAAGCGGCTGAGGGAACTGGGGTTGTTTAGCCTGGAGAAGAGGAGGCTGAGGGGAGACCTCATCGCGCTCTACAACTACCTGAAAGGAGGTTGTGGTGAGGTGGGGGTTGGTCTCTTCTCCCGAGTAACAGTGATAGGACGAGAGGAAATGGCCTCAAGTTGCGCCAAGGAAGGTTTAGATTGGGCTTTATGAGAAATTTCTTTACTGAAAGAGTGGTCAGGCCTTGGAACAGGCTCCCCAGGGAAGTTGTTGAATCACCATCCCTGGAAATATTTAAAAGACGTGTAGATGAGGCACTTAGGGACATGGTTTAGTGGGCATGGTGGTGTTGGGTTGATAGTTGGACTTGATGATCTTAGAGGTCTTTTCCAACCTTAATGATTGTATGATTCTATGATTCTATGAAAATGAGAACAACTCAAACATGTATGTGATGAAACGTATGATGTAATGTCTTTATTGAAAGCTAAGTTATAACAGGGAATCAGTGACAAACTCTTTCATTGCAAATTTTTCTCTATCTCAAAACACAATGGCAAAGCAGAAAAGAACCCCGAGATTTAATTCATTGGTATACATAATTTCCCAAATCTTTGATTTCATGAAAAAAATTACCAAATCCTGATTCGGGCAACTGATCTGAAGAAAAATATTCACTTTTTAAGAGATCACAGATATCACTGGAAGAATGAAGCTGACAAAAGCTGGTGAGTATACAAACTATCTGCATGGAGAATAATGTATAACAAATTAGTATGTTCAGCGTGGGTGCATGCTTTGGGAGACTTTCATAAAAGCATTAGATCCCACAGTTTCTTAGAATATTAATTTTTCTCAAAAAATTTCCCTAATATATTTTGTCTAATGCTGCCTCAAATGCAACTGTAGAAAGAGTATGTTTAGAGCAGTTGCAGAAATCTGTTAATTATTCATCCTGTAACAGATAAACTTCACTTTAAAATTATTTGAAACTGTACATGTGAAGCGTTCTTTGAATCAATGCCCAATTGAGTGTGGTAATGTACTTTAGCGTGTTAAAACTGTTAGTAAATATCATCTTAATTAACACAGTGAGGTTTATAGTTACACCTGTAATGGCAATATAGAAAGCACACATTCAAAAAATACTGGACATGAAAGAAAATGGTGTTTCTTTAAAACGATTTGATTTCCCATATTTTTCATCAAGCACAGCGTAGCCAGCTGGTCAAGGGAGGTGATCGTCCCAGTCTGCACTGCACTGATGTGGCCCCACCTCCAGCACTGTGTGCAGTTTTTGGGCGCCTCAATATATGAAGGACATCAAACTGTTAGAGTGTGTCCGGAGGAGGGTGACCAAGATGGTGAAGGGTCTCAAGGGCAAGACTTATGAGGAGCGGCTGAGGTCACTTGGTCTGTTCAACTTGGAGAAGGCTGAGGGGTGACTTCATTGCTGAACGGGGACCTCATCGCAGTCTACAACTTCCTCAAGCAGAGAGCAAGGTGCGGATCTCCTCTCTCTGGTGACCACCAATAGGACATGAGGAAATGGAAAGAAGCTGCATCAGGGGAAGTTCAGACTGGACATTAGGAAAAGGTTCTTCACTGAAAGGGTGGTTGGTCACTGGAACAGGCTTCCCAAGGAAGCGGTCACGGCACCAAGCCTGTCAGAGTTCAAGGAGTGTCTGACGACGCTCTTAATGATATGGTTTGGTTTTAGGTAGTCCTGCGAGGAGCAGGGAGTTGGACTTGATGATCCTCATGGGTCCCTTCCAACTTGAGATATTCTGCGATTCACGTCGCTGCCCCTGGACTGCCTGGCGCCAGCAGCAGCAGTCTGCATGCGCAGCTCCTAGGTCCCTGCCATGGGAACTGCCAGGCCACGGTTCAGGCCCTGTCAGAGACCTTCTGCAAATTAACGCGAAAAGCAGATAAATGTGAACCTGATCTGGCGGATGGCTGAGGGTGGCCCCCGTGGCTGTGGCAGCTGTTCCTGCACAGAAGCCTGGTGCCCAGGTCTCTGTGGGGTGCACAAGGTCTTGGTCTGGCGAAGGCTCTGCCCCGGCATCCATTACCTGCTGCCCTGCAGCTGCCAGCAGCTGCGGAGATGGATTGGGGCAGAGGCAGCAAGATCTCCTCCTGCTCGCACGTCCCTCTTCCTGCAAGTTTCAGTGTAGGGACATCCATGACAGTGTTTCCAGCCACCCTTTCCAGACTCCTTGGATTGCCTCATGCAGGCCTCCCAGGCCTACGTGTTTCCCAGGATGCTGCATGCTGCCAGCTGATTTCCGAGGTGCCCCCATTTCTTTTGCTGTAAAAAAAAAAAAAAAGCCTGATGCAGTCAGCTATTTACAACTCTTTTTGGCTTGCCAAAGCCACATCTCACCTGCATGACTTGCCATTATTTCAGGCACAATGCTCACTGGGCTGGCGGACTTCACTGATTGACTGGGATTCAATGTAAGCAAACCAGACCAGTACCACGGCCCTTCTGCTCCAAATCCTGGCAGAAACCAAACCTTCCCGTCTCACTCTAAAACCTATAAACCAGTGAAAGGTGAGGAGGAAGGCAGGTGCCCAAATCACAGTCCCTCTGAACTGAACTGTGAGCCTGACATACAGCTCTGTAGATGGTACTTGTATAATAGGTGTGTTGCAAATCTTTAAAATAGCTCCTAATAGAATCCACAGCGTCTGAAAGTGGGGCCATCAGAGACACTGCAATCTGGATGAATGCCTATACAGGAGCCTTGCAGGCAATGTTAACACAGCAAAAGCCTTTCTCAAGGTTTCCAGGCTCCAGAAAAAAAATTCAGTAAAACTTTATTTATGCTTACAAATACTGAGAACTGCTCAGGGTTCCTGACACAGGAAGTTTTCCAGAATTACTTAGTATGAAAGAAGTGGGGGAGAGGCTGCAGCGGGACTTAGGGAGATACTCATTTACATGCACAATGCATGTAAGTGCAGGGATGTTCTTGCAGCTTCCCAAGAGAGAGACTGGGGGGCACAAGAAGCAGGGAGAATACTCCTGCCAGTAGGGCTTCTGGCACCTGTGCCTCTCCTGGCATGAATGACCAGCCCCTTAGAAAACTGAATGGCAGCTTGAAGAGCTCAAGCTTGGGTATATTTTGTCTTTTCTTTCTTTAAGCTGGAGTATCACACCAACCTGCTCAGAACAGAATTGCAGGTAGCCGTACTGCTTCCATGTGCTGTGCCTGTCTTCACTGGGGTGCTGGCACTGAGACAGATAACAGAGAGGCTGGAGAACTGAACTCCAAATAGTTCTAGTCTGGGTGTGAAGAGATGCCCCTCTAGCCTTGCGGTGGCCCCCAACCACCAGCCTTCATTTGGCTTTGCATTTTCCAGCTCAACCCTGTGATGGACGTTGCCAAGCTCATTTCTCCACTGCATGCACCCTTTTGTACAAAATATCTCTTTCCTACTAGTGTACTCAGGCGTGGCATCAAATCATGCCAAATCTCCTCCCTGCCAAACTCGCATGCTGAGCCTTCAGGTTTGTGTCTTTCTTCCCAGCAGGAGAGGGGCCCAGGAGAGTGCAGGGGCATTTTGCAGATTTCTGTGGCTGTGCACAGACTCTTCCAGCTTTGCTGTGGAGAGCAAGGCCCCAGCTGGGGCCAGCACCAGCAGCGTTTGGTAAGGCTTCTGCCCATCCGGTCCCCCACACTGTCCCTGCTCAGAGGCCAGCATGTTCCTGCCGTGGCTGTGCAGTACTTGCTCGTTGCCTTGGCTGCTTGTCCTTGTGCAGCAGCAATGACGTAGGCAGTGCCCTCATCCTGCTGGGACTGGGAGGCCTGGCCACTACCTGGAGACCTGGGCAGATAAGCTGGGGCATCTCAGTGTGGCAGCGGACACAGGAAGAGAGAAACAGCTTGGTATTTAACTGTCTGGATTAATGATTACAGTGAAGGGCTGGCAAAGGTAGGATGAAGTGAGTTGCAGTGAGTGGTGGAGCCCAAGTGTCCAGCCCTTGTTGGACCTGGACCCAGCCAAGCTGCAGCAGTACCTGGCTCTGGGCCCTGCAGACTCTGCTTGAGCTGCTGTGCCCTGCTGTGCACCATGTGAGGAACGAAGAAATATAGGCATGTCATCGAAACACCGGATCCTGGCAGGCGGGAGATGAGGACCCCTGCGTGGTGTGGGTCAATGTGCTTCACCTGGGGAGGGATGGAGGGAGGGGGAACTGGAATGTGCAGTGCCAGGAGCTGGTGCCGGGGGCATCCAGGAGGTCTTTGCCACTTGCTGCAGCTCCATGCCAAACTGGCCTTGCCAGCCACTCTTCCCCTGGCATTGCCACCCTCAAGCTCCTTTTCCACTTGAGGCAGATGGGAACAATGAGCTGCAGGAGGACAGATCCTTCTGAGCAGCTGCAGATATTGCCAAGATGCGTCCTCCCTGCGCCTCAGTGACTGAGCAATGCTTAGAGCACAGATTTATGTGTTATAGCCCCAAAGGGATTATCATGTCTGGCAGTTGTGACCCTCAGCTGAGATCATTACCTTGAGTTCATAAGAACATAAAAAGAGTCATCCCAGTTCAGAGAAAAGGTCTGTCTAAACTTGCCATAAATACTGCCAGAGACAGAACATCCCTATGCCCCACCAGTGGTCCCAATGGTAAATTGTAGTCACAGTAATTGAGTGTTTCATGTTTGGACACAATTAGCTTTAACAAGGGAGGTGGGCTCTGTAAGCAGAGCCTTGCAAGGGAATTTTGGCTGGGAGTCCCAATGCACAAGGAAGCCATTCCCCACCATTGCCAGGAACACCCATGGCATCCCTCGTGCCCCAGAGCAACACAGGGAGGCTCAGCGGGAGTTTGCCTGGGCATCAGCAAGCTGAAAGTGACGAGGGACAGCTCCATCAGCACAGGGTCCCAGTCTAACTTGAGGCACTGCACTCCGTCCCCCACCTCTCCAAGACCGTGGGCTGCATCAGGGCAAGGCCAGAGGTCTCTGGGGGAAGCTGAGGCACAGACACTAAAAAAGGTCCCTCAAGGGCTCTCAGCATGTCACCTGCTCTGCAGGAACTGCTCACGCGCCTGCTTCTATCCCATGATATGTACAAGCAGCTGGGGCAGTCACTTTCCCTTTGCTGTACTCAGCGGGAAAGCTGGTTATTACCCACTGGGCACAAGGAAGGAATTGGAGTTGTCTGTCCCATTTTCTGCCTGCTCTCCCTTCCTTTTCACTCCATCTTTGCAGGCTAATGCCTAGGCTCTCCACTCAGGCTCTTCCAATCCATGGGCCTGCAACTTTCGGCCACCTCTTCACACGCTTCCTACAGCTGCACACCAGGAGCTGCTAGTCTTGGCGTAACCGGTTCAGTGAATATCCTGCTCTAGATTAGCATACAGAAACTTGTTTATAACCTGTACCTGCAATCTTAGCTGTGTTGCAAGATGCTGAGATTTGGACCCATCAGGAGGCTGGGGCAGATACTTCAGTTGTTACAGTGGCTAAAACTGACATACAAATAACACTAACGACATACAGCCATGTGGAAAGGAGGAGCACTCCTTTTTTAGATCCCGCCTCAGGCTGTCTGCAGGCTCAGGCATACCTTCCTGTATCACACATATTTTGGTTAAGTTTCACAGTTCACAAAAGAGACGCGCAATGACACTGATGCAAAAAATAGGGACACAGCAGGCTGTACAATGGGAACAGTGACCACAGCTGGAGAAACAAAACTGAAGGGGCATAATGCAGCTTGGTGTTTGTGGGGGTGGGGGTCGAAGGGGGAAGAGGAGGAAGAAAATGAGAGAAGATATTCACCAGCTGGCACATGAAACCTCAGTGCCAGTGGCAACATGTTCAAATTAAATGATCAAATAGGTTTTTATTGTCTGACTGTCCAAAAATGGATGGGAATTAAAACACCCATGTACCAAGACAATCATCTTTTAATCTTGTATGTCTCTGCAGTGTAAATAAAACATGAGGTAGGGCATTACAGAATCCTGCATCTCTCTAGAAGGGTATATGTTGAATTGACTCTCACTTGCCTATTGCTGAGATCCATATGTAGTACTTAAAGTAACAGCAAAAGACACGGAGACTGAAGTCTATATATTTAAATCATGAGTGCATTTATTTTTATGCTAGGCTTATGCATCTGTTTACAATTTGTGGTCACAAAACTGTAAGACTTTTGCATTGTTAGAACAAATTTAGTTCTTCTTAAAGTGTTTTTTCAAAGCAGACTCAAACCTGAGAGTCAGTGAGCATTTAGCTTTCTCCTAGCAGAATGAACTTCACGAAGTTAGCATTAGAGATTAATTCATGGTGGTGTCATTAACACAAGACAAGTTTGGAGATTCCAGTAACTGAGGTGATTTTTCCACTCATATAAACAAGTCGGACTGAGGGCTTGGTTTTTTGTGCTTACTAAATTCAAGGTATGATGTTTCTTCAGATCAATGTGGTTCACCTTACTCTGGCAAGAGCAGACATTTAGAAAATGTCCGTCTTGCTTCAGTAGCATGAGAAACTTTAGAACAATTTTGAAGGAAATGTGAAGACACATTAAGAAAATGCCAACATAGGCTTTTCAAAGCGATCATGCCAGACTCATATGCTTTGATAAGATAAATTACTTTTTTCCAAGTGAATTAAATCCATTAAATCTCATCTACCTGGACTTCAGTCATGTTTTTCTAAACAGTGTACTGGAGATGACAGGATGTAGGACAAGAATAATTATTAGGATTAAGAACTGGCACAAGGGATTTCTAGCAGCTTGTATTGCTGGAAACGGCTGTGTTCTTCTGTGTAGAGCCACAACAAGAGCTTTGTCTCAGGTGAGTATTTTCTTTATGAACTTTTGCACAAAGAGAACAGTGAGCTGATGAAGCTGGCCAGTAGCCCCAAATTATGAGATTTTGTTAAAATTGAGGAGGGGCAGGGGGGATACTGCACAAGAACTGTCTAACAGTGAGGACTGGAGCATTAGGTATGCAAAGACACCCCAACTGAGTCTAAGCCTTGGTTTGTCGGTCTGTGAGGTGAAGTGGAGACATCTCTGGGAAGACAGCCAGGCAGTGAACCTTGGTGGCAAAAGGTTCACCCCTGCTGAGCATGTGGGGTGGTGAGGCATGGCCTCCCATGGCTGCCAGTGGGCTGTCTCCAAGAAATCAGTCCTGATGAGGCTCCTGATATTTGCCAGTGATGTTTAACCCCTCTCTGGAAAGCTTGTTGGTGCCCAAACAGGGTAGTTCAGGACCAGGGCTGCATAAGATCGTGCCCATCCCCATGGCCTGCTGGCCCTTGTCTGTCCCATGGCCCCGCGCTCACCCCACCTGTCATCACCTTGCAGCTGGCAGGCTATGAGGCTGCCCTGCCCGTCAGTGAGAAATCCAACCCATCGCTTGGGAGCTGGACTGAGCCGACCCCGCGCAGATCATCCAGCTGCTGAAGGAGTGCGACGCCGAGATCTTCCAAGAGGAGGAGGAAGCCTTGTGTTATGGTTTAACCCCAGCTGGCAACTAAGTACCACACAGCTGCTCACTCACCCTTCCCCCCGTCCCGCAGCGGGATGGGGGAGAGAATCGGGGAAAAAAAAGTAAAACCCATGGGTTGAGATAAAGACAGTTTAATAGAACAGCAAAGGAAGAGAAAATAAAAATGATATTGATAATGATAATAATGATGATGATGATGATAAAAGAATATACAAAACAAGTGATGCACAATGCAATTGCTCACCACCCACTGACTGATGCCCAGCCTGTCACTGAGCAGCAATCGCTGCCCCCCGGCCAACTCCCCCCAGTTTATATACTGAGCATGATGTCATATGGTATGGAATATCCCTTTGGCCAGTTTGGATCAGCTGTCCTGACTATAGAATCATAGAATCATAGAATCATACAGGTTGGAAAAGACCTCTAAGATCATCGTGTCCAACCGTCAACCCAACACCACCATGCCCACTACACCATGTCCCTAAGGGCCTCATCTACACGTCTTTTAAATACCTCCAGGGATGGTGACTCCACCACTTCCCTGGGCAGCCTGTTCCAAGGCCTGACCACTCTTTCAGTAAAGAAATTTTTCCTAATGTTCAATCTAAACCTCCCTTGGCGCAACTTGAGGCCATTTCCTCTTGTCCTATCGCTTGTTACTTGGCAGAAGAGACCGACCCCCACCTCGCTACACACTCCTTTCAGGTAGTTGTAGAGCGCGATGAGGTCTCCCCTCAGCCTCCTCTTCTCCAGGCTGAACACCCCCAGTTCCCTCAGCCGCTCCCCATCAGACTTGTGCTCCAGGCCCTTCACCAGCTTCGTTGCCCTCCTCTGGACGCGCTCCAGCACCTCCATGTCCTTCTTGTAGTGAGGGGCCCAAAACTGAACACAGTATTCGAGGTGCGGCCTCACCAGTGCCGAGTACAGGGGCACGATCACCTCCCTATTCCTGCTGGCCACACTATTTCTGATACAGGCCAGGATGCCGTTGGCCTTCTTGGCCACCTGGGCACACTGCCGGCTCATGTTCAGCCGGCTGTCAACCAGTACCCCCAGGTCCTTTTCCTCTGGGCAGCTTTCCAGCCACTCTTCCCCAAGCCTGTAGCGTTGCCTGGGGTTGTTGTGGCCGAAGTGCAGGACCCAGCACTTGGCCTTGTTGAATCTCATACAGTTGGCCTCGGCCCATCGATCCAGCCTGTCCAGGTCCCTCTGCAGAGCCCTCCTACCCTCCAGCAGATCAACACTCCCGCCCAACTTGGTGTCGTCTGCAAACTTACTGAGGGAGCACTCGATCCCCTCGTCCAGATCATTGATGAAGATATTGAACAGGACCGGCCCCAAAACTGAGCCCTGGGGAACACCGCTCGTGACCGGCCGCCAACTGGATTTAACTCCGTTCACCACAACTCTCTGGGCTCGGCCGTCCAGCCAGTTTTTTACCCAGTGAAGAGTGTACCTGTCTAGGCCGTGAGCCGCCAGCTTCTCTAGGAGAATGCTGTGGGAGACAGTGTCAAAGGCCTTACTGAAGTCCAAGTAGACCACATCCACTGCCTTTCCCTCATCCACTAGGCGGGTCACCTGGTCATAGAAGGAGATCAGGTTGGTCAAGCAGGACCTGCCTTCCATGAACCCGTGCTGGCTGGGCCTGATCCCCTGGTTGTCCCGGACATGGCTCGTGAGCACCCTCAAAACCAACCGCTCCATGATCTTCCCCGGCACCGAGGTCAGGCTGACCGGCCTGTAGTTCCCCGGATCCTCCTTCCGGCCCTTCTTGTAGATGGGAGTCACATTGGCGAGCCTCCAGTCGTCCGGGACCTCCCCAGTTAACCAGGACTGCTGGTAAATGATGGAGAGTGGCTTGGCAAGCTCCTCCGCCAGCTCCCTCAGAACCCTCGGGTGGATCCCATCCGGCCCCATAGACTTGTGAACATCCAGGTGGCATAGCAGGTCATGAACTTCATCCTCTTGAATTATGGGGGGTTTATCCTGCTCGTCGTCCCTGTCTTCCAGCTCAGGGGGCTGAGTACCCTGAGGATAACCATTCTGACTACTAAAGACTGAGGCAAAGAAGGCGTTGAGTACCTCAGCCTTTTCCTCATCCTTGGTGGCAACGTTCCCCCCCGCATCCAGTAGAGGATGGAGATTCTCCTTGGCTCTCCTTTTGTCATTAACATACTTATAAAAGCATTTTTTGTTGTCTCTCACGACAGTGGCCAGGTTGAGTTCTAGCTGGGCTTTTGCCTTTCTAATTTCCTCTCTGCACGACCTAACGCGATCCCTGTACTCTTCTTGAGTTGCCTGACCCTTCCTCCACAAGTGATAAACTCTCCTTTTTTCCTGAGTCCCAGCCAGAGCTCCCCGTTCAGCCAGGCCGGTCGCCTTCCCCGCCAGTTCTTCTTGCAGCACATGGGGACAGCCCGCTCCTGCGCCTTTAAGACTTCCTTCTTGAAGAACGTCCAGCCTTCCTGGACCCCTTTGCCCTTCAGGACCATCTCCCAAGGGACCCTCTCGACCAGTGTCCTGAGCAGGCCAAAGTCCGCCCGCCGGAAGTCCATGGTAGCGGTTTTGCTGGCCCCCCTCTTTACTTCACCAAGTATCGAAAATTCTACCATTTCATGGTCGCTAAGCCCAAGCCGGCCTCCGACCACCACATCTCCCACCAGCCCTTCTCTGTTCGTGAACAGCAGGTCAAGCGAGGCATCTCCCCTGGTGGGCTCGCTTACCAGCTGCGTCAGGAAGTTATCCTCCACACACTCCAGGAACCTCCTCGACTGTTTCCTCTCTGCCGTGTGGTATTTCCAGCAGACATCCGGAAAGTTGAAGTCCCCCACAAGAACAAGGGCTAGCGACTGGGAGACTTCTGCCAGCCTCTGGTAGAATATTTCGTCTGCCTCCTCTTCCTGGCCAGGTGGTCTATAACAGACCCCCAGCAGGATATCTGCCTTGTTGGCCTTCCCCCTCATCCTTACCCACAAGCATTCGACCTCGTCATCACTACCATCGAGCTCTAGACAGTCGAAGCATTCCCTAACATACAGGGCTACTCCACCGCCTCTCCTTCCTCGCCTGTTCCTTCTGAAAAGCTTATAGCCATCCATTGCAGCACTCCAATCGTGCGACTCATCCCACCATGTTTCCGTGATGGCGACTAAGTCATAGCTCCCTCCCAGCTTCTTGTGCACCTGGCAGAGCATGGGAAGCTGAAAAGTCCTTGATTTTGTATAAGCACTACTTAGCAACAACTAAAACATCCGTGTGTTATCAACTTTATTCTCATACTAATCCAAAACACAGCACTATACCAGCTACTAGGAAGAAAATTAACTCTACCCCAGCTGAAACCTTGCTCAACTACAAGGTACCTCGGGGCCCACTCCTTCGCAGCCATCCGTCCTCACTCTGGGGGCTGGGCCCCCAGCAGAAGCCATCCCGTGGCACCCGGTGGGCAGCATCCTCCCTGGTGCAAGGCAGACACCAGCCTGTGAGGGAAGCCTGGCCCCAGCCCTGGCATGGCCGCTGTGAGGAGAGGCACCCACGCCAGCTTGTTGGTGGGGAGTAAGACTGGTCCCCGGCCCAGTGCAACCCACCTGCACCAGGCCTCTGCATGCACTCCCTCCCACTGCCACCTCAGTGCCATTTTCCCTCACCTTCCGGCACATATGAGGGCTATACCCCGCCACAAGCTCTGGCCCACACATGGGTCTGCAGGGATGGCCAGCCCTGCTGCAGCAATTACGGAGCAAGACTGTGCAAGGGGCTCTGGGATCAGTGGGAAACTACCACTAGAGGGTGTCCTGGTTTTGGCTGGGATAGAGTTGAATTTCTTCCTAGTGCTGTGTTTTGGATTTAGTATGAGGAGAATGTTGATAACACACTGATGTTTTCAGTTGTTGCTAAGCACCCTGATAGTCAAGGACATTCAGCTCAAGGAAAAACAAAACAAAACAAAACAAAACAAAACAAAAAAAACCAAAACAAGTGTTGGGAGGGAGCACAGCCAGGACAGCTAGCCCAGCTGGCCAACGGGGTATTCCATACCATGTGACGTCATGCTCAGTATATGAATGGTAGGCGTGTTCCAGGAAGTACTGATCGCTACTTGATTATCGGTCAGCGCGGGTGGTGAGCAATTGCATTGTGCATCACTCATTTTGTATGTTCTATCATTATCGTTATTATTTTCCCTTTTCTGTTCTATTAAACTGTCTTTATGTCAACCCATGAGTTTTTCTCACTCTTACCCTTCCAATTCTCTCCCCGTGCCACTGAGGGTGGGGGGAGTGAGTGAGCGGCTGCGTGGTATTTGGCTGCCTGCCAGGTTAAACCACGACAGTCCTTTTTTGGCGCCCAATGTGGGGCATGAAGGGTTGAGATAACGACACATCTGACCCGAACGGTTAAAATAAATTTGTTATAAGCATTCATTATATCAGTTTAGTAGTCGCTGGTCACAATGTTGGTTTATTTGCTCTCGGAGTTCTTGGATCTGTTCTGGGAGTTTTGGTCTGTAGCACCTTACTGGCTGTTTCACATGGAATTTAGCAAGGAGCAGCACTAGTCCCAGATATTTTCAATGATTCAGCAGTAAATATATCATTAGTATTCATAGTAGGTGTGGATGATGGCTGGTGGCACAGGGTTAATAATCCTCATGAGACAAGGGATTAAGGAATTTTAGTAGTTGAATGATTAATAGGAGGTAGAAGATTGAATCAGTAGGTAGGGGCTTGATACTTTGTTCCTCACAAGGCCGGCTCAGCCTGATAAGGCCGACTTAGCTATGGTGTAAATTAACTGAGGCGCCTCACAAGGACAGCTCCCGATAAAGACTAAAAACTTGTCTCAAGAAGCCAGCTAAAACTGACCCTGCGGTATGGACAAAAGTAAGAAGACAACTGAGCCTGCGCAAGAACAAAAGGTTACTAGCGGTGACGAAGAGGAACTATCAGCCTTCATCCCCACGACCCCGACGACCACCACTAGGAGGCAATGCGCAAGCGCGGATGGGAGGGGTCTATGGAAATGACTTCTTAGAACTCATTTTAATACAAAGCGGGGACAGGTCATGCATATGTATAGGCGTATTACAAAACTTTATGAATATGTAATATTTTACTGTATATATTTATGGTGAGTGCCGCATTGAGGCGCGCACGATTTTGGTGGGACTACCCCCCGTGCTGCCCAGCGCTGAATAAACATACCTACTTTACAATCTCATAGATTGTGGAGTCCGGTTTCCGCAAGTCAGTTTTGGCGAGCCAGGCAGGAGACTCTCTGCTTCACCGCGGGATCGGCTGGGGAGCGGACGCCCCTGGGCGCGCCCCGAGCATTTCCTCGGAGGGGACTCCGCTGCCAGCCGCTCACCGTGGGAGTAGACAAGAACCTCCTGAGACCGCGGAAAGGAAAGGTATGTTTTAGGAGAGGGGCCTGTAAGTCGTACGCATGGCTGGGGCTGCTGGTAAATCGCACAGAGACGTCTGGCGTGCAGCATAGTCCCCGTATGGTAGGAGGGTACCCTGCACGGTAATAGGGGGGATTCGCTGACCGATAGAGCAGCTGCTAGCGATCTTGGGAGTAGATCGAGTGGATCCGAGGTTTCTGCTGTATCCCAGTGTTGGGAGCCAGGACAGACCTGCTAATGACTGGTATATAAGAAGCAGGAGAAGGGTAAGCGGACCTCCTTGCAATTGCGATTGGGTCATCTTTAAGGTTGCAGCTGCTGGGTGGGAGTACAACTAATCTGAGGAGTTGTATGTGGCATGGCCATAAATATTATCATCTGTTGCAACAATTTATTGTGTGACTGAGTGTCTGTGTTGTATGAGTGAGACGCAGCACAGCTGCGAAGCGAGTGTGGAGTTCTGATCCGCGGCTCTGTAATCTCTGCGAGGAGAGTGGCCGGAGATGAACGAAGTGAATGATAAGATCGAGCCTTTGTCTTTTGTGTACGAAAACATTGTAGAATTTTGTGAAAAAGCAGTATTGTATATCTAGCGAGTTCTATGATAAGAAAACCTCCGATAAAGTCACTAAGACAGTGCGGGAAGGAAAACCAGTCCCGGCATCTTATTAAAGGTTAAAAGAAAAGATCAATAAAGGGAAGATACGAAATGGGTAACACTCAAAAGGGAGTCTTGAAGAAAAGCCCCTTGGGCTGTGTGCTTGCTCATTGGAGAGATATCGTTGGGATCGGAGGCACGGAAAATAGAAAAATTCTTATTAAATATTGTAATCAATGGTGGCCATTGTATAAATTGGAAAGTGAGGCTAAATGGCCACTTAATGGATCAATAGACTACAATACTCTCCTACAATTGATGCTATTTCTAAGGAGAGAAGGCAAGTGGGATGAAGTTTCATATGCAGATATGTTTTTCACCCTCCGAAACCATCCGGAGTGGCAAAGGGACTGTGGACTGGCACCACCACAGGACCCTATGGTACTCGCACTTGAGCGAGAAAATAAAGAATTTAAAGGTAAACTGAAGCAGTGTTGCTCGGCATGCAGTATTGGACAGAGGTGTTTGAAAGCAAACAAAATTCACCAGGTGCCGGAACCAGATCTAACTGACCTGTTTAAGCCTCCCCCTCGACCACAGGAACAGGATGCGGACTCGGACGAAACTTCCACCCCCCCGGACAGCCCTGTATCTTCCCGCACCAGAAAGAAAACTGCCCCAGTAGTCTTACAGGCACCTCTTCGAGAGGCGGTGGCGCCTGATGGCGGGACGATGCTAATCAAGGTACCTTTTTCCACTACTGATTTAGGGGAATGGAAAAGGGTTGCAAAAGATTACAGGAGCGATCCGATCAGTGTAGCTAAACATTTTCAGTTTATTGTGAAACAACATAACCCTGATTGGAAGGACATACAATTATTATTAGACTATATGACTGAAACAGAAAAGCAATTGATTTTAAAAACAGCAGGGAGTTTGGCTGATGAATACTATAGGACTACAGGAGGGGATGTTAAGGAATATTTCCCTCTACAAGATCCAAAATGGGATGCGAACAGATCTGCAGAAATGGTAAAACTACAGGGGTATCAGGGGTGGATTTCGAGAGGAATGGAAAAGGCTATACCCAAAACCATAAACTGGTCGGCTCTATATGCAATTAAGCAAGGTCCCTCCGAGTCCCCATCTGAATTCCTGGATCGACTGAGGGATGCAATGCGCCGTAACACTGGATCCTGGATCCGAGGTAGGAATACAACAACTAGTCTCTCTGTTTTTGGGTCAGTCCACAGGGGACATTAGGCGCAAGCTCCAGAAGCTACGTACTACAGAAAGTAGAAATTTGGAGGTGTTGCTAGATGAAGCATGGAGAGTATTTAGTAACAGAGAAGAAGCATACAAACAGGTACAAAGGAGAACAGTGGCAGTGGTAAGGAAAAAAGAGGAAAGGAGACCTAGGCAAGAACCGCCTCGCTTAGAAAAAAATCAATGTGCACGATGTAAAAAGTTTGGTCATTGGAAAGTAGAATGTCCGATGAATAGGGGAAGAGGACGAAATTATCAGGCAAGGAAAGTGGTAGCTCATGTGAAAAAGGACTGATGGGAACCTGGGGAATCCACCCTAGCGGATCCACTGGTTATAATAAAGCTAGGGAAGGAACAACAAGAGGTAGAATTTTTAGTTGATACAGGGGCAACATACTCAGTTTTGAATCAAGCCTTGATGCCCCTGGAGAATGATTACATCATGATAAAGGGGGCAACTGGCCATAGTGAAAAGGCGTATTTTTGTAAACCTTTAAAATATAAACTGGGAAAACAATGGGGAATTCACAGATTTCTATATATGCCTGACTCTCCAAAGGCCCTATTGGGAAGACACTTGCTAGAACAATTAGGTGCAAAAATTATATTCGAAAAAGGAGAAATTTCTCTGAAAGTAAAAGATCAAGAATACATTCAAATCCTAACTTTATTCTTAACCAGTCCTTCCATAAAAGGAGAAATTAGGGAGGAAGTCTTAAATCAGGTATACCCTGGGGTATGGGCTACTGATGTACCCGGAAGAGCAAAGAATGCATTACCTGTTGAAGTTAAACTTAAAAAGGGAAACCAACAACCAGTAAGGATTAAGCAATATCCCCTAAAGAGAGAAGATAGAGAAGGGATTCGGCCAATAATTGAAAAATTTTTACAATTCGGACTATTAAAAGAATGTGAGTCTAATTTTAACACACCCATATTACCAGTTCGTAAGCCTGACGGGTCGTATCATGTAGTCCAGGATCTACGGGCCGTAAACAAGGTAACTGAGGATCTCTACCCTGTGGTGGCGAATCCATATACTCTGTTGACTACACTAACACCTGAATTAGCCTGGTTTACTGTTATAGACTTGAAAGATGCCTTCTTTTGCCTCCCTTTCCATGAATCCAGCCAAAGATTGTTTGCATTCAAATGGGAAAACCCCAAAACTGGTCGCAAGACTCAACTCACCTGGACGGTGTTGCCACAAGGATTCAAAAATAGCCCTACCATTTTTGGCAATCAGCTTGCAAAGGACTTGGAATCATGGGAAATCCCATCTGAAAAGGGAAAACTGCTACAATATGTGGATGATATCCTGATTGCCACCGAAACAGAGAACGATTGTATCACCTGGACGGTGAGTCTATTAAATTTCTTGGGGCTCCAAGGGTACCGGGTGTCTAAGAAGAAAGCCCAAGTAATACAGCGCAAAGTGATTTATTTAGGCTATGAAATCAGTGCTGGGGAAAGAACTGTGGGACAAGCCCGTAAAGAGGCAATCTGCCAAACCCCGAGACCTCAAACAGTGAAAGAGTTACGGACTTTCTTGGACATGACTGGGTGGTGTCGGCTGTGGATTTATAATTATGGACTGCTTGTTAAACCATTATATGCCCTGATAACTACCAACCAGGGACACCTTGAATGGAACAACCAGGCCGTACGAGCCTTTGAGAAACTAAAGAAAGCCTTGATGTCAGCTCCAGCTTTGGGGCTCCCAGATGTGAGTAAGCCATTTCTCCTCTTTTCCCATGAAAAACAAGGGGTTGCACTGGGGATACTAGCACAGAATTTGGGTCCCGATCGATGAGCAGTTGCCAGGTTTCCGCAAGTCACTCAGGCCAGGACAGTCCTGCAGGGCACTCACAGGACTGGACCCGTTTGGACAAAATTACTCTGACCTACTGGTTAACTAAATGTGTCCAGCACTGTTTTCAGGCCCTGAGGCCAGGTGGGCCAGAGTTGTCCATATCACTATTATTCAACTCTCCAGAACAGACTGCTTACAGGAATGGTCCCAAGGGCATGCTAATGTCTGAAAAGTGTCTAGGGATAGTTTGAGAAAGTGTTAATTGGCCTAGGCTGTTCTAATAATAATTAAACAGCATAGATGACCACGCTTCAGTGCTCAGGAACGGTCCCTGGCCACCTTTAATTTATTAGTGTAGGCGTAGCTGACATGTCTCAATACAGCCAAATGCAGGCTGTGCCTACAGACAGGCCTGCATCCTCCAAAGCAGTGGCTGAAAAGGATTCAAGAGCAGTAGGGACAAGTTGTCCTCTGTGGATATGTAAACAGGGGAACAGTGCGAAGATTACTCTTCTGTCTGTGGCTGAGGAAAACAGACTCTGGAGTTGTGGAGCCAGATCTGGAATCTCATCTGAAAAGAACATGAACATTTGAGGAATACAGAGAAGACAGAGACAATGATCTGAGGACTGGAAATATCTCAGAGGTAGAGACAGAAAGAATTCAAGCTGTTAAAAGAGAAACCTATAGGTTATCCTTTAATGCATACACAGACCTGGGAGAATGTACTGAATGTTAGAGGCCCCTTTATTCTACGGAGAGGAGTTACATAAGGTTCAAGAGCAAGGAATAAAATCGTAAATGTTCTAGTTAGAAATAAGGTATGAAATGAACCCTTGTCTGACTCTGCTGGCTGCTCAGTTCACAGTCTCTTGACAGCATCATGATGGACCCTACTTTGAGGACTGTTCTGAGGACCGTAGTTTATTTGTGTGTGACATACATAGCAAGAGCTGTGAGCGAGTGCTGCAGCCAGGATCCCTCTCAGACAAGTGTCTGTCACTGCATGACCAAGCCAGCCTCCTCTGGGCTGACAGGGACTTTAGCCCAGGTTGGGGCATGCTCCAGGCTCTGACCACTCAGTCCCAGTGGTGAACGCAGGAAGCCTTGTGGCCGGACACTGGCTCTTTCCTCCCTGCTCCCTTCTCCTCTGGGCTGACTCCATTCAGGAGCCAGGAGAAGGCGAGGACAATGCCTATTAGGTGGGCAGTACAGCTACTGAGTGGCTGCTCATTTCTCCAAAAAGAGTCCAAAGGCCAGGTGGAAAAGGAGCCTGGAGCTGGTCTGCCTGGGCTTGACAACAGACTGCAGTTGACTCTGCAGAATGGCCTGCTGCTTGCACTGAGGAGAGGATTCAGTACAGACGGATGGCGTCTAGTGGAGCCTTTGCTTATGGATGACAGCCTATGTTCCCCACCCAAGCCCGGGGCACCCAGTGCTGTGCCTGATCAGAGACACCTTACTGTCTTCTGCTGATTTGATCAAACTCAAGTCTGAGCCATCATGTTAAGCCAGAGCCCTGCTTTTTGGTCAGTGCAGCCCCTGTGCCAGCAGCAGATTTGGAAGTGTGCGCTGCCTGACCTGATGCTATACGGAATAGGTCCAGTCTTGCCCTGGAGGAAGGGTCAAGGGGCTGAGGGTGTGGGCATTTGTGTTCTGGTTTGTGAGGAGGGAGTGTCTGCCAGCACCTCTGCTTTGTCTGGGGGGAGATCCAGCTTTCTCCATGGGTAACTGCAGCATGCCTGGTTTTCCTTGTAGGTCCTTGGTGATGTCTCAGGAGAGGCTGGAGGACAGTGCTCTATGGGGATTAAGGAGCTGAGGAAGGTGAGATCAGGGGATGGAGAAGAGGGAAAAGAAGTCTGGCTGACCCTTGAGGTGTACATGAACTGGCCTGGAGGATGAAGTCGCCAAGGACTTGGGGTGGTGGGGAGATCTAGAAGCAGGGCAGTTACAAAATGCAGAACAACAACAGTCAGTACAGCTAGGTTCCTGCTTGTGTTGTGCCTCAGGTGAGCTCCCCCCTGTCCCAGTGCCTGGAAGTGTGTGGTGCAAAGGCCCCTTGTCCACCTTTCCCAGCAAGGGTGGTGGCTTTCTTTCAACCAGTGCATTGAGAAGCCTCTTTTTTCCATTGCTGGCTGCACTATCCCTTCTTCACGAGGGTGATTCAGAGCCCCTTGCCAACCTAATACAGGGAGGAATGTTTTTTCCCACCAGCACAACACAGTTTCCCCTTTTTTCTCCTGCCTCAGGTCTGTGATGGGAATAAGAAAGTGGTTTTCATTGGCATCTCCTGTGGTTTATCTATAAATACTTCAGTGATAACTGCAGATTGGCTGGGAGCAAAACAGGTTCACAATGCTGATGTGTGAAAGGGCAGCTGCATGCAGGGTGAGGAACATCGGTGGCCATTAACCATGGTGGAAGCTGCAGGTAGCTGTTTTGGATGGGTGCTAACATCTCGGGTACCTGGACTAGGAGTTCATCACTTCTGCCTGTTACTGAAGGATGGACACTGTGATTCTTTGCCATAAGTTACCAGCTGGTATGAGACAGACAGAAATTTCTGCAGATCTTTAAAAGTGTCTTCAGATACTGCTCCCGCAACTTGCCCTCTGCACTCCCTGTTTTACATTTGTATACAGTTTCAATGGAGAGAGCACATCCTTCATGCACAAATTTCAGTGTGATTCATATTTTCCCACAAAACTAAACAAAGTTTATAATAAAATCAAATAAAGGTTTATTTAACCAGTTTTATAACAAAAATTAGCAGTAATTAAGTTTAAGAATAAAACATCAGGTGTGATTCTCTACCATGCAGCATCTTCCCCTGCTGGTGCGATAGATCTTAGCTTAAATCAGAGTTTGTCAGCTCAGGGAGATGTGTTTCCCAGTTTATCTCCTCATGTTCGGATACCTTATTTCTTTTCCCACTCCTCTCAAATACATGGGAATTGACTTCCTGCTTGCAGTCACAGCATGTGCAGCGCCGGTGGCTTGGCTTAGAGGCTGGCACCATTTCTTGCCAATGTTCTCTGAGGTTTCACTGACATCTCCCCACCCCAGCGAAATATCTATCTTGTACCGAGCTTATCATATTAAAGTTAAGCTAAGGCACCTCCCTGAGATTCGTTAGACTCCTCCTGAAAACCTTCACAAGTTTGTGAATGCCACTGATGACACAGCATAAGGTATGACATTGCTGATGCATTCTGACAAGTGTAAGAACTTTGCCAGAGACTTGACTTTTGACAAGAACCAAGAGTATTTGTTCAGACATACCTCTGTGAGTAAGCTCTGCTCTTCTGTACCCGTCACCAGTCCAGGGGGTTCCTGGCTTGCAGGACCTTGGTCAAACATTAGGATTGATTTCTGGCTTCATGTGCATGGAGCTCTTTGTGACATTAACAATTTGAGAGTGTCTCTGATGTGCTCTGCATGTTGTGCAGCTTGGAGAGGGCTTTACTCTCTTGCTTTGTTCCAGGCTCCATTTGTGGCAGGGCAGCTGCATTTTTGCATGAATAATCTGGATGTCTTCCTGCCAGTTCTGGTGGGATTCAACCCTGCCAGCATGGCCAGGTAACACCTGTACAGATTTGAGGGATAGCAGAGGAGGGTTCAGCCATTACACTTGACCCTGGAGACAGGTCCCTGGCAGATGCCGGTCCTCCCACCCATCCCAGAGAGCTCAAGTCTGCCTGCACTGGGATACAGATGAATGCCAAGGAGGCTGTCACTCCCTGGACAGCCTGAAAGAGCAGGCCTTGGCTGGCAGGGATGGGCAAGGCAAGCCTGGCACAGGGAGGGCAGGTTTGAGGACTTTGTGGGGAAAATGCACTGTTCTAGATAAACAACTCCTGAAGGGTATGTGGGCAAGGACAATCGAGAGCATCTGTGACCACAGCTCTGCCTTAACCCTGTGTTACTGAAGCTGTGTGGGAGCAGAGCTAGGTTTTAGGCCGGACAGGATCCTCTGTCTCTTGAGGGGATTAAGTCCCCAGCTGATAAAAGGAGCGAGGATGGCTCCAAACTATCCCCAAATATTTAGATATAGCACACAGCACAGAAAGCTCTACCATGGGACAGGGAGCCTTGAAGCAGTGATGCAGATTTATCTCCCTCATGCAGTACAGCCTCACAGGGCCATAAGATCCTGGGCAGGTGATGCATCTTCTTTGCATGTCTCCTGCAGGAATGGTAAGATTGAGGGCTGGCACTCCACTTTCCACCAGGTTGCTGAATAGATGCAGAAGATGCAGGAATTACACAAAGTCTTCATCGTCAACCCTGCTGTGGGGTTGGGTAGTGCTCCCCACCAACCCTGGTCTCCTCAGGGATGGCACCTGACTGCTTCTTTGGGGTGGTCTCTCCACTTTACAAGGCTGTTTCTTATTTTCCACAGGGTATTATGATAAGGAAGGGTCTGGGCATCATGAAAGACAAGGGGGACATGGGGGGAAGGCAGCTGGGCTAGCAGACATGCATCTCTGTGGTGCCAGTGTTTGCATAAATTATGAAGGCATTCACAACCCTCAACCCCAGTAACATCTCCTCTCCTTTCAGTCAGTCTGCGCTCTTAGCTTATTACAGATCATGCTGCTTCTATGCAATCATAGAATCACAGAATTGTTTAGGTTGGAAAAGACCTTTAAGATCATCAAGTCCAACCATTAACCGAGCACTGCCAAGTTCACCACTAAACCATGGCCCTAAGCACCACATCTACACGTCTTTTAAATACCTCCAGGGATGGTGACTCAACCATTTGCCTGGGCAGCCTGTTCCAATGTTTGACAACCCTTTCGGTGAAGAAATTTTTCCTAATATCCAATCTAAACCTCCCCTGGTGCAAGTTGAAGCCATTTCCTCTTGTCCTATCACTTGTTACTTGGGAAAAGAGACCGACAGCAAGGTAGTTCTAGAGAGCGGTAAGGTTTCCTCTGAGCCTCCTTTTCTCCAAACTAAACAACCCCAGTTCCCTCAGCCGCTCCTCATCAGACTTGTTCTCCAGACCCTTCACCAGCTTCATTACCCTTTGGACATGCTCCAGCACCTCCATGTCCTTCTTGTAGTGAGGGGCCCAGAACTGAACACAGTATTTGAGGTGCGGCCTCACCAGTGCCGAGTACAGGGGCACGATCACCTCCCTGCTCCTGCTGGCCACACTATTTCTGATACAGGCCAGGATGCCATTGGCCTTCTTGGCCACCTGGGCACACTGCTAGCTCTTGAGGGGATTGGCTGTTGACCAGCACCCCCAGGTCCTTTTCCTCTGGGCAGCTTTCCAGCCACTCTTCCCCAAGCCTGTAGCGTTGCATGGGGAAGTTGTGACCCAAGTGCAGGACCCGGCCTTGTTGAACCTCATACATTGGCCTCAGCCCATCAATCCAGCCTGTCCAGGTCCCTCTGCAGAGCCTTCCTACCCTCGAGCAGATCAACACTCCCGCCCAGCTTGGTGTCATCTGCAAACTTTCTGAGGGTGCACTCGATCCCCTCGACCAGATCATTGATAAAGATATTGAACAGGACCGGCCCCAGTACTGAGCCCTGGGGAACACCACTTGTGACCGGCCGCCAACTGGATTTAATTCCACTCACCACAACTCTTTGGGCTCGGCCATCCAGCCAGTTTTTTACCCAGTGAAGTGTACGCCTGTCCAAGCCATGAGCAGCCAGTTTCTCGAGGAGAATGCTGTGGGAGACAGTGTCAAAGGCTTTACTAAGTCCAGGTAGACCGCATCTACGGCCTTTCCCTCACCCACTAAGTGGTTCACCTTGTCATAGAAGGAGATCAGGTTGGTCAAGCAGGACCTGCCTTTCATAAACCCATGCTGACTGGGCCTGATCACCTGGTTGTCCTGTACGTGCTGTGTGATGGCACTCAGGATGATCTGCTCCATAACCTTCCCCGGCACTGAGGTCAGGCTGACCGGCCTGTAGTTCCCCGGATCCTCCTTCCGGCCCTTCTTGTAGATGGGCGTCACATTTGCTAATCTCCAGTCAGCTGGGACTTCCCCAGTTAGCCAGGACTGCTGAGAAATGATTGAAAGTCTCTCGGTGAGCACTCCTGCCAGCTCCCTCAGTACCGTGGGGTGGATCCCAACCAGCCCCATAGACTTGTGCGTGTCTAAGTGGTGTAGCAGGTCACTAACCATTTCCCCTTGGATTATGGGGGCTTCATTCTGCTCTCCGTCCCTGTGTTTCAGCGCAGGGGGCTGGGTACCTGGGGAACAACTTGTCTTACTACTAAAGACTGAGGCAAAGAAGACATTAAGTATCTCAGCCTTTTCCTCATCCTTTGTCACTAAGTTTCCCCCCCACATCCCATAAAGGATGGAGATTCTCCTTAGCCCTCCTTTTGTTGCTAATGAATTTATAGAAACATTTTTTATTGTCTTTTACGGCAGTAGCCAGATTAAATTCTAGTTGGGTTTTGGCCCTTCTAATTTTCACCCTGCCCTCATGACATCTTTGTAGTCCTCCTGAGTTGCCTGCCCCTTCTTCCAAAGGTCATAAACTCTCCTTTTTTTTCCTGAGTTCCAGCCGAAGCTCTGTTCAGCTAGGCCGGTATTCCTCCCTGCCGGTTTGTCTTTCGGCACATGGGGGCGGTCTGCTTCTGAGCCTTTAAGATTTCCTTCTTGAAAAACATCCAGCCTTCCTGGACTCCTTTGCCCTTCAGGACCGCCTCCCAAGGGACTCTGTCAACCAGTCTCCTAAACAGGCCAAAGGCTGCCCTCCAGGAGTCCAAGGTAGCAGTTCTGCTGACCACCCTCCTTACTCCTCCAAGAATCAAAACCCCTATCATTTCGTGATCGCTATGCTCAAGGCAGCCTCCAACCATCACATCATCCACAGGTCCTTCTTTGTTCACAAACAACAGGTCCAGTGGGGCACCTTCCCTAGTTGGCTCTCTCACCAGCTGCGTCAGGAAGTGATCTTCCACACACTCCAGGAACCTCCTAGACTGTTTCCTCTCTGCTGTATTGTATTTCCAGCAGACATCTGATAAAGCATGTTAAAAGAGGGTGCAGGAGACAGGAGTTCAGTGTCCTGCCAGCTATGGTGAAGCTCCACCGTCACTACTCCCGTTGGTATGGCTCCATGGCCTCCACCCTTACTGATACCATGCTGCAACCTCTGAAGTCCCCTACAGTAGATGAACCCAGGCAACAAACAACCACAGTAGGTTTTGCTGCAGGACACCAGTGGGGCAAACTGCAACAAGCAGGTGCTGTCCTACAATCCTCTATCTTCCCTGCTCCACAGGACATGTGCTACTACGAATAGATGCCCAGGCAGGAATGTTTGATGGATAATATCCATGCACAATTCCTCTTTTTATCCCATTTCATTAGCCTGAAGGCATTTGTGGCTCTTCATGGATAAAAGGTGGAAGAGCCACCAAGATCCTGCTGGAGACCGTGCTGCTGGCAGCCCACAAGACAGTCTCCAGGGAAAGTGAAATCTCAGAGAAGTGAGTGTTGGGTTGCTGAACACTGGCAAGCAACCAGGCAGGCAACGTCCCCATGACACAAAGCTCTTGTCACAGCTGGCACTGATCTATGAAAAGATCCCTCTAGCTGGCTGCTGCCACCAGCTGTGAATGGCATCTGGGCTGGCCTCTTTCCAGAGAGGACACAGCACCTGGCCTAGTTTGACTGGGTTCATGGGCTACTTCCTCTGTCTAGGTGCCTCATGGAAATCCTCAGAACATGTGAACGGGCACACACAATCACCTATGCTCAGTGCAGGAAGATCGCTGCTCTGGTGAAGCAAGCAGGCACGAGGTGAGGAGTCTTGTCAGTCCCTTCCATGCAGAGTAGCAGTGCCAGCTTTAGGGTTGGAAGAAAGGGTTGGGGTGTCAGTCCACACAGCTCAGACAAGAGCCACTTAAGTGCCTGGTTCTGCAAGTGTCCAGAGAAGAAAACTGCACCTTTGGGAAGTGCAGGAGGCAAGTTCCACCATAGCCTGGATCTATGCAGTGCACCCCATTTTGACAGCAGCTCCTCTTCTATGCTCCCCATTCCCATGAGGATGTTGGTAGCTCCCACATGTCCCATAGGCTGTGCCCTTCTGTCCATATCTTACAAACCTCTGGTCACCTGTTACGGGACCTCCCTACTCCAGGCCACTTTTCACCTGCTCACTGTCCTGGTTGCGGCTGGGATAGGGTTAAATTTCTTCCTAGTGCTGTGTTTTGGATTTAGTACGAGGAGAATGTTGATAACACACTGATGTTTTCAGTTGTTGCTAAGTGCCCTCCTAGTCCAAGGACAGCTCCCGTGCCTACTGACTGAGCTAGGTACACGAGATGGGAGGGAACATAATCAGGACAGACAGCCCAGCTGGCTAATGGGGTATTCCATACCATGTGACGTCATGCTCAGTATATGAATGGTAGGCGTGATCCAGGAAGTACCGATCGCTACTTGGTTATCGGTCAGCGCGGGTGGTGAGCAATTGCATTGTGCATCACTCATTTTGTATATTCTATCATTATCATTATTATTTTCCCTTTTCTGTTCTATTAAACTGTCTTTATCTCAACCCACGAGTTTTGCTCACTCTTACCCTTCCGATTCTCTCCCCGTGCCACTGAGGGTGGGGGGAGTGAGTGAGTGGCTGCGTGGTATTTGGCTGCCTGCCAGGTTAAACCACGACACTCACCTAGTGCTTGGCTCTGCAAAGGTCCTAGCACTGCCAGTCAGTGATCACCTTGTGCTATGCCTTTCCCAGTCTGCAGAAGAAGACCTGTGTGTACATGGTGGGCTGGCACACACTAGGTCTCATTGCGATCATGGATGGTGTGGAGTGCGTTCCAACCTTTGGGGCAAGTAAGAGACTATGCTGTGTAGCAGAGACAGAGCATTCCTCAGTGCGTGGGATGTCCTGAGACCTGACTGCTGTGTGCTTAGCAGGGCACAGGTTGGACAGCAAGGGCAGGGGAACGCTGATAATTGTGAATGACTTGAGGAGGACCCTGGGATCACATCCCATCCAGTGAGACACTGTCATGGAATCTAGACCTATCCCTATCCTCTCTTCTGGTATTCTTGCTACAGGGTTATTTGCCATTTGCTTCCCCTTTGGCTTGCCTGTTTTACTGTAATGTTCTCTGCAGACAATAAGGATGTGCAAGGCTTCCTAATTGGGGATCATAACGACATCTTTAACAAGGAGATGGACTTAATACCACAGGTAAGAACTGGCTTTGCATGAGTAACAGGCAGACCCAGGCTGATGGAATTGCTAGGACTGTGTCTTGCTGGCTGGTGGCCATATAAGTCTTCTGATAATGTCAGCTGGTCAGGGGCTGAAGTGGAGGACGCACAAGGAAGGATGAGAAAGCCAGGTTTGTGCAGCTGGGAGAAGAGCAGGCAAAGGGGGACCTGACTGCCATTCTCAACTAGCTAACAAGGGACCAAAGAAGGCACAGCCTTCGGGTGCACAGGGACAGGACAAGAGGCAGCAGCACAAGTTGGGAAACAGGAAATTACCATTAGTAACAAGGAAAAGTGTTTTCCCTGTGGGCATGGTCACGCACTGGATCAGGGTCGGAGAGGACGTGGGGTCTGTTTCCTTGGTCAGAGCAGACATTGGCAGGACATGGTTTTGTGCCCTGGTCCTGTTGGCCCTTCTCTGAACAGGGGGGAGCAAATTGCAGAGCTTGTGCAGACACAGGGGGAGCAGGTGAGGTAGCAGTGGGGCACTGGGGTGTGCAGTGCTGTAGGATGGGTTGCTGTCTGTTGGGGGGGGCGGAGGAGGCATGCAGAGCTGGATGCCATGCTTCAGGTTACTGCCATTCTGCCCCAATGTCTTGCACCAGGTCTCTCTGAAGCCAGTATGAAGGAGCTTGACAGCAGCAAGTGAGGGGGGAAGGCCTTGGAAGTGCTGTTGTCTGAGGAGCAGTCATACAGGTGGGGACACAACTGGGCCTACTGTGAAGGGGGCTGCAGAAGCACTGATGCCTTGGTAAGTAGTACCTTATATTCCCGGCAGAGCCCACAGTTTGCTTTCTCTCAGGAGGACTTTGCGATCATTCTCCCCTCCCTGAGAGAGGGACCGTCCTCTTCCTCTTGACCCTGGACGGTGAGGTGTGGCAGGGGCCAAAGGGGCTGCTAGCAGCACCAGGGATGCTGTGAGAAAGGAGGGGGGATGTTGGGGCTGCTGGGACTTTTTGGGGATAGGAGACTGGGACACTGAGCAGGCAGAGAGCCGGGACGAGGAGCAGAGGGTGGCACCTGGGGGGAGGTTTGTGTTGGGACAGTGTGGGGGAAGGCGTGTGAGGAGTGCAAAGGGCGTGTGCACGGGGTGGTAATGCGCATGTGTGTGGGTAGGGGAGGGTCATGTGCAGGGGGTTGCATATGTATGCGTGTATGTGTGCGCATGTGCACGAGGCATGTGCGTGCACAAGCACAAGGGTTTTTTGTGTATGCAAGGAACATGCATCAGGTGTGAGTATGTGAGTGAAGAGCATGTGCATACGGGAGCATGCCTGAGGAGTCATGTGCATGTGGGACACAAGGGCTGGAGGGTGTGAGGGGCATGTGCATGTGTGTGTGAGGGGTTGCGTGTGTGTGCACGGACCATGTGTGGGCACACGTGTAGGGGCTCTGTGTGTGATCAGGTATGCATCTGTCAAAGGCTCATCTCTGTGCATGTACTGTGTGTGCAAGTATGGGGGGAGCACATATTTGTGTGCATGTGAGAGCTGTGCGTGTATGGTCTGTGGGTGGGAGGGCATATGCACAGTGTGAAGGGTTTTTGTGTGTTTGGAGGGCATGGGTGTGGATCTGTGCGAGTGCTGTGCACATGGACCGTGTGTGTGTGTGTGTGCATGTGAGAGAGAGAGAAAGAGCGTGCCGTGTATGTGAGAGTTTCATGTGAATATATGCATATGGACCATGTGCATGTATGTGTGCGTGGGGAGACACTGATGCAGGTGTGAAAATTATATGTGCATGGAGGGGTTTGTGTGTGTGAATTCTCTGTGTGTGTGCATAAGGTCATGCACACGCATGTGGAAGCCATGTATATATGCACAGACATGCCAGTTGCTTTAGCTGGGCTCCTGGAGATGGGCTTTTCCCTTACTTCTCTGCTTGGTCCTGGAAGCTAACCCTAGCTTTCTGTCCGCATCTCTCTCCTTTTTTGCCTCAAGATGACCTTGCTGAGGTAGAGGAACTTGTGGTTCAGGTGAAGGAGAAGACATCAAACATCCAGGCACTGTCTCATGCCACAGTTGGGCAATTCCTGCTGGTAAGAGGAGAAGAGACTTTGTCCTGTTGTGGCTTGCAAAGGATAGCACCACAGTGCATGCCCATGCCACTGTAATCAGCCTGTGTCTAAAGCACATGCTGGGACAAGGACTGCACAGGATCATAGAATCACGGAATCTCTGAGGTTGGAAGGAACCTCTTGAGATCATCTAGTCCAGCTCCCATGCTCAGGCAGGGTCAGCTAGAGCAGATTGGTCAGTATGCCTTTATATTAGCATTGCCTTGAAATGAGAGGCAGAGAGACATTCTGACCCCAGGCGCCATGTCCTGGGGCTGCTCTGCCCACTCTTATTTGAGTTCTCGGGAGATAAAAGTGGCTGAATGAATGTGTGCTCTCCCCCCTACACCCCGACATTGGTATGTCATTGTAATTGCTGATGTGGTGGGGCACATGATGCCCTGTTCCCACCTTCTCACTGAGCTCCTCTTCCCTTATGCATCTATCCCACTCCCTGCCACCGTCAGCATCCTACCAGGCAGTACTGAGCCCCATTGCTCCCCCAGCCCTCAGTGCTTGTGTTCCAGGCTCCTGGATGTGTCAGCTGGGTAGAGGAACTACAGGAAGAGGAGCTGGCCTTTCTGGCCTCTGAAGCCCTGCTGAGCTGGAAGCCAAGAAGTCAGCAGGAGGGAGATGGGAGGACTCTGAGCAGAGCCAGAAACCTACTGTCCTGGTTCCAGCTGGGACAGGGTTAACTTTCTTCCCAGTAGCCTGGGGGGTGTGCTGTGTTTTGGGTTCGGTGTGAAAGGAGCGTTGATGGCCCATTGATGCTTTGGCTGTTGCTGGGTGATGCTTGCACCGGGAGGGGGGAGCACAGCCGGGGTGGTGGACCCAGCTGGCCAATGGGGTATTCTATACCATGTGACATCATGCTCAGTATAAAAACCAGGTGTGTGGGGGGGCTCGCCCCCCGTTCGTGACACGCGGTCGGCGGTCGGTGAGCGGTTCTGTTGTGCCTTGCCTGCTTTGTGTATTCTGTTATTGTTGTTGTTCTTACTGTTATTATTACTGTTCTACTTAGTTTTATTTCAATTATTAAACTGTTTTTATCTCAACCCGGGAGCTTTCCTACTTGTGCCCTCCCAATTCTCTCCCCCATCCCACCGGGGGGGGGGTGATCGAGCGGCTGCGTGGCGTTTATTTTTGCTGGCTGGGGTTAAACCACGACAGTCCTTTTTGGCGCCCAACGTGGGGCACGAAGGGTTGAGATAACGACAGATTATTTAGAACATATTAAGGAATTTATATCTGGTAACATATTCGTTTGTTCTGCACCATGCTCTTGTTTTTACTGTACCTGTTAAAAATTGGAGTTGGGTTTTGTAGTCTGTTGTGCTCTGCCGTGATTAATGATGTTTTGCCTGGGAGATTTGTTACTAAAACGCTGGCATTGGGGGTTATTTGGTATTTGGGATTCGTAATGAAGCCGTTTCTGCATTTCGGGTACCGCCTCATGGAGACCATTAGCAATTATACCTTTTCCTCCGAGAGATTTTTTATGGAGGAAATAGAGAATGGCACCCTCACTACCTTCATCTCCTTTGTTAAAATAACTTGCCAGTACCTTGAACATCCCTGGGTAGTTAAGATATATCTCTTGGTACTCCTTGGGAATATTGTTGCGGTTTTCTCCAAGGTTAGTAAGCAATTTAAGAATGTCATCCAGAGATCTGCCCCAAGGTTGGATAGTTATGAGTGGCAGGGCGAGTGGGATAGCATGGGCAAATGCCTAGGGCGATGGGCACCCCCAGTGTTCTGGAACTTTACCCCTGAACAAGTGAAGAACCCTGAAAAATTAGTAGAATATTTGGAAGAAGTATGCTGTCACCCTGGCCATTCCAGGGAGACGCAAATCACTACAATGTGCTGGGGCCTGGCCCACGCCTACCGAGCCCTGTTTAACACCACTCAGAACCCCCAAGGGGAAGGAAACGTCTCTGCAGCTGATGACAAAGCAACAGGCCCTGCGGCTACCCCACCCCCCACGGCAAGCACAGCGGCTCCCTCACCCCCCAGGGCAGGCACAGCAGCTACTCCGCCCCCTACAACAGAGAACCAACCCACACCGGTATCAGTCGCCCCTATACAAAAAAGAAAATGCACAAGAAAATCAGCTCGTCTAGTAAGGGATGAAGATGAACCAGGGCCATCACGAGAACAGGAGGAGGAGGAGGCAGAACCCGTAAATGAGATGGTGACCACCCGATCCCTATCTCTGGGTGAGCTGCGAGATATGCGAAAAGACTTCAGCCATCGTCCAGGGGAGCACATTGTCACCTGGCTGCTCCGATGCTGGGATAACGGGGCCAGTAGCCTGGAATTAGAGGGTAGGGAAGCCAAGCAGCTGGGATCCCTTTCTAGGGAAGGGGGCATTGACAAAGCAATTGGACAAGGTGCACAAGTCCTCAGCCTCTGGAGGCGACTCCTGTCAGGTGTGAAGGAAAGGTATCCCTTCAAGGAAGATGTTATATGCCACCCAGGCAAGTGGACCACCATGGAGAGAGGTATCCAGTACCTGAGAGAATTAGCCGTGCTGGAAGTGATTTATGATGACCTGAACAACGAGCAGTTATCCAAAGACCCAGATGAGGTCAAATGCACCCGACCCATGTGGCGGAAGTTTGTACGGAGCGCACCAGCGTCACATGCAAACTCATTGGCAGTAATGACCTGGAGAGATGGAGAGGAACAAACAGTGGATGAACTGGCTGGCCAACTCCGGCAATATGAAGAAAGTCTCTCTTCTTCCCTACGGGCCTGTGTCTCTGCTGTGGAGAAACTGTCTCAGGAGGTCCAGCAAATCAAAGAGGATATGTCCTGCTCCCCCCCTGCACGGGCCAGCGTCTCAGCCATTAGGAGCAAACGTCCCTCTGCTCAAGAGAGGAGACATCGTGGGTACACACCCCGGGGCACCCTGTGGTTTTACCTGCGTGACCACGGAGAGGACATGAGGAAGTGGGATGGAAAACCTACCTCAGTCCTACAGACACGGGTACATGAGTTGCAAGGGAAAACAACCACAAAAGGGGGTTCTTCCAGGAAAACTGCTGCTCCAGTCTCCAGTGAGTTCCCCAGACAGAGTAGAAGGGCTGATTCCACTTCCGACCTTAACAAAGGGACTTCTGACTCATACTTACAAGAAGTAGATAGCGAATATGATGACCAGGACTAGAGGGGCCCTGCCTCCAGCCAGGTGGAGGAAAGGGACAACCGGGTTTACTGGACTGTGTGGATTCGATGGCCTGGCACATCAGATCCACAAGAATATAAGGCTCTCGTAGACACCGGTGCGCAGTGTACCCTGATGCCATCAGGCTATAAAGGGGCAGAACCCATTTGTATTTCTGGAGTGACAGGGGGATCCCAAGAGTTAACTGTGTTGGAGGCGGAAGTGAGCCTAACCGGGAATGAGTGGCAGAAGCACCCCATTGTGACTGGCCCAGAAGCTCCGTGCATCCTTGGCATAGACTACCTCAGGAGAGGGTATTTCAAGGACCCAAAAGGGTACCGGTGGGCTTTTGGTATAGCTGCCCTGGAGACGGAGGAAATTAAACAGCTGTCCACCTTGCCCGGTCTTTCAGAGGATCCTTCTGTTGTGGGGTTGTTAAAGGTCCAAGAACAACAGGTGCCGATCGCTACCACAACAGTGCACCGGCGGCAATACCGCACCAACCGAGACTCCTTGATCCCCATCCATGTGCTGATTCGTCGACTGGAGAGCCAAGGAGTGATCAGCAAGACTCGCTCACCCTTTAACAGTCCCATATGGCCAGTGCGAAAGTCCAATGGAGAGTGGAGGCTAACAGTAGACTACCGTGGCCTGAACGAAGTGACGCCACCACTGAGTGCTGCCATGCCGGACATGCTGGAACTTCAATACGAACTGGAGTCAAAGGCAGCCAAGTGGTACGCCACCATTGATATCGCTAATGCCTTCTTCTCCATCCCTTTGGCGGCAGAGTGCAGGCCACAGTTTGCTTTCACTTGGAGGGGTGTCCAGTACACCTGGAACCGACTGCCCCAGGGGTGGAAACACAGCCCTACCATTTGCCATGGACTGATCCACACCGCACTGGAACAGGGTGAGGCTCCAGAACACCTGCAGTACATTGATGACATCATCGTGTGGGGCAACACAGCAGAGGAAGTTTTCAAGAAAGGGGAGAGAATAGTCCAAATCCTTCTGAAGGCCGGCTTTGCAATAAAACGAAGTAAGGTCAAGGGACCTGCACAGGAGATCCAGTTTTTAGGAATAAAATGGCAAGATGGACGTCGTCAGATCCCAACAGATGTGATCAATAAAATAACAGCCATGTCTCCACCAACTAACAAAAAGGAAACGCAAGCTTTCTTAGGCGTTGTGGGCTTTTGGAGAATGCATATTCCAAATTACAGTCAGATCGTAAGCCCTCTCTATCACGTGACCAGGAAGAAGAACGACTTCAGATGGGGCCCTGAGCAACGACAAGCATTTGAGCAAATTAAACAGGAGATAGTTCAGGCAGTAGCCCTTGGGCCAGTCCGGGCAGGACAAGATGTGAAGAATGTGCTCTACACCGCAGCCGGGGAGAATGGCCCTACCTGGAGCCTCTGGCAGAAAACACCAGGGGAGACTCGAGGTCGACCCTTAGGGTTCTGGAGTCGGGGATACAGAGGGTCCGAGGCCCGCTACACTCCAACTGAGAAGGAGATATTGGCAGCATATGAAGGGGTTCAAGCTGCTTCGGAAGTGGTTGGCACTGAAGCACAGCTCCTCCTGGCACCCCGACTGCCGGTGCTGGGCTGGATGTTCAAAGGGAGCGTCCCCTCTACACATCATGCAACTGATGCTACGTGGAGTAAGTGGGTTGCGCTGATCACACAACGGGCCCGAATAGGAAACCCCAGTCGCCCAGGAATCTTGGAGGTGATCACGAACTGGCCAGAAGGCAAAGATTTTGGAATATCCCCAGAAGAGGAGGTGATGCGTGCTGAAGAGGCCCCACCATATAACAAACTACCAGAAAACGAGAAGCAATATGCCCTGTTCACGGATGGGTCCTGTCGCCTTGTGGGAAAACATCGGAGATGGAAGGCTGCTGTATGGAGTCCTATACGCCAAGTTGCAGAAACTGCTGGAGGAGAAGGTGAATCGAGTCAGTTTGCAGAGGTGAAAGCCATCCAGCTGGCCTTGGGCATTGCCGAACGAGAAAAATGGCCAGTACTTTATCTCTATACTGACTCATGGATGGTGGCAAATGCCCTGTGGGGGTGGTTGCAGCAGTGGAAGCAGAACAACTGGCAGCGCAAAGGTAAACCCATCTGGGCTGCCGCATTGTGGCAAGATATTGCTGCCCAGGTAGAGAACCTGACTGTAAAAGTACGACATGTAGATGCTCATGTACCCAAGAGTCGGGCCAGTGAAGAGCACCAAAACAACCAGCAGGTGGATCAGGCTGCCAAGATCGAAGTAGCTCAGGTAGATCTGGACTGGCAACATAAAGGTGAATTATTTATAGCTCGGTGGGCCCATGACACTTCAGGCCACCAAGGGAGAGATGCAACATATAGATGGGCTCGTGATCGAGGGGTGGACTTAACCATGGACACTATTGCACAGGTTATCCACGAATGTGAAACATGCGCTGCAATCAAGCAAGCCAAACGAGTAAAGCCTCTTTGGTATGGAGGACGATGGTTGAAGTATAAATATGGGGAGGCTTGGCAGATTGATTATATCACGCTCCCACAAACCCGACAGGGCAAGCGCTATGTGCTCACCATGGTGGAAGTAACCACAGGATGGCTGGAAACATATCCTGTGCCCCATGCCACCGCCCGGAACACCATCCTGGGCCTTGAAAAGCAAATCCTGTGGCGACATGGCACCCCAGAAAGAATTGAGTCAGACAACGGGACTCACTTCCGAAACGCCCTCATAGACACCTGGGCCAAAGAGCACGGCATTGAGTGGGTCTATCACATCCCCTACCATGCACCAGCCTCCGGAAAAATTGAACGATACAACGGGCTGTTAAAGACAACACTGAGGGCAATGGGTGGTGGGACATTCAAGCATTGGGACACACATTTAGCAAAGGCCACCTGGTTAGTGAACACTAGGGGATCTGTCACTCGAGCTGGCCCTGCCCAATCCAAACCCTTACGTGCTGTAGAGGGGGATAAAGTCCCTGTCGTGCATATGAGAAATATGCTGGGGAAGACAGTCTGGGTTGCTCCTGCCTCTGGCAAGGGAAAACCCATCCGTGGGATTGCTTTTGCTCAGGGACCTGGGTGCACTTGGTGGGTGATGAGAAAGGATGGGGAAGTCCGGTGTGTACCTCAAGGGGATTTGATTTTGGGTGAAAATAGCCAATGAACTGAATTGTACGATGTTAGTTATTACATAGTACTGTATGTCATCACTTTTATGGTTACCATATGCCATATTAACAGTATTACAGTAAGAATCACCCAGATTAATTTAGGATGAATGCCGATGAAACTGAGCAAGGTGCAACAATGATAGAACCAGACGAGCGCCCAGAACTGGCCTCCGCATGCAAGAGCCCAACACCACACACCATCTCTCCTGCCCTGCAAGACTGTTACGACAGGTGGAACCCGAAGTCATGGACTAAATGAACTCAACGGACGTTTTAGAGGGATGGCCCATGGACTAAGGGAATGATATCTCTGTGTGCGTATATATCAAAAGGCAGGGAAAAGGAGCGGTGACTAATTGGAATGTATGGAAAATGTGAGACCTGGGCATGATGTAGATGGTATAGAATAAGGGGTGGATATTGTCCTGGTTCCAGCTGGGACAGGGTTAACTTTCTTCCCAGTAGCCTGGGGGGTGTGCTGTGTTTTGGGTTCGGTGTGAAAGGAGCGTTGATGGCCCATTGATGCTTTGGCTGTTGCTGGGTGATGCTTGCACCGGGAGGGGGGAGCACAGCCGGGGTGGTGGACCCAGCTGGCCAATGGGGTATTCTATACCATGTGACATCATGCTCAGTATAAAAACCAGGTGTGTGGGGGGGCTCGCCCCCCGTTCGTGACACGCGGTCGGCGGTCGGTGAGCGGTTCTGTTGTGCCTTGCCTGCTTTGTGTATTCTGTTATTGTTGTTGTTCTTACTGTTATTATTACTGTTCTACTTAGTTTTATTTCAATTATTAAACTGTTTTTATCTCAACCCGGGAGCTTTCCTACTTGTGCCCTCCCAATTCTCTCCCCCATCCCACCGGGGGGGGGGTGATCGAGCGGCTGCGTGGCGTTTATTTTTGCTGGCTGGGGTTAAACCACGACACCTACCTTCAGAGTTCACAGACTGGCTTTACCAGGGCCCTAATGGCTTCTGAGGCAGGTTTCTGGGGGTTTAGGGACTTCTGGAACAGATTGGACTCAGGACCAGAGAGGCTGTGGGATCCCCATCCTAGGAAGTACTCAAACTCAGCTGCACAGCCCTGAGCAACCTACTTTAATAGGAACTGCTTTGAGCTGGGGTGGGTTGGACCAGCGACCTCCAGAAGTCTCTTCCCACCTAAGTTTTTCTATGACTCCGTGAGGCAAATGAGATGCCACTGTCTGATGCTGCAATATCAAAGCAATGGGAGCTGTTATAGGAGCCCAGAGAAAAATTGGTTGTTGGCTGTGCGAGCACGTGCCCTTCTCTGCATTGTCTGTCTTGCTTGGACTTATGTACAGGCACATATGGATGTTCATGCAGCTATAACCATTACTGGTTGTGGCTGTGCATGGGGTCATTTATTTTAGCTTGGTCTTCACTTTGCACTGGTGTGGGCCATCTCTCTCTCCCGGCTCTTCTCACAGTGATTCACGGGGCACTCCCAGGCCAGGTGTCTGGATAGCCTCCTGCAGGTTATCTGTGACTCTGAGGTGTTGTTAGATGACCTCCACAACAAAGAAAACTCTACACACATTCTGGTAGCAACTGAAAAAAACAAGGCAATTGGGATCCTGTTCACCACTCACATGCCCCATCCCTCTCCTTACAGCGCAGGACACCAGGAAGCCCAGCCCTGGTCCAGCCCGTCTGGATGCTTTTGTGTCCAGCATGAGTTAAACACCTCACTGTGCACAAAAGGTGGGAACTGGCTTTTGAATGCCAACCTGAGCAAGGAAGCCTGAGCAGAAACAGCAGAGAAGCACCAGTAGAGCCTTTCCCTGGCAGACTGGGGAGGCAGTGCCAGTGGGCAGGGAGCTCTTGGCTCTTGGGCTGTTTGTACCATGCAAGAGGGGCTCCCCACAGCATGGTGTGATGCAGGGGCTCTGGTGTCCCCTGGGTGTCTGGGTAGTTGGGGAGGTCCAGCAGATGCTCTGATGTTCTCTCTCCTATCCTCGCAGGTTGTCCCCACAGCTTTCTTGTGTTCATTGAGGAACTGCTCCATGCAGGAAGCCCGAATGTGCCTGGACACCTCCCATTCCATCCGTGCAGCCATTGAGGCTTCACTGAATGCCCTAGTGTGCAAACAGGGAGCAGACAAATCTGATGCTGCAAGCAAGATCACATAGTAAGCACGATCCTGACTCCAAGGAGACTCAGAGGGGATTTTTGGGTTTGGGTTGGTCCAGGCATATCCTCTGGCTGGGCAGCCACACCGTCTTCCAGCTGAGGAGACATTATGATGCCCTGAACAAGAGCAGCAGCTGGGGGTTGTAAATTAACCTTCACAGCAGTGGGAGGGAGTGGGGTAATGTTCTAGAGTCTCCTGCTTTGATCTGGGTCACTGGTTTCTCCCCAGATGAAATGTTATACTGCTATGAGGGTTCAGGCTTCACTGACACCCCAGATTGCTCTGGGACAATCCAACCTGTAGACTGTAGGGTGGGCAGGTGCAGGGCATTGTTCCTAATTGCTTGGAGAACTGAAGTTCAGAGCTCTAATCTCTTAGAAGAACACTTGTTCTCTCTCAATACATAGGAGAAGCACAGGACTGAAAGGGACAAATGGAGTCACTGAATCCAGTCTCTGCTGTCAGGACTCACGATTGCAGTGCTGCAATGGATGGCTATAAGCTCTTCAGAAGGGACAGGTGAGGAAGGAGAGACAGTGGGGTGGCTCTGTATGTTAGGGAGTGTTTCAATTGTCTTGAGCTCAACGATTGCGATGATAAGGTCGAGTGCTTATGGGCAAGGATGACGAGGAAGGCCAACAAGGCAGATATCCTGCTGGGAATCTATTATAGACCACCCAAGCGGGATGAAGAGGCAGATGAATCATTCTACAAGCAGCTGGCATTCTACAAGCCTCACAATCGACAGCCCTTCTTCTCGTGGGAAACTTCAACTTTCTGGACGTCTGTTGGAAATACCACACGGCAGAGAGGAAACAGTCGAGGAGGTTCCTGGAGTGTGTGGAAGATAACTTCCTGATGCAGCTGATAAGCGAGCCTACCAGGGGAGGTGCTTGACCTGCTGTTCACAAACAGAGAAGGACTGGTGGGAGATGTGGTGGTCGGAGGCCGGCTTGGGCTTAGCAACCATGAAATGATAGAATACTCAATACTTAGTGAAGTAAGCAGGGGGGCCAGCAAAACCACTACCATGGACTTCTGGAGGGCGGACTTTGGCCTGCTCCGGACACTGGTCAAGAGGGTCCCTTGGGAGACAGTCCTGAAGGGCAAAGGGGTCCAGGAAGGCTGGACGTTCTTCAAGAAGGAAGTCTCAAAGGCGCAGGAGCAGGCTGTCCCCATGTGCCGTAAGAACGGGTGGGGAAGACGACCGGCCTGGCTGAACGGGGAGCTCTGGCTGGGACTCAGGAAAAAAAGGGGAGTTTATCACCTTTGGAAGAAGGGGCAGGCAACTCAGGAAGAGTACAGGGATCTCGTTAGGTCGTGCAGAGAGGAAATTAGAAAGGCAAAAGCCCAGCTAGAGCGCAATCTGGCCACTGTCGTAAGAGACAACAAAAAATGCTTTTACAAGTATATTAATGATAAAAAGAGAGCCAAGGAGAATCTCCATCCTTTATCGGATGCGGGGGGTAACATTGCCACCAAGGACGAGGATAAGGCTGAGGTACTTAATGCCTTCTTTGCCTCAGTCTTTAATAATCAGACCAATTATCCTCAGGGTACTCAGCCCCCTGAGCTGGAAGACAGGGACGGCGAGCAGGATAAACCCCCCATAATCCAAGAGGAAGCAGTTAACGGCCTGCTACGCCACCTGGACACTCACAAGTCTATGGGACCAGATGGGATCCACCCGAGGGTACTGAGGTAGCTGGCGGAGGAGCTTGCCGAGCCACTCTCCATCATTTACCAGCAGTCCTGGTTAACTGGGGAGGTCCTGGATGACTGGAGGCTTGCCAATGTGACACCCGTCTACAAGAAGGGCTGGAAGGAGGATCCGGGGAACTACAGGCCGGTCAGCCTGACCTCGGTGCTGGGGAAGATCATGGAGCGGTTCGTTTTGAGGGCGCTCACAAGCCATGTGCGGGACAACCAGGGGATCAGGCCCAGCCAGCACGGCTTCACAGAAGGCAGGTCCTGCTTGACCAACCTGATCTCCTTCTATGACCAGGTGACCCGCCTCGTGGATGAGGGAAAGGCTGTGGATGTGGTCTACCTGGACTTCAGTAAAGCCTTTGACACTGTCTCCCACAGCATTCTCCTAGAGAAGCTGGCGGCTCACGGCTTGGACAGGTACACTCTTCGCTGGGTAAAAAACTGGCTGGACGGCCAGGCCCAGAGAGTTGTGGTGAACGGAGTTAAATCCAGTTGGCGGCCGGTCACGAGCGGTGTTCCCCAGGGCTCAGTTTTGGGGCCGGTCCTGTTCAATATCTTTATCAATGACCTGGATGAGGGGATTGAGTGCTCCCTCAGTCAGTTTGCAGATGACACCAAGTTGGGCGGGAGTGTTGATCTGGTCGAGGGTACAAAGGCTCTGCAGAGGGACCTGGATCAATCATGTGGTTGCTCAAAGCCCTGTCCAGCCTGACCTTGAACACTTCCAATGATGGGGCATCCGCAGCTTCTCTGGGCAACGTCCTCCAGTGTCTCACCACCCTCATCGTAAAAAATTTCTTCCTTTTGTCCAGTATAAACCTACCCTCTTTCAGTTTTAAACCATTACCTCTTGTCCTATCATTGCAGGCCTTAGGAAGAAGTCTCTCTCCATTTTTCTTATAAGCTCCCTTTACATACTGAAAGGCCGCAGTAATGTCTCCCTGAAGCCTTCCCTTCTCCAGGCTGAACAACCCCAACTCTCGCAGCCTTTCTTCATAGGAGAGGCGTTCCAGCCTTCTGATTGTTTTCGTGGCCCTCCTCAGAACCTGCTCTAACAGGTCCATGTCTTTCTTGTACCGTGGGCTCCAGAACTGGACACAGTGCTCCAGGTGGGGTCTCATGAGAGCAGAGTAGAGGGGCAGAATCACCTCCCTCAACCTGCTGCCATGCTTCTTTTGATGCAGCCCAGGATACGGCTGGCTTTCTGGGCTGCAAGCACACATTGCCCTCTCATGTCCAATTTTTTGGTATCCCCAAGTCCTTCTCCGCAGGGCTGCTCTCAATCCATTCATCCTCCAGGCTGTATTGATATTGGGGATTGGTCTGAGCCATGTGCAGGACCTTGCACTTGGCTTTGTTGAACTTCATGAGGTTCACATGCGCCTGTTCCTCAAGCCTGTCAAGGTTCCTCTAGATGGCATCGCTTCCCTCAAGCAAATCAACTGCACCACGCAGCTTGGTGTCATCTGCATACCTGCACTCAATCCCCCTGTCTACGTCATTGATGAAGATATTAAATAGTATTGGTGCCAACATGGACCCCTGAGGGACACCACTTGTTACTGATCTTCATTTGGACATTGAGCTGTTCGTTGACTGCAACTCTTTGGACGTGGCCATCTAGCCAATTCCTTATCTATTGAATAGTCCATCCACCAAACCCATATCTCTCCAATTTAGTGAAAAGGATGTTCTGTGAGACCATGTCAAAAGCCTTACAGAAGTCAAGATAGATGACATCAGTTGCTCTTCCCTTATCCACTAACACAGTCACTCCATTGTAGAAGGCCACCAGACTAGTCAAGCATGAGGTGCCCTTTGAGAAATCATGTTGGTTGTCTCTAATCACCTCCCTGTCATCCATATGCCTTGACATAGCTTCCAAGAGGATCTGCTCCATGATCTTACTGGACACAGAGGTGGGGATGACTGGTCAGTAGTTCCCAGGGTCCTCCTTCTTACCTTTTTTAAAAATGAGTGTGATGTTTGCCTTTTTCCAGTCATTGGGTAACTAAGTGTCGTGACTTTTCAAATATGATCCCAGTAGCTTAGCAACTACATCTGCGAGTTCCCTCAAGACTCTGGGATGCATCTCATCAGGTCCCATGGATGGTAGTTGATGGTATTTGATGTAGCCACAGCAAGATGTTTTGAAGAGGAAAAAGCATCAATATACAGCTCACTTCAGCAGTAAGAAGTTGTGAAGTATTGCTGCAGGCTTTCAAGATATCCCCATTTTAAATGCAGCAATCTTGTCAGCAGGTAAAATTCAAACCATCTTTGAAGGAGTCTGAGGGCTGCAAGGGCAATGTGCAGAGGTTACTGGGTGCCTTTCATTTTATAATACTGAATTTTATCTGCTGTTCTATCTCCCAACCACTTAGTATTCTAAGATGCTTCAGCATTTCTTTGTGGTTACTTTTCAATTTTTTACTGCTCTGTGTAATCCTCAAACCTGGTCTTAGTCCCTGCCCACTTACTTCCTAGATCATGGGGGAGAATTTTGAGCAGCCCAGTGTTAATGTGGATCCCTATGGGATTCCCCCAGTGGCTTCACTCCCCTGAAAATGCCAAATGTCTCCTCCAAATGCTTCCTCTAACCTCCAACGACAACCATACTGTTTAATGCATGGCAGTCTCACTTTTTAAAGAGGTCTGAGGGAGGGACCTTCTAAAAATCTTTTGGAAATGCAAATAGGAGATGCAGCAAGAAATAGTCGAAGATATGTGGAAAAGTCTTCTTTTGAGGTTTGCCTGTTTTCAAAATACTTAAAACAGCTGTATGAAGTCTGTCTCCCTTCCACAGATGTCCTGGTGCCTCCCTCATACCCCACATCCTTCCTTTGCACATTAATCCTCCTCTTTACTACAACCCTTATTGCCACACAGACTGGTCTCTGGTTTCCTTGAGGTGAAGCGGCTGTCCACAAAAATGGCACCACATTTACCATCTGTCCTTGTCTCTGGGGCAGTAGGGAGCATTGACTGCCCGTGTGCGATGCCCGGGTCAGCAGGCTGGGCCATGGCTGTCCCAGGAGAGCGGGGCCATCCAAGGGCAGGTTAAATACAGGCCTTTCTGTCCACTGCAGCACATACGGGGACCAGAGTGCAGAGGGCCAAGAGCCCTCCCTGGTCATGAGGAGCAGGAGCTGGAGAGAAAGCTGACAACATTGGCCGTGATTTTCCTAACCTTTTATTTGGTTCCGTCTCACCCAGCAATCACTAGGATTGTTTCTCTGGTTATAGTTAGTCTATGTTTAAATAAAGGCTTTATCTGAATAACTAACTGGCTTTTATTCCCCACTTCTGAAGAAAGGCAAAGAGACTTGCCTCTGAGGTGCAGTTGTGCTTTTTAATGCCCCTGATTTAGAAGAACTTTGAGCATAATTCAGATGGATTTTTGGACCTGGTACAACATGCATAAAAAGGGACACTGCACTAATTAATGTCTCAGCGGAGCTGCCCAATATAACTGCCCCCCCCGCCCCCAATCTCACTGTTAATCCTGCTGTATTTTAATTAGGAAATTGACCTATTTAATTTTGAAGACAGCTGGCCTTCAGAGTCAAGCAACACTTTGAGAAATAATGTCATGCGTAGTATTGGTTTCATTACTAGCATCACAGTCAAGCAGCGTCTCAGGGTGACGTCAACCCTCCAGCCATACACTCACCGTGCAGGTCACTGAGCAAGCACTGAGGACCAAATTGCGCCAAGGGCTGGTCCCAGGCCCTGGCTCTGCTCCCAAACACACTGCAGTTGCACAGTGAAACATCCATTTTACAGATAATACTACTGCAAGGAAAAGGAAGCAGTGGAAGAGCTTGCCTGGCAAAGGTGTGGTATCCTCATGAATGGAGATTTAAAAAACAAGTTGGATGTACTCCATACCGATATAGCTATACAGCTAAGGGTACGATGTATGCTGCAATGATTTCACTCCCATGTGCCACACACAGCAGTCGGGCTGTTTCATGCAGGCAGGAATGACAAATTGCTGCTGTTGTCTCTGTGTAAGGTGCATCCCTTGTTTCACAGCTCCTGCAAACCTCAACAGAACAGCTCCATTTTTTTGGACATTCTGGCATCGTTAAGACATCATCTCTAAAGCTACAGCATTGGATAACTTGCAGGGAAGGATAGCAAGTAATCTCCTGAAAAGTTATCTGAATTATTATTAATGGCTTTTAACAATTCTCAGAACAATGGGGAAATCCTTGAGGATTAAGAAAAGAAAAAAAACCAAACAATCCCCAAAACAACAAGATACTCTCTTTCCTCTTCCAAGAAAAAAAATGAAACAAAACTCTAGTGTTGTGCCAATATTTAAAAAATGACAAGCTGCGTGGTCAGTGTAAATACTGAAATCTCTCAGGCAAACCAACAGAACAGTTGACATTAAAGGATATCATAAGTAAAACCAACCAATATGGTTTCACAGAGAACAGTTTTCTGTAAACATTATTTTTTAATTGATTACAAGTCTGGGTTGGTAAAAGTAATTGTTGACATTGTAAATTTCTGTAAGGCATCGTTTTTGGCCCCACATGTTATACCAATATTGATGGAGCACATTAAATGCTAGTTAGAAAATAATTGTAAATAAGGATTTGTCCTAAAGAATCCCAGAGTCTGCAGCTATTTGGCATCTTTATCAAGAATGTTAATGAAATTATAAAACAATTGCAGAGAAAATCTGCAGATTAAAGAAGTTGATGACAAATGAAAGCAATGAAAAGACTGATTATACAACAAAGTTTTCTGGAAAAGCTGCTCAACAAAAAATACAGTTATTAAGGTCTCTGCTGGAGTAATTCTGTGAAATATATCATAATGTTTTAGAAAGAACAGATGAGTTCATCATGTGCTGTCTGGCCTTAAACTCTGTTAACTTGAATTTCTAGAAACAAAGGAAATGGGCCCTCAGATGCATTTTCAGAACAATTGAAAAATGCGCTTAAGAGGGTAAATCGCAAATTGAGTGTAAACAGTGTAATAAAGCAGCTGATGAGGAAAAAAAGAGGTAGTGAAGAGCAGAGCAACGTTATCATTGTTTTCTACATAAACCAGACTATTACAGAATACCGCAACTGGTTCCTGGTTCGTGGCTCTGGACTTAAAAAGCCAAAAATACACTGATCAATATATAAAATGTCAGCAAAGAACAACAAACAAACCAAACCAAACCAAACCAAACCTGTTTTGACTGAGACTAGCAAGTCTCTTTAGCTCATACAGCAAATTATGTCGGGAGTTAATTATGACTACAAATATGCAGGAAGACATTTCTGATACCATAAAGTTATTTAAGTCACCAGGACTGAGCAATATGAGATGCAGAAGCTGAAATTAAAAAAAGTTCAAATGAGAAGACACATTATTTTTAGTGTAATTAATCACTGGAACAAATATCGAGTGACTAGCTGGTCTCTTTTATCATTTTCCCCCCTCCCCTCAAAAGTGGATCTCTCTTATTTGCTTAAATAGAATTATAAGAGCAAGGCCAAGTTTGCTGGGGCAATGAGTGGTGTCCCTCAAGAGTCCATGTTGGCACCAATACTATTTAATATCTTCATCAATGACGTAGACAGGGGGATTGAGTGCAGGTATGCAGATGACACCAAGCTGCGTGGTGCAGTTGATTTGCTTGAGGGAAGCGATGCCATCTAGAGGAACCTTGACAGGCTTGAGGAACAGGCACATGTGAACCTCATGAAGTTCAACAAAGCCAAGTGCAAGGTCCTGCACATGGCTCAGACCAATCCCCAATATCAATACAGCCTGGAGGATGAATGGATTGAGAGCAGCCCTGCGGAGAAGGACTTGGGGATACCAAAAAATTGGACATGAGAGGGCAATGTGTGCTTGCAGCCCAGAAAGCCAGCCGTATCCTGGGCTGCATCAAAAGAAGCATGGCAGCAGGTTGAGGGAGGTGATTCTGCCCCTCTACTCTGCTCTCATGAGACCCCACCTGGAGCACTGTGTCCAGTTCTGGAGCCCACGGTACAAGAAAGACATGGACCTGTTAGAGCAGGTTCTGAGGAGGGCCACGAAAACAATCAGAAGGCTGGAACGCCTCTCCTATGAAGAAAGGCTGCGAGAGTTGGGGTTGTTCGGCCTGGAGGAGGGAAGGCTTCAGGGAGACATTACTGCGGCCTTTCAGTATGTAAAGGGAGCTTATAAGAAAAATGGAGAGAGACTTCTTCCTAAGGCCTGCAATGATAGGACAAGAGGTAATGGTTTAAAACTGAAAGAGGGTAGGTTTATACTGGACAAAAGGAAGAAATTTTTTACGATGAGGGTGGTGAGACACTGGAGGACGTTGCCCAGAGAAGCTGCGGATGCCCCATCATTGGAAGTGTTCAGGGTCAAGTTGGACAGGGCTTTGAGCAATCTGATCTAGTGCAAAATGTCCCTGCCTGTGGCAAGGGAGGTTAGACCAGATGATCTTTAAACGTCCCTTCCAACCCAAATAATTCTATGTTTCTGTGGGGTAGAATTTTGACCTGGATTTGCAAAATGTTAAGCTAACTGAATTAACAATGGATTGAACAGTAGACTCATGGGTGCTTGAACAGTAAATCTTATCACAGTAAGCTGTAGTACAATTACCTGGTTTTGTATGTTATTTATAGCCCTGGATACACGATGCTGTGAATTCCCCAATTAAAATACCTTCCTTGAGGCTAAATTTTCCCATGCCCTCAGAGCAGTAGAGCGCTGCTGCAGTCATATTGGGTAGCCTGCCTTAGTCCTAGAGCAGGATGCAGGTGTTCCTGAACAGATCACACTCCTCAAAAGCAGTGGACTGTGCTGGTGCAGCAGTACCACCGCCTCTTATCAGCTGGAGCCAATCCAGCAAACAATCTGCTGTAACACTGATGGAGCATGAATGGACTGTTGGATAATAATTTTTTTCCACATGCCATGTTATGTGGGGAAATATGTTGTTGATGCATCCCTACAAAATCCAGGTGGTCACAAAGTATCCATGTCCAGAAAGAAGGTCTGGTTAGTAACTCATAAATGACAGTAAATAGGACTCTAGACTGAAATCCACTAAGAAAAACCTCCTTTAATTCATGGGTTTATCGTGTTGTCCATCTATTGGGCAGGAAGGTAGTAAACGTGTGGTGAAAGTACAGCTGTGTAGAGTGGCGTACTGAGGAGAAATGGTGCAGACCACTGAACAGCACCAGAGCATGCAGGACAACCAAGTGGGCAGGCTCAGGTGTGTTGTGCAAGTAGGGATCGTACCAAGAACACTGCACACCAAACAGACAAGAAACCACATTCTCGCACTGGTGACATTTTATTTGTTGTCTTCTGATCTTGCCTCTCTTACTGCAAACCTTATACACCCTGCACAGAAGTCCACGTATTTATACTTTCAGCGCAGCACTGCAACCACAGTGACAGCTGGTTCCAAAAGGCAGTGCAACTACCGCATGTAAAGCACAATGGAGCACTGCACGCTGTCTCACTACCACATGTGTTAGTCCCCATGAGAGACAGACCGTGCTCAGCTGGGGTCTGCTTTGCTTATTATATGGGAGAGGCAGTTCTTGAGAACACCCTGGCCATACAGCATTTCCCACTGTCAGGGCCAACATGATTATTCTGGTAATAACACATACGTATAAACCTGCCTGTTCACCAGGCACTGCAAGGGCTTCCTTGTGAATTTCAGCACTAGCAACTTTGGTAGACTGTAAAAATTCACAAGGAGGTAACATGAAGCCAGCTGCCTATTTTCTTGCCTGCAAAACTGCAAGGAAAAGGTCAAATTTTGCAACTTCCTGGTACAGTGGGTCTTTGGATAACAGAAATTCTGGAGAACCCACCCTCTGAAAAACAGAGTAGGACTGCCTGTGTTGCTGCTTCCTACTAGCTTCTATGCATCTGCTGCATTTATGGAGCACAGGAGGATATTCCCTATGATCCAGAGTTCATGCCAACATGTGACTTAAAATAATGAACCCTCTTCTTTTAAGCTTTTCCACACAGGGAAGCATATCTCACTCATTATATCTCACTCACACAAAGGAAGCAGTATTGAAAAGAAACAGGTGATATAAGACAATGAAGGTGGCGTCTACAGTGCAGAAAAAAATGACACTATGGGAGTGTGGGCATGACGAAGAACAACACACTGGCAAGGTAGTTCAATGGAACCTGGGTTTCAGCATTAGCAAGACTGCTATTGCAGGTATGCACTGTCTTGCAGTAAGTTTGTTTCCCAGGTGAGTCTGAAACAAGTGGTCTTCAGAGGGCCCATGAAGGCCATCTTATTACATTAGTTACTGGGGGTTTCTGAAAGGCCAGTGAATCTCCAGAAGGCTGGAGAGTGTTTATTCCTCACTGGACTGGAAGACCCTCTACATACATTCAATGCCCAGTGCTACACAGATGCCAGGGGAATACTGGGTTCCTGACGAGGGTAATAATGATGTTCCATCACTTCCAAGCAGACCAGAGCTCACGTGCTACTGTCTGGTGCTGAGCCTAAACATCAGTGTATGAAGTAGAGACAGTGCCTTGTGCAACAGACTGGAGTACATGCTAGGAAGGTATTTGCTCTTCTGTGGCAGCCTTTCTGACAACAGACAGGACACTTACAGGGCAAGCTAAAGCCTTTGTATTCTGCACAGCACTGCTTAGTTTGTGTGCATACTGTGCAAGAAAGGATTCTCCCCTTAAAGAGACCTAAACACTGTGCTAGTTAGTCCCTTATAGGGAGAACTACTAAAAAAGAACCCTGATCTCACCCATCAGAGGAAGATGACAAAACAGACAGCTGCTGTACTGGAAACCACTAAACAAGCAACTAAATGTGACCCAAACCGAGACTGTAGTCAGAGCAGGAACTACACTGGGTACACTGCTAGTGCCACTGTCCAAGGGAACTACACCAGGAGAGGCAGCCTCTGTACCACAGCTTTGGTTTGAAGTCTCTCAGAACTGACCAGAAGCAACAGTTTCAAAATTAAGGTCACCGAGTAGAACGCAGTCACAGTCCCAAAGACATTCAGTTGCTTATATTAGTGCTGTGGGTTATGAACCTGACAGAATTGGGGCTTGTAACTGAAAAGCTTTAGGATTACTCCTTCTCTTCTTCCAGGGATTTACTTCCGGCCTCGCTTGCGGCTGGTTTTTGGAAATTCGGCTCTCTGTGCAACTTGGGGCTCCCCCTCCTCACTACTTGCGCTCTCATTGTCCACCCGCTGTGGACGACCTCTCTTACTTCTCCTCATTTTTTCAACTCCAGCAGCAGGGAGCTTCTTGGCAGCCAGGGTCCCAGTTCTCTTCTTTTTGCCCCGGGTCACAGGACGTTTCTTCCGTTGCTTCCTCTGCTCTTCTCTTTGGCGGATTTTCATTAGCTTCTCAAAGCTTTTGGTGGTAGTTGTGTTCACATCAAACCAGTCCTGGAGGGTTTAGAAGGCAACAGGTTGGTACTGATGGTGGAAATACCATATAAAGCCTATCAGGGCTTATAATAAAGCTGCCTTGTAGGACAAGGGTTTCCTGAAATGTGAGATCTGGGAAGGCAGCTGCCGAACAAAGTTCTGTTCTTCGATGTTCCTCCTCAGGTGTCACTCTGTCTCAGAGGATTCAGGTTTGATTTGGCAATTGCCTGGTTAAAGGCATGGGAAATGCTGAAGAGCTGAATTGAGCAGCAGCAGCTTGGGACAAGACATGTGACACACCACTTGCTTCCCAGACCAACACATAAGACCAGCGATGTTTAAGCAAATCAAAGGCCACTTGAGTCTGGGACCCTGTTCCCAGCAGTGAGCAAGGAAAAAATAAAACAGGGCAAGCATCCAGCATTTCCTTCCCAAGACACCCTCCCCACCTCCAACAACCTGGGGTTTGAGGACTTCCATTCTGCCTGCCTTACCTCAGCATGCACAGAGTTGATGTGGTACTTCACCCCACTCTCTGAAATGAACTCCTTCTCACACAGGAGACACTTGTATTTACCAGCCACAAAGTCTCCCTGGCACCAAAACAAAAAAATCCATCATTAACTGCTGCCTAGAAGGCTGATACACTTACATATTGTATTTGAATCTTGCTCAGATATAACCCTGCAGTAAGAAGAAACTCTCATTCATACCAGACAATGCTTTAGCTACAGGAGCACTGACATTATTGACCAGTTATGCCCACAAAGCATAGGACTGCTCTGTGAGATGTTACAAGGTCTCCAGCACTGTACCTGGAAAAGATGCTCTTGTACCTGTGAATTTACAGGTAGGACTGCAGTTTCACTAAAATGCATGCCATTAAGATGCTTCCTCCTTGCCTCAAGCAGTGTATGAAATGGCAACCCCATTAACACATAGGAAAGCACTCAAATTGTGAGGAACTCAGATTAGCAGATGGCAGGACAACAGCTTGAATAAGGAGATATCTGAGGGACAGGGACAGTCAAGCTATTGGTATAAAAGATAGTGAATACAGTAAGGCTACCAACCAAGGTACACGTGCCAAGGTGAGATTTGAGTCCTGAGACACTGGCATATACAGATTCGCAACCCTGAAACAGTAAAAAAAGTGCGTGTCAGCAAAACTCTAGTAAGAAATCATTTCTTCCTGCACAAGAAAGTCTTATTCTCTGGAAGACAATTCCAAAAGGGGTAAGAGAGGTAGAGGGAGGGAGATACTGAGTCCTACAAAGCGAGAACGCTTCTGGTAAAAAGATCGTTAAAAGAGACTTAAGCTTTCAGTAAGTTAAATATTTCCAGTTTCTGAGCACATTTAGACATAATAAAGACACTCCTGTCACTCTATCAAAAGCGTGAGTTTGCATTTTGCCAAAAGTGCAGCAGAGATTAATTTCAAACAAAGCACAGGGGCAAGTACAAGACACTTCAATCCCTCCTGCCCTGCTCATGTATCTAGTGGCACAGAACAGAAGTACTGCATCTGACATCAATGATCTCGGTTAAAGGGCAGCTTTACAGGCCTACCCTATGGGGAGCTTTAGGCATCAGTCTCGAGATACTAGATCATGCTCATCCAACAGCCCAGACCCTCAAACAGGAGGTAGGTGCAAGACATGCTTTTGGGTTACTGGTCGGTGAAATAGGACAGCTGCTTTCTGGGGACAGCTCCGTATACAAAGCTGTGTTACAACTCTCATACTTGGAAATGATGCAAGCCTGAAAACAGGGAATAGAGTGCTGGGGGTGGGGTAGGGCAGCGGGAAGGCATTGTCTCTACACCAAACCCAGATGGAAGCCACCGCTGACCCTTGGCTATCCAGCAGTGTGTCAAGTGCGTGACATGTACCATAGTTTCCACCAATGGGGCGACTCCTTCTCACTGGATCTGACTGGCGACGGCTGTGTGGGACTGTAAGAAACTAAGTGCATGTGCATAAGCATCCCTAGACCAGACCGACAGTGCCATGCATGAGTCTTCTGTAGCCCATTTCCAGCTTCCAAAAGAAAAATTAAGTGCTGGACCAGACAAAGCCCCTCTACTCTTACATTTCCATCTCTACTCCTCCCTTCTTCTATAATTAGATTTAGTACACCTGCTAGACAGGCAGGGGCCTGTCATTTTTCCACTGCTCAAACCTCCAAATGGACCAGCTCCCAGCTGGATGTGAAAGCTGTACCAGTCTGACACCACGTTACTGGCTCTGAAGTGGACAAACACATTCCCAGAGGGATCATCCCTAGGGCAACAGTCCAAACAGGGTCTTGGTTACACTAACCAACTATACTGAGATGGAGTAGAATTTGTCTCCCACAAAGAGTTTCAAGGTTGTGGAAAGCTATTGGCTCATACAGACCTGAAATCTGTCCCCTTTGAGGCTTCAGAAACACTTAAAGCTTACCTGATTTGGGCAGTGGACTCTTCGGTACATCTTTATCTCCGTTTTCCATTTGCACAGCACATCTTGACTAAATGTGGGCAGTCCAGGACGAGTATATTTCAGCTGAGATAAAGAGATGGAATTGAAAGCTGGAAGCAATGTTGGCTACACGTAGTGCCACGTATGTCCCTTTCTCTCCTGGGTTATGAGACGGGAAGTGCTATTTCTTCTCCTACTCTAACAGCCAAACTCTCAATAACCAATCTCTTCCCGTGTCGCTGACTCTCTACAAACATAACTGAATCTGGAAAACCCCCAGAATATAGCAGAATCCAAAACTTCCCATAACCTTGACTACAACATTTCCTCTAAAGGTACTTACCCCATTAAAATCATAAATCATCCTTTTCCCTTGGGTTTCCTTTACAGCCTAAAAGATGCCCCTGGAAATTCTGAAGCCTGAAAAACTATGAAATATCACTGCATGGCAGCAGTGATCTGCAGCCTATGACTTGTGAGCAACATACTGCCTATAAATGCCTTCAGTGTGCCCACTGAAAATTACAGCAATAGGACTTGAAAGTCATTATAGTCTGCCTGGATAAAATACTTATACCACAGTAATTGCTACTGTAGCAATACTGTAATCTAAGACCAGAGAGAGCAAAACCTGATCCCTCCCACAAGATACTACTTCTTCAGTAATTGCTTTCCATGGTCCACTAAACACTGGCAACACTGGATAGATGCTAGTGCAAGATTCATCTGCTGTGAAGAAAGACTCAAACCCTATATAGCATTTTTAAGGCCTTGTACCTTCCGGTCATCTGGAATCAAGTCCTGCAGAACTTTTCTCTTCGGCCACTCTTTGGCCAGCTCTTCTCCAGCTAACTCATGGAGATAGTAGATTGCCACCTTTGCAGATCTCCTCTGAACTCTGCCTGTGTTATTTGGCTCCCGTTTTATTTCCTTCAGGCTCTCGGTTCTTCTCTCCTCATGGAGGAAAGTGACCTGCAATGAAGGCCAAAAAAGGTGACCTCCTTCACTAGTTCCTATTTCAGTTACACTAAATACTGTGAATAAATATTCTACCAAATCCCTCACAAAAATGCTGCTGTAGCTGTGGTTCGCTGTCACAGACATAGGACAGAAGTGCATCCCACTAGTGAGACAGACCCTCAGATCTACTCAGGGGGGTCATAGCAGTAAGGCTCAAGCAGAGTTTCATGCAGCCACTGGTCTTGAAAGGATATCACATCATTTGCTGTAAAACCCTCAGGGACAACAAGCATAGTACTGCCTGTTCTGCTCCAATGTTGGGTCTTTTAAGAGCAAAGAAAAGCATCTCACAAGTTATACATGTTAGCATCATTCTTCCATGAAGCAAAAGTCAGGCTGGGGAAATTCTACTGCTGCCACGGTGATTTACTACTAAAAACTTCATCCTAGTCACAGAACAGCAACAGCTGCTGCTAGAAGGAAAGTATCATGGACAGAATACTCCAGAAAGACAGAAAAATGCACAGATTTGCTATCCCTAATTACCCACCCAAGTAGCAGACAAAAACCTATGTGTGTCTCAAGTCTGAATGGCTGAAGTACCACCACACTATCCTGAGAACTATGGCAATTTGCACTTACCGGCCCGTGCTTAGATCGGAGATGGTAGACAAGTCCTGCTTTTGATTTGTATGCTTTTCCACAGTGATGGCACTTCATAGCCATTTTCTCCAGCTCAGAAACAGCCTTCCCACATTTTTTAACATGATATAGGTATCCCATTATGCTAGTGAAGCTGCCTGTGCAGCCCTGTCAATGTAGAAGAAAAATGCATGGAAGAAAAACGCTCTCCGGTGACCACAAGATCACTGTGTATAGAATCCACAGTTTGCTGACCAAAGTACTATCACTTTTCCTGCCAGACCAGAGACAATCAGGTAGTAAACTTTAATGTTAGTCTATTCAGATAAACAAAATCTGGGGCAAAGAATTGGGTGCAACTGGCAGAAACTGTTTCTTAGAACTTCTTTGTAGGTAGTGGGTAACAGAAAATTTCAATATATGGAATGAAGAAGCAAGATACTAAATGAGGATGCACAAAATGGAAAGATTTTCAGAGACAAATGAGAAGTTGGGCAGAAAAAGAGGAAGGCTTTATATTTGGTTGGCTGGTCAAACTGTCTAGAATGCAACAATATTAGGGTGATGGTAGATAAAACTTTCAGCTATTCCTAGGATACAGCTATTGTCTCATGCTGCAGTGGAGAACAACAAAAACTGTAATGGTTCCTGCAGATGTCACTTACTAGATTATCTCCTAACCCTGAATCCAGTGATCAACTTAACACTGAGCTTGGAAACAGGACAAATCAAACATGCAACAGCAAGTTTTTAATGTTCTTAGATGTATCCACCTGTCCTCCATCCCCTTCTCTAGCTGTGGCCAATCTCAATATTTTCAAAAACCACAGACAAACTCACACAGTTAATTATGCATAAAAACATCTTCCCAGCTATCATAAACAACTAAGGCAGAGCAGAAGTACACATTAATAAAATACTTTTGGTGCACACAAAACAATCCAGTGTCCTCTCAATTCTCCCTGAAGACACCAACACATCAAATACTCAAAGAGCTCTAGCTGACCCTGCTTGAGCACAGGGGTTGAACTAGATAACCTCAGAAGTTCCCTTCCAGCCTTAATAATTGTGTAATTCTGTGAACAATTTATAATACCGTTGCAAGGTAAAATGGTTATCCTTTAACTTCTTCCTCCCTAACATCTTCCACTGAATGCATTTATAAAGTCGTACCTTTGCTGTGTAACTCCTTAAGCCAGGTAATAGACAGCCCTACCAGAGGGGTTGCGTTGCTGGACCTGTTGGTCACCAACGCAAGCGAGCTAATCAGAGACATCACGGTTGGAGGCAGCCTGGGCTGCAGTGATCACACACTGGTGGAGTTTGCAGTCTTGAGGCATATGGGGCAGGCAAAGAGTAAAGTCAGGACCCTGAATTTTAGCAAAGCAAACTTCCAGCTGTTCAAGGAATTAGTCAATAGGACGCCTGGAAAACTGCCCTCAGGGACAAGGGAGCAGAACAGAGCTGGCAGATCTATAAGGATGCTTTCCACAGAGTGCAAAAGCTCTTGATCCCCATGTGTAACCGATCAGGAAAGGAAGGCAAGAGACTGGCATGGCTGAGTCGAGACCTGCTGGTCAAACTAAAGGGTAACAAGGAAACGCACAGGCAGTGGAAGCAGGGACAAGTACCCTGGGAAGAGTATAGAGATGCTGCCCGGTTGAATAGGGATGGGGTCAGGAAGGCCAGGGTGCAGCTGGAGCTGAACTTGGCAAGGGATGCAAAGAATAATAAGAAGGGCTACTATAGGTATGTCAGCAAGAAAAGGAAGGTCAAAGAAAGTGTACCCCCCCGATGAACATGACTGGCAAACCGGTAACAGCAGACGAGAAGGCTGAGATACTCAACAACTTTTTTGCCTCAGAGTCCTGAGGGAATTTTCTGATGTAGTTGCCAAGCCACCCTCCACGATATTTGAAAACTCACGGCAGTCAGGTGACGTTCCCAGTGACTGGAAAAAGGGAAACATTGCACCCATTTTTAAAAAGGATAGAAAGGAGGACCCTGGGAATGACTGACCTGTCAGCCTCACAGGGACAGCCTTCCCTCTGTGCCTGGGAAGATCATGGAACAGATCCTCCTAAAAGCTATGTTAAGGAACACAGAGCACAGGGAGGTGATTCAAGACAGCCAGCATGGCTTCACCAAGTCTTGCCTGCCCAACCTAGTGGCCTTCTATGATGGAGTGACTACACCAGTGGACAAGGGAAGAGCTACAGATGTCAAGAAAGACATAGACCTGTTGGAGCAGGTCCAGAGGAGGGGGATGCAATGCCTCTCCTATGAAGAACGGCTGAGAGAGTTGGGGTTGTTCAGCCTGGAGAAGAGAAGGCTTTGGAGAGACCTTATTGCAGTCTTTCAGTACTTAAAGGGGGCTTATAAGAAAGATGGAGAGAAACTTTTTAGCAAGGCCTGTTGCGACAGGACAAGAGGGAATGGTTTTAAACTAAAAGAGGGTAGATTCAGACTAGATATAAGGAAGAAATTTTTTACAATGAGGGTGGTGAAACACTGGCACAGGTTGCCCAGAGAGGTGGTAGATGCCCCATCCCTGGAAACATTCAAGGTCAAAGTGGACAGGGCTCTCAGAAACCTGATCTAGCTGAAGATGTTCCTGCCCATGGCAGGAGGGTTGGACTAGATGACCTTTAAAGGTCCCTTCCAATCCAAACTATTCTATGTTATCCATCTGGGCTTCTGTAAGGCCTTTGACACAGTCCCCCACAACATCCTTCTCTCTAAATTGGAGAGATATGGTTTTGATGGATGGACTATTTGGTGGGTAAGAAATTGGCTGGATGGTTGCATCCAGAGATCAACAGCTCCATGTCTGGATGGAGATCAGTGATGAGTGACCCTCAGAGGTCCGTATTGGGACCAGTACTGTTTAATATCTTCACCAATGACATAGACAGTAGGATCGAATGCACCCTCAACAAATTTGCAGATGACACAAAGCTGAGTGGTGCTGTTGATGCGCCTGCGGGACCTCGTGAGGTTCAGCAAGGCCAAGCGCAGAGTCCTGCATGTGGGTCAGGGCAACCCCCGGTATCAATACAGGCTGGGGGATGAAGGGATGGAGAGCAGCCCTGCCGAGAAGGACTTGGGGGTACTGGTGCATGAAAAACTGGACATGAGCCGGCAATGTGCGCTCGCAGCCCAGAAAGCCAACCGTAGCCTGGGCTGCATCACCAGCAGCGTGGCCAGCAGGACAAGGGAGGGGATTCTGCCCCTCTACTCCTCTCTGGTGAGACCCCACCTGGTGTACTGCATCCAGCTCTGGGCTCCTCAGTACAGGAAAGACGTGGACCTATTGGAGTGGGTCCAGAGGAGGGCCACAAAAATGATCAGAGGGCTGGAACGCCTCTCCTGTGAGGAAAGACTGAGAGAGTTGGGGTGGTGCAACCTGGAGAAGAGAAGGCTCAGGGGAGACCTTATTGCAGCCTTTCAGTACTTATAGTGGGCTTACAAGAAAGATAGGGCCTGTAGCGACAGGAAAAGGGGTAATGGTTTTAAACTAAGAGGGTAGATTTAGACTAGATATAAGGAAGAAATTTTTTACGATGAGAGTGGTGAAACACTGGCACAGGTTTCCCAGAGAGGTGGTAGATGCCCCATCCCTGGAAACATTCAAGGTCAGGCTGGATGGGGCTCTGAACAACCTCACCTAGTTGAAGATGTCCCTGCTCATTGCAGGGGTGTTGGACTAGATGACCTTTTAAGATCCCTTCCAAACCAAACCATTCTATGATGCTATGATACTCTGTCTTAAAAGCATAGCTAGGATCTTGAAACAAATCCAGCTTTCGCCAGCACCAAAGCATACTCAGCAGAACTCTCATAATATTTTATGTTCATGCATCCGCTGCTGTTTAATTCAGGATACTTAGCACAATGCAGCTTACCTCCCTCGTACACTTTAGTTTTCTCATACGCTTCAAAACCTTCCGAAGGCGGTCTCGCTCAAGCTGCTCATCCAATTCTCCTCCCTCCTTCACAACTGGCTAAAGCACAGCAGAAAGATGAAAGAAAAACACAGGATGCTCAGCATTTACAGTTCTTCTCATCGGGAATTCACTACTCAACACACTACTGAAGGAAAGCTGCTAAAATAATTGAATCTCTGCAACTTATGTTTTACAGAAGTGTATGTAATACAATGATCACTGTCTATATGCCAGAACAACTGAATTATCTTTAAAAGGAATAAACTGCCTGAAAACCACTTTGCAGGTAAGAGTTTTAAAATTTAGATAGCTATCCATGAACAAAACCTTCATCAGAAATGGTCCCAAACTGTAGCTGCTGGGAAGGACAAGGGTATGTGTTTCCGTAATTACTTTTCTCCCCTTCTGCCTGTGGAAAGTACTTACTTAGATCTCTGTCATGCATCTTTAACATTTACTGGTCCTACCTTTCCCACTTAGCCTAACTGAACCTAAGCAGACTAACTGCCTGTAACAGTTATTCATCTATACTAAACTACAGCTCACATTCTTCTCTATTCTCTCTCTGATGGTTATTGTATACTATTTCCTACACTACCTTACAATAATATTACACCTAGACAGAATAAAAAGTTAGAACTGAGTGACAGATCTATTTCTCAGGGCCAGAACATGATCCCTGGCCTATTTCATATACTAGTACAGCTGTAGGTTTAGAAACCACAGTACTGGGAACTATATAAAAAAATAACAGTAACAAATTATCTAAACCTTACCCAAACTTCTGAGTGAACTTTCCAAAAGTTCTAATTCTTCACTACTACAATGCTTGACCTGCTGTTTACAAACAGAGAAGGACTGGTGGGAGATGTGGTGGTCAGAGGCCGTCTTGGGCTTAGCGACCATGAAATGATAGAATTCTCGATTCTTGGTGAAGTAAGCAGGGGGGCGGACTTTGGCCTGCTCAGGACACTGGTCGAGAGGGTCCCTTGGGAGACAGTCCTGAAGGGCAAAGGGGTCCAGGAAGGCTGGACGTTCTTCAAGAAGGAAGTCTCAAAGGCGCAGGAGTGGGCTGTCCCCATGTGCCGTAAGAAGAACAGGCGGGGAAGACGACCGGCCTGGCTGAACGGGGAGCTCTGGCTGGGACTCAGGAAAAAAAGGGGAGTTTATCACCATTGGAAGAAGGGGCAGGCAACTCAAGAATAGTACAGGGATCTCGTTAGGTCGTGCAGAGAGGAAATTAGAAAGGCAAAAGCCCAGCTAGAGCACAATCTGGCCACTGTCGTAAGAGACAACAAAAAATGCTTTTACAAGTATATTAATGACAAAAAGAGAGCCAAGGAGAATCTCCATCTTTTATTGGATGTGGGGGGGAACATTGCCACCGAGGATGAGGATAAGGCTGAGGTACTTAATGCCTTCTTTGCCTCAGTCTTTAATAATCAGACCAATTATCCTCAGGGTATTCAGCCCCCTGAGCTGGAAGACAGGGACGGCGAGCAGGATAAACCCCCCATAGTCCAAGAGGAAGCAGTTAATGACCTGCTACGCTGCCTGGACGTTCACAAGTCTATGGGACCAGATGGGATCCACCCGAGGGTACTGAGGGAGCTGGCGGAGGAGCTTGCCAAGCCGCTCTCCATCATTTACCAGCAGTCCTGGTTAACTGGGGAGGTCCCGGACGACTGGAGGCTTGCCAATGTGACGCCCGTCTACAAGAAGGGCTGGAAGGAGGATCCGGGGAACTACAGGCCGGTCAGCCTGACCTCGGTGCCGGGGAAGATCATGGAGTGGTTCATCTTGAGGGCGCTCACGAGCCATGTGCGGGACAACCAGGGGATCAGGCCCAGCCAGCACGGCTTCACAGAAGGCAGGTCCTGCTTGACCACCCTGATCTCCTTCTGTGACCAGGAGACCCGCCTCGTGGATGAGGGAAAGGCTGTGGATGTGGTCTACCTGGACTTCAGTAAAGCCTTTGACACTGTCTCCCACAGCATTCTCCTAGAGAAGCTGGCGGCTCACGGCTTGGACAGGTACACTCTTCGCTGGGTAGTTGGGCCGGGCCCAGAGAGTTGTGGTGAATGGAGTTAAATCCAGTTGGCGGCCGGTCACGAGCGGTGTTCCCCAGGGCTCATTACTGGGGCCGGTCCTGTTCAATATCTTTACCAACGATCTGGATGAGGGGATCGAGTGCTCCCTCAGTCAGTTTGCAGATGACACCAAGTTGGGCGGGAGTGTTGATCTGCTCGAGGGTAGGAAGGCTCTGCAGAGGGACCTGGACAGGCTGGATCGATGGGCCGAGGCCAACTGTATGAGGTTCAACAAGGCCAAGTGCCAGGTCCTGCACTTCGGCCACAACTACCCCAGGCAACGCTACAGGCTTGGGGAAGAGTGGCTGGAAAGCTGCCCAGAGGAAAAGGACCTGGGGGTGCTGGTCGACCGCCAGCTGAACATGAGCTGGCAGTGTGCCCAGGTGGCCAAGAAGGCCAATGGCATCCTGGCCTGTATCAGAAATAGTGTGGCCAGCAGGAGCAGGGAGGTGATCGTGCCCCTGTACTCAGCACCGGTGAGGCCGCACCTCAAATCCTGTGTTCAGTTCTGGGCCCCTCACGACAAGAAGGACATGGAGGTGCTGGAGCGTGTCCAGAGGAGGGCAATGAAGCTGGTGAAGGGCCTGGAGCACAAGTCTGATGAGGAGCGGCTGAGGGAACTGGGGTTGTTTAGTCTGGAGAAGAGGAGGCTGAGGGGAGACCTCATCGCGCTCTACAACTACCTGAAAGGAGGTTGTAGCGAGGTGGGTGTTGGTCTCTTCTCCTGAGTAACTAGCGATAGGACAAGAGGAAATGGCCTCAAGTTGTGCCACGGGAAGTTTAGATTGGACGTTAGGAAAAACTTCTCTACTGAAAAAGTGGTCAGGCCTTGGAACAGGCTGCCCAGAGAAGTGGCTGAGTCACCATCCCTGGGTTTTAAATACTTTCCTGGAAATATTTAAAAGACGTGTAGATGAGGCACTTAGGGACATGGTTTTGTGGGCATCGTGGTGTTGGGTTGACGGTTGGACTCGATGATCTTAGAGGTCTTTTCCAACCTTAATGATTCTATGATTCTACGATTCTAGGAGACGTTGCCTTCTTTAAGTAATAGCAAAGAGGAAAAGCAGAATGTAGCATTAGTATCTTTACAGTCAATAGAGACAAGAACTAAACTGCTGCTTCTGCTTTTTTACCTTTGAACTTGTAAAGAACTGAAATCTAGTCTGCTCTGGATGTAGAAAAACTCCTACTTTCTAGGAAAGGACTAAAAATTGCAGCCTAATGAGCAATCATTTTTTTTCTGATTGAGAACACCTTTTATGTGAGACACAACCAGCCTAAACAGAAATTCATCCCCTCTTTCCAAGATGTAGCATGCCTATCATCTCTGGTAACATTCTACTGTTTTTTCAGATGTCAAATCTCACAGGAAAAATAATAGGTAGACAAGATTTGAACAGCTACAACATTTGAAAAAACACACCATGTTCTGTTTCTGTGTGCACCAGGGAAGGAACAAAAGACTGTCTTGCCTGTAGGATTTTTAGATGCACAGCAGCTGTGTTACCTGATTGTTATGGTCTGCCATGACGTGGTATTTCATCCCTCCTAAAGACTTCAGCTGCTTCCCACAGTGATGACATGTGAACATTTCCTAGAAATAAACAAGGACATGGCACGTGTAACTGTAAATTAACCAAAGCAGTGGGAAACTCTTTGGGGGAATGGAGCTGGAGAGCTGAACATTTTATTTGGGCCTGGTAACTGCCCATTAAAAACAGAAGAGATTTTATGGAGCCTAAAATTTAGGGAACAATGAAATAGCTACACCTTTGTTCGCTACCCCAAACCTCCAGCAAAAGGCTAAGCAAGAAGAACCAAGTGCAGCCTCTTACAGACATATAAAGGACTCTTGCTTACAGACATGATGATGAGATGAAACACAAAACAGTGTGCAGGCATTTCTATCAGTAAGCTGAAGAGGAGTAAAGAAAACCTTGTTCATCTCTCACGTTCTTACCTGCCTGCAATTTACCATATGTTTCTTCAGTCCTTCTACAGTCTTTCTCACCACAGCCCGGCATGTTGGACAGGTAACTCGGCCTTTGTCCTGAATTTCCAAAGACCATCGCTCTTCCATACTACCTGTCAGAACAAAAGGTTTGGAATAGAACTGCAACCACAGTTATCTTTTTTTTTCCTTCGATGTGCACAATGAATCCTAGAAGGAAACAGGTCACATGCTACCAAACTCATGTCCAGCTACACTTCAATAGGTTTAGCTCACTTGCAGCTTTAAATGTGTCATGTGACAAGGCACACATCACTCCTTTTGGGAGATCATTTTATAAAAACTCTTTAATCCTACCATCCCCTTGCAAGGAGTGTTCTTCCACTTGTTCATTAGAGCTTTTTCCCTCATTCATTTTTATTACACAATTACTTTAGCATGCAGAGTAAACTTTTCTTTCGGCAAAAAGGGTTTTCACAGTAAAAGTAGTCACAGATGCGACTGAATAGTTTCAGACAAAGTCCACGGTTCAGTTCTACTAACCAAATATTTAGAACTCCACTTATGTTAACCAGCAGTTTTGGCACTGAAAGTGAACAGAGCTGTACCACCAGGCCAAGTGACTCCACAGCCAGGGAAAAGTACCCTGTGTGGCGTGGTTTCCAGCTCCTGGCCTCTTTTTGAAATGGCAAGCAAAAGTTGGCATAATCCACAAAGATTATAAATTACCGAAATGGGTTCTGGGAAGAAAGTGGCTTAGCAGCCATCTGCTTGAATGCTTGTCATAAAAAGATCTAAAGGCTTTCCTCTTTGCCCAGTAATAACAGGCAGGGGTTATCCCTCCCCAGGTGGCTGGGGGAAAAGTCTGTGAATCAAATAGCACTTGGCAGAAAACTGGGGTATTTAATGACTGCTGTGAGCTACACATACCAAGTCATTCCACTTGCTGAGTCAAGGCTAATGTTATTTTTCTACGATGGACTGCTTGGGTCTCTGGCTACCAGGTTACCAGAAAAGGTGATTTGGCAGCAACAGCTACAGAGTTTTTCCTGCAAACATATTCTGCTGAGTAAAAAAGTATAAATATTGTTATGAGTTTTATAGTGAAACTATTTTAACAGGCTTTTGCTCAGCTCAAAAAGGGACTCCCCCCTCACTGTTCCATTATGCAGTGGTAAAACCATGTGGAACTACACTATTAGGCAGTATGCAGTCCCTCCAATCTTGCTCTGCGGTACTGACACAGTGCCAAAAGGACAGCAGCCAGTTCTTCCTTGTCAACAGTAAAGTGAACGACGAAATGGGAACACCAGAGACATAGCTGTTGCTCAGATTCAAATCCTAGAATCACATTTATCTTTTAGCTGCTTTATGAACAATTCTGAGCAACTGCTTCTTCTTCTTACCTGTGCCATAGGTTTCCGGTTCTTTCTGAACACAGTGGCCTTTCGTTTTGGAGTTTTGTTGTGTTCCAGCTTGCTGTTTTTTTCCTGTTATAACACAAAAAAGAAAGACCAGAAGACTTAACTCTGCAAGCCTTGTTACAAATAAACAGAGATTTTTTGCTAGGAGGCTGTCTCAAAGCTACTTATTCAGAAATGTTCAATACTTTTTTTTTTTTTAAAGGAATTTCAAGATTATATTGTCTACTCCCTTTCAAAATCCATAGCTATTTACAGCTGTATTAGTCCCATCCAGATATTTGTAATCTGTATGGTTGTTCATATACAAAGCTCAGGGGATGGGAACTCGCCACACTGAAACATCCTCTGTTCACAGTATGGCTGAGCCAATCTAATGAGTTCTTGACAGTCAAATGGACAGTCCCATTCCTCTACTCAATCCTGTTTTCTTTAGACTAAACAACTCTTATTGTTTTAGTATTTCCTCATGGCTTTTTGCTCTCTTCTCGTCCCTGTTCTCTTCAGTTGGTCCACTTTGGGTAATCTGTGCCAGAGTTTGACCACCCTCACAGTAAAAAAATGTATTCTTGTCTTTAGATAGAATGTTGTGTGTTTTAATTTGTGTCCATTGCCTCTTGTCCTGCCAGTGAGCACTATAGAGAAGAGTCTGGCTCCCTCTTCTTCATTCCCTCCCATCAAGTATTTATACTCACTGGTAAGATTCCCCCTGAGTCTTCTCTTCTCCAGACTGAAGAGTCGCAGCTCTCTCTGTCCTCATAGTAAAGACATTCCAGTCGCTCAATCATATTTGCACCCCTGTGTTGGGGAGCCCAGAACTGGACACAGTACTCCAGATGTGGCCTCACCAGTGCTGCGCAGAAAGGAAGGATGATCTCCCTCGACCTGCTGGCAATGCTCTTCCTAATGTAGCCCAGAATGCTGTTGGCTGCCTTTGCCACAAGAGCGTGTTGCTGGCTCAGTCAGCTTGCTGTCCTCTAGGACCCCAAGGTCCCTCTCTGCAAAGCTGGTTTCCAGAAAGTTAGACCCCAGCATATGCTGATACATGGGGTTATTCCTGCCCAGCTGCAGGACTTCATATTTCTCCTTGATGAACCTCAAGAGATTCCTCTTTGCTTAATTCTCCAGCCTGTCCGGGTCCCTGTGAATGGCAGCACACCCATCTGGTCTACCACCACTCCTCCCAGTTTTGTATTATCTGTGTGCTTGCTGAGGGTGCACACCGTCCCATTGTCCAGGTTATTAATGAAAATGTTAAACAGTACTGGCCCCAGTATTTACCCCTGGGATATACCACTAGTGATGTGCCTCCAACTAGACCTTGTGCTGCTGATCACAACCTTCTGGGCCTGGATGTTCAGCTGGTTTTCAATCCACTGTGTACTTTGTCAGCTCATCTATGAGGATGTTGTGGGAAACAGCACTAAAAGCCTTACTAAAGTTGAGGTGAACAACATCTACTGCTGTCCCCTCGTCCACCAAGCTAGTGACCTCATTAGAGGTAGTCAGATAGTAGAAGGCTATCAGGTTGATTAAGCATGATTTGCCCCTCATGAATCCATGCTGACTACTCCCAATCACCATCTTATCCTTCGTGTATTTGGAAATGCTTTCCAGGAGGATTCGCTCCATCGCCTTCCCAGGGACTGAGGTGGGGCTGAGCAGCCTGTAGTTCCCCAGATCTTCCTTCTTTCTGTCCTTGAAGACAGGAGTTATACTTGCCTTCCTCCAGTCTTCAGGAACCTCTCCCAGTCACACTGACCTTTCAAAGATAATCAAAAGTGGCCTCACAATGACATCAGCCAGCTCTCTCAGCACTCAGTGCAACCTGCCAGGCCCCATGGGACTTAAGTATGTCCAGTTTGTTTAAGCGCTCTAACTTTGTCCTCCTTCACTGACTGTAAGGCTTCCTTGCTCTAGACTTTCCCCCTGGTCTCAGGCGCCTGGGATTCCTGAAGGATTCCTTTAACTGGTAAAGACTGAGGCACAGGAAGCATTGAGTACCTCAGCCTTTTCCATGTAATTTGTCACCAGTTCCCCTGCCCTGTTCAGCAGTGGACTCATGCTTTCCCTAGTCTTCTCTTTGCTGTTCATGTACTTGTAGAATCCTTTCTTGTTGCCTTTCACATCCCTTCCCAGATTCAGCTCCAGGTTGGCCTTGGCTTTCCTAACCTCATCCTTGCAAGATTGGACAGCAAATGTGTACTTTTCCTGTGTCACCTGCTCCTACTTTCACCATTTGTACACTTCCTTTTGCACCTAACCACTGATTAACAACTCTTTGAAGGCATGAAAGATGTATAATATCAAGCATTTCCCCGCTCCGTCTCTATGGTAAACAAAAATCAAAGTGGTTGGGTTTGATTTCTCCTTAACAAACCCATATTGCTGTTATCATCTACTTATTAATCTCCAGATGTTTACAAGTAATTTGTCTGATTATTTAGTCCAGAATCTTTTGGGAAACTGAAATGAAACAGACTAGCCTACATTTCCCCTACTTCCTTTCCTCCCTCCCTTTGTTGGACTTTTAACAGAGACTGAAATTAGATCAATCATCTCCCACTGTAAAACAGAAACTAGTCAACAGTCTCCTGTAACAAAATACCCAGAATCAGAAATGGAGTTGGAAGACAGCAGAGGATAGCATTTGGGCAGAGAGGAAGTCTGAAGTACCTGAAGGCTTGTAACTAGGAATTACAAGTTATTTGTATTACCCAAAATCTTCTGCTTCTTCCTGGGAGAGTCTTTAAGATCTTCGCCTTCCCCTTGCTCAGATTTCCTCTTGCCTTTCAATAGTACTTCTGCTAATGAGTAAGAACAGAAATGCTTCAGTCTCATTATTCAGTCTGGATAACAGCTTTGAGTCTGCTCCTGCCTCAGCTTATCCTTGTACTCAATACTTAAAAAAAAGTAGTTTTTCTAAGGCACCTGGACACCAGTGAGCTAGGCACAGCCTTTTGACTCAGTAACTTTTAGGCACTCCAAAGCCTGCAATCCTCCGACATAGGAGAGAGGGAAGAAACAGTGCCACAGCATGGTCTGCGAAAATAATACTCCTCAGGAAGAGAGCCAGAAGGTGCTAGGTTGTCATAAAAAGCTCATCTGCACACACACAAAAAGAAGCATAGAGAAAAAATGGCAGGTGGGGAAACCCAGATAATATCCTGCCTCCCCTCACTATTTCCAGGCCTATAAAGGGCTTATCTTCATGAACACAGAGAAGTACAGAACCACAATGGCAGGCAGGGGAACACAAATTATGGACTCAAAGAAACAGAGACCTTCCCCCGCAGGTCTGTCCCAGGAGACCCACCAGGATGAGTCAATGGGAGCCGCTCTCTGGAGCACCCTTTGGAAGGTGGGGGAGTGGTGAGAAGGGAGAGTGTGGTGTTAATGCCTCGGGTTTTGTGACACACGGGATGCTAGCGAAGAACAATTCAGGATTACACAAGACTGGGATGTTTAGGAGTGGTATCAAAAGAAAGGAAAGGGAGAGAATTAGCTGATTTGTCGGGGGGGGGGGGGGGGGGGGGGGGGGGGGTCAGGGAAAAGAGAGGTGTAAGAGAATAAAAAGGGCCATTTGCTTGTAAACAGGTGGTTGGTCAGAATACAGGTCTGGTCATGCCTGACACCAAATCAGAAGGACCGGGGAGAGCAGTGTCTGTGAGGGTGACCCTGTCTGTAAGGAGGTCTACACAAGCAACTGGCGTGGCTCTGTGGGCCTCAGGGCCCAGCACGTCCACGTACCAGCAAGTGAGGAGACCATGATCCAAAGGCCAGATACTGAGTAGACTGAGTGTTCAGCTACAGGAGAGATCCATATTGCACATGTGTGCACTCACAAACGTACAGACACATATATATGTACTTCTTTTATATATACTTTTTATATATGTTTCTTTTCTCTCATCCTGATCAGCCAGAGCGGGAAACAGGATGGAGGCTGTTGGTGCTGTTTGTGTGAGTGCTCAGCGTGCCTCTTCATGTTGATCTGCGCGGCTGGCTGTGTATACATGTTGTATACGTGTGTTTATACCTACAGGAATACACACTTAGTCTCGCTACTGGTTGGACCTGGGCGTGTGGACCTGCAGCAACCTCACTTCTATCAAGCTACTAGATTCAGCTCTCCCCACAACAGGATGGAATACAGATAAGATACTTAGAGATAAGAAGAAAGTGCATTAAAGAAGAGCGAAGTTTTGGCGCTTTGTCACACAAGAAGTTTGGAAAACAGCTCATAGGCCAGGAAATCTGAATGTTCCTACAACAACCTAAGACCCAAACCACTCCAAATCAGAAAATTGTAAGTGAGAGAAGTGAGAAAATAAAAGAAATAAAAACATCCTTAAAAAAAAAAAATCTACCAACAGAAAAGCTGTGTCCAGTCCAGAATACTACTGAATGGTCCCCTTTTCCACATCTTTACTGTTGTTTGTTCTATTTTTAAAGCTCTCAAAGCATATTCCTGATATGATTGCCAGAACCCTTATACATACCTCTTCTACAGATATAACTGAGTTCAGTCACAGAATCATTAATTTCAATAGACAAGTCACTCAAAAGGAATTGCGTAACATCAGAGAATTTTACCCATGTTTCTGCAGTGGAGGAAATTTATTTCTCCTAATACATGAGGAGCATTACCAAGCTTGTAATTTGTGGCTGAACCGCAGCATGTCTTTCAGAAGTCATCTAATCTCTCATAAAAGAACCAGAGAGAAAAACAATTTTGCGTCGAGCCAAGAGTGATGAGTACCTTTTTTTTCTGAAGATTTGTTAATGCTGTTTTTTATTCCTCTCATTGCCAACCAGTAAGCAGGCCTGCGAATGGTCCGCTTGCTTCTGGACTCTGCACTTCCGTTTACTCGACTTTTCGGTGAGGCAGAAGAAATGTTGCTGACTGTCTCATCATAGTTACTGTTCAGTCCTAAGACAGTAGTTTCCACCACCTCAAATTGCTTAGACCTGGAAAACATCAACTTGAAACCCTACGTATATGTATGCATACATACACACACAACCACAATAACTTGACAGACAACATCCCTTACATCTTCCCAAGTACTCTAAAAATTAACCTCGCAGTTCATTGAATCTCCTGAGTTTTGTGAACTGAAAAGTGCCAGTCAGATAAAACATCCTAAATGTTATTTTTCAGTACATTTTTTAGAGAATGACATTAGAAAGCTACTCAAGAGGAACAGAAAAAAATATTCATCCTACCTCAAACCTTCAACTCAAGAAGCAGGCACAAGTTAATCTCAGTTTAAAAATATACATTTATCCTTAAGCAACCGATGTGGAATATAAGAATTCTTCTGCAGCCCATAATTACAAAAGAGACCTTTTCCATCCCACAAAGGGCAAGATCTCTTTCAGTATGTATTCCCAGAGTCCGAGCTGACACTACACAATTAAAAGACTTAACGCTAGTAAGAATTTTCACCAGCAAGGCTTTCGGCAATGAAGACAGCCTTATAGTATATCCTACAAATCACACTACATTAAAGACTAATTTAGACTAGCCAGCACCACCGATTTTTCTTCCTAGAGATCAGAGGGAAGTTTGATTCACTATTCTCAAATATGTCTCACAGCCCTGAAATGCCTAGACATTTACACTACTGCACGTGACAGCAAAATTATTAGGTGTCAAAGAAACATAGAGTATCTATTCTCTGGGCAAATAGTCCAAATTAATGTAAGAGGAAAGAACAGAAAACAGAAATACTTTTCAACATATGCCATTGCTACCACAATTCACAAACTGAAATAAACAGATTGCTTGAATGATGACTGTGATGGCCATCCCAGCAATATTCTCCCACACCCTGAACTGTGGAGCTCACATGTTTTAACACATCAATCCAGAAATTAATAAGTGGGGCACACTGATGGTACCAGGTCAGATCAGTATAAACTATGTTTAAGGAGGTACTGCTGAAGGATGGGGAGAGGAATTCTCAAATTAAAGCCTGTGTGTACAATCACACTCAAAATACAAAGATTTTGGAACACCATTTGGTCTTGAACATAAAATATTTATCTTCCCAATGTTAAAATCCTTTTAAAAACAATAAATGAATGCTAATACCCCTTGAAGTGTCAGAAAAGCACTTCTCCTCCAAACCAATAAGCAAAGTCAGTTGAGACTCTCATCACACAAACCAAAATCGTTGCAGCTCTTAAAATTCAGAATATTACGTAAAGACCAGATATGGTTTTCCAATAGGAATCTCTCAGCTTTTTTCTTGCCCTCGGTCAAACGAGACAAGAAACACTCACATACTTTTTGTTTCGCAGAGACCTCTTGACCTTCTGTTGTCTGTGATGTCCAGGCCTGGTGTCCTAAGAAAGTAGAACAATTCACATTAGCAGCATAATCTTTCTTCTTTTTGCATGTTTCACTTTTCAGTTAAACACAATCACCTGCATTTAGAGGATGTGCATACCATCCTTTGGAAAGGAAACCACTGTTTTCTGCAACAAGGAAGTGTTTAACCTTTTTAACTCCAGTTGAATTAGAACTGGAATCAAAATAGGGATGAGCTCATCTACGCTCCCCATATGAAAGCCAATCATTCCCCTTGCACTGGGGCACGATGGAGTGTTCTTTGTCTCCAATTCATTCAGTGGTACCTGCTTTCTGCCTAGACTTTATCACACAATGACAAATATTTTAGATCCTAACTTACTAGTTCTTCCTAGTATTTTTTCCTTAATGAAATAATTATTGCATTTACCATGCCAAGAATGTTGTCTCTAGTCTCTTTTATGCCCTCTTTTCATTTTTTATCTCAATTATTTTGTCATACTCCATCACCTGCCCAGATGTTCACTTTATCCATATCGCAGAATCCTTCTTATTTAACAAAGACTTTTTGTCACTTATTGCTTGTTGCTTATGGTCCAATTAAGACATGTAATTTAACAGATACCGTTTTGACATTCCCAAGTCAGTATAAACAACTCATTTGCTGTACATTGTTCCTGGCGTGTGGACAATCATTTATCACCTTCTTCAAAATACTAATAATGACTCAATGACGTTCTTCATTGGGAAATCCAGGACAAAAATCTTGGTTATATACATTAGAAAACAAAAATCATTGCCCAGTAGAAGTATATGAAATACCAAAACTGTAACCTAGGAACAGAGATAGTATTTTGCCATGTACAAGAACTGGCTAAGAAACTGGCAAAAAAAGAAGAAAAGAAAGAATATGGATACATTACCTATCTTCTTTACAGAAAAATGTAATGCACATTATCAACTGGACCATGCTATGAAGTGTTTTAATTATAATAAATGCTACACATTATCTGGGGAAAACAGCAAACAGGGATATGACAGAATTTGAAGAAGTCATAAAAATGTGATGACTTGTCAGGAGGAGATGCTGAGAAACTTCAGGTGCTGTATCAAAACTAGGGAATAGGCAGCTTCAGGGCAAATGAAATTCACCACTAAAAAATTGCACTGGAAAAAAATGAACTTCGATCTGGTTTTTATGCTCTTGCTTTCTAATTTATGCATAGGAACAAGCAGTAGTTCACTCTTCCCAGGACCGCAGTCAGTGAGAAACACCCTAACTACCAGGTAAGAAATTCAGTAGCGGGCACTGACATCAACTAGATGAATTCTTAAACTGTGACAATGGAGTGTCAGACTCTCCTTGAGCCTCCAGCCCCAGCATCTCCTCTCATGGAAACGTTAGGGAAGCAGGAGAGAAACTCACAACTGCTTGATCAATGACTCCACAATCATATCTTGTCTTCTTTGGAAGAAAAGTCAATTGAATGTTTGTGTTTGTATTACTTTGATATGGTTTACACACATATAGTAGCGCAAACAGCAGTGTTTGGTAAACCCCTATATCAGAAATGTGGAGAAACCTCACTGAGGAGCAGCTAGAAAAAAATAGGCCTGTGAAGTTACAATGATAAAAATGAACAAACAGGCAGGCATAGTCTACTGCAATCAGCTGGCCTAATCTATCATTAGAAGAACCTAGATGACTGCCAAACATGGCACATGGTTTGAGATTTTTTTTTTTTTTTAGAACTAAAGAATTTTGCAGAAAAGTGAAGATTAGTATGAAGAATTTAGGTCACAGTTAAGGATCTGCAATTAAAAAAAAAGGAGAGTACAGATGATCTGTCTAGCCTTCCTTTCTGAGAAGCTGATAGCAGCAATTATGAAGGAAACATCTAGAGAAACTGGTGTTTAAGTTTGGAATGGTTTTTATTTATACAGTGGACTTCTCACTTCGAAAACAGAGACCTAAAGTATGCAGGAATGCCCAAGAGCTGGATGTATGGAGAACAAAAAAATCAACTTCCTTGCACAGGTTAGAAAAAGAGAAACAACGGCCTGAAAAGATGAAGGAACTTCAATTGTGAGTGGGCCATTTCTGCCTCCCTATGGACTGTGGGATGTTTCTGTGGCCTGGAACACAGCCTGCAGCTGGAGACAGGCTGCTGCACAACAACGCATCTGGAAAGATGGTGTTCAAGCACAGCACAGAAACTCTCACTGAGGTCAGGAGACTGATGTAGTAACTGTTAGTGAGTCAATCCTACAGCTATAGAGGAGAGGTGTCAGTGGAAAAACCAAGTGTCCTGCGCTGCCGTGACTGTTCCTACCCCCGAAGGAAAACCCCCGGGACCCAGGGCCGGCATGATGGCTCAGCACCCCTTGCGGAACCCCCTGTTTCAGTCCCACGTTTCTACCTGCATGCTTCAGACAAAACGCACGACCGGCGCCGGAGGCCAGCATCGCCCAGCCCTGCATCCCTCCCCGGCCCGCAGCCGAGCAGAGCTGGGCCCGCCGCTCCCGCGGGCTGCCCCGCTGCTCCCCGGGCTAGGCGTCAGTGGGCGACCAGGCCTTCAAACGGAAAGCAGGCGTTTCTGCCGTCGCTGGCGGCTCTGCAGGCAGCCCGGAGCGGGTCCCGCTCGCCACCCGCCCGTTCGGGGACAGGGCCCAGCCGACGGGCGGCGGCAAACAGACCGGGGCCGTTCATAGAGCCAAGGCCAAATCAGCGCTGGGCCGGGCCGGGCCCCCTCTCCTTCCAGTCCCAAGGCCAGCGAGACCCTTGGGGCGAAGCAGAAGTCCCACCGCGGCTGCTCCAGTGGCGCCGGCCCGCTCCCGTCACCCCCACGGCGGAGCCCATTTCGCGGCCCCGTGCGCCCCCCCTGCCCCCGGACCACAGCCCGGCCGCACGCCCCCCCGCGCGGCAGCCGGTAACACCGGTGGTGAAAACCCGAGGCACTCACCGAGCCGCCACCGCCGCCCCGCATGGTGGTGCCGCCGCCGCCACGTCAGCACGCACCCGGCCCGCCCGCGCATGACCACGAGGTCCCGCCCGCCCGCTTCCGGCCGCCTCCTAACGGCGGCGGCCGGCTCCGAGCCCCGCGGGGGAGTGCTGCCAGCTGCCCCCCGGGCCCCGACCGGGCCGTGCAGCGCGGGGAGGCCGCGCGAGCCCGCGGTGCGTACCCAGCCGGCGACGGCAGGCCGACAGGCAGGTCCCCCACAGGTCATGGCGGGGTGCTGTGGGGCCGCCCCCGCGCCGTCCGCCCCGCGCCCCGGAAGGAGAAGTAGGTTCTGGGAAGATGGCGGCGGCGGCGAGCGGATTGGCGGCCGCGCCCCCGGTGTGCGTGCTGGTGCTAGGTATGGCCGGCTCCGGGAAGACCACCTTCGTGCAGGTGAGGGGCGGCTGGGATGCTGTGGGGGGCTGCCGGTTTCCCTCAGCGCTACCCCCGTGTCCAGCGGGGCCTGACGCCTCCTCGTGTCCCCTTAGCGACTCGCGGCTCACCTGCATGGGCAACGCTGCCCCCCGTACGTGATCAACCTGGACCCCGCCGTGCACGACCTGCCCTTCCCCGCCAACATCGGTGAGTCCTGCTGCCGTGGCTTAGCCCGGGGCCGTGGCGGGTCATGGGCAGTGTGAGGGAGGAGGTGGTTCCGGACCAGAGATGTGGCGTGTTTCTGGAGTCCGCCAGAAGAAAGCAAGTATGGTTTGCCATAAATAAACCAAACCGGTTTTGGTATACTGCTTTTCACACGTTTCGCGGAAGCGGGGGGCGGGGGGAAGGTGGCGGGGTATGTGAGGTATTTGGCTAGGTTGCATATATTCTCTTTAAGAGATTCCAAGTCCTAACGCAAGAAGGACTTTAAGATTTTTTTTTTTATTATTATTTAACTCCTTTCTCCTACGAATCTTTAACATGTGAATTTTTAGGACCAAAGGCATGCTTCCATCGCGTTTGTACATTTTTTTACATCATCTGGTGTGATTTGATGTGTTTGGGTTCTTGTGGGTTTTTTCCTTTGTCAGTGATGAACGTATTAGCAGATTCGATCTGGTACCCTACATCCAGCACAGTGGTAGCCATATGTGCTACCCAAATAAGTTTAAAGCATCTTAAAAGACATGAATTCTAGAGAAAACAGATCTTACGTTTAGCCGTTCCAAAGGGCTTATCAATCATTAGGTTTGTGAAGGTCCTGTCTCTTAAACTTTATAAAGTTTGTCAGCCTGTCTCTCTAGATGATAAGAAAGGCAGTGTGGATACCAAAGTTGTTTTATTGATGTCAGATGAATAACTGGAGTATCTGTTCCAGCGCTGGATCTCTAATAATACAGATAGATATGTATACTTTGTTAACTGATATTGATCAGGTGAGAATAAAATTCAACTGAAGCAATTACTACTAAATACCTAAACTGGTGGTGTTTCACGTTAATTACATTGGGTTTCATATGTACGTTGAGAGCATAGCAAATCTGTTAGATTTTATTTATTTACTTGGGAGATTTTTCCTGTTGGTGCTAGATCTATTACTGAGAGAAAAGGAGATTTGCTAGAAAAAGAAGGGCTCTCGCTTATCAGCAAATTGATGAAGAAGGATATTTTAAAAGTGGTGTCCTAAAACTATTTATACGTTTTCGTCCTCTAGATATCAGGGACACTGTGAAGTACAAAGAAGTCATGAAACAGTATCCTTTTTTTGTCTAAATAATGATACAGAATTTGTGAAAATAGTCTGTCACTTCTGCACACTACGATGAAGGGGGCAGGAAGTGTTGGGGATTGCAGCAATGCAGAATGTTGTGTGAAGATCAGAAGTTTTTGACAATGTATTTCTTGCATGTGAGGTTAGAAACATATGTTCTACAAGATTTGATACTCCTTAGATCATTTTCTCCTGTGCTAAAAGTGATTCTGTCTAATAGTACGTTTTTACAAGTAATAGGCAGTCTGTTGTTCTTTTGAAGAGCTTATATCTATCTTTGTGGAAGCCAGCAGCCTTTCCCCCATGTTTTAACAAGTCTAATTTTATTTATGATAAACAAATATGCAAATTCCTATTTGCCTGTAGCAGGTGGAGAAAACTATTTCCACATTGTTTGACCATAATGAAAGCACTGTTGTCTTTCTGAATGTCAAAGACATTGGATTGTTGGCTCTTGCTGCACAGTGGTTTGATGACTGTAGTTAAGTAACATTACACTAAAATGATTGCACTTCCAGAGGGGTATGGAGGTCCTTTGTCTCCTAAGTAATAGCTTGTGCAGATGGAGATAATATACAGTGTTTGGATTTGACTTGCAAGTGTGACTCTTAAATTTAGTATTTTAGACAAGAATAAAGATGGTGGGGGATAGGATTCTTGATTTTGGCAGTTGTTTGATTTGGAGTTACCAGCAAAACATCCAAGTATAAGTTTCAGTTTGGTACGTAGGTGCATTATTTGCTTTACTGGGTGCGTCAGCCATTACCGGAGTTTAAGCATCTCATTAAATAGTGTTTAAGGAGGGTGTCTGGCCTTGTGTTTGGATATTGAGAGTAGTAGCCCTAGAAGACAGTATGTACTTATGAATCAGTGCTGATTCTTATGCAGTTAAAAAAAAAAAGATTCTTTATTTCTTTGAACATAATTACTATACAGATCTGTATCATGAAAAAAGATTTTGAAATCTTCATCTTTAAGCTGACACTTCGAGCATCTTTACAACATTCATTCCCATTATCATTTAAATTCTGCGAAAAATTTATTTGTGCAAGAAGTCTTCTAATTATCTTTTGAAGCATAAATTCTTAAAATTAAGTGCATTCAGGGCATTGTTAAATTCTGAGATACTGGCTGTGCTGTCAATCTTTTTGGAAAGACAAAGATGGCTTTGATGTGTACAGATACGTATATTTTCTCTTTGTCCTGCTCAGGACACTGGTCGAGAGGGTCCCTTGGGAGACAGTCCTGAAGGGCAAAGGGGTCCAGGAAGGCTGGACGTTCTTCAAGAAGGAAGTCTCAAAGGCGCAGGAGCAGGCTGTCCCCAGGTGCCGTAAGAAGAACGGGTGGGGAAGACCGGCCTGGCTGAACGGGGAGCTCTGGCTGGGACTCAGGGAAAAAAGGGGAGTTTATCACCATTGGAAGAAGGGGCAGGCAACTCAGGAAGAGTACAGGGATCTCGTTAGGTCGTGCAGAGAGGAAATTAGAAAGGCAAAAGCCCAGCTAGAGCGCAATCTGGCCACTGTCGTAAGAGACAACAAAAAATGCTTTTACAAGTATATTAATGACAAAAAGAGAGCCAAGGAGAATCTCCATCTTTTATTGGATGTGGGGGGGAACATTGCCACCGAGGATGAGGATAAGGCTGAGGTACTTAATGCCTTCTTTGCCTCAGTCTTTAATAATCAGACCAATTATCCTCAGGGTATTCAGCCCCCTGAGCTGGAAGACAGGGACGGCGAGCAGGATAAACCCCCCATAGTCCAAGAGGAAGCAGTTAATGACCTGCTACGCTGCCTGGACGTTCACAAGTCTATGGGACCAGATGGGATCCACCCGAGGGTACTGAGGGAGCTGGCGGAGGAGCTTGCCAAGCCGCTCTCCATCATTTACCAGTCCTGGTTAACAGTTGAGGTCCCGGACGACTGGAGGCTTGCCAATGTGATGCCCATCTACAAGAAGGGCTGGAAGGAGGATCCGGGGAACTACAGGCCGGTCAGCCTGACCTCGGTGCTGGGGAACATCATGGAGCGGTTCGTTTTGAGGGCGCTCACGAGCCATGTGCGGGACAACCAGGGGATCAGGCCCAGCCAGCACGGCTTCACAGAAGGCAGGTCCTGCTTGACCACCCTGATCTCCTTCTATGACCAGGAGACCCGCCTCGTGGATGAGGGAAAGGCTGTGGATGTGGTCTACCTGGACTTCAGTAAAGCCTTTGACACTGTCTCCCACAGCATTCTCCTAGAGAAGCTGGCGGCTCACGGCTTGGACAGGTACACTCTTCGCTGGGTAAAAAACTGGCTGGACGGCCGGGCCCAGAGAGTTCTGGTGAACGGAGTTAAATCCAGTTGGTGGCCGGTCACGAGCGGTGTTCCCCAGGGCTCAGTACTGGGTCCAGTCTCGTTCAATATCTTTATCAATCATCTGGATGAGGGGATTGAATGCTCCCTCAGTCAATTTGCAGACGACACCAAGTTGGGCGGGAGTATTGATCTGTCCAGGCTGGATTGATGGGCTGAGGCCAACTGTATGAGGTTCAACAAGGCCAAGTGCCAGGTCCTGCACTTCGGCCACAACAACCCCAGGCAACGCTACAGGCTTGGGGAAGAGTGGCTGGAAAGCTGCCCAGAGGAAAAGGACCTGGGGGTGCTGGTCGACAGCTGGCTGAACATGAGCCGGCAGTGTGCCCAGGTGGCCAAGAAGGCCAATGGCATCCTGGCCTGTATCAGAAATAGTGTGGCCAGCAGGAGCAGGGAGGTGATCGTGCCCCTGTACTCGGCACTGGTGAGGCCGCACCTCGAATACTGTGTTCAGTTCTGGGCCCCTCACGACAAGAAGGACATGGAGGTGCTGGAGCGTGTCCAGAGGAGGGCAATGAAGCTGGTGAAGGGCCTGGAGCACAAGTCTGGTGAGGAGCGGCTGAGAGAACTGGGGTTGTTTAGCCTGGAGAAGAGGAGGCTGAGGGGAGACCTCATCGCGCTCTACAACTACCTGAAAGGAGGTTGTAGCGAGGTGGGTGTTGGTCTCTTCTCCCAAGTAACTAGCGGTAGGACGAGAGGAAATGGCCTCAAGTTGCACCAAGGGAGGTTTAAATTGGGTTTTAGGAGAAATTTCTTTACTGAAAGAGTGGTCAGGCCTTGGAACAGGCTGCCCAGAGAAGTGGTTGAGTCACCATCCCTGGAAGTATTTAAAAGACGTGTAGATGTGGTGCTTAGGGACATGGTTTAGTGGGCATGGTTGTGTTGGGTTGACAGTTGGACTTGATGATCTTAGAGGTCTTTTCCAACCTTAATGATTCTATGATTCTGTGGTTCTGTGATTCTATGGTAATGCGTGAATAATGGCAAGGGAAGCCACCACGTTGCCCCTTTTCCTTCTGTCAATTGCACGTGTTTGGGCAAGAGAGGGACCACTTAGTATTTGTTATTCTCCTGCATCACTTAGAAGACTTAATTGTGTATTAGGGATATTGTCTTTTGCTGAGAGGTATCCAATGTGCATTGTACATGGCCAACTATTATCAGAATTGGAAAAGAAGCACTCTGAGGTCTGCATAATCATCTGCTTTCCTAAACGAAGCGTCTAGATATGGGCTGGGCCCAAATGGTGGAATAGTGACCTCTCTCAATCTCTTTGCTACAAGATTTGATCAGGTATGAGGTTGTTCTTATGTGATACTGTGTTACAAATACTATGCTGGGAGATTGCGGGTTTTTTTGTGTACTTTATGTCTCAGAGAGCACTATGTTTGGTTAGCCTCCTAATATTTCTTTGGAGATAGAGTATTCTCCATACAGAACCATGTATTTTGCAAAGCAGCCAAAGCGCATTAGCTTTCATTTGAGACATTTCAGTTTGTCAGCATTTTTAAAATTAAAATTTAGAAGCCACGTGTACAGAACATTCTTTAGTCTTTGTACGTAACTGTTCTGTTGCACTATGTTCTGTTGCACTATAAAATCTTTCATATGAATGCTCTGATTTTGAAGTAGGGAAGCTCACTTCTGGAAACGGGTTAAGTTTTCTTGGAGTTATTTAATAATTGACTGCTTTCTTAAATCGTAATGCTAAATCAGCGCTGGGGTGGGAACTTATGCAAGATATTGAGACAGTGCACAATCTCTTAGTAAAAACGTAGGGAACAAATGCATCGTTATACCATTTCTTTAGGCAGGTACTAGAACACAGACAAAATCAAGGTTGTCTTTGACCTATGCAGTGTCTGAACATTTTCCACCTTTCCTTAGTAGGGCATTTTCACACATTGAAAAGCTTAGATCATTTAATCTTCTTTTGATACATATATGCAGCTGTCCAAGTTAATGTAGTTTCTGTTATGAAAAGATTATGAAAGTTTCCTGTTGTGAATGTAAATACAAAGTATACTCCTTCTTTTTCAATCAGGTGATGAAGTTTATTGAAAAAAGACAAAATGCATCCAAGTGAGTACATTCTACCAAGTTCTACTTTTCTAGGATCAGTGTGGGAAAACCATGTGAAATCCTGAAAAGGTTCTCTGCATGTTTTCTAGTTGTTTTTCAGCCTTGGTATAAATTTTATGTGGAAAAGGGCATAGAATTAGAACAGATACACTAGACTTTCTTCGGATACATCCTGCTGATTCCAGTTCTGCTTTTCTTGTCTTCCCTTAGACTGTTTTTCTCGTGCACTGTTCAAATAGGCAACAATTAATTGTTCTTCTGAAGAGTTTGCAGTCAATTTTTTGTCTGTCTAATTGATGCCTTCAACTTTAATAGAATCTGAAGAGAGTATGTGCTTCTTAGTTACAAAATTCACACAGGAAATTTTCAGGCATACCCATAAATGTTGTCACTGTTTGGGAGAACCTTTTCTGATCTGTAACACAATAATCATGTGATTTGCATTACATGCTTGTGGTAATCTGGTCAGAACAGGACTGTGTGCTTAACTAATTTTCCCTTATTGTTTGTTGGGAGTGACTTCTTAACAGGTATGTTATTATTGACACACCAGGGCAAATTGAGGTATTCACCTGGTCAGCATCAGGAACCATCATAACTGAGGCCTTGGTAAGTGTTTTCTACATGACTTGACAGTGAAGCTGTGTGAAAGAAGTTGCTGTTGAGCAGCATGTACTTCTAATTAAAATATCTTTTACTTCGTGTTTCCAGGCTTCCTCTTTTCCTTCAGTTGTTGTTTATGTGATGGACACCTCTCGCAGTGCTAACCCTATCACGTTTATGTCCAACATGCTGTATGCCTGCAGGTAAGAAAAGCTGAAAATGCAGTCCATCTGCTTTGATTGCTGTCTTTCTTTGGTACTTATTTTGGAGGGGAGTCATAGAACAGTTTGGGTTGGAAGGGACCTTTAAAGACCATATAGTCACCCCCCTCCTGCCACAGGCAGGGACATCTTTCACTAGATCAGGTTGCTCAAAGCCCTGTCCAACCTGATGTCCAACCTGACCTTGAACACTTCCAATTATTTGACATCCACAGCTTCTCTGGGCAACCTGCTCCAATGACTCGCCACCCTCATCATAAAAAATTTCTTCCTTATGTCCAGTCTAAACCTACCCTCTTTCAGTTTAAAACCATCGCCCCTTGTTCTGTCACTACAGGCCTTGGTAAAAAGTCTCTCTCCATTTTTCTTATAAGCTCCCTTTACATACTGAAAGGCCACAATAATGTCCCCTGAAGCCTTGTCTTCTGGAGGCTGAACAACCCCAACTCTTGCAGCCTTTCTTCATAGGAGAGGCATTCCAGTCTTCTGTTTTCATGGCCCTCCTCTGAACCCGCTCTAACAGGTCCATGTCTTTCTTGTACCGTGGGCCCCAGAACTGGACACAGTGCTCCAGGCGGGGTCTCATGAGAGCAGAGTAGAAAGGGAGAATCGCCTCCCTCGACCTGCTGGCCATGCTTGTTTTGATGCAGCCCAGGATACGGTTGGCCTTCTGGGCTACAAGTGCACATTGATACCTCTCATACTCACTTAATCTGCTGTTTTGGTTATTCTCTTAGTGGTTTTCCCATTGGATAGGCAAAATAATTTAGGTGCCAATGGACATGTGGAGGTCATTGGGTCAAAACTCCCGCTGAAAGCATTAAATAATCCACGAGTGCTCCCTCAGTAAGTTTGCAGACGACACCAAGTTGGGCGGGAGTGTTGATCTGCTCGAGGGTAGGAAGGCTCTGCAGAGGGACCTGGACAGGCTGGATCGATGGGCCGAGGCCAACTGTATGAGGTTCAACAAGGCCAAGTGCCAGGTCCTGCACTTCGGCCACAACAACCCCAGGCAACGCTACAGGCTTGGGGAAGAGTGGCTGGAAAGCTGCCCAGAGGAAAAGGACCTGGGGGTGCTGGTCGACAGCCGGCTGAACATGAGCCGGCAGTGTGCCCAGGTGGCCAAGAAGGCCAACGGCATCCTGGCCTGTATCAGAAATAGTGTGGCCAGCAGGAGCAGGGAGGTGGTCGTGCCCCTGTACTCAGCACTGGTGAGGCCGCACCTCGAATACTGTGTTCAGTTTTGGGCCCCTCACTACAAGAAGGACATGGAGGTGCTGGAGCGTGTCCAGAGGAGGGCAACGAAGCTGGTGAAGGGCCTGGAGCACAAGCCTTATGAGGAGCGGCTGAGGGAACTGGGGTTGTTTAGCCTGGAGAAGAGGAGGCTGAGGGGAGACCTCATCGCGCTCTACAACTACCTGAAAGGAGGTTGTAGCGAGGTGGGTGTTGGTCTCTTCTCCCAAGTAACTAGCGATAGGACAAGAGGAAATGGCCTCAAGTTGCACCAAGGGAGGTTTAGATTGAACATTAGGAGAAATTTCTTTACTGAAAGAGTGGTCAGGCCTTGGAACAGGCTGCCCAGGGAAGTGGTGGAGTCACCATCCCTGGAGGTATTTAAAAGACGTGTAGATGAGGCCCTTAGGGACATGGTGTAGTGGGCATGGTGTGTTGGGTTGACGGTTGGACACGATGATCTTAGAGGTCTTTTCCAACCTGTATGATTCTATGATTCTACGAGACCTTAGTGTGATGAAGGCTAGTTACATCAGATCTAACACATTGCCTGTTGCTTATAAAACCATTTATCTAAGATGTATCAAGATAGCCTAGTTATCTAAGACGTATCAAGATAGCCTAGTTTAAGCTCCTTCTTGTAAACGCATAATATTTTATTCTAATTTTTTTTAATATTATCGATACTTTCAGTGACCCTTCAAGATTTGTTTGGAGCTCAGCATAGCGTGGAGTTCTTGATTTATTGTATTCCTCCTCGTACATGGATTTTTCTGTTTTCTTTCATGTTAAACCAGGGACTAAATATCTATGTAAAGATCAACGTATCTAGAGCTGTCATAATTCATGGTAAATGTTGGTAAAAGGCTTTCAAAAACCTATCAATCCTTGTACCAAGGTTAAAAGCTATATTACTGTAATAGTATGCAAAATGTGTCTTATCACATGCTGCATTTTCTGACATCAGTGTTGAGCAAAAGATGCTAGAATATATATAGTGAAATGAATATGTAAGCTCATGTTTCAAGATAGTTTTGCTTTATAGATGTTTGAGTTCTTTGAATTCATTGCTCAGTTCACAAATAATATCTCAGAACCTAAGGTTTGAGTCAAATGAATTAGAAAATGCGAAGAGAGTTAAAAACTGGGATCTGAGAGTCATAGAAACAGTAATCAAAATCAACTGGATGTATAGAAGGAGATGTTATATCTTACAGACGTGTGCGTACATCTTGGGGGGCCGTATTTTGTTCAACTATGGTAAGCAGGATCTGGGTGAAAATTACATTCTAATTGATGCAGAGGAAAATAATTATCTTTTGAAGTTAAAAGTTTTGCACAAGTCTTGTCTGCCTTACGCTTAACTTGTTGTCTATTCTAGTGAGATTTAAATTAATTTTTAATGGTTTTTTTGTGTTTTGTTTTTTTTTTTCCCCCAGTATCCTGTACAAGACAAAGCTACCTTTCATTGTTGTCATGAACAAAGTAAGTTAGAGCTGTGGTTTCTGTGTCCTAGTGGAACATTGTTCTGTTTAGCTTTCTTTGCTGTGGTGTCTTTGTCTTACTACAATAATAGATTTTCTAGAAAAGAGAGGTTGAGAGGGAGCTGCAGGCTGAAAAACGAATCTAAAAGGGTCTTTAATCTGGTATACAAATGCACAAGAAGAATCAGGGATGGCAGTTACACCCAAACGTTCAAGTTAGAGATGATACTAACAATATGAAAAATGTTTTGCACCTTAACCCTAGGCTATAAGGAAACTTAGCTTTGTTTCCTTACAAGTAAGTTCATTACTAATCTGCTCTTATAGTCCCCTGCTTCCTCAGAACAATTGTCTTAATCATTAATTATTTTTGCTCAGCAGCAGGCTGATGAGTCACAGTGGGAATTGTGTAACACCTGCCTGTTTTGAGGAAGGACACCCATGTATTGTAGCAGGCAAAACTTAACAAAAGGTGTTTGGTCTTGATCAGTGACACTAAAAATATGCCAGTATTTGCCAAAAAGCAGATACTTACTAGCCTAAGGATACACCTCCACTGTTGTGTAAGGTACGTGTAGCCTTAAAGGAGTGCTTTTGAACTTAACAGCTAGCCAGCTCTTTAAACATAACAATTTCACATATTAAAATAATCCCATTAAATTTTTGGTGTGAGTACTCTTCCTTTTCCCCACAGACATCCTTTGTATTCAAGGAATTGCTCTCCAACATAGCAAGCTTTGTGTATGCGCGCATGTATATCCCATACGCTTCCTCTAGAAAACCCATGCTTTGAATGTGAAATTTTACCTCACACAAGCCCGGTAGGATTAGTGTCTGATATATTCCAACTACACACATCTTCCCAGTGACCCAAATCATGCATGTCCTTGATATCTGCTTGCTTACTTAACAAGTTTTTGTACATTGTTTTCTTTCTAACTCTAGACAGTGATTTTAGAATAAGCTGTTAAGCTTTTTCTGTACAAAAAGGCATGAGGTAGGAAAATCATTCTCTCTTAAGAAAATACATTTTTTGAAAGATTTGAAAGAAATAGGACCTCATTAGTATGTGTAAGGAAAGGTAGGCCCAAGGCTTAGGATTCATAACTTTAAACTTCATTTTGATCTGCTATTTAGCCTTTGGTAAAAAGTAAAGCCAACAGCATTTGAAGAATTTTTGACAAGCATTTTAAAATTGCCTCTTGATAAGAATGGAAGAATCCCAATAAACTGATACATGTGCAGTGGCAAACACATAGATTTAAGGAATGTTAAGATTTGCAGAGGAAAAAAATAATGTAATTTGTAGAGTTGATTTTATTTATAAAATTTAATAAAACTAACTCTAAATAGTCAGGCTTTGACCCTTAATGGATTCAGTTCTGTCTCAAAACTCTTGAGTAATGCTAGGCAATACTTTATTTATCTATTTTCTTCCTTCCCATTGGTGCTGGGAAATGAAATATATCAGAGTTTTAGACACCTCTATATTGTGATAATAGTGGATATGCATGTGGTAAGATATGTTTATATTCTTGAATAGACCGTTTGCATACTAATCCATGTAAATTTATGGAACCATCTCACCTGTTCGTGTTCATCGTCTTGCACTGAATTTAGATTATAACTTCTTCAGGTTAGAAGAAGATCCTGTAGGCTGTTTTTTACCAAGATCCTGTAGGCATTTCCCAACGTGGAAATGGCTCCCTCCCCTCGCTGACCCCCAAGCCAATCAAGAAAGAATGGATCTTCAATGAGGACTGTTCTTGTCTGGCCTCAATCATATGATCTAATATTTACAACTTAAGCTTTCTTGTACAGTATGCAATTTTTGGATGCCCCTTTCCAGTAAACCATAGAAGCCTTTAGACTTGCAATTGTTTCCTTAAACATGCCTTTTTAAAACGGGGGTAGTGGTTGTTTGTCTTCTCTTCTGTATTCAAGTAGTTGGTTTGATAAAAACAGAGCTTAGAAAACTTCAAACCAGGGCTGAATATTTTGAAAAGATCAGCATTTTGAAAGTAAGTTTAAAACGGAATTTTTTTTTATGTGTCCACGTAACAGCCTAAGGCTAAGAATTCATCATTATTACTTCTGCAACTTTTCTCTTCTCCTTCCAGACTGACATAATTGACCACAGTTTTGCAGTAGAATGGATGCAGGACTTTGAGACTTTTCAGGATGCCCTGAATCAAGAGACATCCTATGTCAGTAACCTGACTCGTTCTATGAGTTTAGTGTTGGATGAATTTTACAGTTCACTGAAGGTAAGAATCTTCCTTTTTTTACTACCTCTCATAAAAGCCTGGAGAAGAGAAAGCGCAAGGAGGATATTATTGTGTAAAAGTACGTGATGGGAGGATGTAAGGAAGACAGAGGGAGGCTCTTTTCAGTGGTGCCCAGTGAAAGGACAAGAGGCAATAGAAACAAAGTGAAATACAGGAAACTGTTTAAACAGAAGAGGAAAAAAGTAATTTTATTGATTGAGCACTGGAACAGATGGTCCGGAAAAATTGTGGAGTCTCCATCCTTGGAGATACTCAAAACGTGCTCAGACAAGATCTTGAGCAACCTGTTCTAGTTAATCCTGCTTTCTGAGCAGGAGAGGTTGGACTAGATGATCTCCAGAGGCATCTTCCAACCTCAGCCATTCTGTCCTTCTGTAAAAGGGCTTTGCACTGCCCTTTTGAACTGGAATCTGTTGATAAGCCTTGCACTGGGGGTGAGGATTTGCTGGTTTGAACAGTAACTTCAGTTGCTTGTCACACTGAGTGGCAGCCTCAATCTTTTAACAGTGAATTGTGATTAATTATCAGAAGAAAGCTAAGATAGGGTGGTAAAAGGTAATGTTCTGTGTTGCAGTGTCTCCCATCTGAGATAATTTTCCTTGTTCTGAAAGTGTCAAGTACAGTTGGGCAATTTACTATGTAGGAAGAAGGGAAAGAATCTCAAAAAACAACCAAAAAAAATCACGTATATTTGCTGATGCAAGAAAAAGTGGGGTTTTTTCCACTTACCAGGTTTTGAGAGGACAAATCCATTCAGTTTCTCTGAAAACACTATACATTGGAGGATATTAATGGTTCCATAGTCTGTGCTAAAAGGGTTCAGCTAATTGTGTTTTTCATTCAGCTTTTACTTAAAAAGCAAGCAAATGGCTTTATGGATATTACAAGAAAGGCAATGAAAATAAATAAGTGATTCCATTCATATAGATAATGGTAATTTTGTTTTAGCCAAAACAAAAAATATTGTAAGAGCCCTATGTGGAACAATATACAGTATTTCAAAATGGATTATAATGGTGCCATATACAGGACTAAAGTACTTCCTAGTCCTTGTTTGCTAATGAACTGTTTGTATGCATGTCATATCTATTGGAATAGTAGACTGGAGAGCAGGACATACGCAGAGGATTATAGAGTAGAAGGCAGCTTGTACTTAAGTGCAATGAAAGTATAAATATTAATATATATCGGCACAGTGCCTAGACTAATGCTTAAAATCCTTTGGAATGCTTGATTGTCTGCATATTTACTGTACTGTTGATAAAATGCAAGGCTGTGTTGGAAAAAGTCTTACATTTGAAAGTGAGTAGTTAAGACTGTCTTGCTTATGAAAAAGTGGGAGAATTTTCATTAGAGGATGTAAGATTCTTAAGGGTCACCAAGTACTGGCCAGTAATAGTCTTAATTAAAGGTATTTTTAGATAATTGATTTAATAAAAGTAGAAAAAATGGACAGAAGTGTAATGACAGACAAGTTCAAATTAGAAATCAGATGTGCATTTTGAATGTATTGCCATAATAACTGATTAAATTCTCCATCTCTTGCTGTTCTGGGGGTTGGATTGGGTACCTTTTAAAATGTGCTTCAGCTAAATACGAAGTATTAGAACTTCAGAGGCAAAAGGTCAGTTCTTGTGGTCTATTTTGCTCTTTAAGTCTAGTACACTGATATTGCAGCAGTCATACCACTTATAATCCTAGGTTCAGAATAAGAACTTGGATTATTAACAGTAACCAAGTAAACAGAAGAAAGACTTGATCTTTCTTTTGCCTTGCCCTGTCTTGTTCATTATGTTTAGGCATTGTATTGTCTTAACTGTTTTTAGTGGGGTATTGAGATTCGAGGTACAAGGATGGGTGTAGAGTCAGGTTTTTTTTTTTTTGGCTGTTGCTTCCCTCCCCGCCCCCCGTGGTAAAATTTGTAAAACAGACAGGAAAACCCAGGTTCCTGCATTAAATAAGAGAGAGAAAGAAAGAAACAAAACAAAACAAAAACAAAAAAAAAAAACCAACAACCAAAAACCGGAGGTAGCAAACATTAACAGCAGGTGGAGAAAGAGGTTGAAAGTAGGGATGACAGAAGTGGAAGTATTACTGCATACTCTTACGCCACTGTGATGATTAAATGGGTGTCATTAGATTCCCCTATTTTTTTTAGCTTAGTTGTGGTTTGGTTTTTTTTAAAGATACTGCTTAGTCTTTCCGGCTCTGATCATCCATCAGTTACCTAAAAACTTGGTTCAGTTACTTTTCAGTTCTGGTATATGGTTTTCTTTTATAGGTGGTTGGTGTTTCTGCTGTGCTTGGCACAGGACTGGATGATTTTTTTGTTCAGCTTTCTAAAGCTGTAGATGAATATGAGAGGTAAGTTGATAACCTTTGGTCCCTGACCCAGTGAATACTTGCTGAAGTTACTGATTCATGAGCCCACTCCTTTGATTTGAAGGACTGATCACTTTTCACTGCCAAGGTAGTCTATGGTTTCTAATAAACTTAAGTGCAAGAGTCAGCATAAAAAGCAGCAGTCAAAAGGAACTATTCAGTAGTGAATTTTTGTACTAACTGTTCAGTGAAAAAGTAAAAGCTATCTGTGCCAGCCAATCTGTGAAGTCAATTTTTTCCTCTGATTCCATACAATGATAAAGGTTTGAATTGTCCTCAGGAAGCTAACAGATCAGTTTGGCAGACTGAATAGATGAGCAAGTTGAAATTCAATAATTCTTTGAGAATTTGCTCCTTACTGGATTCCTCCCCATGAAATACTGCCAGGCTGCTCTATATTAGAAAGCAAATCCATTAACTTGGGTTACTTGGAAATACCTAAACCAGACCATAGATTATTGTTGGAGGAAAATATATCATGCTGGATTGGATAGCCAGAGAGATGCTGCTACAGCTTCATGCTCCGAGGTCTGATTGGTCTGGCCTGGTCATGCCGCCAGGTCTGCATACTGCCTAGTCTCTGCTTACATGCAAATAGACTCTTTTGTTCCCTTATCCCTCTATTTGCCACGCTTGTTCCTCCCCGAATTTCCTACCTTTTCCCACCTTTGGTTCTTCCCCTAAACATCCCGTAATAAATCCTGTGCTATCCGAAATACTCTTTCCCTGCATCCCATAATGTGTCCCGCTGTCCCCTAGGCAGCCACCCTTCTGTGCTTGCAAGGTGATCCAGAGAGCTCCCGATGAGGCATGGTGATGGGTTTCATGCCTGGACCATGGGGCTGATGGTTCTCCTGGGACAGCCCTGGGAGGAGCTGGGATAGGGTATCCCTTCCCCCGAGTCCTTAATTTGGATTCCCTGCCTGCCACCGTGCTCCTGTGTTCCTCTGGGCTTGTTTAGATGCATCTTTGATGGTTTGATGGCTCTCCTGTGATGGGCCTGGGCGGTATCTGGGCAGGGTATTATTTGTGCTTCCTCTCCCCCCCAAATATCTCTCTGCGCTCTTTGGAGGTGCTGAGGAGTTTTACCACATAACCTAAAAATTATTCTGGGATACACTGCCTACATAATGAAACCCTAGTTAAGGGTTTCATATAAGCTGCCAATGTGCGCTTGCAGCCCAGAAAGGTGATCGTATCCTGGACTGTATCAAAAGAAGCATGGCCAGTAGATCGAGGGAGGTGATTCTCCCTTTCTACTCTGCTCTTATGGTACCCTGCCTGGAGCACTGTTCTGAGGCCCATGGTACAAGAAAGACATGGACCTGTTAGAGCGGGTTCAGAGGAGGGCCATGAAAACAGACTGGAACGCCTCTCCTATGAAGAAAGTCTGAGAGTTGAGGTTGTACAGCCTGGAGAAGGGAAGGCTCCGGGGAGAACTTATTGTGGCCTTTCAACATGTAAAGGGGGCTTATAAGAGAGACAGAGAGAGACTTTTTGATGGGGCCTGTAGTTGACAGGACAAGGGGCAATGGTTTTAAACTGAAAGAGGGTAGGTTTAGACTGGACATAAGGAAGAAATTTTTTACGATGAGGGTGGTGAGACAGTGGAGGACGTTGCCCAGAGCAGCTGTGGATGCCCCATCGCTGGCATTGTTCAGGGTCAGGTTGGACAGGGTTTTGAGCAACCTGATCTAGTGCAAGATGTCCCTGCCTGTGGCAAGAGAGGTTAGACCAGATGATCTTTAAAGATCCCTTCCAACCCTAACCATTCCATGATTCTAAGAAGAGGGTATCCACATCCGCTTTATCCTTACTTCATTAAAGAAATATTTCAAAGGTCCCATAGTGGTACAATAGTTTGGAAGTCTGTGAACAGTCTTTCTGTATGAGATCCCATTGAACTGTCTTAGGAGGCACAAGGACTGGCGGAGAAGGTCATGTCTATGATGAGAGAAGAGTGATAAATCTGCTGATTAGGTATAGCAGTGAAATGACTACCTCAGTCGAGCTGGTTTAATTTCTTATCCAACAAGATGGTGTGAGAAAGGTTTGCTATTTTAATGAAGTATGTTCCCTTATCATCCATTGGTTTCAGAATCCAAATCTGGGTAAAAAGTACCGTTAGTCTTTCTGAAATGTCTCTCAAACATGAAAGCCTAGAGAAAACTTTTTTTGGGGTAGAAACAAGCCTCTAAGATGATCCTTACTTAATACAAGTCATGTATTAGTTCAGACTGAATGCACTCTCTTTATTTATCTTTTCAGAGAATATCGTCCAGAATATGAGCGCCTGAGAAAAACACTGGTAAGTATCTTTAACTATTGTATTCCTGGGCAGTGAATCTTGGGGTCACTTTTATGCACACAATTGCCTGTATGTTGGGAGGGTCTAACATTTCATTTACTAATCATACTCAGTGTGGAAAAACTCCTGTCCTGAAGCTCACCATCTGTCTTTTTTCCTAGATTTGGTAGCACATATCTTGACAAAAATAAAGATGTTTTGTAAAACAGATGTTGTTCAGTGTTTTTGTGCTAATAATTTATTTGGGCAAATTGTGAGAAAATAATTGGGAAAGATTTTTATATCTTCCATTCAGAAGGATAGGGACTTGTTTAAAAATAACTTTCCAAAGTGATTTGTTGAGAATATCACTATATCTTTCCGCACCAGTGAAGTGTATTGTTTTGACTTGGACAATTAATAATGAAAACTGAACTGCAGCACCAAAATCAGTAGCTCTGCTCACCTTGAGTTCTAGCGGTTCAAAGGAGAGTTCTCTGCAAGCACAACTTCACTGAGTTTGGCTTCCTGATGCTGCTGAAAATGTTCGTGAAGTCCATCGTGCTGGAGGTTGCTCTCCATATTTATCCAAAAGTTCTGTGTAACCTTAGTTGTAATGTAAGACCTGCTTATTGAGTTCTGCTTTCTGGCTGGGGGGCAGACTGCTAGTATTGGGTGAGATTACTCTTCTACTGATGTTTTAAATGTACTCAGAATTCACATGTAACTTTGTACCTACAGGAGAAAGCTCAAAACAAACAAAAGAGAGAGCAGCTGGAACACTTGTGGAAGGACATGGGCAGCGTGTGTGTGCAGGGCGACACACTTGCAGGTACCTTATTAGGAAGATTAAGTTTACTGCAGAAGTTGTCTGAAGAGTCTACCTTGAGAAGTCATATAGTGCTTTTCTGTCTTCACAGCCAAAGTGTGAAAGCAGCTTCATCTTAGTAAAGAGGAGTGGGGCTTTAGTTCCTGTGGGAAGGGTCAGACTTAGCTCTTCTATGTGTCAGTCACAGACATGAGAAGAAGAAACCCTGCTGTGTAGATCATAGAATCATAGAATCACTAATGTTGGAAAAGACCTCCAAGATCATCGAGTCCAACTATCAACTCAACACCACCATGCCTACTAAACCATGTCCCTAAATGCCTCGTCTACAAGTATTTTAAATACTTCCAGGGATGGTGACTCAACCACTTCCCCGGGCAGCCTGTTCCAAGGCCTGACCACTCTTTCAGTAGAGAAGTTTTTCCTAACGTCCAATCTAAACCTCCCTTGGCGCAACTTGAGGCCATTTCCTCTCGTCCTATCGCTAGTTACTTGGGAGAAGAGACCAACACCCACCTCGCTACAACCTCCTTTCAGGTAGTTGTAGAGCACGATGAGGTCTCCGCTGAGCCTCCTCTTCTCCAGACTAAAGTGTCCCAGTTCTCTCAGCCGCTCCTCATAAGTCATGTGCTCCAGGCCCTTCACCAGCTTCGTTGCCCTCCTCTGGACACGCTCCAGCACCTCCATGTCCTTCTTGTCGTGAGGGGCCCAGAACTGAACACAGTATTTGAGGTGCGGCCTCACCAGTGCTGAGTACAGGGGCACGATCACCTCCCTGCTCCTGCTGGCCACACTATTTCTGATACAGGCCAGGATGCCGTTGGCCTTCTTGGCCACCTGGGCACACTGCCGGCTCATGTTCAGCTGGCTGTCGACCAGCACCCCCAGGTCCTTTTCCTCTGGGCAGCTTTCCAGCCACTCTTCCCCAAGCCTGTAGCGTTGCCTGGGGTTGTTGTGGCCGAAGTGCAGGACCCGGCACTTGGCCTTGTTGAATGTCATACAGTTGGCCTCGGCCCATCGGGCTCGGCCGTCCAGCCAGTTTTTTAGCCAGCGAAGAGTGTACCTGTCTAGGCCGTGAGCCGCCAGCTTCTCTAGGAGAATGCTGTGGGAGACAGTGTCAAAGGCTTTACTGAAGTCCAGGTAGACCACATCCACAGCCTTTCCCTCATCCACTAGCAGGTCACCTGGTCATAGAAGGAGATCAGGGTGGTCAAGCAGGACCTGCCTTCTGTGAAGCCGTGCTGGCTGGGCCTGATCCCCTGGTTGTCCCGCACATGGCTTGTGAGCGCCCTCAAGATGAACCACTCCATAATCTTCCCCAGCACCGAGGTCAGGCTGACCGGCCTGTAGTTCCCCGGATCCTCCTTCCGACCCTTCTTGTAGATGGGCGTCACACTGGCAAGCCTCCAGTCGTCCGGGACCTCAACTGTTAACCAGGACTGCTGGTAAATGATGGAGAGTGGCTTGGCAAGCTCCTCCACCAACTCCCTCAGTACCCTCGGGTGGAAAAAGCAGTGGACGTACTAGAAGTAATGAAATACTTCAGAAAAGGTGAAACAGTCAAATTATAATATGAGAAAGCTCTGCTTGGTTGAACCGTTGCCTTATATGAGGTTGAGTATGATGCTGTTGCAGTCTGTCCTGTATCTTTGGAATCCAGAAGCAGCTTTCTGTCCCTTTAGAGTAGGTATTAATTGCTGTATTCATTTGCAAATAGAAATTGTAAGGGCACGAACTAACTTACTTGTTAGCGTGCTGTTTTGTGGATAGCCATTTCTGTTCCCTTCAAGGGTCTGATGATGCTTCTGCAATGGGTCCCTCTGAGCTGATCCTAACACGAGGAACTCTTGATGAAGAAGAAGAGAGGGACAGTGATACTGATGACATTGACCATGAAGGTAAGGGAATGAGGGATCTGATCTGTTCTAAAAGCTGCCTGTCTAGTCAGGAAATACCCTCTGTATTTCATTAACTGGATTGACTGTAATGACAGCCTAGAAAACAAGCAAACATTCAGTCACCTAAATAGATGTGTCTGAAACTGTAGCAGAAGCCCAGCTGCAATTCTTAGTCCAGTGATATCACTCCCTAACCTTTGTGCAAGTTCAATTGTAAATTTTCTATTCAAGTAATTATTTTTAATAGGTGTATAACATGCATAAACTAGACAACTTGTTATGCTGGAGCATCAGTGACCTCTGAACCTAATTAACGCACAATATGTTTCATCGTCTTTTTGGCCTTACAGTTTCTGCCCGTCTCTCTTCCCTTTTCCTGTGACTCTTGGTCTTGGAGCAATCTTCTAAGTTCTTACAGTGTGTGATTTTTCTCTTATATAGCTCGCAGACTTAATCTTAATTCTTTTCGGATTCCACTGATTTTTAGGATCACTTCTTTCTTTTGCCTTGTAATGAAGTTGAAGATCTAATAGACTTTATGTGTTGCTCTGACTACCCTGACTCTAGCTTTCTTCAGTAACACAAGTAGAACAAGTGCTGAAATAGTGCTGAACTGTGGATTTTTTTCCCCCCAGTTACTGAAGAGAGTCATGAAGAACCAGCCTTCAGAAACTTTATGCAAGAGACGCGGATGAAATACCAGAGAAGAAGCAACCTGAATGAATGAGACCTTCAGAAACAGAGGGTTTGGAATCCCTTGTAATGGAGTTAAAAGTAAAGGAACAGCATAAAGAAACTTGCATGGAACCATGCATGAAGTCTTCTATCTGTGAACAGCTTCCTCTGATATATTTATATCTTTCTTCCTGCAGTAACTGTTGGTTATATGAGTTGAAGGTCTTGCATCCAACTGACTGCACGTTTGGCCATCTGCCACGGTGAGTTCCTGAAGCTGAAGGAACCAGATAGCACTTTCTTTTGCTCCAAATTCTTTAGATGTGCCTGTTGAGAGCTTAGATTTTGAGCTCTGACAGCATTATCATCTAGAGTACTTACTGGTCTCCAAAAGTGCATTCTGTTCACCTTGTGCAGATAGGTGTCTGCTGCAGCCAGGACACAAGTGAAATCTCCGCTGCATGCAACTTCATCAATCTACTGTTTGATCTTTTTGTTTTAATTAAATATATTTTATGTACTAACAAATGTGTGATGGTTAATAGCAGGAGATTTCATTTCACCATTCTAATGTGAGACTTTTTTTCTGTGCTTACAGCCCACCCATATGGATGCACAGCAAATTCATCTTAATTACATTACATAGACACAATACAGATGCCTCCTAGGAAAATCTTCAGTAAAGAAAGTTCCCAGGAGGGAAAGTAATAAAAAGAATCTGGCTTGATTCGGCTGAGAACTGAAGTATGCATGGCTGTGTACTGCCTGCATATATCTGTAGGTAATGTAAAACAAAGGTGTTTCTGTAGATGAGTGCTTATGTAGAATGTAGACAAGGACTTGGAGATTGGGCTAATACTTATTTTCCTGGTAGGCACCATGGGCACAGATGTTCAGTTGCTGTTTACCATTCTGAACTCTGGAATCTTTGGTTTCTTTCTCTCCACACAATGCTGTGGTCTCACTAGAGAGATTTCTCAGTGGGAATCTGGCAGCAGGGTCTGCTAGCACAAGTTCTATAGGTTTGTGGAAAAGGAGTTTCTGTGAATTTTAAAAGTGTAGCTGGCAGGAAAGGGAAATTAACAACCAGCTGTTACCTGCTTACCGCTTTATTAATGTAGTTTTCCGAGAGTTACAACAATTTCAAATTTAGATAAACTAGACTGATCCTAGTAAGAAGTATTGTCAGAAGCAAAGCTGAAACAAAGATTTCATAGCATACTGGTAAGGTTGAAATAATACATTTGCTGTTAATCATAGAATAGTTTGGGTTGGAAGGAACCCTCTGGTCATTTTTGTGGCCCTCCTCTGGACCCGCTCCAACAGGTCCACATCTTTCCTGTGCTGGGACTCCAGAGCCAAACACACTACTCTACACCGGAGCAGAGTAGAGGGGCAGAATCACCTCCCTCGACCTGCTGGCCATGCTTCTTTTTACGTGGCCCGGGATACAGTTGGCTTTCTGGGCTGCGAGCGCACGTTGCCGGCTCATGTCCAGTTTTTCTTGCACCAGTATCCCCAAGTCCTTCTCAGCAGGGCTGCTTTCAATCCCTTCATCACTCAGCCTGTATTGATACCGGGGGTTGTCCTGAACCTGGTGCAGGACCTTGCACTTGGCCTTGTTGAACCTCATGAGGTTCACACAGGCCCACTTCTTGAGCTTGTCCAGGTCCCTCTACTCTGTGAGTTTGTCACCATGCACAATGTGGATCCCTCCAGTAGCTGGGCTTAGACACTCACTCTAGCTATTAGCTGGCCCCGTCTCAGTTTCCTCTGTTACTAGCATGTGGACATAATGAGCCCCTGAGGCCTGCAGCCCTCCTCCACTTGCTGGTACAGACCTTACATGCATGCATGCACGGACATGCTCGCACACGTGCATGCAAAACCCTCTGGCATTTGGCCTGGACTCCCCTGGTTCCTCTGCTAACCAGCTCCTCCTGTCGCCTTGCCCTTAGAAACACACAGAGACACATGCACACACCCCCCTTTCTAATTGTCCCTTGATCAGGGACAAGACATGGCCAGACAATAACCAGCAACCTGCTTACATGTGAGTGAAGCCCTTTATCCCCTTATCCTTCTATTTTCCAAGGCTTGTTCGTCCCCAAGCTACTCTTACACCGTGCTTTCCCAATCTTCAGTTCGTCCAGTAAACATACCATGATCAATTCTGTGCAATCCCTAAATGCTCTTCCCCTGCATCCCATATTGGCTCTCATAGCCCTTCGGCAGTAACCCCCCTGCAGTCTGACCTCTCCTGCTGGCTTCCTCTGATGGATGTCACCCTGGGCTGTGGGGCTGATGGTTCTCCCGGGACAGCTCTGGGAGGAGCCAATGCAGGGACGTCATTCACTGGTGGTCACCCTTGCTGTCCTGTTCCCTGCCTCATGCTTTCTTGCTACACCCCCCTGTCCAGCTGGCTGCCACGTTTACTCCTCTCTTCTAGCGTCCTGCACCCTCCTCCTCATTTTTGGTGGCCTTCACCTCTGCCCATCGCTCCAGGAGCCAGCCGACCATCCGTTCTCCGCCGAACTGATGAGCGTGGCTCTGGGAACGACTGCCGAGGTGTCCCAGGGGCAGGGGGAGCATCGGGGACCCTGAGCCCTGGAGCAGACTTGCTCCTGAGACTTGTTACTTATGCCTGAAAAGACACTTGCCATCTCCTTTGCCCTCGCAGCTGCATTTGCACTCCCTTTGCACCGGGAGAGGGGCTGTGATAGAGCACAGGGGAGGAGGTGATGCACTGTGAGGATCAGGGGATGGCCCCCTGTTCCTGCTGGGCTCCAGCTGTGGACCGGGGCTGGAGGAGCCCCACCTGGGCAATGAGGCTGATGGCGACAGCCCTCCCTGTAAAGGGGCTGTGTTGCCAGAGTCCCTGCAGGCTGTGGGGCTGGTGCTGCCCTGCACAGTGTGGCCATGGAGGGGAGGGGGCCCACTCTCGCTGCTGCCGCCGGGCGACCAAAATGCGATACTGCAGATCGGGAGGCGCGCATGCGCAGAGGCGCGCTTTGCCGAGCTCGCTGCTGCCACCAGGTGAGCAAAATTAGGTACTACAGCTCAGGAGCTGCGCATGCGCAGTGGCGCGCTTTTCTTTGCTCTCTAGTGCCGCCCGGCGACCAGAATTTGGTGCTGCAGCTCTTGAGCTGCGCATGCGCGGTGGCGCGTTTTTCTTTGCTCGCTGCTGTCACCGAGCGTACAGAATTCGGTACTGCAGGTCGGGAGCCGCGCATGCGCAGTGGTGCGCTTTTCTTTCCTTGCTACTGCCACCCTGCGACCAAAATTGGGTACTGCAGGTCGGGACCCGCGCATGCGCGGTGGCGCCCCCCTTCTCCGCGCTGCCGTCCGCCCATAACGGCAATGCCGTACTGTGGTGCCTGCCGGGTGATGCCGCCGCGTTCGATGCTTCGTCCCGGTAAGGAAACGCCGCTGCCGCCCCACGTGCGCGGTGCCGGCGGGCGCTGGGCGCGCAAAGCGCGGAACTGCAGCGCCGGTGCCGCCCCCGGGCACGCGCCGCCCGGCGGCTGCTCGCTGCTGCTGCCGCCCCGTGGCCGAATCGCGGTACTGCAGCGCCGGCACCGCTCAGGTGCGCAGCAGCGCCGCCGCCTTCGCTGCTGCCGCCCCGAAGCCGAAGCGTGGTCCTGCAGCCCGGCGTTCGCGCGCCGGCTCTGGCCCCTCCATGCGCGGTCCTCATCCCGGTGCATTCGTCATCCCGGGCGGCAACAGTTAGGGTGCCCCCCCCCCGCATGCCAGCACCCCCAAGAGTGTCGGCGTGTCCCGGTGCTGTCCCCATCCGTGGGGCAGCTCCCCGTCCCCTGTCCCTGCGGCTGGTGGTTGGGCTCTGTGTTCCCCCAATAAAACACGGGGACGAAGGGGACCCCTGGGGACAGGGGGTGGGGACCCCCAGAGAGTAGGCTGTGCTGCCGTCGCTCCTTGGTGCTGGCCCTGCTTGTCCCCCGTCCCCCCAGTGGTGACGAGCTCCGGGCCACTGGCGGGGACCCTCACTGTCACCTTCCCCCCATGCTGGTTGCCATCAGCGACAGGGACAGCGACACACTCCCCATCCCCCCCGCCACGCACACGAGTGCGCAGGGGCACAGGCCACCCCCCGTCAGGTGGACACGCTGGGGACACCATCTGCCCTGGGGGTGTTTGGGGTCCCCAGGGTGGGAGCGGAGCTGCAGGATGCCGGGTCCCCCCTGCCTGAGCCCTGCAGACCCAGGTGGAGCGCAGGCAACCCCGGCCCTGTCCCCAGCCCTGTCTCTGCGTGGCCGTGGGTCGGTGCTCCCATTGCGTGGCCAGCGGCTGGGAGGACACAGCTCCCGACGGCTGGGGCCAGAGGAGCCCGGCAGCCTGGGGACCCCCGGGAAGGGCTGGCTGTGGTGGGGACTCGGCGCCCAGGGCACCCCAGAGACCCTACAACAGGGTGCAGCATGAACTATTTTATTACCTGTATCCATGAGTGAGTCCCCATCGTTCCCATCCTGGTCCCCCAGTGGGTCGGGGTCCCAGCTGCCCCTGGGGGTGGCTGCAGGTGTGGGGGGTGGGATCCCTTCTCCCCGCGGTGCCCCCCACCTCCCCAGGGTCATCCCTCCCAGTCTCAACCCCCCACATGGTGTCCCCAATCTCCCAAGAAACACCTCTGTCCCCAAATGTTCCCCTACCCCACTCCCAGGGTCCCTCCCGGACCCCGGGATTCCCCCATCCCCACGGTCACCCCCAGCCCTGAGACACCCCCCCCCCTCCTCTCAGCATGGCAGGTGCCTGGGGAGACACTGGGAAGAGCCGGCACCGCCATTTAGGGGTCCCACTGGCCCTCATCCCCCCTAAAGTCTTGCACCATGCTCTGCTCCTTGGGGGGAGTGCCCACAGTCAGGGCGGGTGGGGGCTCCCCTCCTCCCCAGGGAACCCCCCCAACCTGTCCAGGGCACCCTCTGCCACCTCCCCAGCGTCCAATCACCGTAACAGGGTCTGACCCTGGGATCCCGCTGGTTAACGTCAGCTCCAAGAATAGGTTCCTCATTACTCCTGGATTAGTTCTTAGGTGCCAGCTCGAGCTGGGTGCCTCCAGAGAGGGACCCCTACCCCGGATCGCCCTCCTTGCACACCTGCACCCGTTGCAGGAGGGTCCACGCACACCATGGGAGCCACGGGGGAACTGGAGGCGACCTCGAGGCTGCTCAGCAGCAGTTAAAACACCCCAGTGGTTTCAGGCACCGGCTGTTTTGCTCCCGAACCCAAGGGTACTGCCGAGAAAAATAACCACCACTGTCACACGAGAGTCCTGCACAATCACCACCGTCGCACAAGGGTCCCCGTGCACCTGCCCGCCATTGCACGAGGGTCCCCTGCACACCAACCAATTGCATAAGGGTCTTCCTACACTGCCCCCCCCATTGCACGGGGGTCTCCACACACCGACCCCCCGTTGCGCAAGGGTCCCCACACAATCACCACCGTTGCACGGGGGTCCCTGCACCGCACAAGGCGCCGTGCGCGTGCGTACTTCCGGGGCGGGGACTACAACTCCCGGCGTGCCCCCCGCGGGCGGCCCGGAGGAGTCGCGCGCTGATTGGCTGCGGAGGATATTTCAACGGGGCGCGCGGCGGGGTTTGCAACCAGGCGGTGGCGGCGTCCCGGAGGGGGCCGGGGAGTGGCGCTAGGGGGGGGCGGGCCGGGCTGTGCGTCCCAGAGGGGCCAGGGAGTGGGGCTTGGGGGATTGTGTGCCCTAGATGCGCTGAGGAGTGGGGCTGTGTGCCCTAGGCGGGCTGGGGAGTGGGGCTGGGGGGTGCTGCGGTCCCCCAAGGAGCTGGGGAGTGGGGCTGTGGGTCCTGGCGGGACTTGAGAGTGGGGCTTGGGGCTCCCAGGGGGCTGGAAAATGGTGTGGGTCGGGTGCTGTGAGCACCGGGGTTCCTGGGGCTGGGAGGCGCTTGCAAACACCGGGGAGGGGCTGCGAGCATGGGGGGGCACAAGGGTTGCACCAGAGTCCGTGCACGATCACCTCCATTGTACGGGTGTCGATGTACAGCCAGCCGCGCCGTACGATGCGCCGTGCGCATGCGCACTCTCGGGACGAGGACTACAACTCCCGGCGTGCCCCGCGCGGGCGGGCGGGTGGAGCCGCGCGCTGATGGGCTGCGGAGGGTATTTCAACGGGGCGCGCGGCGGGCTCTGCACCGAGGCGGCGGCGCAGCGTGAGTGTGAGGGGCCGCGGGCCTGGGGAGCCGAGGAGTGGGGCTGTGGCGGGGGGCGGTACTGCAGGCTCCGGGGACGGAGGCTGGGGGGGCTCCAGGCGGGGGAGGGGCTGTGAGCATCTGGGGAGCGGGGCTGGAGGGGGGTCTGTGTGCCCTAGGGGGGCCGTGCAGTGGGGCCGGGGCGGGGGGGCGGGGTGGGCGCTGTGTGCAAACAGACCCCCCCTGCGAGTCCCCACTGTCGCCCCGTGGGGCCGGGGACCCCCCAGCCCTCCCTGCAGGCAAGCGGGCAGCCTGTAGGCAATGGAGGCCGCCCACCCCAGCGAGGTGCTCGAGTCTGGGGGTTTCACGGGCCGAGTCGAGGGAGGAGCTGCTGGAGAGAGGGCTTAGAAACGGCCTTCTGCCCCCGAAACTGCTGGAGCATTTGAAGGGGAGGGACAGGTCCACCCCAGGGCCCCAAGGGGAAGCCCTCGGAGCAGGGACTTGGGGTTGTTCCAGGAGCAAAAGCTGGTCCCAGCCAGCTCTGCTCTGCTCCCCCGGCACCGGGATCGGACCTTTCAGCCCCGTTTCTGCCCCAAGCATCACACAAGCGCTTGCCCTCCCCGGGGGCATCTTTGGGCTTTGAGAACAGGCGCAGCAGCTGGGGTTTTGGGCTCAGAAATGGGCACTAAGTGAGCTGGTTTGGGGGCCTAAAGCAGAAGCTGGTTTGGCCGTTTGTGCGGGGGATGGGGTGGGAGGGCATTGGGGGCTGCAGGGGAAAGCAGGGGGTGGGCAGGGTGCGTGGACCCTCCCCGGGGGGGGTGTCTGGTCCTGCTGGACCCCAAAGTGCGGGAGGCCGGCATGCACCAGGCCAAACTCAACGTCTGCGGTGGTCTCCGGGGGGAAGAGGAAGAGGTGGTCTCTGCTTTTCAGACCCCGCACGCCCTCTTCGAGTCCAGCTCTTCCTTGTCGACTGCTTAGAATAGTTATTAACTAATTAGTTGTACAAACTAATTAATATATATACAATGTACAACTATGATATTTAATCCTAATAGTCAAATTTTGACAGCGATTGATTTACGACCTTGTCAAAAGCCCAGGCTGTTGCAAATAGCTGGAGCTTGTAAGGAGAAGGAGCTGAAATCAATGGGAGCTTCAGTGCAGAGCTGGAGCTTCAATTAGCCAGAACCGTAGCAAGCGGGAGCTGGAACGAGACGGGGTGTCCGCTGTCTGGGGCATGCCTTAGCCAGAGGCAAGATTACCAGCAGCTGTAACGAGCGGGAGCTGCGATTCGCTGGAGTGTCTATTTGCCGGTGCATCCGTCAGCCAGACTGCACTCCCAGCACGGCTGAAGAGCAGCCAGGCGCAGGCAGGGCTGTCCCCAGCTCGGAGCTCCATGCGGCAGGGAGGCGAGTTGTCCTTCTGCCAGCGGGGAGCCCGGGCTCTTCCCTCGGGGATTAAATCCACGCCACGCGTGGATCCACCCTCTTTGCATGGAGGGTCGCTCCCGGTCCCATTCACGAGGGCTGAAGTGAGATGGGGGTTTCCCGGGGGGCAGGCGGCAGCACGAGGCAGCGGTGTCTCCCCGGTACCCAGCAAAGGGGACAGAAACCGGCCGGCTGGAGCTCCCGGGGTGCACAGCCCGGCCCCGCACGGCAGAATCCTTCCCTGGGTTTTCACGTTGGCTGGGTGTGACAAACAGGTTCATTTTGTGCCTCCTCTTTTCCCAGCGTCACCTTCTGCGTCATGTGAAGAAAATCCTGCGTGGTTGACGCTGCTTGCTGCTCAGGTGATGGCACGTGTGGGGCTGGAGGAGCGGGGAGAAACATTGGCGCGTTCAAGGACGCTGCAGGTGCTCCACGTCAAACCCAGGGAAAAGGCAAATTTGCTGCCAGTGCAGAAAAGCTGATGAACAATTGCCATTAACAGAGCATGCCTCGTTCCTGCATCGGTCCCTGGGTAGTTACGAGTGTTTTCCTTTCAGGTAAAAGAATGAACTTTCATCTACGATAAATTAAGAGCTGCCTGTGACCTTGTTTAGGGTCGAGTGTTTCTCTTCTGTTTGTTCATACTGATTTTATGGGCAGGTTGGAAATAGCCTTTTATTTTTCTATGCATAACTCAATTTTTAGTAACATGTGGTGTCAGGATAGTTGATTTTTAAGCACCTAGGTAACACTAGAAATGTAATGAATGAAACACGATGGAAACTGATATTTAAACTTGATTTTTACTTGATATTTTTTTTCATTAGAGTGTTGATGGCATGTTGTCCTGTGGCTCAATCCACATTCTGTTGAGTGGAGTCCTCAATCTAGGACTTTTAAGGAAAAAAGTTTGTCTTTCCAAAAAAGGGCTAGTCATTCATAGGGTCGAGGTATAGACTTGGAGAGCCGCTTAAGTACGTGATCAGAATGAAAGCCAAATGTCGCTTCATGTTGCTGCTGTTGGTCTTCGCTTTCATTAATTTCCCCGCTGCTCCGTCATGGTTGGGAGCTCTGAATCATCATTTTTTTCCCTCCCTAACGCATTTTTCTCCCCAAGGAGAGGCTACGTTTAAAAGCTACTTAGTTTCCTCACAAATGCATCAATCAATAAAACGGAGTTATGATTCTTAAAACCACAAAAATGACACCAGTCTTACAGATCTGGACTGTTTCTGAACACGTGTTCATCACATGCAGATGTCATTGGGATACAGATCATCTGCACTTCATGCTCTGACGAGACGATCAGCTGAGACAGGGACGAGCTCCAAAAGAAAAAAAAGGTACAACGTCAAGGTTTTGTTTTGTTGTTGGTTTTTGTGGGTTTTTTTGTGTTTGTCGTTTTTTGGGTTTTTTTTGAGTGCGATGTTGACTGGTGGCAGCCTGCAGAGCTCTCTTGCTGCCTGACCTCTCCTTTCCTTCTCTGTCACTCCTCTTTCGTGGCTGTAATTTTCACTTGGGTAGTTTTAGAAGAGCAATTTAGTTCCTTGCCTGTGTAAACGCGCTGGTAATACCTGGAAGGTAAATGCGTTGAACCAGTAGCGAATAACTTGGCTACAAGTAGAATTTCTGAAGGAAGAACAATGACAACAGGAAGCAAGTACCGAGTTACCCCAAATTTGTGTGCGTCAAACACATCAAAGTTTTATTGCCAAACATTGTTTGGCAATGTGTTCCAAATGGCTCATTTTAAAACAACTGCAGTTTTAAAAGATCTTGACCGTTTGGAGAAACGGCCTGGAAAAAAGGATTCCTCTTTTGCAGCGAGTTCACAAGGACGGATGGGTTGCCGTACTCTTTAACAAAAATACTCAACTTGGGACGTATAGGGTGAGGAAATCACGGCTCTACTTAGGCTTGAGAAAATGTATGTCGGTATCTGTGCCTGTCACCTGCGCGTCTCTAGGAAAGTGAGTTCTAGCGAAACTAAAGCTGCCAGTGAGCCAAAAAAAGGGCACGGTTGTCTAAAACATGCAAAAGCTCTAGTGGCCTGTCTCAACAACTGCACCAAAGGTGATGCAAAATACTTTTTCCTCCACTCAGTTGTAGTCTTCACAGAAAAGGAAGCTTTGTGCTAAACGTTTTTTTTTTGGGTTTTTTCTTTTTTTTTTTTTCCCTCTCAGCAGAATGTCAACGGCCACCATTTCGCCACGGTCGCCCTTTCTTCTGCCATGAAAGTACGAGACAGATGGAAAGGATCCGTAGTGGTCTGCAAGTACAAGGTATGCCTGTGATATGTGTCTGCATTTTTCCTAAGGTGCCTGTAGTATGGACTTTACAGTTAACGTTAAGAATGTGGCAACTCTCCTTCTATATAATTTTTTAATATGAAATATTTTAACACAAATACTAAAAATAAAGAAGGTCTGTTCTGGAGCGTGGTACGCCTATGCAAAGCTTGCTTCCCTCCGTCTATTTTCTCTTCCTGCAAGCACAGTCTTCTGTTTCTGTGCGCTTGCTATGAAAGGGTGCTGTGAAAATAATGTTGGACTAGAAGAGGAAAGGAACTGTTTGTAAGAGTTCGGATGTTCGGGAGAAACAGGCTTTGTTTTCACGATAAAAGCTTTATGCTTTTTCAGTCAGTCAGTGTTTAAAATACCTTACAGGAGCACTCGAAAACCTTACTGAGATACTAGCATCTGTGGTAAAAGCAATCAAGGTCAAAGAAGAGGCGTGGACAACACTGGACAAATCGGTGTCGCTTCGGTGCGTTTTCCAGGCTTTCCCAAGGAGCGTTAGCAGCCTCGTAACTAGCGACAGAGAGTCCCGATGTGTTTTACTGCTTCTATCATGTCCTTTTTCCTTAACCTACAGTGTGTAATTTTGACTTCAGTGGGAAAGAGATTTTCCAGAATGGAAATCTTTCTTATTCAAAGGAGTTGCCTTTTATGAACTTCCCATCAGAATGGATCTTCACAGATGACGTGCTTGGCAGTAGAAGTCATCTGCAAGGAGAGTTTTCGCTCTCTCTGGAAAAAAAAAAAAAAGGAGTAAGTCGATTTCCTTGCAAAGACCTAAGCGCAGCACGTCTTCCAATAGTCGATGTATCGCTGATCTTTGGTTCTCCGGTGTAACAGTCGAGATATCATAAAAACGTGTTCCTCCGCACGCTTGGGTACAGCCAACAGCATTAGCAAATCTGCCAATCCTTTTTGGTAGCCTTACGCATTGCAGCACCTCCCGCAAAAAAGTAAAACCATACGGGAGATCTCTTATCTGGCTGATTTCTCTATCATAAATGGAATTTGAAAAAGAAAGTTAAAATTGTATAATTTACAAACTGACTTGCATTGTTTAAACTGCAACTGCCAAATAGCTGTAGCATATAATTTATTAGGTGTATTTAAGCAGTTAGGTAGTTGTTCTAAATGTTTAAAAAGAGAGGCAACTGAACGTTACGGGGTTTTTTTCCCAATCTTTTGGCAGAGTGCTCTGAAGTACTTTATTTCTGTCTCGCTTTTGACGGCGCGTTTCCCCAGCAGTTCGGTAGCATCAGTCTCGGCGCAGCTGGCCAGGCGTCCCTCCTAGTCATGTAACACACGTAAAACCCCTGATCAAACGATAGCTGTGTATTTTGGAGGTAGATAATTTAACGGTATGAATTCACAGCTATGCAATTTAAATTAATGCAAAAGGAAAATAAAATATTTTTATAGTATAAGTCGTCTTCTTGTACGTATATAAACGTACGTGCACCTTTTTAGCATAAAATGAATTGCTGAGATTTGTTCTTTCTTTTTCATTTTACTCTTCAAAGTTTTACACTTCACTTTCAGCTTTATCGGCCAAGCAAGCGAGATGCGCAGCAGCAGCAGCAGCACAAGGGCTGGAGCTGCGGCAGCGGATCCGTGAGCGTAGATGCTGATTACGGCGCGCCCTTGTCCTGCAGCCTCACGGGGTTATCTCCCTGCAGCGGTGGTGTAAGGAAGGGACGAGGCGTTTTCCGACACCAGCGAGAGCGTTTACTTCTCTGCTAAGAACGTGTTCAAAATCGTGTCAATTAGTCTGAATGCTGATTGGGGGGGTGATGATGTCATTTGGGGCACCCCAACATCACCGGGGGGGTGATGATGCTGTGGAGGAGCAGGTGAGGGGGGAATGGGGGGTCATGGGGGGGGGGGTCTTCCCCCAAAAAGGGGGTCACAGCCCAAAAATGCCTGAAAATTCACGGGGGTGGGGGGGTGGTGTTCAAAAATTTTTAAAAACTGTAAATATATGTGTGAGGCCTTGAAATAGAGAAAAATCTCTCCTTGTTATATATATTGAAAAATAATATTCATTTATATGTATAAAAGGATTTCAAAATAAGAGCCTCTATCTGCCCTATTATATAAAGGATTTTAGAGTATAAAAAAATTCGAAAGATGTATATAGGGTTTTAAAAAAAATAACTCATGTATATATAAATTAAAAAATAAAGGACTTCCAAATGCAAAAAGGATGATATATTTTATATATGAAGGAATTTAAAATAGAAAAAAAGTCTGAATAGATATTGCTATCTACACTTACTACGTGTTACACAGAGAGTCTAAATAGATACTATATGTAATCCAACAGATGATATATAAGTGTAAATAGATATCTAAGTCTAAAATCTAAGTCTCTAAAGATAGAGGTGTAAATATATGTAAGTGTAATTAGAGAAGTCTGTAAAGACATTTAGTGTCAAAACATGTAAGTCAACAGATATATAGTCTGAGCAGGTATTATATATAATACGTGGGAAATAGGGGGGTGTAAGTGAAACATAAATATATTCACTAAATATATATATGTACATGTAAATACATTAAGCGTAAATGTCTATGATAGATAAGGTTTTTAAAATGCAAAGAAACCCTGTTTATGGAAAGGATTTAAAAAGCGCTTTCAAAAGCTGCCTCTTCCCTGTTCTCCTTTTCCGCCTTTTCCCATTCCTGATTTGGGGCCAGTTCCCCCAACAGGGACTTTCCCCTGCAGGGCCATGCACACAGAGCGGGACCTGCCGCCATGGCATAAAAATACCACAAAACCCCTGATTCAAGGTTTGCAAGGGCTGAAAAAAAAAAAACCCACAATTTTTTGGGGAAAATACCCAACTTGAAGCTCCTGGGAAAGCCAAATCCACCTGGATTTGGGCAGCCAGAAAGCAAAAAAAACCCCCATTTTCATGCACAAAACCAAAAGCAAAAAATCACCAGTTTTTGTTGTGAAAAAGCGTTGAAAAACCTCCAAATGGAATGTTTTGGAAAAGGAAAAAACCCCAATTTTTATATTATAGAAAAGCAAAACCGCCCCCAATTTGGGGAAGATTTGGGGTGAAACACGAGCCATTTGAGGGGCATCGCTCGTGGTTATCCAGTGCGGGTCAGTTATCGGGAACGGATTATCTGTTGCGGGTCATCCCAGGTGAGTTATCTGCTGTGGATGGTCCCGGGTGGACCCCCTGGTGTAGGTCATCCCCACGCATGTCCCCCCACGCATGTTTCTACCCACACACGCCCCTCCCAGTGTCCGCCCCCCCTTTCCCATGCGAGGTTTTTCCCCCGTGCGAGGTTTTCCCTGTGACGCGCCCCCCGTATCCCCTGCCCTCCTACCTCGTGCCCGCACTGCCCTCCTCTCTCCTCTCCCTCCTCCCACCCCCCGTGTTCCGCACTGCCTCCCCGTTACCCCTCTGCCCCGGACCCCTGGGGTGCTGCCTGCCCCGCCAACCTGCCCGTTGCCCCCCGCCCAAACTCTGGCACCCCCCTCCCGCTCCCCCGCCCCCCACTCCCACCCCGCTCTCCCTCCTGCGTTTTGGGTTTGTGCTGCAAACGGCGTCGGTGACGCGGGGCTGCGTGAGTTCCCGCTGCGCAGCGCTTGCACGGCACCGGGGGCTGTGCTGCTCCTCGCCCCGCCCTGCCGGCGAGCGGGCTGGGGGTGCGCGAGGGCCTGGGAGGGGGCACCGCTGGGAGAGCTGACCCCGGCGGACTCAGGGGATGTTCCAGACCCTGTGACGTCAGGAAATAAAACTCGGGGGGCGGTTGGCGGGGGGGCCGCTGCTGGGCTGCGGCTGGCTGGGCGTCGGTCGGTTGGTGGTGAGCAATTGTTTCCATTTGTACCGCTTGTCTGTCTGGGGTTTTTCTCTCTGTTGTTTTTTTTTTTCCCCCTTTTCCTTACAAGTGGAGTTTTTTCACTTTTGCCCTCCCAATTCTCTCCCCCCTCCCACTGAGGGGGGAGCGAGTGAGCGGTTGTGTGGTGCTGAGTTGCCGGCTGGGATTAAACCACGGCACAAGGTGAGTTGCAAGCCCTGCCTGGCTAAACGCTTTAGGCTCTCCGCGTTATTCCTGCCATCTTGCCCTCCTTGTTCTTTCCTGCTGCTTTCAAGTGCCTTGTGCTCCAGCAGCAGGCTGGGAAGGAGGGTTGTGGCAGGAGCTGCAGCACCCTGTGACTCCTTCTCAGGCTGCTAGCTTTGCCCTTTGTATGGGCTGCCGAGGTCGTCGGCTCCGCAGGGGCCACAGGCAGCCTGCAGAGCTTGACGCCAAGCCGTTCCTTTCCCCTCTGCGCAGCAGCCGTTCTGCCGCTGCTACAGGCAGCCACTCACTCGAGGGCGAGGGGCTGGGATGACGACAGGCTGCTGCACGCTTCAGTCGAACTAAGACGCCGTTCTCTGGGGAGCCGGTGCAAGGAGAGCTCAGGTCCGTTCTGTACTGCCGATGGCTCTTCACAAGGGAAGCGTGCTCTGGTTTTAGCAGAAAAAGGTGTCGGACACAGGCAGCCACCTATCACTGTGCACAGCTCAGCTATTTGGCAGGGGTCTTGCTTGTTCAAGTAGAGGTGTATTCTTCGCCTTGCAGTCTTGATGGCAAAACAATCGGGGGTTCAAGCTACAAAAGCCTTTTGACATCGGAGCGAGATGGCAGCTAGGTTTCTACCAGCACCGTACTTAGCTGTGTTGCTAGCTGAAAATGGCTCGCGGGCCAGGAGATGTGCAGAGGGGTCTAAAATAAAGAAACCAAGTGTTGAAGTGATTGTTTCAAGGAGGCAAATTAGGCAGCTAAAGGAACCGAGCTGCTCACCTGTCACATTGGCAGAACAGCCCCTCCAGCCCACTAAGTGCTGCGTGTTGCAGGCAGCAAAGTGCAACTGTGACGCTTGATGGCAGGAGCGGCAAGGACTGCAGAGCTACGCGCCCTGTACAGAGCAAGGATGGAACCTGCCGGGCTCTACGGTCATCTGCTGAGGACGCCTAATACACCAACAGGCCTCTTGGCTTTCCCTGCTTCATTTCTAATTACTTTGCACGCTGGAGGGCAGGGTGGTAAGTGACGTCGTGCAGTGTCTCTCCTCCAAGTGGCAAGCCCTGCGTGTGTGCAGGATGAGGAGAGCAGAGTGCTGATAGCACAGAGGCGAGGAAAGGTGCAAACACCGCAACAAAGCCCCAGGACCACCAGCGTATCGCTCGTTTGCAGGTCAGCCACTGGCACCGGGTCTGCTCAGAAGCGCGGTTTCCTGATGGACATAGCTGCCCCTCCCCTGCTCTCAGGGTGTCACCCGTGTGGCCTTATTTTTTTTAAATCTCTCTCCAGCATCTGTTGAGTCGCCGCTGTCACTCCCACAACCCCGATGCCACCTGCAGACCCAGACAGCGATCCCTGGGGCTTCCTCCGGGTTAGAAAGAAACCTGTTCCACAGGTTCCCTGTGCTGCTTCTCCTCCCCGGGTAATGGGCTGGGGGGCACGGGCAGAAACAACCACGGGACTTGTAAAGCGGCCAAAGGGAAAGGACTGAAATGCTGGAGCCACCGGGTGCTTTTTGGTACAGAGGCGATGAAGATTAGTGCCCGGGCCGCGAGTGGGAAAAGGGCAGGGAAATCTAAGCCCAGTACCGCCAGTAAGCAGTTACCGTCTTTCGATGGTACGAATTGGGCGGAGAGAAGGGGAAAGGGCCGGTGAGGCGACGGTGGCACCCGGCGGGCGGAATTCGGTACTGCAGCTCTTGAGCCGCGCATGCGCGGTCGCGCGCCTTTCTTGGCTCGCTGCTGCCACCGTGCGACCAAAACTGGGTACTGCCGCCCTTGAGCAGCGCATGCGCAGTGGCGCGCTCTCCTTTGTTCGCTGCTGCCACCGTGCGACCAGAAATCGGTACTGCAGCTCTTGAGCCGCGCATGCGCAGTGGCGCGCTTTCTTTTGCTCGCTGCTGCCACCGAGCGACGAAAATTCGGTACTGCAGCTCTTGAGCCGCGCATGCGCAGTGGCGCGCTTTTCTTTGCTCGCTGCTGCCACCGTGCGACCAAAACTGGGTACTGCAGCTGTTGAGCGGCGCATGCGCAGTGGCGCGCTTTTCTTTGCTCGCTGCTGCCACCGTGCGACCAGAATTCGGTACTGCAGCTCTTGAGCCGCGCATGCGCAGTGGCGCGCTTTCCTTTGCTCGCTGCTGCCTCCGAGCGACCAAAACCGGGTACTGCAGCTGTTGAGCCGCGCATGCGCAGTGGCGAGCCTTTCTTTGCTCGTTGCTGCCACCGTGCGACCAGAATTCGGTACTGCAGCCTCTGATCTGCGCATGCGCAGTGGCGCGCCTTTCTTTGCTCGCTGCTGCCACCGAGCGATGAAAATTCGGTACTGCGGCTCGGGAGGCGCGCATGCGCAGTGGCGCGCTTTTCTTTGCTCGCTACTGCCACCGAGCGACCAGAATTCGGTACTGCAGGTCGGGACCCGCGCATGCGCAGTGGCGCGCTTTCCTTTACTCGCTGCTGCCACCGAGCGACCAAAACCGGGTACTGCAGCTCGGGAGACGCGCATGCGCAGTGGTGCGCTTTTCTTTGCTCGCTGCTGCCACCGTGCGACCAGAATTCGGTACTGCAGGTCGGGAGCCGCGCATGCGCAGTGGCGCGCTTTCCTTTGCTCGCTGCTGCCACCGTGCGACCAAAATTGGGTACTGCAGCTCTTGAGCCGCGCATGCGCGGTGGCGCCCCCCTTCTCCGCGCTGCCGTCCGCCGGTAACGGCAATGCCGTACTGTGGTGCCTGCGGGGTGATACCGCCGCGTTCGTTGCTTCGTCCCGGTAAGGAAACGCCGCTGCCGCCCCACGTGCGCGGTGCCGGCGGGCGCTGGGCGCGCAAAGCGCGGAACTGCAGCGCCGGTGCCGCCCCCGTGCACGCGCCGCCCGGCGGCTGCTCGCTGCTGCCGCCCCGTGGCCGAATCGCGGTACTGCAGCGCCGGCACCGCTCAGGTGCGCAGCGGCGCCGCCGCCGCCGCCTTCGCTGCTGCCGCCCCGAAGCCGAAGCGTGGTCCTGCAGCCCGGCGTTCGCGCGCCGGCTCTGGCCCCTCCATGCGCCGTCCCCATCCCGGTGCATTCGTCATCCCGGGTGGCAACAGTTAGGGTGCCCCCCCCCCGCATGCCAGCACCCCCAAGAGTGTCGACGTGTCCCAGTGCTGTCCCCATCCGTGGGGCAGCTCCCCGTCCCCTGTCCCTGCGGCTGGTGGTTGGGCTCTGTGTTCCCCCAATAAAACACGGGGACGAAGGGGACCCCTGGGGACAGGGGGTGGAGACCCCCAGAGAGTGGGCTGTGCTGCCGTCGCTCCTTGGTGCTGGCCCTGCTTGTCCCCCGTCCCCCCAGCGGTGACGAGCTCCGGGCCACTGGCAGGGACCGTCACCTTCCCCCCATGCCGGTTGCCACCAGCGACAGGGACAGCGATGCCCCCCTTCCCCCCCGCCACATACACGGTTGTGCAGGGGCACAGGCCCCCCCCCCGTCAGGTGGACACGCTGGGGACACCATCTGCCCCAGGGGTGTTTGGGAGCTGCAGGATGCCGGGTCCCCCCTGCCCAAGCCCTGCAGACCCAGGTGGAGCACAGGCATCCCCCAGCCCTGTCTCCGCGTGGCCGTGGGTCGGTGCTGCCGTTGCGTGGCCAGCGGCTGGGAGGACACAGCTCCTGCCGGCTGGGGCCAGAGGAGCCCGGCAGCCTGGGGACCCCTGGGAAGGGCTGGCTGTGGTGGGGACTTGGCGCCCAGGGCCCAGGGCACCCCAGAGACCCGACAACAAGGTGCAGCATGAACTATTTTATTACCTGTGCAGCATCCATGAGTGAGTCCCCATTGTTCCCATCCTGGTCCCCCAGTGGGTCGGGGTCCCAGCTGCCCCTGGGGGTGGCTGCAGGTGTGGGGGGTGGGATCCCTTCTCCCCGTGGTGCCCCCCACCTCCCCAGGGTCATCCCTCCCAGTCTCAACCCCCCACATGGTGTCCCCAATCTCCCAAGAAACACCTCTGTCCCCAAATGTCCCCCTACCCCACACCCAGGGTCCCTCTCGGACCCCAGGATTCCCCCCCCGTCCCATCCCAAGCCCCCCCCCCATCCCCATGGTCACCCCCAGCCCTGAGACACACCCCCCCCCCTCCTCTCAGCACGGCAGGTGCCTGGGGAGATGCTGGGAAGAGCCGGCACCGCCATTTAGGGGTCCCGCTGACCCTCATCCCCCCTAAAGTCTTGCACCATGCTCTGCTCCTTGGGGGGAGTGCCCACAGTCAGGGCGGGTGGGGGCTCCCCTCCTCCCCAGGGAACCCCCCCAACCTGTCCAGGGCACCCTCTGCCACCTCCCCAGCGTCCAATCACCGTAACAGGGTCTGACCCTGGGATCCCGCTGGTTAACGTCAGCTCCAAGAATAGGTTCCTCATTACTCCTGGATTAGTTCTTAGGTGCCAGCTCGAGCTGGGTGCCTCCAGAGAGGGACCCCTACCCCGGATCGCCCTCCTTGCACACCTGCACCCGTTGCAGGAGGGTCCACGCACACCATGGGAGCCATGTGAGAACCAGAGGCAACCTCGAGGCTGCTCAGCAGCAGTCAAAAAACTGTTATAAATGACTTAGTCCCAAACAGGATTCCAATTTAAGTTTACAATTTATTAAACGAATAGAGGCAAGCAAACAGCGCTGGGTGTGCCGGGAGTCTCCGCTCCACCAGGACACACACCATAACGCGGCACTCATCATAAATATATACAGTAAAACATTACATATTCATATAATTTTGTAATATGCCTATACATATGCATGACCTGTCCCAGCTTCATATTAAAATGAGTTCCAAAAGTCATTTACATAGTCCAAGCATGCGCAGTAAAATTAGGGTTAGGGTCTTTTCCTCTCCGGTGGTTGTTCATAGTCGTCTTCACTGTGTCCGTTAGTTGAACTCTGGGCTTCCTTTGTCTATATATGGTCATTCAATTAACTCATCTGTTCCTCGACTCTTGGAACGTAACGGGGCATTGGGTTATCTTGTCCTTTAACACTTATCCCTTCACAGTTGTTTATTGTTAGTGATTTACATAGGACACTATCTCATCACAGCTGTTACATAGGAGGCCTAACGAGCCAGCTCAAGGCCTGTCCGCTCTTATCAAGTGGGAGGATGTACCATGGTAAAATCTCAGTCAGGAATTGTTACTTAATTTATGGCTTAGGCTAGACAATGGCTCTGTTATTAACCCTTAAGTGTTAGTTCCCTCTGTCAATCCCCCCTTTTCTAAAAAGTTAGTAAATTAATTTACTATACCAGAATGTTCACTAAGTAGTTTTTGCAAGAAGCAGGAACTATATACATACTATATACATTAACCACTCTGCTAGACTTAGGCTTGTGGTCATACAAGGGAATGTAGGACAGAAGGTCACACTTCATCACACGAATCAGATTAACATATTTCACAACACCCCAGTGGTTTTAGACACCGGCTGTTTTGCTCCTGAACCCAAGAGAAAAATAACCACCACTGTCACACGAGGGTCCTGCACAGTCACCACCGTCGCACAAGGGTGCCCGTGCACCTGCCCGCCATTGCATGAGGGTCCCCTGCACACCAACCAATTGCATAAGGGTCTTCCTGCACTGCCCCCCCATTGCACGGGGGTCTCCACACACCAACCCCCCGTTGCGCAAGGGTCCCTGCACAATCAACATCGTTACACGGGGGTCCCTGCACAGCCTGCACGAGTGTCCCTGCACCGCACAAGGCGCCGTGCGCGTGCGCACTTCCGGGGCGGGGACTACAACTCCCGGCGTGCCCCCCGCAGACGGCCCGGAGGAGCCGCGCGCTGATGGGCTGCGGAGGCTATTTCAACAGGGCGCGCGGCGGCGGCGGCGGCGTCAGTCTGAGGTGCTGCGGGCACGGCGGGCTGAGGGGAGACCTGCAGGCTCCGGGGAGGGGGACTGGGGGAGCGCCGGGCCAGGGAGAGGCTGCGAGCATCTGGGGAGTGGGGAAGTGGGGCTGGGGGGGGCTGTGCGTCCCGGGGGGGCCGGGGAGTGGGGCTTGGGGGGCTGTGTGCCCTAGATGCGCTGAGGAGTGGGGCTGTGTGTCCTATGGAGGCTGGGGAGTGGGGCTTGGCGGGGCTGCGGTGCCTCAAGGAGCTGGGGAATGGGGCTGTGGGTCCTGGCGGGACTTGAGAATGGGGCTTGGGGCTCCCAGGGGGCTGAAAAATGGTGTGGGTCGGGTGCTGTGAGCACCGGGGGTCCTGGGGCTGGGAGGTGCTTGCAAACACCGGGGAGGGGCTGCGAGCATGGGGGGGCACAAGGGTTGCACCAGGGTTGGTGCACGATCACCTCCATTGTACGGGTGTCGATGTAGAGGCAGCCGCGCTGCACGAGGCGCCGTGCGGATGCGCGGTCCCGGGGCGGGGACTACAACTCCCGGCGTGCCCCGCGCGGGCGGGCGGGTGGAGCCGCGCGCTGATTGGCTGCGGAGGGTATTTCAACGGGGCGCGCGGCGGGGTGTGCACCGAGGCGGCGGTGCAGCGTGAGTGTGAGGGGCCGCGGGCCCGGGGAGCCGAGGAGTGGGGCTGTGGTGGGGGGGGCGGTCCTGCAGGCTCCGGGGACGGGGGCTGGGGGGGCTCCAGGCGGGGGAGGGGCTGTGAGCATCTGGGGAGTGTGTGGGGGGGGGGGGGGTCTGTGTGCCCTAGAGGGGCCGCGCAGTGGGGCCGGGGCGGGGGGGCGGGGGGGGCGCTGTGTGCAAACAGACCCCCCCTGCGGGTCCCCACTGTCGCCCCGTGGGGCCGGGGACCCCCCAGCCCTCCCTGCAGGCAGACGGGCAGCCTGTAGGCAATGGAGGCCGCCCGACCCAGCAAGGTGCTCGAGTCTGGGGGTTTCACGGGCCGAGTCAAGGGAGGAGCTGCTGGAGAGAGGGCTTAGAAACGGCCTTCTGCCCCCGAAACTGCTGGAGCATTTGAAGGGGAGGGACAGGTCCACCCCAGGGCCCCAAGGGGAAGACCTCAGAGCAGGGACTTGGGGTTGTTCCAGGAGCAAAAGCTGGTCCCAGCCAGCTCTGCTCTGCTCCCCCGGCACCGGGATCAGACCTTTCAGACCCGTTTCTGCCTGAAGCATCACTCACATCACACAAAAGCGCTTGCCCTCCCCGGGGGCATCTTTGGGACTTGAGAACAGGCGCAGCGCTGGGTTTTTGGGCTCAGAAATGGGCGCCAAGTGAGCTGGTTTGGGAGCCCAAAGCAGAAGCCGGTTTGGCCGTTTGTGCGGGGGGCTGGGAGGGCATTGGGGGCTGCGGGGGAAAGCAGGGGGTGGGCAGGGTGCGTGGACCCTCCCCGGGGGGGGTGTCTGGTACTGCTGGACCCCAAAGTGCGGGAGGCCGGCATGCACCAGGCTCAACTCAACGTCTGCGGTGGTCTCCGGGGGGAAGAGATGGTCTCTGCTTTTCAGACCCCGCACGCCCTCTTCGAGTCCAGCTCTTGCTTGTCGACTGCTTAGAATAGTTATTAACTAATTAGTCGTACAAACTAATTAATGTTTATTCAATGTACAACTATGATATTTTATCCTAATAGTCGAGTTTTGACAGCGATTGGTTTACGACCTTGTCAAAAGCCCAGGCTGTTGCAAATAGCTGGAGCTTGTAAGGAGAAGGAGCTGAAATCAACGGTGCAGAGCTGGAGCTTCAATTAGCCAGAACCGTAGCAAGCGGGAGCTGGAACGAGACGGGGTGTCCGCTGTCTGGGGCATGCCTTAGCCAGAGGCAAAATTACCAGCAGCTGTAACGAGCAGGAGCTGCGATTCGCTGGAGTGTCTGTTTGCCGGAGCATCCGTCGGCCAGTGTGAACTCCCAGCACGGCTGAAGAGCAGCCAGGCGCAGGCAGGGCTGTCCCCAGTTCGGAGCTCCGAGCGGCAGGGAGGCGAGTTGTCCTTCTGCCAGCAGGGAGCCCGGCCTCTTCCCTCGGGGATTAAATCCACGCCACGCATGGATCCGCTCTCTTTGCGTGGAGGGTCTCTCCCGTTCCCGAGGGCTGAAGTGAGGTGGGGGTCGCCCGGCTCTCCCCGGGGGGCAGGCGGCAGCACGAGGCGGCGGTGTCTCCCCGGTACCTGGCAAAGGGGAGAGAAACCGTCCGGCTGGAGCTCCCAGGGTGCACAGCCCGGCCCCGCACGGCAGAATCCTTCCCTGGGTTTTCACCGTTGGCTGGGTGTGACAAACAGGTTCATTTTGTGCTTCCTCTTTTCCCAGCGTCACCTTCTGCGTAATGTGAAGAAAATCCTGCGTGGTTGACGCTGCTTGCTGCTCAGGTGATGGCACGTGTGGGGCCGGGGGAGCGGGGAGAAACATTGGCGCGTTCAAGGATGCTGCAGGTGCTCCACGTCAAACCCAGGGAAAAGGCAATTTGCTGCCGGCGTAGAAAAGCTGACGAACAATTGCCATTAACAGAGCGTGCCTTGTTCCTGAATCGGTCCCTGGGTAGTTACGAATGTTTTCCTTTCAGGGAAAAGAATGAGCTTTCATCTACGATAAATTAAGAGCTGCCTGTGACCTTGTTTAGGGTTAAGTGTTTCTCTTTTGTTTGTTCATACTGATTTTATGGGCAGGTTGGAAATAGCCTTTTATTTTTATACGCGTAACTCAATTTGTAGTACTACGTGGTGTCAGGATAGTGAATTTTGGAGCACCCAGGTACCACTAGAAACGTAATGAAAGAGACACGATGGAAACTGATATTTAAACTTGATTTTTACTTGATTTTTTTTTCATTAAAATGTTGATGGTATGTTGTCCTGTGGCTCAATCCATGTTCTGTTCAGTGGAGTCTTCAATCTAGGACTTTTAAGGAAAAAAGTTGGTCCTTCCAAAAAAGGGCTAGTCGTTCATAGGCTCGAGGCATAGACTTGGAGAGCCGCTTAAGTACGTGATCAGAATTAAAGCCAAATGTCGCTTCGTGTTGCTGCTGTTGGCCTTCACTTTCGTTAATTTCCCCGCTGCTCCGTCATGGTTGGGAGCTCTGAATCATCATTTTTTTCCCTCCCTAACGCATTTTTCTCCCCAAGGAGAGGCTACGTTTAAAAGTTACTTAGTTTCCTCGCAAATGCATTGGTCAATAAAATGGAGTTATGATTCTTGGAACCACACAAATGACACCAGTCTTATAGATCTGGACTGTTTCTGAACACGTGTTCATCACATGCAGATGTCATCGGGTTACGGATCATTTGCACTTCGTGCTCTGACGAGACAATCTGCTGAGACAGGGACGAGCTCCAAAAGAACAAAAAGGTACAACGTCAAGGTTTTGTTTTGTTGTTGGTTTTTGTGGGCTGTTTGTGTTTGTGTGTGTGTTGTGTTTTTTTTTTTTTTTTTTAAAAGAGTGCGATGTTGACTGGTGGCAGCCTGCAGAGCTCTCTTGCTGCCTGACCTCTCCTTTTCTTCTCTGTCACTCCTCTTTCGTGGCTGTAATTTTCACTCGGGTAGTTTTAGAAGAGCGATTTAGTTCCTTGCCTAATGTATGTAAATGTGCTGGTAATACCTGGAAGGTAAATGCTTGAACCGGTAGCGAATAACTTGGCTACAAGTAGAATTTCTGAAGGAAGAACAACGACAACAGGAAGCAAGTAGCGAGTTACCCCAAATTTGTGTGTGTCAAACACATCAAAGTTTTATTGCCAAACATTGTTTGGCAATGTGTTCCAAATGGCTCGTTTTGGTAAACATAAATTTTCAGGAAGTTCAGGGTTGTGTGTGGAAAAACGTGCCCCTCTGTCTAGGTGTCCTGCTACGTAAATAGCATCAGTCAGTAGCACATCCAGCGGCAGGGCTGCTGTTCCCTGCTCTCGATATTGCCGTAGTAGTGTTGTGATATTTCGACCTAAGAGGCGGGTTTAGGAATGGAAGGAGAATGCCTGCGTTCTGTAAGGGCTACGAATGCCGACCCTTTTCTCTGCCTGCTGCTTTCCTGTGCGCGAGATGAAACTCCCTTGTTCCCGGTCGAAATATTTCTGAAGCTGTCGCTGCTGTGGGTTTGCAATGTGCGTTACTGCGTTTTTGTAGAGTTCTAGTTACGGATCGTTTCTGCCGCGGCAAAGTGTCAAGATACAGTTTTCAGTTTAAAGCTTCAGAAGCTGCATTCGCTGAAATCGGCGTAGGTGAAGCTGGTTGTTGTGGTTTAACCCGACAGGCAGCTAAACACCACGCAGCTGCCCGCTCGCTCCCCCTGCCCCCAAAGTGGGGTGGGGGGAGAGAATTGGAAAAAAAAGTGAAGTTCGTGGGGTGAGGTAAAGACAGTTTAATGGGACAGAACAGGAAGGGGAAACAATCATAACGATAAAAGAATATACAAAATAAGCGGCGCACAATGCGATTGCTCACCGCCCGCCGACTGATGCCCAGCCGGTCCCCGAGCGGCAGTTGCCGCCCCCGGCCAACTCCCCCAGCTTATGTACTGAGCACGACGTCATGTGGTACGGACTGTCCCTTTGGCCGGTTTGGGTCATCTGTCCTGGCTAAGGTCCCTCCCAGCTTCTCGCTGGCAGGGCATGAGAAGCTGAAAAGTCCCCGACTAGCGTAAGCGCTACTTAGCCACAACTAAAACATCAGCGTGTTATCCACGTTTTTCTCGTCCTAAATCTAAAACACAGCGCTATACCAGTTACCAGGAAGAGAATTAACTCTATCCCAGCCGAAACCAGGACACTGGTCTTGCGCATGATCCCGCTGTGCTCGCAGGGGTGCTCAGTGGCTCCTCATCAAAACAGCGAGGTGTGTGAGGACGTCCGTAGGGTACGCTTGGGGTCTGGGGGCGTTATGTATTTTTGCTGTTGGAAGACGGAATAGAGCGTGTGGCTGTTAAATCTAACGACGGTCGAAGGTTGGGAGGGACCCTGAGCAGGTTTGGTGGCACAACTGCAGTTTTCAAAGATCTCGACCGTTTGGAGAAACGGCCTGGAAAAAAGGATTCCTCTTTTGCAGCGAGTTCGCGAGGATGGATGGGTTGCCGTACTCTTTAACAAAAATACTCAACTTGGGACGTATCGGGTGAGGAAATCGCGGCTCTACTTAGGCTTGAGAAAACGTACGTAGGTATCTGTGCCTGTCACCTGCGCGTCTCTAGGAAAGTGAGTTCTAGCGAAACTAAAGCTGCCAATGAGCCAAAAAAAAGGCACGGTTGTCTAAAACATGCAGAAGCTCTAGTGGCCTGTCTCAACAACTGCACCAAAGGTGATGCAAAATACTTTCTCCTCCACTCAGTTGTAGTCTTCACAGAAAAGGAAGCTTTGTGCTAAACGTTTGGGTTTTTTTTTTTTTGCCTTTCCTCTCAGCAGAATGTCAACTGCTGTGAAAGTACGAGACGGATGGAAAGGATCCATAGTGGTCTGCAAGTACAAGGTATGCCTGTGATATTTGTCTGCATTTTTCCTAAGGTGCTTGTAGCATGGACTTCACAGTTAACACAAAGAATGTGGCAGCTCTCCTTCTATATGATTTTTTAACATGAAATATTTTAACACAAATACTAAAAATAAAGGTCTGTTCTGGAGCGTGGTACGCCTATGCAAAGCTTGCTTCCCTCCGTCTGTTTTCTCTTCCTGCAAGCAGAGTCTTCTGTTTCTGTGCGCTTGCTATGAAAGGGTGCTGTGAAAATAATGTTGGACTAGAAGATGAAAGGAACTGTTTGTAAGAGTTCGGATGTTCGGGAGAAACAGGCTTTGTTTCCACGATAAAAGCTTTATGCTTTTTCAGTCAGTAAGTGTTTAAAATACCTTACAGGAGCACTCGAAAACCTTACTGAGATACTAGCATCTGTGGTAAAAGCAATCAAGGTCAAAGAAGAGGCGTGGACAACACTGGACAAATCGGCGTCGCTTCAGTGCGTTTTCCAGGCTTTCCCGAGAAGCGGTAGCAGCCTCGTAACTAGCGACAGAGTCTCCTGATGTGGTTTTGGTGAGTTACTGCTTCTATCATGTCCTTTTTCCTTAACCTGCAGCGTGTAATTTTGACTTCGGTTGGAAAGAGATTTTCCAGAATGGAAATCTTTCTCATTCAAAGGAGTTGCCTTTTATGAACTTCCCATCAGAATGGATCTTCAGAGATGACGTGCTTGGCAGTAGAAGTCATCCGCAAGGAGACTTTTCACTCTCTCTGGAAAAAAAAAAGGGGTAAGCCGATTTCCTTGCAAAGACCCAAGCGCAGCACATCTTCCAATAGTCGACGTACGGCTGATCTTTGGTTCTCGGGTGTAACGGTCGAGAGATCGTAAAGACGCGTTCCCCCGCACGCTTGGGTACAGCCAACAGCATTAGCAAACCTGCCAGTCCTTTTTGGTAGCCTTATGTATTGCAGCACTGGGGATTTGATATTCCCCACCACCTGCCCTCCACCTCCCCCCAAAAAAAAGTAAAACCATACGGGAGATCTCTTATCTCACTGATTTTTCTATCATAAATGAAATTTTAAAAAGAAAGTTAAAATTGTATAATTTCCAAACTGACTTGCATTGTTTAAACTGCAACTGCCAAATAGCTGTAGCGTATAATTTATTAGGTGTGCTTAAGCAGTTGGGTAGTTGCTCTAAATGTTTAAAAAGAGAGGCAACTGCACGTTACGGGCTTTTTTCCCGATCTTTTGGCAGAGTGCTCTGAAGTCCTTTATTTCTGTCTCGCTTTCGACGGCGCGAGCTGGCCAGGCGTCCCTCCTAGTCATGTCACACACGCAAAACCCCTGGTCAAACGATAGCTGTGTAGTTTGGAGGTAGATAATTTAACGGTATGAATTCACAGCTACGCAATTTCAATTAACGCAAAAGGAAAATCAAATATTTTTCTAGTATAAGTTGTCTTATTGTACGTATGTAAGCGTACGCGCACCTTTTTAGCATAAAATGAATTGCTGAGATTTGTTCTTTCTTCTTCATTTTACTCTTCAAAGTTTTACACTTCACTTTCAGCTTTATCGGCCAAGCGAGCGAGATGCGCAGCAGCAGCAGCAGCAGCGCAAGGGCTGGAGCTGCGGCGGTGGATCCGTGAGCGCAGATGCTGATTACGGCGCGCCCTTGTCCTGCAGCCTCACGGGATTATCTCCCTGCAGTGGTGCTGTAAGGAAGGGACGAGGCGTTTTCCGACACCAGCGAGAGCGTTTACTTCTCTGCGAAGAACGTGTTCAGAATTGTGTCAATTAGTCTTCACGCTGATTTTAAGCGTTCGAATCGCTCGAGCTTTTAAAGGCCACGTTGTATTTCGAGCTGACCCATTTGCCTGGCATCCTCCTTTAGCTCAACTACTGCCCCATCCCTGTCCTGGTTCCAGCTGGGACAGGGTTAACTTTCTTCCCAGTAGCTTGGGGGGTGTGCTGTGTTTTGGGTTCGGTGTGAAAGGAGCGTTGATGGCCCATTGATGCTTTGGCTGTTGCTGGGTGATGCTTGCACCGGGAGGGGGGAGCACAGCCGGGGTGGTGGACCCAGCTGGCCAATGGGGTATTCTATACCATGTGACATCATGCTCAGGATAAAAACCGGGGGCGGGGGGGGCTCGCCCCCTGTTCGTGACATGCGGTAGGCGGTCGGTGAGTGGTTGTGTTGTGCATTGCGTGTTTTGTGTATTCTGTTATTGTTATTCTCATTGTTATTATTACTGTTCTACTTAGTTTTATTTCAATTATGAAACTGTTTTTATCTCAACCCGGGAGCTTTCCTACTTGTGCCCTCCCGATTCTCTCCCCCATCCCACCGGGGGGGGGTGATCGAGCGGCTGCGTGGAGTTTATTTTTTGCTGGCTGGGGTTAAACCACGACAATCCCTTATCCTGACTGAATTCCTCTGCTGCCTTCGGTGCTGTTTTTTTAATGTGCTGAAATATCCATTGGGATTTTTGTTTTTCAGATGCCTCGCTGTGAGCGTCCCGTGGTGCTCAGGAGAGACCCCCGGCCCAGGTTTGCCTGCCGGTCGTTGGGCGTGCTGAGGGTAAGGGGCCAGCTGCCAGCCTGCGGGATGGGGGCTGGGGGGACTGCAAGCATTTGGGGGGGCCGCCCCTCCTTTATCTTTCGAGCAGAGCCCCCCTTTTTGGTGGGGGTGCGTACATACATACGTAAACGGCATTATTAAAGTAACGAGCTGCCGCTTGGGGCCGTTTCCATTGTGTTGTACCTTTTTGGGGGCTGAATAAAAAGGGGGGTTGGGGAGCCTGGAGGGGTGATGATGTCATTTGGGGCACCCCAACATCACCGACGGGCTGATGATGCCGTGGAGGAGCAGGTGAGTGGGGAATGGGGGGTCCCTCCCCAAAAAGGGGGTCACAGCCCAAGAATGCCTGAAAATTCATGGGGGGGGGGTCAAAAATTTTTAAAAATTGTAAATATATCTGCGAGGCCTCGAAATAGAGAAAAATCTCTCCTTGCTCTATATATTGAAAAATATTATTCGTTTATATGTATAAAAGGATTTCAAAATAGGAACCTATATCTGCCCTATTATATAAAGGATTTTAGAGTATCAAAAAATGCGAAAGACGTATATAGGGTTTTAAAATACAAAAATAACTCACGTCTCTATAAATTAAAAAAGAAAGAACTTCCAAATGCAAAAAGGATGATATATTTTATATATGAAGGAATTTAAAATAGAAAAAAGTCTGATTAGATATCGCTATCTACGCTTATTACGTGTTACATAGAGTCTAAATAGACATTATATGTAATCTAAGAGATGATATATAAGTGTAAATAGATATCTAAGTCTAAAATCTAAGTCTATAAAGACACAGGTGTAAATATATGTAAGTGTAAATAGAGAAGTGTATAAAGACATTTAAGTGTCAAAATATGTAAGTCAACAGATCCATAGTCTGAGCAGGTATTATACATAAGTGGGAAATAGGGGGGTATAAGTGAAACATAAATGTATTCACTAAATATATATAGAGAGGTATGTGTAAATACATTAGGTGTAAATGTCTATGATAGATAAGGTTTTTAAAATGCAAAGAAACCCTGTTTATAGAAAGGATTTAAAAACTCTTCACCCCACCCCCCTGAAACGCCTCTCTGCTGAAGATATAAAAGCGCTTTCAAAAGCTGCCTCTTCCCTGTTCTCCTTTTCCACCTTTTCCCATCCTGATTGGGGGCCAGTTCCCCCAACGGGGACTTTCCCCTGCAGGGCCGTGCATACAGAGCGGGACCTGCCGCCATGGCCTAAAAATACCACAAACCCCCTAATTCGGGGCCTGCAAGGGGTGGGAAGAACAAAGCCCGCAATTTTGGGGTAAAAATACCCAACTTGGAGCTCCTGGGAAAGCCAAATCCGCCTGGATTTGGGCAGCCGGAAAGCAAAAAAACCCCCATTTTCATGCGCAAAACAAAAAAGCAAAAATCACCAATTTTTGTTGTGAAAAAGCGTTGAAAAACCTCCAAATGGAATATTTTGGAAAAGGAAAAAACCCCAATTTTGATATTATGGAAAAGCAAAAAACCCCCCAATTTGGGGAAGATTTGGGGTGAAACACCAGCCATTTGAGGGGCATCGCTGTTAACCCCTCTGCCCCGGACCGCTGGGGTGCTGCCTGCCCCGACAACCTGGCAACCTGCTGCCTTGCCCCCCGCCCAAACTCTGGCACCCCCCTCCCGCTCCCCCGCCCCCCACTCCCACCCCGCTCTCCCTCCTGCGTTTTGGGTTTGTGCTGCAAACGGCGTCGGTGACGCGGGGCTGCGTGAGTTCCCGCTGAGCAGCGCTTGCACCGCGCCGGGGGCTGTGCTGCTCCTCGCCCCGCCCTGCCGGCGAGCGGGCTGGGGGTGCGCGAGGGCCTGGGAGGGGGCACCGCTGGGAGAGCTGACCCCGGCGGACTCAGGGGATGTTCCAGACCCTGTGACGTCAGGAAATAAAACTCGGGGGGCGGTTGGCGGGGGGGCCGCTGCTGGGCTGCGGCTGGCTGGGCATCGGTCGGTTGGTGGTGAGCAATTGTTTTCATTTGTACCGCTTGTCTGTCTGGGGTTTTTCTCTCTGTTGGGTTCCCCCCCCCCCCTTTTCCTCACAAGGGGAGTTTTTTCACTTTTGCCCTTCCAATTCTCTCCCACCTCCCACTGAGGGGGGAGCGAGTGAGCGGTTGTGTGGTGCCGAGTTGCCAGCTGGGATTCAACCACGGCACAAGGTGAGTTGCAAGCCCTGCTGGCTAAACGCTTTAGGCTCTCCGCGTTATTCCTGCCATCTTGCGAGGCCCTCCTTGTTCTTTCCTGCTGCTTTCAAGTGCCTTGTGCTCCAGCAGCAGGCTGGGAAGGAGGGTTGTGGCAGGAGCTGCTGCACCCTGTGACTCCTTCTCAGGCTGCTAGCTTCGCCCTTTGTATGGGCTGCCGAGGTCGTCGGCTCCGCAGGGGCCACAGGCAGCCCGCAGAGCTTGACGCCAAGCTATTCCTTTCCGCCTGTGAGCATCTGGGAAGGGGGGCTGCGGACCCCCGAGGGGGCCGAGGAGTGGGGCTGTGCATCCCGGGGGGGCCGGGGAGTGGGGCTGGGGAGGGGGCTGTGAGCCCTAGGGGGGCGGGGGAGGGGCTGGAGGACTTCCGGACCATAGAGACGGCCGTCGAGGCCAGAGAGTACAGCTGGAGGACTGCTGGACCATCGAGACGGAAGTCCAGACGCATAGAACGTACCTGGGGGACTTCCGCACCACAGAGCGCAATGTCCGGGCTAGAGAGTACAGCTGGAGGACTTCTGGACCATCGAGACGGTCGTCCGGACCATAGAGAGCAGCGTCCGGACCAGAGTGTGCAGCTGGAGGACTCCCGGACCATAGAGAGCAAAGTGTGGCCTAGAGAGTACACCCGGAGGACTCCCGGACCATAGAGAGCAAAGTCTGGCCTAGAGAGTACAGCTGGAGGACTCCCCGACCATAGAGACGGGAGCCAGACCAGAGAGTACACCTGGAGGACTCCCGGACCATCGAGATCAAGGTCCCGCAAGGAGCTGGGGAGTGCGGCTGTGGGTCCTGGCGGGACTTGAGAATGGGGCTCCCAGTGGGCTGGAAAATGGTGTGGTCGGGTGCTGTGACCACCGGGGGTCCGGGGGCTGGGAAGTGCTTGCAAACACCGGGGAGGGGCTGCGAGCCGTGCGCATGCGCGGTCCCGGGGCGGGGACTACAACTCCCGGCGTGCCTCGCGCGGGCCGTCCGGTGGAGCCGCGCGCTGATTGGCTGCGGAGGGTATTTCAACGGGGCGCGCGGCGGGCTCTGCACCGAGGCGGCGGCGCAGCGTGAGTGTGAGGGGCCGCGGGCCCGGGGAGCCGAGGAGTGGGGCTGTGGCGGGGGGGGGGGGGCGGTCCTGCAGGCTCCGGGGACGGGGGCTGGGGGGGCTTCAGGCGGGGGAGGGGCTGTGAGCATCTGGGGAGTGGGGCGGGGGTGGGGGGTCTGTGTGCCCTAGGGGGGCCGCGCAGTGGGGCCGGGGCGGGGGGGGAGGCGGGCGGGAGGTGGGGGCGCTGTGTGCAAACAGACTCTCCCTGCGGGTCCCCACTGTCGCCCCGTGGGGCCGGGGACCCCCCAGCCCTCCCTGCAGGCAGACTGGGGGCTTCGCGGGCCGAGTCGAGGGAGGAGCTGCTGGAGAGAGGGCTTAGAAACGGCCTTCTGCCCCCGAAACTGCTGGAGCATTTGAAGGGGAGGGACAGGTCCACCCCAGGGCCCCAAGGGGAAGCCCTCGGAGCAGGGACTTGGGGTTGTTCCAGGAGCAAAAGCTGGTCCCAGCCAGCTCTGCTCTGCTCCCCCGGCACCGGGATCAGACCTTTCAGCCCCGTTTCTGCCCGAAGCATCACACAAGCGCTTGCCCTCCCCGGGGGCATCTTTGGGACTTGAGGCGCAGCAGCTGGGGTTTTGGGCTCAGAAACGGGCGCCAAGTGAGCTAGTTTGGGAGCCCAAAGCAGAAGCCGGTTTGGCCGTTTGTGCGGGGGGTGGGATGGGAGGGCATTGGGGGCTGCAGGGGAAAGCAGGGGGTGGGCAGGGTGCGTGGACCCTCCCCGGGGGGGGCGGGTCTGGTCCTGCTGGACCCCAAAGTGCGGGAGGCCGGCATGCACCAGGCCCAACTCAACGTCTGCGGTGGTCTCCGGGGGGAAGAGGTGGTCTCTGCTTTTCAGACCCCGCACGCCCTCTTCGAGTCCAGCTTTTGCTTGTCGACTGCTTAGAATAGTTATTAACTAATTAGTCGTACAAACTAATTAATGTTTATACAATGTCCAACTATGATATTTAATCCTAATAGTCGAGTTTTGACGGCGATTGGTTTACGACCTTGTCAAAAGCCGAGGCTGTTGCAAATAGCTGGAGCTTGTAAGGAGAAGGAGCTGAAATCAACGGTGCAGAGCTGGAGCTTCAATTAGCCAGAACCGTAGCAAGCGGGAGCTGGAACGAGACGGGGTGTCCGCTGTCTGGGGCATGCCTTAGCCAGAGGCAAAATTACCAGCAGCTGTAACGAGCGGGAGCTGCGATTCGCTGCAGTGTCTGTTTGCCGGAGCATCCGTCGGCCAGACTGCACTCCCAGCACGGCTGAAGAGCAGCCAGGCACAGGCAGGGCTGTCCCCAGTTCGGAGCTCCGAGCGGCAGGGAGGCGAGTTGTCCTTCTGCCAGCAGGGAGCCCGGCCTCTTCCCTCGGGGATTAAATCCACGCCACGCGTGGATCCGCTCTCTTTGCGTGGAGGGTCTCTCCCGGACCCGTTCCCAAGGGCTGAAGTGAGGTGGGGGTCGCCCGGCTCTCCCCGGGGGGCAGGCGGCAGCCACGAGGTGGCGGTGTCTCCCCGGTACCTGGCAAAGGGGAGCGAAACCGTCCGGCTGGAGCTCCTAGGGTGCACAGCCCGGCCCCGCACGGCAGAATCCTTCCCTGGGTTTTCACCGTTGGCTGGGTGTGACAAACAGGTTCATTTTGTGCCTCCTCTTTTCCCAGCGTCACCTTCTGCGTAATGTGAAGAAAATCCTGCGTGGTTGACGCCGCTTGCTGCTCAGGTAATGGCACGTGTGGGGCCGGGGGAGCGGGGAGAAACATTGGCGCGTTCAAGGATGCTGCAGGTGCTCCACGTCAAACCCAGGGAAAAGGCAAATTTGCTGCCAGTGCAGAAAAGCTGATGAACAATTGCCGTTAACAGAGCGTGCCTCGTTCCTGAATCGGTCCCTGGGTTGTTGCGAGCATTTTCCTTTCAGGGAAAAGAATGAACTTTCATCTACGATAAATTAAGAGCTGCCTGTGACCTTGTTTAGGGTTAAGTGTTTCTCTTTTGTTTGTTCATACTGATTTTATGGGCAGGTTGGAAATAGCCTTTTATTTTTATACGCGTAACTCAATTTGTAGTACTACGTGGTGTCAGGATAGTGAATTTTGGAGCACCCAGGTACCACTAGAAACGTAATGAATGAGACATGATGGAAGCTGATATTTAAACTTGATTTTTCTTGATTTTTTTTTCCTTAGAGTGTTGATGGCACGTGGTCCTGTGGCTCAATCCATGTTCTGTTCAGTGGAGTCTTCAATCTAGGACTTTTAAGGAAAAAAGTTGGTCCTTCCAAAAAAGGGCTAGTCGTTCATAGGCTCGAGGCATAGACTTGGAGAGCCGCTTAAGTACGTGATCAGAATTAAAGCCAAATGTCGCTTCATGTTGCTGCTGTTGGTCTTCGCTTTCATGAATTTCCCCGCTGCTCCGTCATGGTTGGGAGCTCTGAATCATCATTTTTTTCCCTCCCTAACGCATTTTTCTCCCCAAGGAGAGGCTACGTTTAAAAGCTACTTAGTTTCCTCGCAAATGCATCGGTCAATAAAATGGAGTTATGATTCTTGGAACCACAAAAATGACACCAGTCTTACAGATCTGGACTATTTCTGAACACGTGTTCATTGCGTGCAGATGTCATCGGGATACGGATCATCTGCACTTCGTGCTCTGACGAGACGATCAGCTGAGACAGGGACGAGCTCCAAAATTAAAAAAAGGTACAACGTCAAGGTTTTGTTTTGTTGTTGGTTTTTGTGGGGTTTTTTTGTGTTTGTGTGTTTTGGGTTTTTTTTGGGGTTTTTTTTTTTTTTTTTTTTTGAGTGCGACGTGGTGGCAGCAGAGCCTGCAGAGCTCTCTTGCTGCCTGACCTCTCCTTTCCTTCTCTGTCACTCCTCTTTTGTGGCTGTAATTTTCACTCGGGTAGTTTTAGAAGAGCGATTTAGTTCCTCGCCTGTGTAAACGTGCTGGTAATACCTGGAAGGTAAATGCTTGAACCAGTAGCGAATAACTTGGCTACGAGTAGAATTTCTGAAGGAAGAACAACGACAACAAGAAGCAAGCAGCAAGTTACCCCAAATTTGTGTGCGTCAAACACATCAAAGTCTTACTGCCAAGCGTTGTTTGGCAACGTGCTCCAAATGGCTCGTTTTAAAACAACTGCAGTTTTCAAAGATCTTGACTGTTTGGAGAAACGGCCTGGAAAAAAGGATTCCTCTTTTGCAGCGAGTTCGCGAGGACAGACGGGTTGCCGTACTCTTTAACAAAAACACTCAACTTGGGACGTATAGGGTGAGGAAATCACGGCTCTACTTAGGCTTGAGAAAACGTACGTAGGTACCTGTGCCCGTCACCTGCGCGTCTTTAGGAAAGTGAGTTCTAGCGAAACTAAAGCTGCCAATGAGCCAACAAAAAGGCACGGTTGTCTAAAACATGCAGAAGCTCTAGTGGCCTGTCTCAACAACTGCACCAGAGATGATGCAAAATACTTTCTCCTCCACTCAGTTGTAGTCTTCACAGAAAAGGAAGCTTTGTGCTAAACGTTGTTTGGTTTTTTTTGCCTTTCCTCTCAGCAGAATGTCAACTGCCGTGAAAGTACGAGACGGATGGAAAGGATCCATAGTGGTCTGCAAGTACAAGGTATGCCTGTGATATGTGTCTGCATTTTTCCTAAGGTGCTTGTAGCATGGACTTCACAGTTAACACAAAGAATGTGGCAACTCTCCTATAGGATTTTTACCGTGAAATATTTTAACACAAATACTGAAAATAAACAAGGTCTGTTCTGGAGCGTGGTACGCCTGTGCAAAGCTTGCTTCCCTCCGTCTGTTTTCTCTTCCTGCAAGCAGAGTCTTCTGTTTCTGTGCGCTTGCTATGAAAGGGTGCTGTGAAAATAATGTTGGACTAGAAGATGAAAGGAACCGTTTGTAAGAGTTCGGATGTTCGGGAGAAACAGGCTTTGTTTTCACGATAAAAGCTTGATGCTTTTTCAGTCAGTAAGTGTTTAAAATACCTTACAGGAGCACTCGAAAACCTTACTGAGATACTAGCATCTGTGGTAAAAGCAATCAAGGTCAAAGAAGAGGCGTGGACAACACTGGACAAATCGGCGTCGCTTCGGTGCGTTTTCCAGGCTTTCCCGAGAAGCGGTAGCAGCCTCGTAACTAGCGACAGAGTCTCCTGATGTGGTTTTGGTGAGTTACTGCTTCTATCATGTCCTTTTTCCTTAACCTGCAGCGTGTAATTTTGACTTCGGTTGGAAAGAGATTTTCCAGAATGGAAATCTTTCTCATTCAAAGGAGTTGCCTTTTATGAACTTCCCATCAGAATGGATCTTCAGAGATGACGTGCTTGGCAGTAGAAGTCATCCGCAAGGAGACTTTTCACTCTCTCTGGAAAAAAAAAAGGGGTAAGCCGATTTCCTTGCAAAGACCCAAGCGCAGCACGTCTTCCAATAGTCGACGTACGGCTGATCTTTGGTTCTCGGGTGTAACGGTCGAGAGATCGTAAAGACGCGTTCCTCCGCACGCTTGGGTACGGCCAACAGCATTAGCAAACCTGCCAGTCCTTTTTGGTAGCCTTATGTATTGCAGCACTGGGGATTTGATATTCCCCACCGCCTGCCCCCCACCTCCCCAAAAAAAAGTAAAACCATACGGGAGATCTCTTATCTCACTGATTTTTCTATCATAAATGAAATTTTAAAAAGAAAGTTAAAGTTGTATAATTTCCAAACTGACTTGCGTTGTTTAAACTGCAACTGCCAAATAGCTGTAGCGTATAATTTATTAGGTGTGCTTAAGCAGTTGGGTAGTTGCTCTAAACGTTTAAAAAGAGAGGCAACTGAACGTTATGGGTTTTTTCCCCGATCTTTTGGCAGAGTGCTCTGAAGTCCTTTATTTCTGTCTCACTTTTGACGGCGCGTTTCCCCGGCAGTTCGGTAGCATCGGTCTCGGCGTCCCTCCTAGTCATGTCACACACGCAAACCCCCTGGTCAAACGATAGCTGTGTAGTTTGGAGGTAGATAATTTAATGGTATGAATTCACAGCTACGCAATTTCAATTAACGCAAAAGGAAAATCAAATATTTTTATGGTATAAGCCTTCTCATTGTACGTATGTAAGCGTACGTGCACCTTTTTAGCATAAAATGAATTGCTGAGATTTGTTCTTTCTTTTTCATTTTACTCTTCAAAGTTTTACACTTCACTTCAGCTTTATCGGCCAAGCGAGCGAGATGCGCAGCAGCAGCAGCAGCAGCGCAAGGGCTGGAGCTGCGGCGGTGGATCCGTGAGCGTAGATGCTGATTACGGCGCGCCCTTGTCCTGCAGCCTCACGGGGTTATCTCCCTGCAGCGGTGCTGTAAGGAAGGGACGAGGCGTTTTCCCACACCAGCAAGAGCGTTTACTTCTTCGCTAAGGACGTGTTCAGAATCCTGTCAATTAGTCTTCACGCTGATTTTAAGCGTTCGAATCGCTCAAGCTTTTAAAGGCCGCGTTGTATTTCGAGCTGACCCGTTTGCCTGGCACCCTCCTTTAGCTCGACTGCTACCCTCTCCCTTGTCCTGACTGAATTCCTCTGCTGCCTTCGGTGCTGTTTTTTTAATGTGCTGAAATATCCATTGGGATTTTTGTTTTTTAGATGCCTCGCTGTGAGCGTCCCGTGGTGCTCAGGAGAGACCCCCAGCCCAGGTTTGCCTGCCGGTTGTTAGGCATGCTGAGGGTAAGGGGCCGGCTGCCAGCCTGCGGGACAGGGGCTGGGGGGGTCTGCAAGCGTTTGGGGGGGCCGCCCCTCCTTTATCTTTCGAGCAGAGCCCCCCTTTTTGGCGGGGGTGCATGCGTACACACGTAAATGGCATTATTAAAGTAACGAGCTGCCGCTTGGGGCCGTTTCCCTTGTGTTGTGCCTTTTTGGGGGCTGAATAAAAAGGGGAGGTGGGGAGGCCTGGAGGGGTGATGATGTCATTTGGGGCACCGCAACATCACCGGCAGGCTGATGATGCCGTGGAGGAGCAGGTGAGTGAGGAATGGGGGCTCCCCCCGCAAAAAGGGGGTCACAGCCCAAAAATGCCTGATAATTCATGGGAGGGGTTCAAAAATTTTTAAAACCTGTAAATGTATCTGTGAGGCCTCGAAATAGAGAAAAATCTCTCCTTGTTCTATATATTGAAAAATAATATTCGTTTATATGTATAAAAGGATTTCAAAATAGGAACCTATATCTGCCCTATTATATAAAGGATTTTAGAGTATAAAAAAATTCGGAAGATGTATATAGGGTTTTAAAATACAAAAATAACTCATGTCTCTATAAATTAAAAAAGAAAGAACTTCCAAATGCAAAAAGGATGATATATTTTATATATGAAGGAATTTAAAATAGAAAAAAGTCTGAATAGAGCTATCTACACTTACTACGTGTTACATAGAGAGTCTAAATAGATATATGTCATATAAGAAGTTATATATAAATGTAAATAGATATCTAAGTCTAAATAGATATAAGTGTAAATGGATATCTAAGTCTATAAAGACACAGGTGTAAATATATGTAAGTGTAAATAGAGAAGTGTATAAAGATATTCAAGTGTCAAAATACGTAAGTCTGAACAGATACATATTCTGAATAGCTATTACATTTAGTAAATGGGAAATAGGGGGGGAAAGTGGGAAATGGGGGAGAAAAAGTGAAACATAAATGTGTTCCCTAAATATATGTATATGTATGTGTAAATAGATACATAAGTGTAAATGTCTATGATAGATAACGTTTTTAACATGCAAAGAAACCCTGTTTATAGAAAGGATGTAAAAAATTGACACCATCTGCTGCCCCTTCCTCTCCCCCCCGAAATACCTCTCTATTGAAGATATAAAAGCGCTTTCAAAAGCTGCCTCTTCCCTGTTCTCCTTTTCCGCCTTTTCCCATCCTGATTTGGGGCCAGTTCTGCCACTTTTCCACCTTTTCCCATCCTGATTTGGGGCCAGTTCCGCCAATGGGGACTTTCCCCTGTGGGGCCGTGCACACAGAGCGGGACCTGCCGCCGTGGCATAAAAATACCCTCAAACCCCTGAATCAGGGTCTGCAAGGGTGGGGCGGGGGGAACAAAAAACAAATCACAATTTTGGGGGAAAAATACCCAACTTGGAGCTCCTGGGAAAGCCAAATCCACCTGGATTTGGGCAGCCGGAAAGCACAAAAACCCCCATTTTCATGCACAAAACCAAAAGCAAAAATCACCAATTTTTATGTTGCGGAAAAGCGCCTAAAAACCTCCAAGTTGAATATTTTGGAAAAGAAAAAAACCCCAATTTTCATACTATGGAAAAGCAAAAAACCTCCCAATTTGGGGTGAAACACCAGCGGTTTGAGGGGCATCGCTCGGGGTTATCCGGTGTGGATTATCCCGTGAGGGTCAGTTACCCGGAGCGGATCATCGGTTGCGGTTTGTCCCAGGTGAGTTATCTGTGTGGATTGTCCCAGGTGGAGCCCCTGGTGTAGGTCATCCCCATGCATGCCCCTCCCCATGTCTGCCCCCCGTTTCCCACACAAGGCTTTCCCCTGCACCCCAATCCCACCCCACTCTCCCTCCCGCGTTTTGGGTTTGTGCTGAAAAGGGCGTTGATCATACAGGGCTGCGTTAGTTCCTGCTGAGCAGCGCTTGCACGGCGCCGGGGGCTGTTCTGCTCCTCGCCCCGCCCTGCCGGCGAGCAGCCCGGGGGTGCGCGGGGGTTTGGGAGGGGGCACCGCTGGGAGAGCTGAGCCCACCTGACCCAGGGGATGTTCCAGACCGTATGACGTCATGTAGTAAAACTCGGGGGGAGGTTGGCCGGGGGGCCGCTGCTGGGCCTCACTTCGACGTCAGTTTAAAGCCTCAGAAACTGCATTCACGGAAATCGGTGCAGGGGGAGCTGACGGTTGTGGTTGAACTCGGCAGGGAGCTTCACACCGCAGAGCCGCTCTCTCGCTCCCCGCCCCACGAAGTGATTGGCTGCGGAGGGTATTTCAGTGGGGCGGGGGGCGGTCCTGCAGGCCCCGGGGAGCGGTACTGGGGGGCTCCAGGCAGGGGAGGGGCTGTGAGCATCTGGGGAGTGGGGCTGGGGGGGCGTGAGGGCTGTGTGCCCTAGAGGGGCTGGGCAGTGGGGTCGGGGGGAGCTGTGTGCATTAGGGGGCCGGGGAGTGGGCTTGGGCAGGATGCAGGCCCCTGGGCGGGGTGTGTTTGTGGGTCAGGGGCAGTTTGTGGAGGGTGTTCGTGTGAGGGAGGGACAGTTTGGGGGTGTCCGAGGGGCGAGGGGGCTGTTTAAGAGTCCATGTGTGTGAGGGAAGGGGCAGTTGGGTGGGGGGGGGTGGTGTTTGTGAGGGGAAAGGGGCAGTTTGGGGGTGGATGTGGGGGGGGAGAGGGTAGTTAGTGAGGGGGAGGTGAAGTTCACGCGTGACCGGGGCGGGGGAGGGGCGGCTGGGGGAATCCATGTGGGTGCGGGCAGTTGGCGGGGGTTGGCGTGGCGGAGGGGCAGTATTTTGTGGGGGACTGGTGGGGAGGAGGAGCCGCGCTGGCCGCGCGCCTGGCGGAGTTTGGGGGCGTGGTGTGGGGAAAGGGGGCAGGGCTTCAGCGCCACCTGCGTGGAGCGGGAGTACGGGTCCTTGGGGTGGGGGGGCGTGACTTTGGGTGTTTGGGGCGGGGTTACGAGGTGGGGGCGTGGCTGGGGGTGCTCGGGGCGGGCCTGCGGGCAGGCGGTGTGGCTTCGGGCGCTGCCTGCGTCCCTCGCAGTAGCTTTGGGTGGGCGGGAGTAGGTGTTTTGGGGGGTTTTGGGGAGCTGCTCATCCCCTCCGCAGTAGCTCCCCCGGGCAGCGTGGCAGAGGGCTGGCAGGACTGCCCTGTCCTGGGACCGGGCTGGAAGTGGCAGAAGGTGGTATGGAAATCTGGGACCTCGTGTGGGCGCACTGATATCTACTACAAGAGGTACTGCTCCCCCACCCCCACTCATCCCCCCTGAATGCCTGCGTTCCTCCAGTCCCTCCCCCGCACCCCCCAGTCCCTCCCCCGCCTAAGATTTTTACCCCCTCAACCCTAAACAGGACCCGGAGATCCTCCCCACAAGTTGGCTTGGGGAGGGGGGCTGGCTCTAGCCACACCCCTTTCAGGTCTAGAGCCCGCCTCCTGGGTCTAAGCCCTGCCCCTTGCCAGGTTTGGGGCTCCCCTCTAAGCTTGAACCCCCCGGGGGGTTTCACAGCCCCGCAGGAGCGATTTCAGGGCCTCCCCAGGAGCTTTTCCCCTCGCCATTTTGAGCCACCCTGGGGCCATTTTGGGGTCCCCTCACTTCCAGGGAGACCCCCCTTCCCACCAGTGGCCCCTAAATCTCTGTTACCTGTTTCAAGGCCGCCCCCCCCCCCCCCGACTGTTTGGGTCCTGATGGGGGCATTTTGGGGGCCCCTGGGGTATGTTGAGCCCCCCCAGATTTTGGGGGATTCCCCATGGATTTCTTTCTCCCCGCCTCATTTCCACTTGTCCTTCCCACTGCTTCTGCTTGGATTTTGGCATCCCCTCCTGATCCCCAAGGTTTTGGCGACCCCTCCATCTCCCCTCCTCCTTGATTTTACCCACTACTGCCCCATTCCTGCTCCTGCCTCCTGCTGCTTTCCCTTGAATTTTGGGGGTCCCGCCATGGGTCAGTGATGCCCTCCAGGTTTTTGGGGGACACCCCTGGGGTTTTGCCGCCCCCTCCTCCCCCTCCAGTTTTGGGGGACCCTGACCACTTCCTCCCCCCTTGATTTCATGCTCCACGCTGCCCCGTTTCCACTCCTCCATCCCACTGCTTCTCTTTGGCTTTCTGGTTTCCCTCAGGGGGCAGCGACCCCCCCTGGGGTTTTGGGGACCCCCCTGGGGTTTTGGTGTTGCTCCAAGTTTCAAGGATTCCCCCCATCTCTTCCCCACGTTGATTTTATTCCTCCCTTCCCGTTTTTGCTCCTCTTCCCCAACTGCTTCCCCTTGGTTTTTGGGGTCCCTGGGGTTTTGGGGACCTCCCAGTTTTGGGGACACACTCTATGTTCTTCTGCCCATTAATTTCACCCCCCACTGCTGCTATTCCCCCTTGACTTTTGGGGTCCCCCATGAGCCCCCCTGGGGCTTTGGGGTGTTCCACCCTGCCAGGGCTGTTTTTTGCCCCTGCCCCTTCAACCAGGGCTGGTTTTCTCCCCCATCAAGGCTGATTTTCCACCCTGGTGGGGTTGCTTTTCTCCCCCTGCCATTACGGGGGCTCATTTTTTCCCCCTCACCAGGTTCAGTTTTTGCCCCATGCTACATCCGGGGCTGGTTTCCCCCCCTACTGGGGCTGTTTTTTACCTCCCCCACTGCAACTGCTGCTGTTTCCCTCCTGGCAGGCGCAGCTGAAGCTGGCGGAGGAGACGGTGCAGCGGCAGGCAGCACAGGCGGCCAAGCTGTGGGCGCGGGCAGCTGCCCAGGAGCAGCGGCTGGGGCAGCAGGAGGAACAGCTCCATGGCCTGGAGATGGAGCGGCGACATCTCCATAACCTCGGCCAGGAGCTCAAGGTGAAGCCTGGGGGGGGGTTGGGTGGGGGACGAACCATGTGAATTCCCTCCTTGTACCGCTAGAATAACAGCTTCTGTCCTTCCTCAGGGCAACATCTGTGTCTTCTGTCATGTGTGGCCGGTTTGTGCCTTTTTGTGCCTTTTGTGCCTTTTTGTGCCTCACTTTGTGCCTTTTTTGGGGCTGAATAAAAAGGGGGGTTGGGGGGCCTGGGAGGGTGATGATGTCATTTGGGGCACCCCAACATCACCGGGCGGGTGATGATGCTGTGGAGGAGCAGGTGAGTGGGGAATGGGGGGGACATGGGGCGGGTCCCCCAGAAAGGGGGTCACAGCCCAAAAATGCCTGAAAATTCACGGGGGGGCGGGGGGGGGGTGTGTGTTCAAAAATTTTTAAAAGCTGTAAATATATCTGTGAGGCCTTGAAATAGAGAAAAATCTCTCATTGTTATATATATTGAAAAATAATATTCATTTATATGTATAGAAGGATTTCAAAATAAGAACCTATATCTGCCATATTATATTAGAGTATTATATTAGAGTATTATTTTAGAGTATACAAAAATTCGAAAGACGTGTATAGGGTTTTAAAATACAGAAATAACTCGCGTACATATAAATTAAAAAATAAAGGACTTTCAAATGCAAAAAGGATGATATATTTTATGTATGAAGGAATTTAAAATAGAAAAAAGTCTGAATAGATATCGCTATCTACACTTACTACGTGTTACATAGAGAGTCTAAATAGATATTATATGTGATCTAAGAGATTATATATAAGTGTAAATAGATATCTAAGCCTAAATAGATACCTAAGTCTATAAAGATAGAGGTGTAAATATATGTAAGTGTAAATAGAGAAGTCTATAAAGACATTCAGTGTCAAAATATATAAGTCAACAGATACATAGTCTGAACAGGTATTATATATAATAAGTGGGAAATAGGGGGGTATAAGTGAAACATAAATAGATTCACTAAAAATATATATATATATATATAGGGGGAAAAATACCCAACTTGGAGCTCCTGGGAAAGCCAAATCCACCTGGATTTGGGCAGCTGGAAAGCAAAAAAAAAAACCCCATTTTCACGCATAAAACCAAAAGCAAAAATCACCAACTTTTGTTGTGAAAAAGCATTGAAAAACCTCCAAAAGGAATGTTTTGGAAAAGGAAAAAAACCCAATTTTTATATTATAGAAAAGCAAAAAACCCCCCAATTTGGGGAAGATTTGGGGTGAAACACCAGCCATTTGAGGGGCATCGCTCGTGGTTATCCAGTGTGGGTTATCCAGTGAGGGTCAGTTATCGGGAACGGATTATCTGTTGCGGATTATCCCAGGTGAGTTATCTGCTGTGGGTGGTCCTGGGTGGACCCCCTGGTGTAGGTCATCCCCACGCATGTCCCCCCACGCATGTCTCTACCCACACGCGCCCCTCCCAGTGTCCGCCCCCCCTTTCCCATGCAAGGTTTTTCCCCCGTGCGAGGTTTTCCCCGTGACGCGCCCCCCGTATCCCCTGCCCTCCTGCCTCGTGCCCGCACTGCCCTCCTCTCTCCTCTCCCTCCTCCCCACCCCCGCCGTGTTCCGCACTGCCTCCCCGTAACCCCTCTGCCCCGGACCCCTGGAGTGCTGCCTACCCCGCCAACCTGCCCGTTGCCCCCCGTTCAAACTGTGGCACCCCCCTCCCGCTCCCCTGCACCCCACTCCCACCCCACTCTCCCTCCTCCTGCGTTTTGGATTTGTGCTGAAAAGGGCGTTGATGACGCAGGGCTGCGTTAGTTCCTGCTGAGCGAGCAGGCTAGGGGTGTGCGAGGGTTTGGGAGGGGGCACCGCTGGGACAGCTGACCCCACCTGACCCAAGGGATATTCCAGACCGTGTGATGTCATGTAATAAAACTCGGGGGGAGGTTGGCAGGGGGGCCGCTGCTGGGCTGCGGCTGGCTGGGCATCGGTCGGTTGGTGGCGAGCAATTGTTTTCATTTGTACCGCTTGTCTGTCTTGGGTTTTTCTCTCTGTTGGTTTCCCCCCCGCCCCTTTTCCTTACAAGTGGAGTTTTTTCACTTTTGCCCTTCCAATTCTCTACCCCATCCCACTGAGGGGGGAGCGAGTGAGTGGTTGTGTGGTGCTTAGTTGCCGGCTGGGATTAAACCCTGACTCAAGGTTAGTTGCAAGCCCTGCCTGGCTAAATGCTTTAGGCTGTCCGTGTTATTCCTGCCATCTTGCTAGGCCATCCTTGTTCTTTCCTGCTGCTTTCAAGTGCCTTGTGCTCCAGCAGCAGGCTGGGAAGTATGGTTGTGGCAGAAACTGCTACACCCTCTGCCTCCTTCTCAGGTGGTTAGCTTCGCCCTTTGTATGGGCTGCCGAGGTCGTCGGCTCCGCAGGGGCCACAGGCAGCCCGCAGAGCTTGACGCCAAGCCATTCCTTTCCCCTCGGCGCAGCAGCGGTTCTGCCGCTGCTACAGGCAGCCACTCGCTCGAGGGCGAGGGGCTGCGATGACGACAGGCTGCTGCACGCTTCAGTCGAACTAGGACGCCGTTCTCTGGGGAGCCGGTGCAAGGAGAGCTCAGGTACGTTCTGTACTGCCGATGGCTCTTCACAAGGGAAGCGTGCTCTGGTTTTAGCAGAAAAAGGTGTCGGACACAGGCAGCCACCTATCACTGCGCACAGCTCAGCTATTTGGCAGGGGTCTTGCTTGTTCAAGTAGAGGCGTATTCCTCGCCTTGCAGTCTCGATGGCAAAACAATCGGGGGTTCAAGTTACAAAAGCCTTTTGACATCGGAGCGAGATGGCAGCTGGGTTTCTACCAGCACCGTACTTAGCTGCGTGGCTAGCTGAAAATGGCTCGCGGGCCAGGAGATATGCAGAGAGGTCTAAAATAAAGAAACCAAGTGTTGAAGTGATTGTTTCAAGGAGGCAAATTAGGCAGCTAAAGGAACCGAGCTGCTCCCCTGTCACGTTGGCAGAACAGCCCCTCCAGCCTACTAAGTACTGCGTGTTGCAGGCAGCAAAGTGCAACCGTGACGCTTGCTGGCAGGAGCGGCAAGGAGTGCAGAGCTACGCGCCCTGTACAGAGCAAGGATGGAACCTGCCGGGCTCTACGGTCATCTGCTGAGGACGCCTAATACACCAGCAGGCCTCTTGGCTTTGCCTGCTTCATTTCTAATTACTTTGCATGCTGGAGGGCAGGGTGGTAAGTGACGTCGTGCAGTGTCTCTCCTCCAAGTGACAAGCCTTGCGTGGCAAGCCTTGTGCGTGTGCAGGATGAGGAGAGCGGAGTGCTGATAGCACAGAGGTGAGGAAAGGTGCAAACACCGCAACAAAGCCCCAGGACCACCAGCGTATCGCTCGTTTGCAGATCAGCCACTCGCACCTGGTCCGCTCAGAAGCGCGGTTTCCTGATGGACGTAGCTGCCCCTCCCCTGCTTTCAGGGTGCCACCCGTGTGGCCTTATTTTTTTAAAATCTCTCTCCAGCATCTGTTGAGTCGCTGCTGTCACTCCCACAACCCCGATGTCACCTGCAGACCGAGACAGCGATCCCTGGGGCTTCCTCCGGGTTAGAAAGAAACCTGTTCCACAGGTTCCCCGTGCTGCTTCTCCTCCGCAGGTAATGGGCTGGGGGGCACGGACGGAAACAACCACGGGCCTTGTAAAGCGGCCAGAGGGAAAGGACTGAAATGCTGGGGCCACCGGGTGCTTTTTTTGGTACAGAGGCGATGAAGATTAGTGCCCGGGCCGCGAGTGGGAAAAGGGCAGGGAAATCTAAGCCCAGTACCCCCAGTAAGCAGTTACCGTCTTTCGGTGGTCCAAACTGGGCGGAGAGATCGGGAAGGGGTCGGTGAGGCGACGGTGGCACCCGGCGGCCGGAATTGGGTACTGCAGCTCTTGAGCCGCGCATGCGCGGTGGGGCGCGTTGCTGCCCTCGCTGCTGCCACCGAGCGACCAAAAGTGGGTACTGCAGGCCGAGGGCCGCGCATGCGCGGTGGGGCGCTTTTCTTTACTCGCTGCTGCCACCGAGCGACCAGAACGGTACTGCAGGTCGGGAGCCGCGCATGCGCAGTGACGCGCCTTTCTTTGCTCGCTGCTGCCACCGAGCGACCAGAATTCGGTACTGCAGGTCGGGTGCCGCGCATGCGCGGTGACGCGCCTTTCTTTGCTCGCTGCTGCCACCGAGCGACCAGAATTCGGCACTGCAGGGCAGGGGCCGCGCATGCGCGGTGACGCGCTTTTCTTTGCTCGCTGCTGCCACCGAACGACCAGAATTTGGTACATCAGGTCGGTGGCCGCGCATGCGCGGTGGGGCGCTTCTTTTCCTGCTCACTGCTGCCACCGAGCGACCAGAATTCGGCACTGCAGCTCGAGAGCCGCGCACGCGCAGTGGTGCGCTTTTATTTGCTCGCTGCTGCCACCGAGCGACCAGAATTCGGTACTGCAGCTCTTGACCCGCGCATGCGCAGTGGTGCGGCTTTCTTTGCTCGCTGCTGCCACCGAGCGACCAAAATTCGGCACTGCAGGTCGGGAGCCGCGCACGCGCGGTGGGGCGCTTTTCTTTGCTCGCTGCTGCCACCGAGCGACCAGAATTCGGCACTGCAGGTCGGGACCCGCGCATGCGCGGTGGGGCGCTTTTCTTTGCTCGCTGCTGCCACCGAGCGACCAGAATTCGGTACTGCAGCTCTTGACCCGCGCATGCGCAGTGCCGCGGTTTTGCTTTGCTCGCTGCTGCCACCGAGCGACCAGAATTCGGCACTGCAGGGCGGGGGCGGCGCATGCGCGGTGACGCGCCTTTCTTTGCTCGCTGCTGCCACCGAGCGACCAGAATTCGGCACTGCAGGTTCGGTGCCGCGCATGCGCAGTGGCGCGGTTTTGCTTTGCTCGCTGCTGCCACCAGGCGACTAAAATTCGGTACTGCAGCCCTTGAGCCGCGCATGCGCGGTGGCGCCCCCCTTCTCCGCGCTGCCGTCCGCCGGTACCGGCAATGCCGTACCGTGGTGCCTGCGAGGTGATGCCGCCGCGTTCGTTGCTTCGTCCCGGTAAGGAAACGCCGCTGCTGCCCCACGTGCGCGGTGCCGGCGGGCGCTGGGCGCGCAAAGCGCGGAACTGCGGCGCCGGCGCCGCCCGCGCCCCCGCGCCGCCCGGCGGCTGCTCGCTGCTGCTGCCGCCCTGTGGCCGAATCGCGGTACTGCAGCGCCGGCACCGCTCAGGTGCGCAGCCGCGCCGCCGCCGCCTTCGCTGCTGCCGCCCCGAAGCCGAAGCGTGGTACTGCAGCCCGGCGGTCGCGCGCCGGCTCTGGCCCCTCCCTGCGCCGTCCCCATGCCGGTGCATTCGTCATCCCGGGCGGCAAGAGTTAGGGTACCCCACCCCCCCCACCCCCGCATGCCAGCACCCCCAAGAGTGTCGGCGTGTCCCGGTGCTGTCCCCATCCCTGGGGCAGCTCCCCGTCCCCTGTCCCCGCGGCTGGTCGTTGGGCTCTGTGTTCCCCCAATAAAACACGGGGACGGAGAGGACCCCTGGGGACAGGGGGCGGGGACCCCCAGAGAGTGGGCTGTGCTGCCGTCGCTCCTTGGTGCTGGCCCTGCTTGTCCCCCGTCCCCCCAGCGGTGACGAGCTCCGGGCCACTGGCGGGGACCCTCACTGTCACCTTCCCCCCATGCCGGTTGCCAGCAGCGACAGGGACAGCGGCACATCCCGCGTCCCCCCCGCCACGCACACGGGTGTGCAGGGGCACAGGCCACCCCCCGTCAGGTGGACACGCTGGGGACACCGTCTGCCCCAGGGGTGTTTGGGGTCCCCAGGGTGGGAGCGCAGCTGCAGGATGCCGGGTCCCCCCTGCCCGAGCCCTGCAGACCCAGGTGGAGCGCAGACATCCCCCGGCCCTGTCCCCGGCCCTGTCTCTGCGTGGCCGTGGGTCGCTGCTGCCATTGCGTGGCCAGCGGCTGGGAGGACACAGCTCCCGCCGGCTGGGGGCCAGAGGAGCCCGGCAGCCTGGAGACCCCCAGGAAGGGCTGGCTGTGGTGGGGAGTCGGCGCCCAGGGCACCCCAGAGACCCTGCAACAGGGTGCAGCATGAACTGTTTTATTACCTGTGCAGTATCCATGAGTGAGTCCCCATCGTTCCCATCCTGGTCCCCTAGTGGGTCGGGGTCCCAGCTGCCCCTGGGGGTGGCTGCAGGTGTGGGGGGTGGGATCCCTTCTCCCCGCGGTGCCCCCCACCTCCTCAGGGTCATCCCTCCCAGTCTCAACCCCCCACATGGTGTCCCCAATCTCCCGAGAAACACCTCTGTCCCCCAATGTCCCCCTACCCCACTCCCAGGGTCCCTCCTGGACCCCACGGTCACCCCCAGCCCTGAGACACACACACCCCCCACCTCAGCACAGCAGGTGCCTGGGGAGACGCTGGGAAGAGCTGGCACCGCCATCTCGGGGTCCTGTTGGCCCTCATCCCCCCTAAAGTCTTGCACCATGCTCTGCTCCTTGGGGGAGTGCCCACAGTCGGGGGGGTGGGGGCTCCCCTCCTCCCCAGGGAACCCCCCCAACTTGTCCAGGGCACCCTCTGCCACCTCCCCAGGGTCCGATCACCGTAACAGGGTCTGACCCTGGGATCCCGCTGGTTAACATCAGGTGCGAGAGAAGGTTCCTCATTACTCCTCGATTAGTTCTTAGGTGCCAGCTCGAGCTGGGTGCCTCCAGAGAGGGACCCCTACCCCGGATCGCCCTCCTTGCACACCTGCACCCGTTGCAGGAGGGTCCACGCACACCATGGGAGCCACGTGGGAACCGGAGGCGGCCTCGAGGCTGCTCAGCAGCAGCCAAAACACCCCAGTGGTTTCAGACACCGGCTGTTTTGCTCCCGTACTGCCAAGAAAAATAACCACCACTGTCACACGAGGGTCCTGCACAATCGCCACCATCGCACAAGGGTCCCCGCGCATCTGCCCGCCATTGCACGAGGGTCCCCTGCACACCAACCAATTGCATAAGGGTCCTCCTGCACATAAGGGTCCCCCGTTGCATGGGGGTCTCCACACACCGACCCCCCGTTGCGCGGGGGTCCCTGCACAGCCACCCGCACGGCGCAAGGCGCCGTGCGCATGCGTACTTCCGGGGCGGGGACTACAACTCCCGGCGTGCCCCCCGCGGGCGGCCCGGAGGAGCTGCGCGCTGATTGGCTGCGGAGGTTATTTCAACGGGGCGCGCGGCGGGGTCTGCACCCACGCGGCGGCGGCGGCGGCGGCGGCGGCGGCGGCGGCGGCGGCGGCGGCGGCGGCGGCGGCGGCGGCGGCGGCGGCGGCGTGAGTGTGAGGGGCCGCGGGCACGGCGGGCTGAGGGGAGACCTGCAGGCTCCGGGGAGGGGGACTGGCGGAGCGCCAGGCCAGGGAGAGGCTGTGAGCATCTGGGGAGTGGGTCTGGGGGGAGGCTGCAGACCCCCGGGGGGGCCGAGGAGCGGGGCTGGGGGGGGGCTATGCATCCCGGGGGGGCCGAGGAGCGGGGCTGTGCGGGCTGTGCGTCCCGGGGGAGCCGGGGAGTGGGGCTGGGGGGGGGGCTGTGCGTCCCGGGGGAGCCGGGGATTGGGCTTGGGGGGCTGTGTGTCCTAGGGGGGCTGGGGAGTGGGGCTGGGGAGTGGGGCTGTGGGTCCTGGCGGGACTTGAGAGTGGGGCTTGGGGCTCCCAGGGGGCTAGAAAATGGTGTGGTCGGGTGCTGTGAGCACCGGGGGTGCTGGGGCTGGGAGGTGCTTGCAAACACCGGGGAGGGGCTGCGAGCATGGGGGGCACAAGGGTTGCACCAGGGTTGGTGCACGATCACCTCCATTGTACGGGTGTCGATGTACAGGCAGCCGCGTTGGACGCGGCGCCGTGCGCGTGCGGACTCCCGGGACGGGGACTACAACTCCCGGCGTGCCCCGCGCGGGCGATCCGGCGGAGCCGCGCGCTGATTGGCTGCGGAGAGTATTTCAACGGGGCGCGCGGCGGGGTCTGCACCGAGGCGGCGGCGGCAGCGTGAGTGTGGAGCCGAGGAGTGGGGCTGTGGCGGGGGGGGCGGTCCTGCAGGCTTCGGGGAGGGGGGGTGGGGGGGCTCCAGGCGGGGGAGGGGCTGTGAGCATCTAGGGAGCGGGGCTGGGGGGGGGGGGGGGCGTGTCTGTGTGCCCTAGGGGGGCCGCGCAGTGGGGCCGGCGGGGTGGGGGGGGAGGCGCTGTGTGCAAACAGACCCTCCCTGCGAGTCCCCGCTGTCGCCCCGTGGGGCCGGGGACCCCCCAGCCCTCCCTGCAGGCAGACGGGCAGCCTGTAGGCAATGGAGGCCGCCCGCCCCAGCGAGCCTGGGGGCTTCACGGGCCGAGTCGAGGGAGGAGCTGCTGGAGAGAGGGCTTAGAAACGGCCTTCTGCCCCCGAAACTCCTGGAGCGTTTGAAGGGGAGGGACAGGTCCACCCCAGGGCCCCAAGGGGAAGACCTCGGAGCAGGGACTTGGGGTTGTTCCAGGAGCAAAAGCTGGTCCCAGCCACCTCTGCTCTGCTCCCCCGGCACCGGGATCAGACCTTTCAGCCCCGTTTCTGCCAGAAGCATCACACAAGCGCTTGCCCTCCCCGGGGGCATCTTTGGGACTTGAGAACAGGCGCAGCAGCTGGGTTTTTGGGCTTAGAAGTGGGCGCTAAGTGAGCTGGTTTGGGGGCCCAAAGCAGAAGCCGGTTTGGCCGTTTGTGCGGGGGGGGGGGTGGGGTGGGAGGGCATTGGGGCTGCAGGGGAAAGCAGGGGCTGGGCAGGTGTGTGGACCGCCCCCCCCCGGAGGTGGGGGTCTGGTCCTGCTGGACCCCGAAGTGCGGGAGGCCGGCATGCACCAGGCCAAACTCAACGTTTGCGGTGGTCTCCGGGGGGAAGAGGTGGTCTCTGCTTTTCAGACCCCGCACGCCCTCTTCGAGTCCAGCTCTTCCTTGTCGACTGCTTAGAATAGTTATTAACTAACTAATCGTACAAACTAATTAATATTTATACAATGTACACCTATGATATTTAATCCTAATAGTCAAGTTTTGACAGCGATTGATTTACGACCTTGTCAAAAGCCCAGGCTGTTGCAAATAGCTGGAGCTTGTAAGGAGAAGGAGCTGAAATCAACAGGAGCTTCAGTGCAGAGCGGGAGCTTCAGTTAGCCAGAACCGTAGGAAGCAGGAGCTGGAACGAGACGGGGTGTCCGCTGTCTGGGGCATGTCTTAGCCGGAGGCAAAATTACCTGCAGCTGTAACGAGCGGGAGCTGCGATTCGCTGCAGTGTCTATTTGCCGGAGCATCCGTCGGCCGGACTGCACTCCCAGCACGGCTGAAGAGCAGCCAGGCGCAGGCAGGGCTGTCCCCAGCAAGGCGCTCCGAGCGGCAGGGTGGCGAGTTGTCCTTCTGCCAGCGGGGAGCCCGGCCTCTTCCCTCGGGGAATAAATCCAGGCCGCGTGCCTCTCTCTGCGTGGAGGGTCTCTCCCGGTCCCCTTCCCGAGGGCTGAAGTGAGGTGGGGGTTCCCCGGCTCTCCCGGGGGGCAGGCGGCAGCACGAGGCGGCGGCGGTGTCTCCCCGGTACCCGGCAAAGGGGAGAGAAACCGGCCGGCGGGAGCTCCCGGGGTGCACAGCCCGGCCCCGCACGGCAGAATCCTTCCCTGTGTTTTCACCGTTGGCTGGGTGTGACAAACAGGTTTGTTTTGTGCCTCCTCTTTTCCCAGCGTCACCTTCTGCGTCACGTGAAGAAAATCCTGCGTGGTTGATGCCGCTTGCTGCTCAGGTAATGGCACGTGTGGGGCCGGGGGAGCGGGGAGAAACATTGGCGAGTTCAAGGACGCTGCAGCTACTCCATGTCAAACCCAGGGAAAAGGCAAATTTGCTGCCGGTGCAGAAAAGCTGATGAACAGTTGCCGTTAACAGAGCGTGCCTCGTTCCTGAATCGGTCCCTGGGTAGTTACGAATGTTTTCCTTTCAGGTAAAAGGATGGACTTTCATCTACGATAAATTAAGAGCTGCCTGTTACCTTCTTTAGGGTCGACTGTTTCTCTTCTGTTTGTTCATACTGATTTTACGGGCAGGTTGGAAATAGCCTTTTATTTTTCTATGCATAACTCAATTTTTAGTAACATGTGGTGTCAGGATAGTTAATTTTTGAGCACCTAGGTACCGCTAGAAATGTAATGAATGAAACACGATGGAAACTGATGTTTAAACTTGATTTTTACTTGATTTTTTTTTCATTAGAGTGTTGATGGCATGTTGTCCTGTGGCTCAATCCACATTCTGTTCAGTGGAGTCTTCAATCTAGGACTTTTAAGGGAAAAAGTTTGTCCTTCCAAAAAAGGGCTAGGCATTCATAGGCTCGAGGTATAGACTTGGAGAGTCGCTTAAGTACGTGATCAGAATTAAAGCCAAATGTCGCTTAATGTTGCTGCTGTTGGTCTTCACTTTCATTAATTTCCCTGCTGCTCCGTCATGGTTGCGAGCTCTGAATCATAAATTTTTTTTCACTCCCTAACGCACTTTTCTCCCCAAGGAGAGGCTACGTTGAAAAGTTACTTAGTTTCCTCACAAATGCATCGGTCAATAAAATGGAGTTATGATTCTTGGAACCACAAAAATGACACCAGTCTTACAGATCTGGACTATTTCTGAACACGTGCTCATCGCGTGCAGGTGTCGTCGGGATACAGATCATCTGCACTTCATGCTCTGACAAGACAATCTGCTGAGACAGGGACGAGCTCCAAAAGAAAAAAAAGGTACAACGTCAAGGTTTTGTTTTGTTGTTGATTTTTGTGGGGTTTTTTTGTGTTTGTCTTGTCTTTTTTTTTTTTTTTTTTAAGAGTGCGATGTTGACTGGTGGCAGCCTGCAGAGCTCTCTTGCTGCCTGACCTCTCCTTTCCTTCTCTGTCACTCCTCTTTCATGGCTGTAATTTTCACTCGGGTAGTTTTAGAAGAGCAATTTAGTTCCTCGCCTGTGTAAATGTGCTGGTAATACCTGGAAGGTAAATGCTTGAACCAGTAGCGAATAACTTGGCTACAAGTAGAATTTCTGAAGGAAGAACAACCACCACAACAACAGGAAGCAAGTAGCGAGTTACCCCAAATTTGTGTGTGTCAAACACATCAAAGTCTTACTGCCAAACATTGTTTGGCAATGTGTTCCAAATGGCTAGTTTTAAAACAACTGCAGTTTTAAAAGATCTTGACCGTTTGGAGAAACGGCCTGGAAAAAAGGATTCCTCTTTTGCAGCGAGTTCACGAGGACAGATGGGTTGCTGTACTCTTTAACAAAAACACTCAACTTGGGACGTATAGGGCGAGGAAATCGCGGCTATACTTAGGCTTGAGAAAATGCATGTAGGTATCTGCGTCTGTCACCTGCGTGTCTCTAGGAAAGCGAGTTCTAGCGAAACTAAAGCTGCCAATGAGCCAAAAAAAAAGGCACGGTTGTCTAAAACATGCAAAAGCTCTAGTGGGCTGTATCAACAGCTGTACCAAAGATGATGCAAAATACTTTCTCCTCCACTCAGTTGTAGTCTTCACAGAAAAGGAAGCTTTGTGCTAAATGGTTTTTTTTTTTTTGGGGGGGGGGGGGGGGGGCGGGGGTTTGTTTGGTGTCCCCCCCCACCCCCCCACCCCCCCCCCCAGCAGAATGTCAACGGCCACCATTTCGCCGCGGTCGCCCTTTCTTCTGCTGTGAAAGTACGAGACAGACGGAAAGGATCCGTAGTGGTCTGCAAGTACAAGGTACGCCTGTGATATGGACTTTACAGTTAACATTAAGAAAGCGGCAACTCTCCTTCTATATAATTTTTTAACGTGAAATATTTTAACACAAATACTAAAAATAAAGAAGGTCTGTTCTGGAGCGTGGTACGCCTATGCAAAGCTTGCTTCCCTCCGTCTATTTTCTCTTCCTGACAGCACAGTCTTCGGTTTCTGTGGGCTTACTATTAAAGGGTACTGTGAAAATAATGTTGGCCTAGAAGAGGAAAGGAACCGTTTGTAAGAGTTTGGATGTTCGGGAGAAACAGACTTGGTTTTCACGATAAAAGCTTTATGCTTTTTCAGTCAGTAAGTGTTTAAAATACCTTACAGTAGTACTCGAAAACCTTACTGAGATACTAGCATCGGTGCTAAAAGCAGTCAAGGTCAAAGAAGAGACGTGGACAAAACGGGACAAATCGGCGTCGCTTCGGTGCGTTTTCCAGGCTTTCCCAAGGAGCGTTGGCAGCCTCGTAACTAGCGACAGAGAGTCCTGATGTGTTTTACTGCTTCTATGATGTCCTTTTTCCTTGACCTACAGTGTGTAATTTTGACTTCAGTTGGAAAGAGATTTTCCAGAATGGAAATCTTTCTCATTCAAAGGAGTTGCCTTTTATGAACTTCCCATCAGAATGGATCTTCAGAGGTGATGTACTTGGCAGTAGAAGTCATCCGCAACGAGACTTTTCACTCTCTCTGGAAAAAAAAAAGTAGGAAGTCGATTTCCTTGCAAAGACCCAAGCGCAGCACGCCTTCCAGTAGTCGATGTATCGCTGGTCTTTGGTTCTCCGGTGTAACAGTCGAGATGCCGTAAAAACGCGTTCCTCCGCATGCTTGGGTACAGCCAACAGCAGTAGCAAATCTGCCAATCCTTTTTGGTAGCCTTATGTATTGCAGCACCGGGGATTTGATATTCCCCACCGCCTGCCCCCCCCCTCCCCCCCGCCCCCAAAAATGTAAAACCATGTGGGAGATCTCGTATCTCACTGATTTTTCTATCGTAAATGAAATTTAAAAAAGAAAGTTAAAATTGTATAATTTCCAAACTGACTTGCATTGTTTAAACTGCAACTGCCAAACAGCTGTAGCGTATAATTTATTAGGTGTACTTAAGCAGTTGGGTAGTTGCTCTAAACGTTTAAAAAGAGAGGCAACTGAACGTTATGGGTTTTTTTCCCGATCTTTTGACAGAGTGCTCTGAAGTACTTTATTTCTGTCTCGCTTTCAATGGCGCGTTTCCCCGGCAGTTCGGTAGCATCGGTCTCGGCGCAGCTGGCCAGGCGTCCCTCCTAGTCATGTCACACACGCAAAACCCCTGGTCAAACGATAGCTGTGTATTTTGGAGGTAGATAATTTAACGGTATGAATTCACAGCTCTGCGATTTCAATTAACGCAAAAGGAAAATCAAATATTTTTATAGTATAAGTCGTCTTCTTGTACGTATGTAAACGTACACGCACCTTTTTAGCATAAAATGAATTGCTGAGATTTGTTCTTTCTTTTTCATTTTACTCTTCCAAGTTTTACACTTCACTTTCAGCTTTATTGACCAAGCAAGCAAGATGCGCAGCAGCAGCAGCAGCAGCAGCGCAAGGGCTGGAGCTGTGGTGGTGGATCCGTGAGCGTAGATGCTGATTACGGCGCGCCCTTGTCCTGCAGCCTCACAGGGTTATCTCCCGGCAGCGGTGCGGTAAGGAAGGGACGAGACGTTTTCCAGCACCAGCGAGAGCGTTTACTTCTCTGCTAAGAACGTGTTCAAAATCGCGTCAATTAGTCTTCACGCTGATTTTAAGCGTTCGAATCGCTCGAGCTTTTAAAGGCCGCGTTGTATTTCGAGCTGACCCGTTTGCCTGGCACCCTCCTTTAGCTCGACTGCTACCCTCTCCCTTATCCTGACCGAATTCCTCTGCTGCCTTCGGTGCTGTTTTTTTAATATGCTGAAATGCCAGTTGGGATTTTTGTTTTTCAGATGCCTCACTGTAAGCGTCCCGTGGTGCTCAAGAGAGACCCCCGGCCCAGGTTTGCCTGCCGGTCGTTAGGCGTGCTGAGGGTAAGGGGCCAGCTGCCAGCCTGCGGGACAGGGGCTGGGGGGGGCTGCAACCGTTTGGGGGGCCGCCCCTCCTTTATCTATCTAGCAGAGCCCCCCTTTTTGGCGGGGGTGCGTGCGTACATCCGTAAATGGCATTATTAAAGTAACGAGCTGCCGGTTGGGGCCGTTCCCCTCATTTTGTGCCTTTTTTGGGGCTGAATAAAAAGGGGGGGTTGGGGGGCCTGGGGGGGTGATGATGTCATTTGGGGCACCCCAACATCACCGGGGGGGTGATGATGCCGTGGAGGAGCAGGTGAGTGGGGAATGGAGGGGTTATGGGGGGGTGTCGTGTCCCCTCCCCCCCCCCCCCGAAAGGGGGTCACAGCCCAAAAATGCCTGAAAATTAATGGGGGGGGTGGGGGCGTTTAAAAAAAAATTTTAAAACTGTAAATATGTGTGTGAGGCGTTGAAATAGAGAAAAATCTCTGATTTTTATGTATATTGAAAAATAATATTCATTTATATACATAAAAGAATTTCAAAATAAGAACCTATATCTACTATGTTATATAAAGGATTTTAGCGTATAAAAAAATTCTAAGTAGACGTATATAGGGTTTTAAAATACAAAAATAACTCGCGTACATATAAATTAAAAAACAAAGGACTTTAAAATGCAAAAAGGATGATATATTTTGTATATGAAGGAATTTAAAATAGAAAAAAGTCTGAACGGATAGAGCTATCTACACTTACTACCTGTTACATAGTAAGTCTAAATCGATATGTGATATAAGAAGTTATATATAAATGTAAATAGATATCTAAGTCTAAATAGATACAAGTGTAAACGGATATCTAAGTCTATAAAGACACAGGTGTAAATATATGTAAGTGTAAATAGAGAAGTCTATAAAGATATTTAAGTGTCAAAATACATAAGTCTAAACAGATATATAGTCTGAATAGGTATTGCATGTAGTAAGTGGGAAACGGGGGGGGGGGGGAAGTGAGACATAAATGTGTTCCCTAAATACATGTATATGTATGTGTAAATAGATACGTAAGTGTAAATGTCTATGATAGATAAGGTTTTTAACATGCAAAGAAACCCTGTTTATAGAAAGGATGTAAAGAATTGACACCACCTGCTGCCCCCCCCCCCCCCAATACCTCTCATTGAAGATATAAAAGCGCTTTCAAAAGCTGCCCCTTTCCCCTTCGCCTTTACCGCCTTTTCCCATCCTGATTTGGGGCCAGTTCCCCCAATGGGGACTTTCCCCTGCGGGGCTGTGCACGCCCAGAGCGGGACCTGACACTGTGGCATAAAAATACCCCCAAACCCCTGAATCAGGGTCTGCAAGGGTGGGTCCGGGGGTGGGGGAACAAAAAACAAATCACAATTTTGGGGGAAAAATACCCAACTTGGAGCTCCCGGGAAAGCCAAATCCACCTGGATTTGCTCCCTTGTGCAGCCGGAAAGCTCCCTTGTGCAGCCGGAAAGCAAAAAAAAAGTCCTCATTTTCATGCACAAAACTAAAAGCAAAAAATCACCAATTTTTATGTTGCGGAAAAGCGCCGAAAAACCTCCAAGTTGAATATTTTGGAAAAGAAAAAAACCCCAATTTTCATACTATGGAAAGGCAAAAAACCTCCCAATTTGGGGTGAGACACCAGCGGTTTGAGGGGCATCGCTGGGGGTTATCCGGTGTGGATTATCCGGTGTGGATTATCCCGTGAGGGTCAGTTACCCGGAGCGGATCATCGGTTGCGGTTTGTCCCAGGTGAGTTATCTGTGTGCATTGTCCCGGGTGGAGCCCCCGGCGTAGGTCATCCCCGAGCATGCCGCTCCCCATGCCTGCCCCCCTTTCCCACGCGAGGCTTTCCCCTGCACCCCACTCCCGCCCCACTCTCCCTCCTCCTGCGTTTTGGGTTTGTGCTGCAAAGGGCGTTGATGACGCAGGGCTCCGTCAGTTCCTGCTGAGCAGCGCCTGCGCAGCGCCGGGGGCTGTTCTGCTCCTCGCCCCGCCCTGCCGGCGAGCAGCCCGGGGGTGCGCGGGGGTTTGGGAGGGGGCACCGCTGGGAGAGCTGAGCCCACCTGACCCAGGGGATGTTCCAGACCGTATGACGTCATGTAGTAAAACTCGGGGGGAGGTTGGCCGGGGGGCCGCTGCTGGGCCTCACTTCGACGTCAGTTTAAAGCCTCAGAAACTGCATTCACGGAAATCGGTGCAGGGGGAGCTGACGGTTGTGGTTGAACTCGGCAGGGAGCTTCACACCGCAGAGCCGCTCTCTCGCTCCCCGCCCCACGAAGTGATTGGCTGCGGAGGGTATTTCAGTGGGGCGGGGGGCGGTCCTGCAGGCCCCGGGGAGCGGTACTGGGGGGCTCCAGGCAGGGGAGGGGCTGTGAGCATCTGGGGAGTGGGGCTGGGGGGGCGTGAGGGCTGTGTGCCCTAGAGGGGCTGGGCAGTGGGGTCGGGGGGAGCTGTGTGCATTAGGGGGCCGGGGAGTGGGCCTGGGGCAGGATGCAGGCCCCTGGGCGGGGTGTTTTTGTGGGTCAGGGGCAGTTTGTGGAGGGTGTTCGTGTGAGGGAGGGACAGTTTGGGGGTGTCCGAGGGGCGAGGGGGCTGTTTAAGAGTCCATGTGTGTGAGGGAAGGGGCAGTTGGGTGGGGGGGGTGGTGTTTGTGAGGGGAAAGGGGCAGTTTGGGGGTGGATGTGGGGGGGGAGAGGGTAGTTAGTGAGGGGGAGGTGAAGTTCACGCGTGACCGGGGCGGGGGAGGGGCGGCTGGGGGAATCCATGTGGGTGCGGGCAGTTGGCGGGGGTTGGCGTGGCGGAGGGGCAGTATTTTGTGGGGGACTGGTGGGGAGGAGGAGCCGCGCTGGCCGCGCGCCTGGCGGAGCTTGGGGGCGTGGTGTGGGGAAAGGGGGCAGGGCTTCAGCGCCACCTGCGTGGAGCGGGAGTACGGGTCCTTGGGGTGGGGGGGCGTGACTTTGGGTGTTTGGGGCGGGGTTACGAGGTGGGGGCGTGGCTGGGGGTGCTCGGGGCGGGCCTGCGGGCAGGCGGTGTGGCTTCGGGCGCTGCCTGCATCCCTCGCAGTAGCTTTGGGTGGGCGGGAGTAGGTGTTTTGGGGGGTTTTGGGGAGCTGCTCATCCCCTCCGCAGTAGCTCCCCCGGGCAGCGTGGCAGAGGGCTGGCAGGACTGCCCTGTCCTGGGACCGGGCTGGAAGTGGCAGAAGGTGGTATGGAAATCTGGGACCTCGTGTGGGCGCACTGATATCTATCTACTACAAGAGGTACTGCTCCCCCACCCCCACTCATCCCCCCTGAATGCCTGCGTTCCTCCAGTCCCTCCCCCGCACCCCCCAGTCCCTCCCCCGCCTAAGATTTTTACCCCCTCAACCCTAAACAGGACCCGGAGATCCTCCCCACGAGTTGGCTTGGGGAGGGGGGCTGGCTCTAGCCACACCCCTTTCAGGTCTAGAGCCCGCCTCCTGGGTCTAAGCCCTGCCCCTTGCCAGGTTTGGGGCTCCCCTCTAAGCTTGGACCCCCCGGGGGGTTTCACAGCCCCCCAGGAGCGATTTCAGGGCCTCCCCAGGAGCTTTTCCCCTCGCCATTTTGAGCCACCCCGGGGCCATTTTGGGGTCCCCTCACTTCCAGGGATACCCCCCCTTCCCACCAGTGGCCCCTAAATCTCTGTTACCTGTTTCAAGGCCCCCCCCTCTCCTAGACTGTTTGGGTCCTGACGGGGGCATTTTGGGGGCCCCTGGGGTATGTTGAGCCCCCCCAGATTTTGGGGGATTCCCCATGGATTTCTTTCTCCCCGCCTCATTTCCACTTGTCCTTCCCACTGCTTCTGCTTGGATTTTGGCATCCCCTCCTGATCCCCAAGGTTTTGGCGACCCCTCCATCTCCCCTCCTCGATTTTTACCTCCTACTGCCCCATTCCTGCTCCTGCCTCCTGCTCTTTTCCCTTGAATTTTGGGGATCCCGCCATGGGTCAGCGATGCCCTCCAGGTTTTTGGGGGACACCTTGGGGTTTTGCTGCTCCCCCCTCCCCCCCCAGTTTTGGGGGACCCTGACCACTTCCTCCCCCCTTGATTTCATGCTCCACGCTGCCCCGTTTCCACTCCTCCATCCCACTGCTTCTCTTTGGCTTTCTGGTTTCCCTCAGGGGGCAGCGACCCCCCCTGGGGTTTTGGGGACCCCCCTGGGGTTTTGATGTTGCTCCTAGTTTCAAAGATTCCCCCCATCTCTTCCCCACGTTGATTTTATTCCTCCCTTCCCATTTTTGCTCCTCTTCCCCAACTGCTTCCCCTTGGTTTTTGGGGTCCCTGGGGTTTTGGGGACCTCCCAGTTTTGGGGACACACCCTATGTTCTTCTGCCCATTAATTTCACCCCCCACTGCTGCTATTCCCCCTTGACGTTTGGGGTCCCCCATGAGCCCCCCCCAGGGGTTTGGGGTTTTCCACCCTGCCAGGGCTGTTTTTTGCCCCTGCCCCTTCAACCAGGGCTGGTTTTCTCCCCCATCAAGGCTGATTTTCCACCATGTTGGGGTTGCTTTTCTCCCCCTGCGGGCTTATTACGCGGGCTCATTTTTTCCCCCTCACCAGGTTCAGTTTTTGCCCCACGCTACATCCGGGGCTGGTTTCCCCCCCTACTGGGGCTGTTTTTTACCTCCCCCACTGCAACTGCTGCTGTTTCCCTCCTGGCAGGCGCAGCTGAAGCTGGCGGAGGAGACGGTGCAGCGGCAGGCAGCACAGGCGGCCAAGCTGTGGGCGCCGGCAGCTGCCCAGGAGCAGCGGCTGGGGCAGCAGGAGGAACAGCTCCATGGCCTGGAGATGGAGTGGCGACATCTCCATAACCTCGGCCAGGAGCTCAAGGTGAAGCCTGGGGGGGGGGGTTTGGGTGGGGGACGAACCATCTGAATTCTCTCCTTGTACCACTAAAATAACAGCTTCTGTCCTTCCTCAGGGCAACATCTGTGTCTTCTGTCATGTGTGGCTGGTGCTGCCCGAGGAGGAGGAGCAGCAGAAGGGCCTGGAGCATCTCTACTTCCCCCCAAGGACAACAAGGTGCTGGTGCTCTCCAAGGCAGGGGAGGTGAGTCGCTTTGGGGGTGTCTCCCTGTCGCTTATCCCTATTTTGAGGGGCTGAGGGTGTCTCTGCTGCTAACGAACCCCTCAGCTGTCCTTAGTCCCCCTCTGATGGGCTCAATGAGATTTTTTAGGACAAACGGGGGGTTTTAGCTGCTCCCACTCGCCCCGGGAGGGGGGGTGAGGACAGAGTTGGGGACCCCCCAAAACCTCCTTTTACACCCTCCAAGTCTCGTGTGGGACATGAGCAGCGAGACAATGTCTTGGATCCCGAAACCAGGGGCGTGACCCTGTGCGTAGTGCAGCAGGTCTTCAAGGGAGCCTGGGAGCTGGCAGAAAAAGGCTGGAAAGTGAGTTTTAAAAAAAAAAAAACAAAAAACAAAACAAAACAAAAAAAAACAACAAAAAAACCATCAAACCAAAACCAAAGCGCTAACTCCATTTTGGGGGCATTTCTGTTTTTTTTGGGGCTTGGTGTGATGCTGGTGGGCAGTATGATTTCACCGCCAGCTTCCTGGAGATCTACAACAAATCTCTGTGGGATCTGCTAGCCGGCCGGCCGAAGCGCAGGGCCAAGCTGGAGATCCTGCAGGCCGATGAGGAGGTGTATGTCCCTAACCTGTGCTGCATCCCAGTCGCCCCTGAGGAGTGGGGTAGGGGGACCCTGATTCCCCCCTTTAAAGCTCAGATTGGCTGTGTGGGTGGTTTTGGGAGGTAACGGGGCGTCTGTGTCCCCCCGCAAGGTGCTGGGGCTGCTGCAGATGGCAGCCGCCAACCACGCGGTGGCCCAGACAGCTCTGAATGACGGCTCATCCTGCAGCCAAGGCGTCTTCTAGCTCTGCATCCAGGGCTCCAACACTGCCCGGGACCTGTGCTGCGCCTGCGAGTGGGGGCGTGGGACCCTTTATGGGGGGCCACCCTTTAGAGGCTGTGGTTTGGGGTGAGCCTTTAGCGGTCACTGCTTTGGGGACACTAGTTTGGGGTGGGCCTTTAGGGGCCGCTGGTTCAGGGGCACCCTTTATGGAAGAGCTTTTAGGGGCCACCCATTAGGAGCTCCTAGTTTGGGGTGAGTCTTTAGGGGCTGTTGCTTTGGGGCCACCTGGTTTGGTGTGAGCCTTTGCAGGGGCCACCCTTTAGGGGCCACTGGTTTGGGGTGAGCTTTTACAGTAGGGACCACCTGATTTGGGGCTAGCCTTTAGGGGCCACTGGTTTGGGGCCATGGGTTCAGGGCCAGCAGTTCGGGGTGAGCCCTTTTGGGCCCCTCGTTTAGGGCCATGGGTTTGGGGTCACTGGTTTGGGGTGAGCTCTTTTTGGGTTCTTCCTCTTGGGGTGAGCCTTTTAGGGGCTCTGCTTTCAAAGCCACGGGTTTGGGGTGAACCTTTTGGGGCCATGGGTTCAGGGCCCCCCTTTTGGGGCCACCAGTTTGGGGCAAGCCTTTTCAGGGTCATGAGTTTGTGGCCAGTCGTTTGGGGTGAGCCCTTTTTGAGACCCCTCTTTCTGGAGTGAGCCGTTTTGGGGCTCTGTGTTTGGGGCCCCAAATTTGGGGTGAGCCCTTTTGGGGTCCCCCTTCTCAGACCACTGGTTTGGGGCCACTGGTTTGGGGTGAGCACTTTTTGGGGCCCACAGGTTTGGGGCCACTAGTTGGGGTGAGCCTTTGGGGGGCCCACCTTTCAGTGCCATGGGTTTGGGGTGAGTCGTCTTGGGGTTTCTCTTTTGGGGCCACCAGTTTGGGGTGAGCCCTTTTGGGGTCCCACTTTCTGGGTCACAGGTTTGGCGTCACCAGTTTAGGGTCAGGCTTTTTGGGGCCCCCTTTTTTGGACCCACAGGTTTGGGGTGAGCCCTTTTTGGGCCCCCCTGTTTTTGGGGTGACCCTCCTCTCCCCCCACAGCGGTGCTGAGCCTGGTAGACTTGGCAGGCAGCGAACAGCTGGACGAGTTGCTGTTGGGCGAGGAGCAGCCGCATGAGTCGCAGGCCATCAGTGCCAGCTTCTCCACCCTGGGGCAAGTCATCATGGCCCTTGCCAAAAAGGTACAGGGAGGCCCCTGGGTTTGTGGGGGTCCTCAGGGCCCTCGCCTTAACTGCCAGGGTCCCCGCAGGAGCCCCCCGTCCCCTATTGCAACAGCAGGCTGACCTACCTCCTGCAGAACTGCCTGGGGGGCTTTGCCAAGATGTGATTGAAGGGCTTGGGGGGGTATTTTGGGGGGCTGGGAGTTTTGGGGGACCCCACTGCCACCCTGATGTATCCTCAAGATTGGTGTTAGTGAATCTCGCTCCCCTGGAGGAGAAGTTCACCGAGTCCTTCACCTCCCTGCGCTTTGCAAGCAAGGTGGGGGGGATGGGGGCTGGTTTGGGGGTGGGAGGTGGGCTGGTTTTGGGGGAGGGGGCAGGTTTTGGGTGGCTTTGGGAATGATTTGGGAAGGGGGAGATAGAAAATTTTGGAGGGGAGGTTTGGGGGACATAAAGATGGTTTTGGGGGGTGGGGGTGATTTGGGAAGGGGGAGATGGGAAGTTTGGGGGGTGAGATGGTTTTGGGGGGCAGGGGAGCATTTGGGGGAGCATAGGAGGGTTTAGAGGGATGGGGGCCAGTTTTGGGGGCAGATGGGGGTGATCTGGCAAGGGGGATATGGGAAGTTTGGGAGGACTGGGGCAGTTTTGGGGGGTGGGGATGATTTGGGGGCGCACAGTTAGAGGAGGGGGAGATTGTTTGGTGGGTCAGGGGGCAGGTGGGTGTGATGGTTTGGGAGGCTGGGGGTCTGTTTTGGGGGGACCGGTTGGGGGGGACAGGGGTAGGATTTGGGGTGGTGGTTGGGGGGATTTTGGGGGGTCTGTGGGCGGTTCTGGGGGTCCAAAGTTCCCTTCCACTCCCCTCTCCACCGCTGAGCGAATGCGTGGTGGGCATGGCCCATGCCAACTGGAGGTAGCCCCTTGCTCCCCTGGCAGCAAAATCCATAGGGCGAGCCTCTTCCCTTTGGACATCTACTGTCTATAAGCCCCGCCGGCACCTATTCTTTTTTTTTTTAAGGATTTGATGTTTTTCTCAGTATATATTAGGGCTCCAACCCTGAGGATTCATAATAAACCTCAGAATTGGTTTTTGATATGGGTAATAATTAATAAAAAAAAAACAGTAGAGGCAAAATAAACAGTTAAAAGGGATAAAATAAATAGTTAATTTAAATTCTGGTTGTTTTGGGTCACGCCTTGCCGTGGTCCTTCCCATTTTGGGTGGAAAATGGTAATATTTAATTCTTATATTTCTAAGTTCAGGCAGGAGGACAGCGGAGTAGGGGCACAGGAGCCGCAATTGAATGCCCCAATAAAGATATGTTGAATTTTGCTTAAAAAAAAAAGCAAATTTTTTTTTACGATCACAATTCATGTGTGTTTTATACCCATCTGGGGTGTTTTATTGTTGATATTGATTATGTATCACACTGAGGACTCGTCGACTTTTAATTAAGGTATGACGAGTACTGTTTCCTCACCAAATCGTCGCAAATGACCCCAAGCCTGCCAGGATTTCTCTGCTTTCGGCCTCAAAATCTGGGTTATAGGGAAAAAGGAGTAATATGTGAGTAAATATACACATAAATATACCCTAATAAATACATATATGCACATTCAATTACTCTTTTACTCTTGTTGATTTGCAATATCGCATTGTGTCCAAATTTATTATATCTGGTGCCTTTTCAACCGTTACCTGTTTTTTATTTTATTTTTGCCCCAACTTGAGCAGCTTTTGATCCTTTTTTTCCCCCCATATTTCCCTTGTGAATTTAGGGGGGTTTAGGGAATTGGTGTGGCTTGGGTATCAGGGAACCGCTGGCATTAAGCTGTACCCACACTCTTCCTGCTCCCCTGGAGGAACAGTCTCCTCCAACGGGCTTGATTTCTTTTTAATTTATTGTTTCTTGTGAAAGACTCAAGGAAAATGGGTTTTCTTTTAGTCCTATTTAATGATTTTATGGGTGGGTTAAGGGTGACAGCGAGCCCAGCACTTTCCCAGACCCTGTGCTGCCTTGTTTTGATCAATATAGTATTAATTATGATTAATAATTTGCCCTCATGCCTCTGGAAACTGGCACCGGTAAAGTCGAAATACGCTCCCTGCTTTCACCTCGAGCCCCTGCAGCCTCCCTGCCCGGCGGCATCATCGTGCTGGACGACGAGGACGAGGGGGTCCGCGAGCCTCCACCCGGCACCTCCGGAGGATGCCACCTCGGGGTCTCTGTTCCCCCTCCATCATCTCCATGTTGCTCCCTGGGTGTCTTCATCCCCCTTGGTGTCTCAGTGCCACCTCGGTGTCTGTGTGTCCCCTCGGTCTTTCCATGTCACCTTGACATTGCTGTCTGATCTCAGCATCTCCTTGTTCTCCTGCAGTATCTCCGTGTCTGCCTTGGTGTCCCCATACCACCTTGGTGTCTCTGTCTCCCCTTGATGTCTCTGTCCCCCTCAATCGTCTCCATGACCCCCCTTGGGTGTCTCCGTCCCCCCCAGTGTCACTGTGCCACCTTGGCATCTCTGTCCCTCCTCCGGCATCTCCGTGTCCCCCCTTGGCATCCCCATTGGCGTCCCCCTTGATGTCTCACCTCGGCATCTCCCTTGATGTCTCGTCTCGGCATATCCACGTCCCCCCTTGGTGTCCCTGTGCCACCTCAGCGTCTCCATCTCTTTGTGTCTCTGTTTTCGCTCCATTATCTACATGTCCCTGCTGGGTGTCCACATGCCACCTTGGTGTCTCCATCCCCCCTCAGCCTTTCTCTGTTCCCCCCTCCCTCACCTCCCTGTTGCCCCTGGTGTCTCTGTCCCTCTCCATCATCTCCGTGTTCCCCTTGCATCACATCTGTGTTCCCCCAAGGTGTCCCCGTGCCAGCTCAGCGTCTCCATCCTACCTGGTTGACTTTGTTCCTGCTCCATCACCTCCCTGTACCCCCTGGGTGTCCCTGTCCCCCCTCCATCACCTCCGTGTCCCCACTGGTTGTCTCCGTCCCCTCTCCATGACCTCTGGGTGTCTCTGTCCCCCCTGCATCATCTCCATGTTACCCCTGGGTGTCCCTGTCCCCTCCTTTGTCACTTCCATGCTCCACCTGGGTGTCCCTGTGCCGCCTTGGTGTCTCCATCTCCCCTGGGTGTCTCTGTCCCCCCTCCATCACCTGTGTGTCCCCCTTGGTGTCCCCATGCCACCTCAGTGTTTCTGTTCCTCCTCCTTCACCTCCCTGTTGCTCTGGGTGTCCCTGCGCCGCCTTGGTGTCTCTGTTCTCCCTCTATCATATCTCTGTTCCCCCTTGGGTGTCTCTGCCCCCCCTCCATGATCTCCACATCCCCCCTGGTTGTCACTGTCTCCCCTCCATCACCTCTCTGTCCCCCCCCCACCCCCCCGGTCCCTCTATTCCTCCTCCATCTCCTCTCTGTCCCTCGTGGATTTCCCTGTGCCACCTTGGCATCTCCCTCTCTCCTGGATGTCTCTGTCCCCGCTCCAGCACTTTGGTGTTCTTTTCAGTGTCCCTGTGTCCCCCTCCATCGTCTCTGTCCCCTCCTCAGTTGTCTCTGTCCTCCCTCCATCGTTTCCACTTCCACCCTGAGTGTCTCCATTCCCCCTCCATCACCTCCCCGTCCCCCCCAAATGACCCGGTGCCACCTCAGGGTCTCCCTCCCCCCCGACCCCTCTCCCTTTGCAGTTCCTGGAGCTCTGCACCTGCCTGAAGGAGGAGCACCCCGAGGTCATCCCCTTCCTCTGCGGCCATCACCAAACAGCCAGCCTGGATTTCACGGTCTCAGCTGAACTCGTCAAACTTCAGGAATTTTAATTTAGAAGCGTACGCATGATTACGTTCTAAAGAAGAGGGAACTTGAGGATACGTGATATCTGAATCACCACAAACTGCGCCCGCAAGAAGGGTACCTGCAGCAGCACCTGCGTTGATGGGCCGGAAGCTTCTGCTTTCTGAAACAGCTGCACGTGACCTAAGACATCTCCATCTCTAAGTGCCACTCACATCTCCAGAGTTCAGTCTCTCAACTTGCCATTAAATTTCTATCCCTTCTCAGAAGTTTTTATGAAAAATAAAGAATAGTCCAGTTCAAGACCTATTTTATTCCTATGATTTGGGTACTTGTGAATGTTCCTTCGATAACGTGAATAAGGATTGCAAATGCGTATTGATGGTAATTATCGAGTACAGAGTAATTAAAAGCGTAATTAAATATATTCAGATTAAAAGCGTAATTAAAATATATTCAGATAATTACTATAGCCAGAAACCACATCTGTATCCCAATTCACGTTTAAACTTTTTCCTTAATTTCAAATCATCTTGGTCTCTCTTGGACAAGGAACTACATCACATTTTCATTATAATCTAGAAAAATACTTATCATTGGGCTTTTATCATTAAATAGTTATCAATAAGACTGCAAGTCTGTCAAAGGCAATTTGCAATATGGTACACATTTTGCAAAAGCTGAGGGAGGGAACTTCAAGTGCTTAAATTGAATGTTTAAATCAGATAGAAAAAGGCAATTAAAAGTGTTCTGAAAATCATGGCCTCAAAAAAAAAAAATCATCCTTCAGAATGGTTTCACTTTTATACTGTAAAGTGAATGTTTTCTGTCTTTTAACTAAACATAGGATTCCTTTTCCACTGAATATTGCAGATGTCATGAGAAAGCAAACATAGACTTTATTCTTCAAATTGAATCACTTGGTACCAATTTTATTTCTCACGCTGTGAGAGGCGCCCCCCTGCTCCACGCTGCTGTCCGCCGGTAACGGCAGTGCGGGCCTGCGGGGTGGTGCCGCCGCGCTCGTCGCTGCCTCCCGGTAAGGAAACGCCGCTGCCGCCCCACGTGCGCGCTGCCGGCGGGCGCTGGGCGCGCAAAGCGCGGAGCTGCAGCGCCGGTGCCGCCCCCGAGCACGCGCCGCCCGGCGGGTGCTCCCTGCTGCTGCCGCCCCGTGGCCGAATCGCGGTACTGCAGCCCGGCAGTCGCTCACCGGCTCGGGGCCCTCCGGCGCGCCGTCGGCAGCTGGCGCATGCGCTTTGCGGGGGAGCAGCATGGCGGCGCGCCGGGCGCGCTTCCCGGCGGCGGCGGGTCAGGGCCGAGGTCATCGGTGAGGTGAGCGAGTCCCCTCGGCGGATGGGGCGGTGTCTCCTGGCCGCTCGGGGGTGGCGGGACGGGAAGCTTCAAACTGCCCGCTGCGGCAGGCTCCCGGTCTGCTGGAGCCCTGTAGCCCCAGGTCACCCCCAAGCCCAGTCGGCAAGCTGGCCTTTGATGCGTCTCCAGAAGTCCCTGCAGAAGGAGAGGATGCGGCCAGGGGCAAGCTATGGTACTATCGGTCGCTGCTTTTTCTTTCTCTCTTCCAGAGGCTGCACTGAGGATGCGGTTGTCTGTTCCTGCCTTGGGGATGCCGTTGATGACACCCGCTTCAGGCTTGCGTGGGTTGTCTCTGCCCGGCCTCGCTTTCCTCGCAGCGTAGGGGCAAAAAGGGACAGGCGGAGCACTTACTGGATGTGGACAGGGGCTGTCGCGGCTGAAGCTGGAGAGGCCAGAGAAAGGTAAAGAAGATGACATCGAAGGCCATGTGGCTGGCCGCTGCCTCCTGCTGCAGGCGAGAGAGAGCTTGCCTCTCCAGGTGAGGAAGGATCCCTCTTCGTAGTCTGCAGCAGGCCAGGCTGCCAACACGGACCGCAGGGTCTGTATGCGTCACCAACGGCGCGGTACGGCCACGTAGTGCACGAGCGAGCGAGGCTACTTGTGTAGGAAGCCTCGTCTCGTCAGAGCTGCGAGATACCCACGTATTCTTTTAGGTGAAGGACAGCAAAGCGACCGGAGTTACAGAAGAGGAAGGGAGGAGAGAAGGAGAAAGAAGCGTCTGAACTGTCAAATTCTCCCGGCAGCGCCGAGAGCGAGAGCTGCGGTGAGTCCCAGGCGCTCAGGGCACTGTCTTCCCTCTTATGCATCCTGGGCCCTCCCGGCCCCTCCCCTGGTCCCCTCTGTTTCCCACGCTGCAGTGTTTTTCTTTGGTTTGTTCCCCTGTACCTCTTCCTCTATTCTTGTGTCCTGCTCTGTCTCCCTCTTTTTTTTCATTCTCTGTCTCTGTTCTGTAGCCCATCGCGGTTTTTTCCTTTTCTATCTCTTTGTCCTGATCTGCATTTGTTTCTTTTTTCCCCACAATTTCTCTGGTCTATTCTCTGGCTTTCTTTTGCTCTCTGTGCCTGTACGTGCAGCGCCGTGTCCCTGCCTTCCTTCCTCTATCTCTCCTTTCCTGCCTCCCTATCTCTTTCTGTCCTTCTGTCTCTTTTTCTCTCCTTCGTCCTGTCTTTCCTTCCCCCTGCCCCCCCGCCTCTGTCTTGCTGTTTGTCACTGGTTTTTCTTTCTCCCACTCTCTGCCTGGGTTTTGTCACTCTCACTCTCTCTCTCTTTCCTTCAACCTGTTTTTTCCTCTCTCTATTCATCTGCCTCTAATGCTTCTTTCTCTATCTTTTAGTCCTGCTCTGTTCTGCTGCCCATCTCTGTCCAGTTCCCTTTCTGGTTTTTTTCCTCTCTTGGTTAGTCTGCCTTTCTTCCTGTCCCTATTTTTTTTCTCTCTCTATTCCTCTGTCCTGCTCTGTGTTCCCTCCCTCTCACTCCTGCAGTGTCCTGGTAATATGCAGTCCTCCTGTGTGTTACCGGACCTTCTCCCTGTTGATTTTTTCCTCTTGCTCTATTCCTCTGTCCTGCTCCCTAGAAGTATTTTTTTAATTCTCTGTATTTTTGTTCTTCGGCCCATCACTATTTTTTTGTTCTCCATCTCTCTGTCTCCTGCTCCCCATTCTCCTCTTTCTCTCTCTGTCATTCTTTTCTTTTCCCTGTACCTATGCTTTTCTGTATCCTTGCATCCCACTCCTTCCCTCCCTCTGTCTCCCTCTGTCACGCTGTCTCGCTCCCTATCGCTCTTTTTTTATTTCTACTCTTGCGACGTGTGTGTCCCCCAACCCTTCCTTTTATGTGTCCCGGTCTTTCTCTCTACATCCTTCTATCATTCTCCTTCTCTTGCTGTTCTTGCTCTTTTTCTTTCTTTTTCTCTAACCTGCTGCCCATCACTATTTTTCCTCCTGCATCCCTTTGTCCTGCTCCCTGTACTTGTCAGTCTTTCCCTTTGTTCTGCCTCCAGTCTTTCTCTGTTTTCTCCATCTCTGTCCTTTTCCCTGTACCTTTTTCTGTGTGCTTCTCAGTTCTTCTCCCTCATCGTATTTTTCTCTTTCTGCCATCCCTCTCTTTTTCTCTGTGACCCTCTGTGCTGTTCCCTTTCTTTTCTTTTTCCAATTATCTGCTGCCTTACCTGTCCCTCTCTCTCTGTCTCTCTTCCTCTGTCCTGCTCCCTGGCCCTATTTTTCATTGCTTCACTTCTCTGTCCCGTTCTCTGTCTTTTTTCTCTTATCTCTTTGTCATCCATCCTCCCCCTAACTTTTTGTCTGTATATGTCCATACCACTGCCTGTTTGCATCGTTTCTCGCTATATACCCCTGCCCAGCATGATTCTCCTTTGTCCTGCTTCCTGGCCTTTTTTCTCATCCTGCAGCGCTGGTTTTTCTTTCTCCCTCTCTTTATCCTGATCTGTCTCTCTTTCTTTTCCCCTCAGTCCTTCTGGTGTGTTCACTATGTTTTTTCCTCTCTCTCTCTTTCCTTATTTCTGTAATTCAATTTTTCTCTCAAGCTGTCTGTTCTGCACCCTGCTCATAATTTTCTTCCTGTTTTCCTCTGTCCTACTCCTGCGTGTAGCGCGCGAGCGAGGCTACGCGTCTAGGAAGCTTTGTCTCGTAAGACCTGTGAGACACCCATGTATTCTCTTAGGTGGAGGACAGCCAAGCGACCGAAGTTACAGAAAAGGAAAGGAGGAGAGAAGGAGAAAGAAGCGTCTGAACTGTCAAATTCTCCTGGCAGCACCGAGAGCGAGAGCTGCAGTGAGTCCCGGTTCCTCCGTGCCCCTCCCCTGGTCCCCTCCCTTTCCCACGCTGCTGCGATTTTTTTTTTGTGCTCCCCTGTACCTCCTTTCTCCATCTCGCTCTGAGCGGCTCCCTGTTCCCATGTTTTAGGTCCTCCCTCTCTCTGCCCTGTAGCCTGTGGCTATTTTTTCCTTCTCCGTCTCTCTCTGTCTGGCTCCCGGCCACTATTTTTGCGTTCTTCCCTATTTGTCCTGTAGTTAGTGTGTCGGTATTGTTGCTGTCTCTGTCTCTCTCTGTCCAGCTCCCTGTCCCTCGGGCGCTTCTTTCCTTTCTCCGTCCCTCTCTGTTCGTCTCGCTGTCCCCACTTTTAAACTCTCCTCTCCTTTGCCCGGTAGCCCACTGCCGTTTTTTTCTTTCTCTGTCTGTCTGTCCCACTCCCTGTCTGTAATTTTTAATGCCTCCTTCTCTCTCTGGAAGTCTGTCAGGAGTTTTCCTTTTCTCAGTCTCTCTGTCCCGTTCCCTCTCCCTGTTTTTTAATTCCCTCCTCTCTGCCCTGTTACCCATCACCATTTTCATTTTCTCTGTCTCTCTCGGTCCGCTCAAGATCCTGATTTTCTAAATTCCTCGCTTTCTGCCCTGTAGCCCGTCACTTTTGAAGTTCCCTTTCTCCGCCTCTTTCCGTCCGGGTCCCGGCCCCTCTTTTGTACTTCCTCCGTCTGTACCTGTGGCCTGTTGCGTTCTCCCTCTTATTTCTCAGTCTCTCTCTCTGGCTCCCCACACCTGTTTTTTCATTCCTCCCTCTCTGCCCTAGAGCCCATCGGTCTCTTTTCTTTCTCTGTCTCTCTCTTTCCAGTTCCCAGGACCTGTTTTTCAATTTTGTCCTTCCTGGCTCTGTGCCACGTTGCGATTTCATTTCTTTTGCCGTCTCTCCCTGTCCGGCTCCCATCCAGGATTTTTTAATTACTCCCTATCTGTCTTGTAGCCCATCGCTGTTTTTAATTTGTCTGTGTCTCTCTGTCCGGCTCCCTGTCTTTATTTTTTTTTTTAAATTCATCCCTCTCTGTCCTGTACGTGTCGCTTGTTCAATTTTTGTTCCCCGACGTCTCTCTGTACATCGCTTCCGGTCCTGTTTTTTAAAAATTCCTCCCTGTCTGTCCTGTGGCCTATAGCGGTTTGTTCTTACTCTGTCTCTCGTCATTCTGGCTCTCGGTCCCTATTTTTCAGTTTCTCCCTCTCGGCCCTGTAGCACAATGCTATTATTTGCCTTTCCTCATCTCTCTCTGTCTGGCTCCCTGTCCCCGTTTTTGTAATTCCTCCCTCTCTGCCCTGCAGCCCATCACTATTTTTCCGTTCTCTGTCCCGCTCCCTGTCCCGAGTTGTTAATCGCTCCCTGTCTGCCCTATAGCCTGTCGCATCTTTTTTTCCTTTCTCCATCGCTCTCTGTCTGGCTCCCTGTCCCTACTTTTTAGTTCTTCCCTCGCTGCCCTGCGGCCTGTCGCTATCTTCTCTTTCTCCGTCTCTCTCTGTACGACTCCCGGTCCCTTCTTTTTTGAAATCCATCCCTCTCCGTCTTGGAGCCCATCACGGTATTTCCTTTCTCTGTCTCTCTCTGGTTGGCTCCTGCTCCCTATTTTTCAATTTCTTCTTTCTCCATCTCTCTCTCTGGCTCTGGATCCCAATTTTTTAATTCCTCCTTCTCTTCCCTGTAGCCTGTCTGGTTTTTTTCCCCTCTCTTTATCTCCCCCTCCACCTCTGGCTCTCTGTCCCTATGTTATAATTCCTCCCTCTCTGCCCCCTAGCTATTGCTATACTTCCTGTGTGCATCACGCCGCATCTGGGTCCTCGTCCCTCTCTTAATTTTTCCCTCTTCTCCCTGTAGCCCGTCACTATCATTTTCTTTCTGTTTGGCTCCGGATCCCTGTTTTTTCCTTTCTACCTTTCTTTGTCCTGTTGGCCCCTGATTATTTTTTTTTTCCCTCCTTCTTGCTCTGCCCGGCTCCGGCTCCCTATTTTTTCATTCCTCTCTCTCTGTTACGTAGTCCGTTGGTATTTTTTCTTTCTCTGGCTCTTTTTCTCTGGCTCCCTGTCCCAGTTCTTCGGTTTCTTCTTTCACGGCCCCGTAGCACATTGTGTTTCTATTTCTTTCTCCACCTCTTCTTTCCCAGCTCCCCGTCCCTCACTTTTAATGCCCCGCCGCTTCCTCCATCTCACTCTTTCTTGCTTCCCGTCCCTGTTTTTTAATTCCTCCCTCTCTGCCGCGTACCCTGTCGCTTTTTTCTTTTCTCCATCTCTCTATATCTATCTTGCTGCGCCCCATTTTCAATTCTTCTTCTCTGCCCTGTACCCCGTCGCTATTTTTGCATTACTCTGTCTCTCTCTGTCTGGCTCCCTGTCCCTATTTATTGATACCTCACTCGTCTTCCTGCACCCACTGCTATTCCCTGCGATCTCCCTCTCTCTCTGTCTGGCTCCCTGTCCCCAGATTTTAATTCCTCCGTCTGCCCCGTGTAGCCTGTCTGGATTTTTTCATCGGTCCCTCTCTGTGTCCGGCTCCCTCCCTCCGTGTTTAAGTTCCACATTCTCTGTCCCGTAGCCCCATACTATTTGTCTTTCTCCATCTCTCTCTGTCCAACTCCCTACTGCTAGTTTTTATTTTTTCCCTATCCGTATTGTAGCCATCGCTGTTTTTTTTTTTTCTCTCTCCGTGTCTCTCTGTCCAGCTCCCCGTCCCTGTTCTTTAATTCCTACCTCTTCCCTGTAGCCTGCTGCTGGTTTTTTCTATTCTACATTGTGTTCTGTCTGGTCCCCTGTTTATCAGTTCCTCTCTCTCTCTGCCCTGTGGCCTGTCACTTGTCCCCATTTTATTTCTGCCTCTCTCTCTGTCCAGCTCCCTGTTCATGGTTTTTGAATTCTTCCCTCTGTGCACTGTCAGCCGTCCAATCTTTTGCCTTTCTCCATCTCTCTCTGGCCAGTTTTCTGTCGCTATTCATTAATTCTGCCCTCTCTGCCTTGTAGCCTGTCGCTTTTGTCCTCTCTCCTTCTCACTATCTCCGGCTTCCCGATGACCCTATTTTAGAATTTCCCCCCTCTTCTTTCTGTACGTGATGCTATTCTTCTTGTTCTCCAGCTGTTTTTTTTTTTTCCAGCTCGCTGTTCCTAATTCTTAATTCTTCCCTCCCTGCTACGTAGCATGTAGCTGTGTGGTTTGTTTTGTGTTGTTCCCCCCATACGGGCCCTTCCCTCCATCATTCGCTGTGCCGGCTCCCTGTCCCTGTTTCATTCCTTCCTCTTTGCCCTGTTCTTGTCGCTTTTTAATCTTTCTCCATGTGTCTCGGTCTGGCTTCCTGCCCATATTCTTTCCCTTCCTTCCTCCCTTTCTGTCGTGCTGCCCATCCCAGGTTTTTCCTGCATCTCCATCCTGTTCCCTGTCCTTCTTTGTCAGTCTCTGTCCTGCTCTGTCTCCCTCTTTTTGCTGCTTCCCTTCCTCTCTTCCTGCTGCTTCTTTCTCCACCTCTGTCGGGCTCCCTGTCCCCATCCTTCTCTCGCTGTCCTGTTCCCTGCCTCACGCTTTCTCGCTACACCCTCCCGTCTAGCCTGCTGCCGCTTTTTTCTTCTCGTGTCCTGCGCCCCGCTCCACGTTTTTGGCAGCCTCCACCTCTGCCCAGCAGCCCATCGGTCCAGGAGCCAGCCGACCGACCGTCCGTTCCCTGCCGAACCGACAAGCGTGGCTCCGGGAACGACTGCCGAGGTGTCCCATGGGCTGGGGGAGCGTCGGGGGCCCCGAGCCCCGGAGCAGACTCGCTCCCGGGACTTGTTACGTGCGTGACTAAATAAACACTCGCCGTCTCCTTTGCCCTCACGGCTGCATTTGCACTCCCTTTGCACCAGGAGAGGGGCTGTGACAGAGCCCAGGGGAGGAGGTGACGCTGAGCGGGGGTTGGCCGATGGCCCTCTGTTCCTGCTGGGCTCCAGCTGCGGGCCGGGGCTGGAGGAGCCCCAGGTGCGGGCAGTGAGGCTGATGGCGACGGCCCCTCCCTGTAAAGGGGTGGCTGCCGGGGGAGGGGCTGGTGCTCGTGCTGGTGCTGCCCTGCCCCGGCTGGCCGGGGAGGGGCCAGTGTCAATCACGGGAGGAGGAGCGCGGTCGCCGAGCTGCGGCTATACCGGGGGCGAAGGTGGGCGGGGGCCGGGCGATCACTCGGCGGTTCCCGGGAAAAACCCGAGGAGGGCGGCGGTGCTTGTGGGGGGCCGGCCGGGCCGGTGGGGTCCGTGTCGGAGGCACGGAGCGGCGGCGGCGGCACGGGTGCGAGGGTGCCGCGCCGTGTCGGAGCCAGCGGCGAGGACTGTCGGGAGCCGGGCGGAGGGGCGCGCCGTGTCGGAGTCGGCGGCGGGGGCTGCTCGGGGTTGCGCTGGGGTCTCCGGGTGCGTTGGCGGGGGAGGGAACGGTGTCCCCGCAGGGTCAGAAGGCAGGGAAGGCTGCCTCGCGGCATGCCGGGAGCTGTAGTCCTGGGGTGCGGGGCTTCTGGTCGGACATGTTTGTTCCCCGGAGCATGCCGGAAGGTGTAGTCTTCCGGCACTTGGCTTCCGGGCGGCCATGCTGTGTTTGCCAGTGCATGCCGGGAGGTGTAGTTTTTGCGGACTTGGCTGCCTGGTAGCCGCCCTGCTCTCGAGCGCGTGCGGCGCGGTGTTGTCGTTGCTACCGCCGCGGCCCCCGTGGCGCAGCACGGTGTGTAGTTTTGTTGCCGGTTTCTTGTGGTTTTCTGCGGGCTTCCAGCTGCGGCCGCTCCCCGACAAGCGGTGCAGCCGCCCGTCACGAGCGCATGCGCGGTGGCGCGCGGCTCAGCGTCCGAATAGCGATACTGCCGTTTTTTCCTTTTCCATCTCTTTGTCCTGATCTGCACCTGTCTCTTTTTTCCCGTGCAATTTCTCTGGCCTGTTTCCTGGCTTTCTTTTTCTTTCTGCGCCTGTACGTGCTGCTCTGTGTCCCTGCCTTCCTGTCTCTCTCCTTCCTTCCTTTTCTTTCTATCCCTTTGTTTTGCTCACTGTTGCTGGTTTTTTTAATTCTGTTTCTCATTGTCCCTGTCCTCCTTCCTGTTCATCTCTTACTCTTTGTGACCCCTTCTGCTGCTCTCTTTCCCTCTTATTTATTGCCCCACCTGCCTATCCCTGTTTTTTCTCGTGTTCCCCGTCCCTTTCTGTTTCACGGTATCCCACTTTGTGGCTCCCTGTCTTCATCTGTTTTCTATATCCCTCTGCCCTTCCTCCTTTCTTTCCTTGTTCCTCTGGCCTACTACCCATCACTGCTTTCTCTTTCTTTCTCCATCTCTCTGTCTCAGTCCTGTTGCACTCCTTCTCTCTCTGTCTCTAATGGTTCTTTCTCCATCTCTGCCCCGCTCCCTGTCCTTTTCCTCTTATTCTCTCTGTTCTCCATCCTCCCCCTAACTTTTTGTCTGTATATCTCCATACCACTGCTTGTCACGTCGTTTCTTGCTATATCCCCCTGCCGAGCTTGCTGTCCCATTATTCCCCTTTGTTCTGCTCCCTGGCCTTTTTTGTCATCCTGCAGCCCAGCGTCAGTTTTTCGTTCTCCCTCTCTTTGTCCTGATATGTTTGTCTCTTTTCCCCCCCTCAGTTCCTGTGGTTTGTTTCTTAACTTTTCCCCCCTCTCTCTCTCCTTCCTTATTTCGTTAATTCCATTTCTCTCTCGATCCATCTGTTCTGCTCCGCGCTCATAATTTTCTCTCTCTCTTCCTCTGTTCTGCTCCCTGACCCTGTTTCTCTTTTGCCATGTCCCTGCAGGGCTCCTCATTCCTTTTTTATCAACTTATCCATGTCACTGTCCTTTTCCCTGTATCTTACTTAGTCTGCTCCTCGGTCCTTCTTCCTCATTTTATTTTTTTCTTTCTATTCCTGTGTCCTGTTCCCCTTCACTGTAGTTTCGTTCTCTGTATCTGCTGCTCCAGTAACGATTGCCGGGTTGTCTCGCTACAGGCACCGAGCCCCGGAGCAGACTCGCTCCTGGAACTTAAACGCATTAACGAATAAACACTTGCTGTGTCCTTTGCTCTCATGGCTGTGCCTGTAGTCCTTTGTACATGGTGAGTGACTGTCAGAGTCCAGGGGAGCAGGCTAAATAGCGGGTGTGAGGGGCCATGGCTGCAGCTGTGGGCTGGGGCTGGAGGAGCTCCAGGGGGGGCCAGTGAGGCTGATGGTGATGGCCCCTCTGTGTCAAAGGGCTGTAGCCCCAGGGGATGGTGCTGCCGGGGCACGCGTGCCTGAGCATGCCGATGAGCCGCACATTTCTGACGCACCGGTGCAACAGGCTGACGGTCAGTTGGAGTCAGGCCCCCTCAGGGCTGCTTCCAGGGATTCTCTGAGAGCCGGTGGAGAGGAGGCAGGAAGAGGTGCAGGAGATGGCTGCCCCCACCCCTCTGGGTACCCGGAGGCCTTCCCACCCCCTGGAAAAGGTGCCAGGTGCTTCCCCAACTCAGGAAAACTCCTCCAGTCCTGCTCACCCCCTGCAGCTGTCTCCAGCTCCAGCACCTCCCTTGAAGCCTGTCCCGTAGCCACAGACTGCCCTCAAACCCTGTCGTCACGGCAGCAAGCTGACCCTTGAATATGCTTTATTCTCCATAAATGCAGGTGCCGTTAGCATCAGTTCGGGGAAGGAGCGGTGTCTCCAGGAGCTCCTGCAAAAGGAGGCGTTCCTGCCTGAGGAGAGCTACAGTTATCACTGTGGATAACGGTTGCTTGCTCTTTCCCTCTCCCAGAGGCAGCACCGAGGACTTGGTCGTCGGTTCCTCTCCGGGGATGTTGTTGATTGCGTCTGGCTCAGGTTTGTGTGGGTCGCCTTTGGCCTCATTCCCCTAGCGGTATGGGCGAAAAGGGACAGCTGGACACTTGCTGGCTGTGGGCAGGAGCTGCTGCGGCTGAAGCTGGAGAGGCCAGAAAAAGGTAAAGCAGCTGAAGAATAAAATGAAGAGGATCCAGCTGGCAGCTGTCTCCAGCTGGAGGCAGGAGCCAGCCTGCCTCACCAGGTGAGGGAGGATCCCTTTTAGCGTAGTCCTCGGCAGATCTGATCACCAACATGCACCGCACAGTACGTCTGTACGCGTACCCGAAAGCACGCTACAGCCACGCAGAGTGTGCGCGTGTGAGGCTATGTATCTCGTAAGCCTCGTATTGTAAGAGCTGTGAGACACTGATTTATTCTCTCAGGTGGATGACAGTCAAGCGACCGCAGCTACGGAGGAGGAAGGAGACAGAGAGGGAGAGACGAAGATGCGTCCGAACTGTGAAATTCTCCAGCAGCTCTGAGAGCGGGAGCTGCGGTGAGTCCTGGAGCCTCAAGGCTGTGTAGTTCCTCTTCTGCATCCCGGTCCCTCCCTGCCCCCCCGTTCTCTTTCTCTTACTGCGGTCATTTTTTTTTTTCTTCTCTGCACCTCTCCCTCTCGTTCTCCAAGTCCCCCTCTTTATCTATCATTCTACTTTTCCGGTTTCTTTTTTTCTCTGTGCTTCTATCCTGTTCCTTGTCCCTCTTTTTCATCCTCTGTCTCTGTACTGCAGTCCATCACTAGTTTTGTCTTTCTCCCTCTATCTATCTGTCTTCCTATCCCAATTTCTTAAATTTCTCCCCGTCTGCCCGTTAGCCCTTCACAGTTCCTACCCCCCCACCTCCGTCTGTCTCCATGTCCCTATTTTTTAATTCCCCTCTCTCTGCCCTGTATTCTAGATACATTTTTCCTTTCTTAGATTCTCTTGTTCCTATGTTTTCATTTCTTCCCTCTCTGTCCCATGGCCCATTTTTGTCTGTATCGTTCTTTCTCTGTTTGGCTCCCTGTCCCTATTCTTTAATTCCTCTGTCTCTCCCCTTCGGCTCATCGAGTTTTTTTGGTATTTCTGTTTATCTCTGTCCATATCACAGTCACCTTTTTTAAATCCTCCCTCTCTGCCCTGTGGCCCATCACTATTCTTTGTTTTTCTTCATCTCTCTCAGTCTGGTTCCCTGTCATTTCCTCCTCTCGGGCCTGTAGCCCATCGCTAATTTTTTTTCTCTGTGCCTCTCTCTCTGTGGGTCCCTTTCCCTATTTTTCAATCCCCCTTCTCTGCCCTGTAGCCGATCGCTGTTGTATTGGGTTTACGCGGTAAGGTTTTGTTAGCTGGAGCGGGGCAGGGGCTGCAAGGGTGGGTTCTGTGAGAAGGGACCAGGAGTCGCCCCCATGTTGGGCACAGCCAGTACCGTCTTTGAGACGGATCTGCTGCCGATCGAAGCTGAGCCCATCAGCAACGCTGGTAACGCCTCTGTGATGGACGTTTAAGAAGGGCTAAAAAATGCTGTGCAGAAGCTGCGATAGAGGAAATGTGAGTGTTAAAGAGCCCTGCAGACATCAAGGTCAGTGAAGAAGGAGGGGGAGGAGGTACTCCAGGCACCGGAGCAGAGATTCCCTTGCAGCCTGTGGTCGAAGAACGCGGTGACGCAGGTTGTTCTCCTGCAGCCCGTGGAGAACCCCACGCCGCAGCGGGTGGATGTGCCTGAAGGAAGCTGTGACTCTGTGGAGAGCTAGCGCTGGAATGGGCTTCTATCAGCACTTGTGGCCCCGTGGGAGGGACCCCACGCTGGAGCAGAAAAAGAGCGTGAGGAGGAAGGAGCGGCAGAGATGACGTGCGATGAACTGCTCGCAACCCTCGCTCCCTGTCCCTCTGCATTGCTCGGGGGGAGGATGTAGAGAAGTCGGGAGCGAAGATGAGCTTAGGAAAAAAGAATAGGGTGGGAGGAAGGTGTTTTTTAGATGTTCTTATTTCTCTTTATCCTACTCTGATTTTGATTGACAATAAATTAAATTAATTTCCCCAAGTCGAGTCTGTTCTGCCTGTGATAATAATTGGTGAGTGATCTCTTTGTCCTTATCTCAACCTACAAGCTTTTTTGTCGTATTTTCTTCCCCTGTCTTGTTGAGGAGGGGGAGCGATAGAGCGGTTTGGCAGGCGGCCAGCCACGGTCAACCCACCACAGTTTTCTTATATCAGCGTCTGTGTCCCTATTTTTTAATTCTTCCCTATGTTTCTTGTACCCCATCGCTCTTGAAACTTTCTTTTAACCTCTCCATCCCTATCTTTTTAATTCTTGCGTATGTTTCTCCAACGCAGTCGCTTTTTAAATTTTCTTGCTACCTTTCCCTCTCTCAGTCTCCCTGACCTAATTTTAATTTCTTGCTGGTTTCCTGCACACTATCGCTTTCTAAATTTTCTTTCTACGACTCCCTCTATCCATTTCCTTGTTTATAATTCTTAATTCTTCCTTTTCTGTCCTGTATCCGGTTGCTTTCTGCACTTTCTTTCTACATCTCCCTGCCCCTATTTGTTAGGTCTTGCCTATCTTTCTTGTACCCTGTTGCTTTTTGAAAGTTTCTTTCCACGTCTACCTTTGTCTGGCTCACTGTTTCTATTTTTTATTTCTTGTTTATGTTTTTTTTCCCCTATCACTTTAGAATTTTTCCCCGTCCCTTGTCTTGTCTCTGTTTTGTCCCGCTGGTTCCTTCTGCCTCTCTCTCCCGCTCCCTTTCTCTCTTATTTTTTCCTCCCTCTCTCTGTCCCTGTTGTTTTCTGCAATCTCTCTGCTCTCCTCTCTCTACACAATTGTCCTACTCCCCACCCCTCTCTTTTTCGCAGTGTCCTGTTTTCTGGCTCCCTGTACCACATCTCTTCTCTATGTTCTTCTGTCCTTCCTCCTGCTTTTCTCTTCCCTTTTCTTCCTCTTTCCCGCTGCATTTGCACACCAAGCCTTGCAGCCAATTCACTCCTGGGATTTCTTACGTGCATTAATGAATAAGCTTTTCCTGGCCTTCTCTGTGCCCCTGCATATGTTTGCAGCCCCTGGGGCAGGGCTTGTGGCTGTGGACAGGTGCAGGGGAGAGGGTGATGTGCTGTGGCACTTTGCCAACGGCCCCTGCTCCTGATGGGCTCCAGCTGGGGCTGGGGCAGCCTAGGTGTGGCCAGTGAAGCCCTGCTGGGCTAAGGGGCTCTCGCTGTAAAGGGGGCTGCCTGGGCACACCTGCCCGAGGGAGCCGATGAAGGGAAAACTGGCTGCGGAGGGAATCCGAGGGGGTCCCGGAGGCAGCTGCCTCCAGCAACGAATGGCCGGCGGTGAGAAAGGATCTCGCCAAGCCGCCCTTGACAGAGCGGACGCCAGCACGTGGTGCTGGAAGCTCGTTGTCTCCGCTACGTGCGTGAGCAACCGTGTGTCGAGGAAGCCTTGCGGATGAGGAGCATCTGGGCGTCCGCTGCGTGCTGCAAAACAGGTGAGGGTGGGGCTGGCGGCACTGCAGAGGAGGAAGGGGCAGATGCAGAGAGGTAAGCGTCGGGGCAGTGAAGGTCTCCTGCCGGCACCGGGAGCTGCGGTAAGTTGCGTGTCCTCCCCTCTGCATCCTGGCCCATCTCTGCCACTCTTCTCCAGATGTCTGCCTGCCTCCTTCCTCCGTCTCCCTCTCTGCCTGCCCACCTACCTGTATGGCTCCTCCAAACTTGTTATTGTTCTTCCAACTCTGCCCAGTACCCTCTTGCCTTTTAAACTGTTTCTATGTCTCTCTCGAACCAGCTCCGTCTCCGTTTTTTTTTTTAGTTTTTCTGCTTTGCTTTGTACCCCAATTACTTTTTAAATTTCATTTCTCTACCTACCAGTATCTGGCTCCCTGACTCTGTTTTTTCATAAATACCTGCCTCTGCTCTGTACCCCATAGCTTTTCAAAATTTCTTTCTACGCCTCCCTGTATTTGGCTCCCTTTTCCTATTTTTTATTTCTTCTCGCTCTTTCCTTTATCCCATCATCTTAAAAATTTCATTTATACATATATCTCTCTGTCTCTTGCCAGCCTTATTTTTTAATTCTCACCTGTGTGAATTGTATTCTGTCACTTTTTGAAAGGTCTTCCTATTTCTCCCACTATCTTCCTTCCCATCCCTATTTTAAAAGTTTTTCCTGTGTTTCCCTTTACCTGCCGCTTTCTAGTTTCTCTTTCTATGTATCCCTCATGCGTCTCCCTGTCTTTATTTCTTAATGTTTTCCTATCTGTCCTGTACCCCGTCACTTTTTAAGTTTTATTTCTATGTCTCCCTCTATCTGGCTCACTATCCCTATTTTTTAATTCCTCCCTTTAGCCAAGGAAGCGTCTGCCCAGGCATGCCTGCCTGAGGGAGCTGAAGAAGGTGAGCTGCCTGAGGACGGAATCCGAGAGGGTCCCGCCGGCAGCTGCCTGCAGCACGGAACGGCCGGTGCCCGCGGCGAGGAAGGATCCCTCCAAGCCGTCCCCGACAGAGCGCACCACCGGCACACGGTGCTGGGAGCTCAGTTCCTCTGTCGGCCGCACGTGCGAGCCGCTGGGAAGGCTCGCGGTGCTGGAGCATCGAGGCGCCTGCCGCCGAGGCAGAGAGAAAAGCGTCGGGGTGGCGGAGGTCTCGCACCGGTGCCGGGAGCTGCGGCGAGTCGCGCTTCCTCTCTCGCGCATCCCGGTCCATCTCTGCCGCCCTTCCCTAGGTCTCTGCCTGCCTCCCTGCCCGTCCCTGCTTCTGTCTCCCTCTCTGCCGGCCCACCTACCTGTCCGGCTCCCCAAAACTTGTTACTCTTCTGCCAACTCTGCCCTGTACCGCTTCACCTATTAATTTGTGTCTATGTTTCCCTCTCTGTGTCTCCCTCTCCTTATTTTTTAAGGTTTTCCTATGTTTTCTATATCCCGTTACATTTTAATTTCTCTTTGTACGTTTCCCTCTCTCTGGCACCCTGTCGCTATTTTTTAATTCCTCCCTCTATCCTGTACTTAATTGCTTTTAAAATTTTCTTTCTATGTTTCCTTCTATCCATCTCCCTGTCCCTATTTTTTAATTGTTTCCTGTGTTTCTTGTACCTCATTGCTTTTAATGTTTTCTCGTTGTGGTTCCTTCTATCCATCTCCCTGTCCCTGTTTTCTTAATATTCCTTTGTTTCTTGTACCCAATTGCCATTTTAGTTCTTTTTTTACGTTGTCCTCTATCCATCTCCCTGTCCCTATGTTTTAATTCTTGTCTATGTTTCTTGTACTCGGTTGCTTTTTAAAATTCCTTCTACGTCTCTCTCTATCCGGCCCATCTTGATTTTTTAATTATTCCTTATTTTTCTTGTACCCCATTGCTATTTAATTTCTCTTTCAATAATTCCCTTTTTCTGGTTCCTTTTCCCTAAATTTTAATTCGTCTCTTTCTTCCGAATATCTTCTCACTTTTTAAATTTTCTTTCAATATTTCCTTCTATTCTCATCCCTGTTCCTACTTTTTAATTCTTTCCTGTGTTTCTTGTAGCTTGTCGCTTTGAAAAATTTCTTTCTATGTCTCCCTCTATCTGATTCCCTGTCCCTATTTTTTAATTCTTCCCTCTCTGTCCTGTTCCCAGTTGCTTTAAAAATTTTCTTTCTATACCTCCATTTATTTAGTTTCCTGTCGTTTTTTAATTTTTTCCTGTCTATACTATAGTCTGTCAATTTTAAATTTTGTGTCTATGACTACTTTTCTGCAGTGGACCGTCTTCATCTTCTAATTCTCTCCGGTCTGTCCTGTACTGTATCGCTTCTTCAATTTTCTTTCTGTGTCTTTTATCAGGCTCCCTATCCGTATTTTTTAATTCTGTGCCGTGTCATGTTCCCTGTTGCTTTCTAAATTTACTTTTATGTGTGTGTCTATTTTTTCCCCATTCTTATTTTTAAATTTATTCTTGTCTTTCCTTAAAGCGGTTGCATTTTAAATTTTCTTTCTGTGTCACAGTTTATCCGTTTTGCTGTCCCTATTTTTTATGTTTTCCTGTGTCTCCCATACTTGTCGCTTTTAAAATTTTCTTTCTGTGTCTACTTTAATGAATTTTCTGTCTGACGTTTTAGTTTCTCGTCTATCCTGTACCCTGTTGCTTTTGAAATTTTCTTTGTGCGTCTCTCTGTACTTTTCTCCTTATTCTTTTTTTGTAACTTTTTCTTGTTGTTCCTTAATGCCTCTGCTTTTGTAATTTTCTTCCTATGTCTCTCTCTATCGCCCTACCCTTGTTTTAAATTTTTTTTTTGTTGTTCCTTAATGCCTTTGCTTTTTAAATTTTCTATGTCGATTTTAATCCAGTTCTGTTCCCATTTTAAGTTTTTTTTCATGCTTGTCCTTTACCCAGTCGCTTTTAAAATTTTCTTTCTATGTCTGCTTTAACCAAATGACTGTATTTATTTTTCAATTTTTTCCTGCCTGTCCTAAACCCCATCGCTTTTTCGATTTCCAGTCTATGTGTGTTTTTATCAAGCTCCCTATCCCTATTTTTTGATTTATTCTTGTCTGATGTGTACCCTGTCACTTTAAAAATCATATTTCCATGTCTGTCTCTATTTTTTACCCTATCCTTATTATTTTTTTTTTTCTTGTCTTAATGCCATCGCTTAATAAATTTTTTCCTATGTCAACATTTATTATGTTTGCTGTCTTATCTGTTCCCCGATGCTTTTTAAATTTTCTTTCTATGGCTCCGTTTTTCTAGTTTTCTGTCCCCATTTTAAAATTTTTTTCCGTGTTTCCCACACCACAACTTTTTAAATTTTATTTCTGCACGTGGTGGTTTTGGATGGGATAGCATTAGTTTTCTTCACAGTAGCTGGTATGGGGCTACGTTTTGGATTTGTGCCGACAACAGCGTTGTTAACACAGGGACACGGCAGTTATTGCTGAGTGGCGCTTACGCAGCTCGGGGGCTCTTCCGCTCCTCGCCCCGCCCTGCCAGTGAGCAGGCTGGAGGTGCACGAGAAGGTGGGAGGGGACACCTGACCCCACCTGAACGAAGGGATATTCCAGACCCTATGACGTCACGCGTAGCAATAAAACTGGGGGTGGAGGTTTGCGGGGGGGCGCTGCTGGGGACCGGCCGGGCATCCGTCTGTCAGTGGTGAGCAATTTTTTTCATTTGCATCGCTTGTTTGTCTCGGGTTTTATTTTCCTCTCTTTTTGTTGTTTGTTCCCCCCCCCCCCTTACATTTTTTAAACAATTTCTTCTTAATTCTTAAACTGTTTTTATATCAACTCTTGCGTTTCTTTCTCACATTTATCCTTTCGATTGTCTCCCCATTCCGCTGTGGCGGAGCGAGCGGGCAGCTGTATGGTGCTTAGTTGCCAGCCAGGGTTAATCCACGACCTTGCGTCTACATTTCTGAAGCTGTCAATGGTTATTTTGTAAGTATTTCCTGTCTGTCACCTACCCCGTCCCTTTTCAAAATTTCTAATTTCTACTTTTATCCAGTTTGCTATCTTTATTTTTCTATTTTTTCCTCTATGTCCTGTATGCTGTCGTTACTAAATTTCCTTTCTGTTTCTCAGTTTTACTTCACTGTCGCTATTTTTTAATTTTTTCCTCTCTGTCCTGTACCTAATCAATTTTAAATTTTTCCTTCTGTCTACTTATATTAAGGTGCGTATCACTGTTTCTTAATTTTTTAATGGCTATCGTGTACCCTGTTGCTTTTTACATTTTCTTTCCATGTCTACTTTAACCAATTCTATTTCCTTAATTGCTGTTGCTTTTAAAATTTTCTGTGTGTTTTTATCCCATTTGGGGTCTTTAATTGCCTACCTTTATTTCTTGTCTTTCCTTAATGCTGTCGCTTTTACATTTTTTTCTGCATCTGTTTTAGTTTGCTGTTCCTATTTTTTTAATACTTCTTTTTTGTCCCTAATCCCCCTTACTTTTAAAATTTTCTTTCTATGCCTCCTTTTATTCCCTTTGCTGTCTTTTAAAAATTATTTCTTCTCTTTCTTCTGTGCCATCACTTTCATTACTTAGATCTTCTTTCTACGTCTGTTTTAGTTCGCTGTTGTTACTTTTTAATTTTTCCTTATTTCCTTAATCACTGTTGCTTTTAAAATTTTTTGTCTACATTTATCCAGTTTGCTGTCTTTATTTCTTAATTATATCTCATCTTCCTGTAGCGGCCTCGCTGTTTAAATTTTCTTTCTCGGATCTCTTTTAGTTTGCTGTCCCTTTTTTAATGTTTTTTCCTGTATTTCCCTAATGCCTGTCGCTTTTAAAATGTCCTTTCTCCGCCTATTTTTTTTCTTCGCTGTCTTATAAGAATTTTTTTTGTCTTTTCTTAGTGCCGTCACTTTTTACATATTCTTTTTATGTTTCTGTTATAGTTTGCCATCGCTATTTCTTAATTTGTCCTTATTTTCTTAATCCCTGTTGCTTTTAAAATTTTCTACTTCTATCTCATTTGCTGTCTTAATTTTAATTATTTTCTCTTGTTTTTCCTCAGTGCCATCACTTTTTAAATTTTATTTCTTCTTCTCCATTTTAGTTTGCAAATATTTACTTTCTTCCTTATTTCCTTCATCCTATTTGCTTCCTAAATTTTCTGTCTTCTATTATGTTCGCCATCTTGATTTTGTAATTATTTCTTGTCTTCCCTTACCATCCTTGCTTTTTAGATATTCTTTATAAATCTCCATTTTAGTTCGCTGTCTGTTTTTTTTGTTTTTCCCTTTATTTTCCTTTCCCCCTCGCTTGAAAAAGTTCTTTCTACACCTACTTTTTCCTCTCTTTGCTATCTTTTAAAAATTATTTCTTTTCTTGCTTCTTTGCCGTGACTTTTTAGATTTTCTTTCTACATTTCAGTTTGCGGGTGCTATTTTTTAATTTTTTCCTTATTCCTGTAATCACCGTCACTTATAAAATTTCTGTCTACTTTTACCGCGTTTGCTGTCTTAATTTTGCTGTCTTTTCTGTCAATAATTTCTCGTCTATCCTCAGTGCCGTCGCTTTTTAAATATTCATCTCTTAGTTCAGTGTTTCCATTGCATAATTTTTTCCTTTATTTCCCTAATACCCATTGCTTTCTAATTGTTCTTTCTATGCCTACTTTTATTCCCTTTGCTATCTTTTTAAAATTGTCTTTTCTTTCCTTAGTGACCTCGCTTTTAAAATTTTCTTTCTACATCTCTTTTAGTATGCTGTCCCTATTTTTTAGTTTTTCCCTTTATTTCCCTAAGCCCCTATTTTTTTTCATCTTCTCTCTGTGCTTACTTTTATTCCCTTTGCAGTTCTCAAAAATAATTTCTTGTCTTCCCTTAGTGCCCCTGCTTTCTAAATATTCTTTTTATGTCTCCATTTTAATTTGCCAATGCTATTCTAAAATATTTTTCTCATTTCTTTCATTACTGTTGCTTTTAAAATTTTCTGTCTCCTTTTATCCTATTCGCTGTCTTTATTTTGCTGTCCTTATTTTTTAATTAATTTCTTGTCTTTCCTTAGTGCCATCACTTGAAAAATTTTCTTTCTACATCTCTGTTTTTGTCTGCTTTCCCTATTTCTGAATTTTTTTCCTCTATTTCCCTAATGATTGTCGCTTTTTAAGTTTTCTTTCTATGCCTACGTTTATCCCATTCACTGTCTTTACTTTTTAATTATTTCAGCCCTTTCTTCTGTGCCATCACTTTTTATATTTTCTTTCTACATGTCTGTTTTAGTTTGCCGCTGCTATTTTTAATTTTTTTTCCTTTTATTTCCCTAATCCCCTTCATTTTTTAAATTTTCTAGTTTTATCGTGTTCCCGATCTTTACTTAGCTGTCTTGTCTTTTACGTATTTCTTGCCTTTTTTTAGTGCCTTTGCTTTAAGTTTTTTTCTTCATCTGTTTTAGCTTGCTGTCCCTATTTTTTAATATTTGCCTTTATTTCCCTAATCCTCCTCAGTTTTAAAATGTTCTTTCCATGCCTACTTTTATTCCCTTTGATGCCTTTATTTGTTAATTACTTATTCTCTTTCCTTAGTGTCATAGCTTTTAAAATTTTCTATCTATGTCTGCATTTTATTTTGCTGTTGCTGTTTTTTAGTTCTTTCCTCTCTTGATCCCTTGGCTTTTAATATTATCTACTTTTATCGCGTTCGCTGTCCTTAGCTTTTAATTATTTTTTCTTGTTTTTCTTTCGTGCATTCCCTTTATAATTTTTCTTTCTATGTCTCTCTTTTTAGTTTGCTGTTGCTATTGTTTAAACATTTCCTTATTTCTTTAATCACCTTTGCTGTTAACGTTTTCTAGTCTACTTTTATCCTGTTTATGGTCTTTGTCTATTTTTTAATTATTTCTCATGTTTACTTATCACTGTCACTTTTTGTATGTTCTACACACATCTCCTTTTTAGTTAGCTGTCCCTATTTTTTAGTTTTTCCCTTTGTTTCCCGAATCCTTCTCGCTTTTGAAAAGTTCTTTCTACGCCTACTTATTTCCCTTTGCCATCTTTTAAAAATTATTTCTTCTCTCGATTCTTTGCTGTCGTTTTTTAGATTTTGTTTCTTTCAAACTCTGTTTTAGTTTAATGGTGGTATTTTAAATTTTTTTTCTTTATTTCCTTAATCCTATTTGCTTCTAAAATTTCCTGTCTACTTTTATTCTTTTCGCTGTCTTTTTTTTTTATTATTTCTTGTCTTTCCTTAATGCCTTCGCTTTTTAAATTGTCTTTCTACATCTCTATTTTATTTTGCTGGCCTTTTAAAAATATTTTTTCAGTTTATTTCTGTAATCCTGGTCACTTTTTGGATTTTTTTACTTCTATCCCATTCGCTGTTAGTATTTTGCTGTTTTTTTCTTTTTTAACAATTTCTTGTCTGTTCTCAGTGCCCTCGATGTTTAAATTTTCTTTCTACATCTTTTACTTTGATGTCCCTATTTTTTAGTTTTTCCCTTTAAATCTCTAATCCCTCTCGATTTTTTAATGTTCTCTCTATGTCTATTTTTATTCCCTTCACTGTCCTTTTTTAATTTCTTCTCTTTCCTTAGTGCCCTCGCTTTTAAGATTTTCTTTCTACGTGTCCGTTTTAGTTTGCGGTCCCTATTTTTCAGTTTTCCCCTTTATTTCCCTAATCCTCCTCGCTTTTTTAATGTTCTTTCTATGCCTACTTTTATTCCCTTTGCTCTTTTTCTTAATTATTTCTTGTCTTTCCTTCATGCCTTTGCTTTTTAAATTGTCTTTCTACTTTGCCGTTTTAGGTCGCCGTTTTTGAATTTTTTCCTATTGCGTTAATCCCCATTGCTTGTAAAATTTTCAGTCTACCTTATCCTGTTCACTATCTTTATTTATAAATTTTTTTCTCATCTTTCCTTAGTGCGGTCGCTTTTTACAATTTCTGTCTTCATCTGTTTAGTTCGCCGTTGCTATTTTTTAATTCTTTCCTGTCTTAGTTCCTCGGCTTTAAAAATTTTGTTTCTCTGTCAGCTTTTATCTAGTTTGTGGTCTCTGTTCTTATTTTTTTTTTCTGTTTGTCCTCTTGCCAGTTGGTTTTGAAATTTTCTTTATATATTTACGTTGATTAAACTCCCTATTATTATTTTTTAATAGGCTTCTGTCTTGGTCACCCTTTTTTATTTTTTAGATTTTTCATGTCTTTCCTAAAAGATGTGACTTTTTAGTTTTTCCATGTGTAATTTTATCCCATCCAATGTGTTAATTTAATTCTTTCCTGTCTGTCCCGCAGCCTGCGCTCCACTTAATTAATTTTCTTTGTATGTCTCTGTTTAGATCGCTGTCTCTATTTTTTTTTTTACTTTTCTCCTCTCTTAATCCCTTGGCTTTTAAAATTTTGTTTCTATATGTACCGGTGCTCTACTTTGCTGTCCCTATTTTTAATTGTCTGCTGACTGTCCTGTACCTCTTTGCATTTTCAAGTTTCCTTCTATGTGTACTTCCATCAAGCTCCCAATCCCTAATTTATTTTTCATCCTGTCTCTTATGTATCCCATTACTTTTGAAATGTTTTTCTTTCTCATCTTTTATTCGGTTTCCTCTCCCTATTTTAAATTTTTTTTCTGTTTTCCTTACCCTGTCATTTTTAAAATTTTCTTTTTATGCCTCTGTTCATCTCATTGCCTTTCCCTTGTTTTTAATTCTTTCTTGTTGTGTACTCTGTCGCTTTTAAAATTTTATTTGTATATCTCCATTTATCTAGTTCCCTGTCCATTTTTTTCCTCGCTGTGTTTCCGGTAGCCTGTCGCTTTTTATTTTCTCTTTTGAACCTCCCTCTGTAAAGCTTCCTCGAACAATCATTTAAATTTCCTGCCTCTCTGTCCTGTTCCCTTTCTAGTTCTCAGTCTATCCATCTTATGTGCTCTCTTTTTTAATTCTTTCCTGTGTTTGTCACTTTTTAATTTCTCTATGACTGCCTCTATCCAGCTTCCTGTCCCTCTTTTTTGTTGTTGGTGGTGGTTTTTTTATAAATCTTTCTGCTTTGTTCCCCTTTTGTAGTTTTCTACATGTCTCGCTCTATCCAGTTCTCCATCGTTGTAAAATGACACCTCCACCGTCCCTCTGTCTCCTGTCTGTGTCTGTCTCATTCTCTGTCCCTTTCTGTTGTTCCGCTCGGTTCCTCCCCTCTCTCTCCCCTGCTCTCTGACCCCCCTGCCCCACCCCGCCCTTATTTATTCCTCCATCTCCTCATCCTCCTCCTTGTTGCACTCCATTTCTGTCTCTCTCATCACCCGTTTGTGGTTCCTCATCCCTCTCTTGTTCCCTGTATCCCATTTTTTGGCTCCCTGTCCCATACCTGTTGTCTATCTTCCTCTGTCCTTCCTCCTGCTTTCTTCTTCCCTCTTTTCCCTCTGTCCTGTTGCCTTTGGGTTCTGAGACTTGGAGCCAACTCGGTGCCGAAATTTTTAATGCGTGTAAAGAAACAAACCTTTGCTGCCTCCTTTGCGCTCCTGGATGCGTTTCCAGCCGCTGGGCTCTGGGCAAGTGGCTGTGGTTGGGTCCAGGGGAAGGGGTGATGTGCTGTGGGGCTGGGGCCATGGCCCCTGTTCCCGATGGGCTCCAGCTGTGGGCTGGGGCAGCCCAGGTGGGACCCATGAAGTGAGGATGGGGCTGGGCCAAGGGTTTAAAAAGGCTGCAGGTGGGGATGGGTCAGGGCAGGCCCCTGTGGTCCCTGTGAGGCTGAGGATGGGGCTGGCCCTCCTATGGTAAGGGGCTCTAGCTGGGGAGGGGGCTGCCTGGGCACGCTTGCCTGCAGCACCTGGCTGAAGAGTGAAAACAAGAGGCTTCCGCAGGCAGTTGTCTCCGGCAAGGAACAGCCCATCCTGCAGTGAGGAAGGATCTCTCCTAGTGATCCCCGACAGAGCACGCCACCAGCACACGGTGCCAGGAGCTCAGTGCCTCTGTTGGCCACACGTGTGAGCTGCCATGAGTCTGGGAAGCCTCATGGGAGAGGAGCACTCCAGCCCCTGCTCTTGGGTGGGTGAGGGTCGGGCAGCCAGCACTGCCGAGGAGGAAGGGGCAAGGGCAGAGAGAGAAGCCTCGGGGCAGTAAAGGTCTCCTGCCGGTCTCCAGCAGCTGCGGTGAGTTGTGCGTCCTGTCTCCTGTGTGAGGGCCCATCCCTGTGGTGCTTCTCCAGACCTCTGCCTACCTCCTTGCTCGTCCCTGCCTCCGTCTACCTTTCCAGCTGCCCGGCTCCCTAAAGCTTTTTGCTCTTTTGTCAGCACTGTTCTGTACACCGTCGCCTTCTACATTTCCAGCTCCCCACCTGCTATTATTTCATTTTTCCCGCGCTGCCTTCTTCCCCATTGTTTGTGCAAATCACATTTCTAGGACTCCCTCTATTCAGCATGACCCCTCTCTGTTTTCAGTGACTCCCTGTGCTCTGTACCCTGTCGCTCTTCCAATGTAATTTCCCTGTGGCTCCCTCTCCTGATATTTAACTTCTTACCCATACGGCCAGTATCCCATTGCTTTCTAAATTTTCTCTCTCTGACTCCAGTTATCCAGTTTCCTGTTCGTGTTTTTAATTTCTTCCTGCCTATCCTCTACATCATCACTTTTTAAATTTTGTTTCAATGTCTCCATTTGTTTAGTTTGCTGACCCTATTTTTTTTTCCTCTCTGTTCTTAATTTCTTTGCTTTATATATTTTCTTTCTATGTCTCTGTTTTAGTTTGCCGTCGCTACTTTCTAATTTTTTCTCATTTTCTTAATCTCTGTTGCTTTTAAAATTTTCTGTCTGCTTTTATTCCATTTGCTGTCTTTTTTTTTTTATTTATTTCTTGTGTTTTCTTAGTGCGGTCACTTTTAAAATTTTCTTTTCATGTCTCTCTTTCAGTTTGGTGTCTCTATTTCATAATTTTTTCCTTTATTTCCCTAATGCCTATCACTTCTTAAATGTTCTTTCTATGTCTACTTTTATTCCCTTTGTTGTTTTCTTTCTTTTGTGCCGTTGCTTTTTATATTTTCTTTCTATGGCTCCGTTTTAGTTGGCTGTCACGATTTATTAATTTTTTCCTTATTTTTTTCATCAACCTCGCTTTTAAAATTTTCTGTCTGCTTTTATTTGGGTCGCTGTATTTTTTTTTTAATGATTTCTTGTCTTTAGTAGTGCCTTCGCTTTGTAAATTTTCTTTCTGCATCTCTGGCTTACTTAGGTGTCGCTACTTTTTAATTTTTCCCTTTATTTCCCTAATGCCCCTCGCTTTTTAAATGTTCTATGTCTCCCTTTTTCCCTTTGATGTATTTATTTTTAATTATTTCTTGTCTTTCATTAGTGCCCTTGGTTTTATATTTTCTTTCTACATCTGTTTTAGTTTGCTGTACCTATTTCATAATTTTTTTCCTTTATTTCCGTAATGCTTGTTGTTTTTTAAGTTTTCTTTCTATGTCTACTTTTATGCTGTTCCCTGTCTTGAATTTTTAATGATTTCTTGCTTTCCCTTAGTACTGTCGCTTTGAAAAGTTTTTGTCTATGTATGTCTTTTTGTTCACTGTCGCTATTTTTTAGTTCTTTCCTCTCTTAATCCATCGGCTTGAAAAATTTTCTACTTTTGTCTTGTTCGTTGTCTTGATTCTCAAATTGTTTTCTTTTGCTTTACTTTTTGCCATGACTTTTAAAATTTTCTTTCTACGTCTCTGTTTTAGTTTGCCGTTGCTATTTTTTAATTTTTTCCTCATCTCCTTAATTTTTCTTTCTTTGTACCCCTATTCCGTTCGCTGTTTTACTTTCTTCATTATTTCTTGTCTTTCCCTAGCGCTCTCGCTTTTAAAATTCTTTCTATCTCTGCATTTTCATTTGCTACCAATGTTGTTTAATTCTTTCCTCCCTTAATCCCTTGGCTTTTAAAATGTTGATTCAATGTCTACTGTTATCTACTTTGCTGTCTCTGTTTTCAGTTTTTTTCCTCTCTGTCCTGTACGTAATAGTTTTTAATATTTTCCTTCTATGCCTGCTTTTGTGAAGCTTCCTATCTCTGATTTTTATGTTTCCTGCCTGTCATGTACCCTGTCACTTTAAAAATTTACTTTTTATGTCTCTGTTTTTTTAGTTCGTTCTCCCTGTTGTTTAATTTTTTTTTTTTTTTTACTTCTCATAGTCCTTGTTGCTTTTAAAATGTTCCATGTCTACTTTTATGCCGTTTGATGTCTTTAGTTTTGAATTACTTCTTGTCCTTCCTTAGTGCTGCCTTATTTAAAATTTTGGTTTACGTCTCTGTTCTAGTTCAGTGTCCCTATTTTTTCATCTTTTCATTTCTTAATCCTTGGCTTGTAAACTTTTGTTTCTATGTCTACTTTTGTCTACTTTGGTGATCCTATTTGAAAGTTTTTCCTCTCTGTCCTGTATGTCATTGCTTTTTAGATTTTCTTTCCATGACCTCTTTTATCAACAGGCCTTTCCTGATTTTTTATTTCTTTCCTGTCTCTCGTTTAACACATTGCTTTTAAATTTTCTTTCTATGTCTGATTTTATTGAGAGCATTGTCTGTATTGTTTCTTATTTCTCTTGTTTCCTTAGTGCCCTTGCTTTTTCAATGTTCTGTCTGCGTCTTGGCTTATTTAGTTTGCTGTTCCTCTTTTTTTTAGTTCTTTTTTCTGTTAATTCCTTGGATTTTCAAATTTTGTTTTTATGTCTACTTTTATCACGCTCCCTATCCCTATATTTTATTGCTTTCCTGTCTGTCATGTACCCCCTCGCTTTTAAACTGTACTTGCTATGTCTCGGTTTTTTGTTTGCCGTCCCTGTTTTTTCATATTTTCCTCTCTTAATCCCATGGCTTTTAAAGTTTTTTTACATGTACTTTTTTTTTTCATTTTCTATCTATACTTTTTAATCTTTTCTTCTCAATCCCCATCGCTTTTAAAATTTACTTTCTATGTTTGTTTATTTAGTTCACTGTCATTACCTTTTTTTTCTTTACTTCCCTAATCCCTGTTGCTTTTGATATTTTCTGCGTCTCCTTTTGTCCAGTTCGCTGTCTGAATTTTATTTTTTTTCTTGTCTGTCTTTTACGCCTTTGCTTTTCAAATTTTTTTTGTCTGCATTTTTGTTCGTTGTCCTTATTTTTCAAATTTTTTTTCTTTCTTAATCCTCTTTTTTTAAATGCCCTTTCTTTGACTACTGTTATCCTGTTCACGCTCTTTATTTTTTGTTTCTTGTCTTTCCTTACCATTGCTTTTTAAGTTTTCTTTCTATGTCTACTTTTATCAAACTCCCATCCCTGTTGTTTAATTCCTTCTTGTCTGTCATGTAGCCTGATGGTTTTTTGTGGAGAAGAATTAAGAGGTGGCCTAATGAGTACCAGCTGATTGAAGAACAGAAACAGGTGAAGGGAATTGTGAGCAGACATGTGATCGTTGCCAGAAGGAAGATATAAGAGAGGCAACAGAGAGAGACAGAGGGAGAGAGGTGCAATGAATGGAGAGAGACGGTAGGGCTGCCCTGTTATGATAAAGGCTGTGCATGTATGCTGCAACAAATGGTGCCCGAACAGGGACTGAAAGAAGAAAACCTGAAGAAAGAAGGTCTTGAAGAAAGAAAATAGAAATATCCGGTGGTGAGCCCCGCTGAACTGCAAAAGCTGTTGAAAACAAACAGGAAAAAAGCCGTTGAAAGGAAATGGGATAGAAGCTGTTGAAAGGAAACAGAAAAAAAAGCCGTTGAAAGGAAACAGGATAAAAGAAAAAAGCTGTTGAAAGGCAATGGGATAAAAGAAAAAACGGATACAGAGGTGAGCAGCCGCGGGGAAGTTATATGAACTTTATACGTTAGTCATGGGGCAGTCGGCGTCTCAGTAGAAGAACTACAGACGAGGGAAACTTTGCAACTAGAAGTTCTAGAAGGAATATTGTGTGTATGCAGCTCTGCAGAAGTTGCATCCTGCAGAGCAGGTGTTGCAAAACGTGACTGATTTAGCAATTCTGGAGGGAAAATCAAAACATAAGAAAGATTCATTTGAACTTGCGCCAATGGCGGATGAAGCTTTACAGAAACAGAGGCTAAAGATGAACTTGTTCTAGTGAATGTAATGGCAGCAATTCTGGAGAGAAAATCAAAAGATAAGAAAGATTTATTTGAACTTGCGCCAACGGCGGATGAAGTTTTGTAGCGATAGAGGCTAAAGCACCATTTGTTCCCGCCCTCCCACCCCAAGAAGATCTGCTGCGGGGATTCGTACCCACACACACACATGTATCAGTGATGTTCTAGAGGAAAGTGAACTGTGTGATGGAGAATAGGAAAAAGAATTAGAAATGTTAAGTTTGTGTAAGGGGGTATGCAAATCAATAAAAGAATATGGGTTACGGAGAATAGGAAAAAGAATTAGGTTAAGGAGGTATGCAAATCAATAAAAGAATATGGGTTATGGAGAATAGGAAAAAGAATTAGAAATATTAAGTTTGTCCACCATATGAGGTGATTAAGGAGGTACGCAAATCAATAAAAGAATATGGGTCACAGGTTTCATTTGAATATGAACTTGTTCTAGTGAACATAATGAACAATTTGGCAATTGAGAACAAAAAAGGGGGTGATGTGGAGAAGAATTCTGGAATTGGGAGTTTCGGATAGGACTTTGGCAATGCTACAAAACCATAAACAACAACGGGGAGATGTGGAGAAGAATTAAGAGGTGGCCTAATGAGTACCAGCTGATTCAAGAACAGAAACAGGTGAAGGGAATTGTGAGCAGACATGTGATCATTGCCAGAAGGAAGATATAAGAGAGGCAACAGAGAGAGACAGAGGGAGAGAGGTGCAATGAATGGAGAGAGATGGTAGGGCTGTCCTGTTATGATAAAGGTTGTGCATGTATGCCGCAACAGTTTTTCATTTACTCTATATGTCTCCGTTTTAGTTCGCCGTCCCTATTCATTAATTTTTTTCCTTTATTTCCTTAATCCTGGCACTTTTAAAATCATCTATGTCTACTTTTATCCAGTTCCTGTTTCTATTTCTGAATTCTTTCCTGTATGTCACGAACCATGTTGCTTTTTAAATTTCCTTTCTATGTCTACTTTCATCTAGTTAACTAAAAAAATTTTAATTTTTTTACTCTCATTTTTTTTTGTTTGAATTTTTGTTTCTAGGTGTACTTTAATATCATTTTCTGTCCCTATTTTGTAATTTTTTCCTGTTTCTTGTATCCCATCGCTTTTACAATTTTTGTTCCATGTCTACTTTTATGAAGACGTCTCTGTCTGATTTGTCATTGTTTCCTATCTGTCCTACTTTTAAATTTTCTTTCCTTGTGCATTTTTATCCAGTTTGCTGTCTCTTTTTTTTTTTTTTAATTCATTCTAGTCTGTCCTGTACCCGGTTGCTTTTAGAATTTTCTTTTTATGTCTCTGTCTAATTAGGTTTTTTTGCTTTTTAATATGTTTTTTTCTTCTTCACTTTAGAAATTTTGTTTCTATGGTCACTTGTATGTATTTTTATGTCTCTATTATTTGCTTTTTTCTTATCTGTCTTCTACATTGTCACTTTTAACATTTTTTTGCTGTCTATTTTTATCAAGATGTCTAATCTTATTTCTTTATTATTTCCTGTCTGTCCTGTGTCACGTTCCTTTTAAATTTTTTTCTATATCTACTTTTTTCCAGTTCACAGTCTTTATTTTTTATTTCATTCTAGTTTGTGCCATACCCCGTCGGTTTTTAAATTTTGTTTCTGTGTCTTTGTTGATTTAGTTTGCTCTTTTTGTTTTTTAACTTTTCCTTTATTTCTTTTATCTTGTCACTCTTAAAAATTTTTTTATTATGTCTGCTTTTATATAGTTCCTGTCCCTATTTTTTTGTTTCTTCCTTGTCTGTTGTGTACTCTCTCAATTTTTCTATTTTCTTTCTACGTCTCTGTTTATTTAGTTTGCTGTCCTTATATTTTTATTTTTTCCTCCTTGAATAACTTTTTTCAATTTTTTTATATGTCTACTTTTATCTAGTTTTCTGTCCCTATTTTTTCGTTTTTTTTTCTCCTCTGCCTTGTGCCCTTTTGCTTTTAAAATTTTCTTTCTATGTCTACTTTTATCAAGCTGCCTATCCCTATTTTTTACTACTTTCTTCTTTGTCACATACCGTGTCAGTTCTTAAATTTTCTTTGTCTCTTTTTTTTTTCTCTTTTCTTGGTTCATCCCGAGGTTTTAGAGCGTCTTCTCGGCACGCTTTTATCTCTGGAGTGTAATTCATACCCCTCTCGATTTGTCAGAACATCTCTCGGGTCATCCTCTTCCTCAGAGCAGTCTTTTTGTCCTCTCCTCCATCTCGCTCGCTTCCAATGGGTCAGCATCTCCCTCGCGACGTCAGTACTCTGTTCAAACCCCTTTCCGACTACCTTTGTGTCCTCGAGCAGTCTTCTGTCTCTCTGGTCGCCTCAGCACCCCTCTATTTCTGTCACGATGCTTCCTGCGATGTGGGATATAGGCACTAGAGCTGAGTCGGGCATAGTAAGCAATGACTAGTGGGCTGAAATAGCTGTTAGTTGTCAGATGTCATATTGTTAGTTAAGTCGTAAGTGTCCCGAATTGTTTCACTTCCACAGGTGGTACCCGCATCTCAATACAGCAGTTTGAAAATGGCAGAGGCAGCACAGGCAACTGGCTGAGGTAAAGGTGCGGGAGATGCGTATTGGTGCGCATGCGCTCTCGTCTTGGGCAGTATCTCAGCATGTGTCATTGAGTTTTATTTTGGCAGGTGATGCACTTAGGGTCAGAGGAGCAAAGCAGCACCTTGACAAGCGGTCCCAGAAAGCGAGGCGAGAGTCAGCTGGGTTGGCATCTGAGAGCAAAGTATCCTGCAGCAATTAAGCGAAGCTTTCACCTTCAGTTTTGTAGGTGCTGTGCAGGCTGCCTTTAGAATTGCGTAAGGATTTGAGGTGAGATGGGTAGTAGAGAGGAGGAGTACGGGACAGGTGATGTCTCACAAGCAGAATGGTATTTTTGTCTTTTGCAATCTTAGGTGCCACAAGTAATGTCAGCCGCAGCCTTGGACTCTGGAATTGGCGGGGAGCGGGCGAGCGGAACCCCATGACGTGACTGAGAATGAGGGTGTTACGCAAGATGTTGGCGTCTACAGTCATGATCCTTACTGCTGGTGTACTACAAAGCTAAGTTGGGGCTCCAGTGCCGGAGAGGGATTGCGGGAGCAAGGGGGTGGGGTTGGCAATTGCCCGAAGGGTTTTTACAGGTAGTGTAGGGACGGGGCCTGTCCGGGCAGTGTCCCTTTTGGGCAGGTAAAGGGAGGCGGCTCCTCTTGGGCGTGATGCTAGAGTGTGCCGGGCAGGGCGGTTCCAGCCTGCATGTGTTGTGTCATTTGTGTGGCCTGTCTTCTGTGTCTTAGGCCTTCCTTGGGTCTCGATGCCCACGTTGCTCGTTGCATTTGAGGAGCACAGCAGGTGCCTGGGGTGCCATTTCTAGGGTCCCGAACGCCTGTACTCATTGGCATAGCGCCCATCGGGCGCTTGTTTTCTTGCGTGACGAGCTTAAAGTGCACATCTGTCTGGCTTCTTGTGAGCTTCCGCACGGCCCTCTTCTGCGGCGTCCCTGCTGGCTGCGTGAGGTGCTCCGCTCTCTATGTTCATTTTTCATGGACTCGGGTTTCTTCCCTGCATCCTTAAGTTCTTAGGTCTCGCCGGCCGGCTTCTTGCGCATACATCCTATCAGTTCTGAAAGTAACTTCTCGTCGCGGGCCATGATGTTCTGCTCTTTCTCTGGGGTTGCCACAGAGCCGTCTCATGTCACCGTCACGGTCCCGATGGTCATCTTGCCTGATGGCGTCTTCTGTCCGGGTGTTGTTCTTCTCACCGAGAGTTTTCTCTTGGCTTTGAGGTGCGTCGTTTGTAGCGTTCCGTGCAGTGTTGGTGTGTGCTTGTGTGTGTCTGGCTTGGAGCCGCCCTGCCCGGGGGCGTAGAGTCAGGGGTAGGTGGAATAGCCATAGGAGTTTGTGGTCAGCATGTCGGTATGCCTAGCCAGTGGGCGCAAAGGTCGTACAGCCATCTCGGAAGCAGTAGCCGTTGGTGGGTTGTGTGGTCAACTCTTTCAACAGTGTTTTATGGCGATGAGCCCAGGTGAGCGGGAGGGGCTCTTCAGGGGTAATAAAGCAGATAAAATCTGAAAGGCTTGTACGGGTGGGGCTTAAAGGTTGTGGGTTGGTGTGGGTTTTTATAGTGACGGGATGTATAGTGGGATTCTAGATGGCGTTCCTAAATGGAAAGGAGACCTCTGGACTTGTTCCCCTATCGCTCTGCAACTGGGTGACTAGTTCGACACTTCTGTTTTTGCAGGTGCAGAGGGACCAGCTGCCCGGCAAAGGGCGACGGAGGAGAGGGGAGCGGATCGCTGTAAGAAGGTGGGTTGGTGTGTCGTATTAGAGGGAAGATGTGACTGGTGGCTATATGATTAATTTACGGTTTAGAGGTTTTGTTTTTTTTTTTCCTTTTTTAATTTGAAGATGCAAATTGAGGAGCGATGTGGGATATGGGCATGGGAGCTGACTCGGGCGGGGTGAGCAGGTGAGCGCTGATTGGTGGGCTGAAGTAGTGGTTATTTTTCAGGTGTTGAATTGTTGGTGAAGTCATAAGCAACCCATGTTGTTTGGGCCTTACAGGTGGTGCACTAACCTCGGCGTGGCGCCCCAAGCTGATGGAGGCCAGGGGCGGTGAGCTGTTCAGGTAAAGGAGTGCAAGACAGGGATTGGTGCAGGTGGGCTGCGGTTTCGGGCCGTATCTCCTCATGTGCCTTTTTGCTTGTTTTTTTTTTGCAGACGCTGCTCTGTGGGGCCCAGCTGCTGCCAAGAGGTCCTTGCAGGTGAGGCAGTTGTGGGCCGGGTCGGTGTCTGATGGGTAAGTATTATATGGTGACTCAGTGCAGAGTTTTGCTCTGGTTTTGCAGGTCCTGTGCGGGCTGCCTTTGGCATTGGAGGAGGGTTTGAGGTGAGCTGGGTAGTACAGGGGAGGAGCACGGGGCTGGTGATTTCTGGCAAGCACAATGGTAACTTTCTGTCGGTATCCTAGGTATCAGAAGCGACAATGGCCGTGGCATCGGACTCTGGAATCGGCGGGGAGCGGGTGAGCGGAACCTCATGGCGCGTCTGAGGTGGGGGATGTTGTGGGAAGGGTCCCTGTGGATCGATGTGCTGCTGACTGACGGCAGCGTTACGTGTGGATTGGCTTGTCTTTGCAGATGATGAAGAGGAACCTGGTTTCATCTAGTGGGCTGGCTGTGGTTTTCCTTTTTGAGGATGGGTTCAAACTTCCGGCCCTCCTAAAGCTAAGTTGGGGCACCGGCAGGGCACCAAGGGAGGGTGGGGACTGGGTTGGTGATTGCCTAAAGAGGTTTTAAAGACAGTGTAGGGCAGGGGGCTGTCCAGGGACAGTCCCCCTTGGGCAGTTAAAGGGAGCAGGTTACTTATCAGCATGATGTTAGTGTGAACCGGGCAGGGCAGTTCCAGCCTGTGTCTGTTGTTGTGTAGTTTGTGTGGTCTGTCTTCTGTGTCTTAAACATTCCTGGGCCTCAATGTCCTAATTGCTCTTTGCGCTCAAGGGGCACAGCATGTGCCTTGGCCACTATCCCTAGGGTCTCAAACGCCCATACTCATTGGCTTAGTGCCCATCAGTCTCTTTTTTTTGCGTTAAGCTTAAAGCGTGGATCGTTCTTGTGTCTTGAAGTTTCCTGACGGTCATCTCTTGTGGCATCCTTCCTGGCTGCGTGAGCAGCTCTACTCTCTAGACGTCCATTTTTGCAGACTGGGATTGTTTCCCTGCATCCTTATGCTCTCAAGTCTTGAGGCCAGGCTTCTTGCACATCCATCCTCTCAGTTTTGAAAGCAACTCCTTGTCACGGGCCATGATATTCTACTCTTTCTGTGGTGTTGCCATAGAGCATCCTCACATCACAGCCCTGCAGGTCTTCTTGCCCGACGGCGTCTTCCGTTTAGGTGTCATTCTTCTTGCCAAGAGTTTTCTCTCCTCTTTTGAGGCGCGTTGTTCGTAGGGTTCTGTATAGTGTTGGTCTGTGCATGTGTGTGTTTGGCTTGGAGCAGCCCTGCCCGGGGTTGTAGAGTCAGGTATAGGTGGAATAACCATAAGAGTCTATGGTTAATATGTTGATATGCCTAGACCGTTGAGGCAAAGGTGGTACAGTCATCTCGGATCGAGTAGCCATCAGTAGGTTGTGTGGACAGCTCTTTCAATGGTGTTTTATGGGGAGGTGCAGAGCCGTGTGGGAGGGGCTGGTCAAGGGTAGTGGTAGTAAAGCAGATTGAATCTCCAAGGTGTTAATGCTTATATATTTGGGGCTTAAAGGTTGTGGGTTGTTTGGGTGTGGTTTTTTATTAATGGCAGGATGTATTGTTGGATTCTTAATGGTATTCCTAAATGGAAACAAGAGTTCTGGAATTGTTAAGCTATTGCTCTGCAACTGGGTGACTTCTTTGATGTTATTGCTTTTTTAGATGCAGACGGACAAGCCACGCACCAAAGGGTGACGTAGGAGAGGCGAGTGGAGTCCCGTAAGAAGGTTGTGGCATGGCGTTAGTGGGACGACGTGACTGGTGGCTATATGACTACATTATGGTGTGGTGTTCTTTTTATTTGAAGGGTGCAAAGGGAGGAGGTATGTGGGATATGGGCACTGGAGCTGACTCGGGCAAGGTGAGTGGTGATTGGGGGGCTTAAGTAGCGGTTATTTTTCAGGTGTCGTACTGCTGGTGAAGTTATAAGCAACCCATGTTGTTTGGGTCTACAGGTGGTGCAGAAACCTTAACATGGCAACCGAATGTGACAGAGGCTGAGTGGGTGAGCTGTCAAGGTAAAGGAGTGCGAGACACGAATCGGTGTGGGCAGGCTGCAGTTTTGGGCAGTATCTCAGCATGTGCCTTTTCCCTTGGGTTTTTGCAGGTGCCGTACGCAGGCTCGGAGGGGGGATGCTGCCGCATGCTGACGAGGGGTCCGAGAAGGTGAGGCGGTTGTGGGCCGGGTTGGTGTCTAATAGCGAAGTATTGCATGGCAACTCAGTGAAGTGTTTCTCTGTGATCTTGCAGGTGCTGTGCGGGCCGCCTTTGGAATTGGAGGAGCGTTTGAGGTGAGCTGGATAGTAGAGAGGAGGAGCACGGGACTGGTGATTTCTCATAAATGCAATGTTAACTTTGTGTGTCTTGGTATCTTACGTGCCACAAGTAATGGTGGCCGCAGCGTCCAACTCTGGAATTGGCGTGGAGCAGGCAAGTTCAATGCCATGATTCTTGTGAGGATGAGGGTGTTGTGAAAGAGAGCGGTGTCTGCTGTCATGATGCTTACTGCTGGTATGGTGTTTTGTAGTTGTTTTTTTTTTTTCTTCAGATGCTGGAGGGGAACCTGGTGATTGCAGGAAAATATCTGCTACCAAATGTGTTTTTTGTCAGGATGCATTCAGACTCCCAGCCCTCTCAAAGCTAAGTTGAGGGATGATGGCTGGGGAGAGGGCAAGGAGACAAGGTTGGCAACTGTAGGGAGGTGCATTTAAAGTTTATGTAGGGCAAAGGGCTGTCCAGGAACAATCTCCTTTGGGCAGTTAAAGGGAGCAGGTTACTCTTCAGCATGAGGCTAGGGCAGGGCAGTTCCAGCCTGTGTCTGTTGTTGTGTAGTTTGTGTGGTCTGTCTTCTGTGTCTGAGGCCTTCCTCGGGTCTCGATGTCCTCTTTGCGCTCGAGGAGCACAGCATGCACCTCGGGCGCCATCCCTAGGATCTCGAATGCCCGTACTCATCGGTGTAGCACCAATCGGATGCTGCTTTTTTTGCATTACAAGCTTAAAGCGCGGATCGGTCTCACATCTTGCAGTTTCCAGACGGTCATCTTCTGCGGCATCCTTCCCAGCTGCGGGAGCAGCTCTGCTCTCTAGCCGTCCACTTTTGCGGACTGGGATTTCTTCCCTGCATCCTTACGTTCTCAGGTCTTGAGGCCAGGCTTCTTGTGTGTACATCCTCTCTGTTTTGAGAATAATTTCTTGTCATGGGCCATGATGTTCTACTCTTTCTGGGGTTGCCACAGAGCCTCTTCACATCACTGTCATGGTCCCATGCATTGTCTTGCCAAATGGTGTCTTCCGTTCGGGTGTCATTCTTCTTGCCAAGAGTTTTCTCTCCTCTTTGAGGCACGTGTTTTTTTTTTTTTTTAGGGTTCCATGTAGCGTTGGTCTGTGCATGTGTGTGTTTGGCTTAGAGCTGCCCTGCCTGGGGGTGTAGAGTCAGGGGGAGGCGGAATAGCCATAAGAGTCTATGGTTAATACGTTGATATGCGTAGACTGTTGAGGCAATGGTTGTACAGTCATCTAGGACTCAGTGGCTGTTGGCAGGCTGTGTGGACAGCTCTTTTGATAATGTTTTATGAGGATGAGCTGAGCCATGTGGGAGGTGCTGTTCAGGGGTAGTGAAGGAAATGGAATCTCAAAGGCGATAAGGCTTGTATGTCTACGGCATAATGTTTGATTTATAAAGTTTTTTTAATGGCAGGAAGTATAGTTGGATTCTAGATGGTATTCCTACATGGAAAGAAGTCCTCTGCAATTGTTAGGCTATCGCTCTGCATCCATGTGACTCATTCAATATCATTTTTGCAGATGCAGAGGAACGAGCGGAGCACTAGAAGCAGGGAGGGTTGGTGTGTGGTATTAGAGGGAAGATGTGACTGGTGGCTATATCACCACACTATGGTATTTATATTTCTTAATTTGAAGGGGCAAAGGGAGGAGCAATATGGGATATGGGCACCGGAGCTGACTCGGCCAAGGTGAGTGGTGATTGGTGGGCTGAAGTAGCGGTTATGTTTCAGGTGGTGTATTGCTGGTGAAGTTGTAAGCAACCCTTGTTGTTTGTGTTTTACAAGTGGTGCGCAAGCTTCAATGTGGCAACCCAAAATGATGGAGGCTGGACAGCTGAGTGGCCGAGGTCAATGAGAGGTTGGTAGGAATCACTGTGGGTAGGCTGCAGTTTTGGGCAGTATCTCAGCATGTGCCTTTTCGCTTGAGTTTTTGCAGGCGCCGCACACAGGCTCGAAGGGGTGATGCTGCCACATGCTGACGAAGGGGCCTGAGAAGGTGAGGCGGTTGTGGGCCGGGTTGGCGTCTAATAGCGAAGTATTGCATGGCAACGCAGTGAAGTGTTTCTCTGTGATCTTGCAGGTGCTGTGCAGGCCGCCTTTGGAATTGGATGAGCATTTGAGGTGAGCTGGGTAGTAGAGAGGAGGAGCAAGGGACTGGTGATTTCTCATAAATGCAATGTTAACCTTGTGTGTCTTGGTATCTTACGTGCCACAAGTAATGGTGGCTGCAGCATCCGACTCTGGAATTGGCATGGAGCAGGCAAGTTCAATGCCACAGCTCTTGTGAGGATGAGGGTGTTGTGGAAGAGAGCGGTGTCTACTGCCATGATGCTTACTGCTGGTATGCTGTTTTGTATTTTTTTTTTTTTTCAGATACTGAAGAGGAACCCAGTGACTGCAGGAAAATATCAGCTAGCCAATGTGTTTTTTGTCAAGGATGGATTCAGACTCCTGGACCTCTGAAAGCTAAGTTGAGGCACTGGCGCTGGAGAGGGATCGGCGGGAGTAGTGGATAACGCTTAGTAGGCAAGGTTGGCAATTGCATGAAGGGGTTTTAAAGATAGTGTAGGGCAGGGGGCTGTACAGGAACAGACTGCTTTGGGCAGTTAAAGGGAGCTGACTACTCTTCACTATGATGCTGGGCAGGGCAGTTCCAGCCTGTGTCTGTTGTTGTGTAGTTTGTGTGGTCTGTCTTCTGTGTCTTAGGCCTTCCTCAGGTCTCGATGACCTCATTGCTCTTTGCGCTTGAAGGGGCACAGGTGTCATCCCTAAGGCCTTGAATGCCTCCACTCATCAGCATAGCACTCGAGAGGCACTTCTTTTCTTGCATTACAAGCTGAAAGTGTGAATTGGTCTTGTGTCTTGAAGTTTCTGGACGGTCATCTTTTGCGGCATCCTTCCCGGCTGCGTGAGCAGCTCTTCTCTCTAGCCGTCTGTTTTCATGGACTGGGATTTCTTCCCTGCATCCTTAGGCTCTTAGGTCTTGGCTAGGCTTCTTGCTTGTACATCCTCTCAGTTTTGAGAGTATCTTCTTGTCACGGGACGTGAGATTCTTCTCCTTTTTCTGGGGTTGCCCCAGAGCCTTCTCATGTCACCGTTATGGTCCCACAGGTCGTCTTGCCTGACAGCGTCTTCTATCTGGGTGTCATTCTTCTTGCCGAGAGCTTTCTCTCCTCTTTGAGGTCCGTTTTTTGTAGTGTTCCATGTAGTGTCAGTCTGTGCGTGTGTGTGTGTGTGTGGCTTGGAGCTGCCCTGCCTGGGGGTGTAGAGTCAGGGGGAGGTGGAATAGCCATAAGAGTCTATGCTTAATACATTGATATGCGTAGACTGTTGAGGCAATGGTTGTACAGTCATCTAGGACTCAGTGGCTGTTGGCAGGCTGTGTGGACAGCTCTTTCGATAATGTTTTATGGGGATGAACTGAGCTATGTGGGAGGTGCTGTTCAGGGGTAGTGAAGGAAATTGAATCTCAAAGGCATTAAGGCTTGTGTTTGATTAATGTATGGCTTAATGTTTGATTTATAAAATTTGTTTAATGGCAGGAAGTATAGTTGGATTCTAGATGGTATTCCTACATGGAAAGAAGTCCTCTGCAATTGTTAGGCTATTGCTCTGCATCCATGTGACTCATTCAATATCATTTTTGCAGATGCAGAGGGACGAGCGGAGCACTAGAAGCAGGAGGGTTTGTGGGTGGTATTAGAGGGAAGATGTGACTGGTGGCTATATGACTACATTATGGTATTTCTATTTTTTAATTTGAAGGGGCAAAGGGAGGAGTGATATGGGCACCGGAGCTGACTCGGCCAAGGTGAGTGGTGATTGGTGGGCTGAAGTAGCGGTTATGTTTCAGGTGGTGTATTGCTGGTGAAGTTGTAAGCAACCCTTGTTGTTTATGTTTTACAGGTGGTGCGCAAGCTTCAATGTGGCAACCCAAAATGTTGGAGGTGGGACAGCTGAGCGGCCAAGGTAAAGGAGAGGGAGATAGGACTCACTGTGGGTAGGCTGCAGTTTTGGGCAGTATCTCAGCATGTGCCTTTTCCCTTGGGTTTTTGCAGGTGCCGCACGCAAGCTCGAAGGGGCGACGCTGCCACATGCTGACGAAGGGGCCTGAGAAGGTGAGGCGGTTGTGGGCCGGGTTGGCATCTAATGGCAAAGTATTACATGGCAACTCAGTGAAGTGTTTCTCTGTGGTTTTGCAGGTGCCGTGCAGGCTGCCTTTGGAATTGGATGAGCATTTGAGGTGAGCTGGGTAGTAGAGAGGAGGAGCAAGGGACTGGTGATTTCTCACAAATGCAATGTTAACCTTGTGTGTCTTGGTATCTTAGGTGCCACAAGTAATGGCGTCCGACTCTGGAATTGGTGTGGAGCAGGCAAGTGCAATGCCACAGCTCTTGTGAGGATGAGGGTGTTGTGGAAGAGCACGGTGTCTACTGTCATGATGCTTACTGCTGGTGTGTGTGTTGGTTTTTTTTTTTCAGATACTGAAGGGGAACCTGGTGACTGCAGGAAAATATCAGCTAGCCAATGTGTTTTTTGTCAAGGATGGATTCAGACCCCTGGCCCTCTGAAAGCTAAGTTGAAGGACGATGGCTGGGGAGGGGGCAAGGAGACAAGGTTGGCAACTGCAGGAAGGTGCATTTAAAGCTACTTAGGCCAAAGAGCTGTCCAGGAACAGCTACTTTTGGGCAGTTAAAGGGAGCGGGTTACTCTTCAGTGTGATGCTAGCGTGTGCCAGGCAGGGCAGTTCCAGCCTGTGTCTGTTGTGTGGTCTGCCTTCTGTGTCTTAGGCCTTCCTCAGGTCTCAATGTCCTCTTTGCACTCGAGGAGCGCAGCATGCACCTCAGGTGCCATCCCCCGGATCTTGACTATCTGTACTCATCGGTGTAGCACCAATTGGATGCTGCTTCTTTTGTGTTGCAAGCTTAGTGTGGATTGGTCCTACGTCTCGGAACTTTCTGGACACTCCTCTTTTGCACATCCTTCTTGGCTGCAGGAGCAGCTCTGCTCTCTAGATGTCTGTTTTTGCAGACTGGGATTGTTTCCCTGCATCCTTACGTTTATAGGTCTTGAGGCCTGGCTTCTTGTGTGTAAATCTCCTTAATTTTGAGACCAACTTCTTGTCACAGGCCATGATGTTCTACTCTTTTTCTGGGGTTGCCCCAGAGCCTCCTCACGTCACCGTCATGGTCCCATGCGTCTTCTTGCCCGATGGTGTCTTCTGTCCGGGTGTCGTCATTCTTGCCGAGAGTTTTCTCTCCTCTGAGGCGCGTTATTTGTAGGGTTCTGTATAGTGTTGGTCTGTGCATGTGTGTGTTTGGCTTGGAGCTGCCCTGCCTGGGGGCGTAGAGTCAGGGGGAGGTGGAATAGCCATAAGAGTCTGTGGTTAATATGTTGATATGCCTAGACTGTTGAGGCAAAGGTTGCACAGTCATCTCAGATCGAGTAGCCATCAGCAGGTTGTGTGGACAGCTCTTTCAATGGTATTTTATGGGGATGAGCTGAGCAGTGTGGGAGGGGCTGGTCAGGGGTAGTAAAGCAGATTGAATCTCCAAGGTGTTAATGCTTATATGTTTGGGGCTTAAAGGTTGTGGGTTGTTTGGGTGTGGTTTTTTATTAATGGCAGGATGTATTGTTGGATTCTTAATGGTATTCCTAAATGGAAACAAGACTTCTGGAATTGTTAAGCTATTGCTCTGCAACTGGGTGACTTCTTTGATGTTATTGCGTTTTCAGATGCAGACGGACAAGCCACGCACCAAAGGGTGACGTAGGAGAGGCGAGTGGAGTCCCGTAAGAAGGTGGGTTGTTGCATGGTATTAGTGGGACGATGTGACTGGTGGCTATATGACTACATAATGGTAATTTTTTTTAATTTGAAGGTGCAAAGGGAGGAGGTATGTGGGATACGGGCACTGGACCTGGCTCGGGCAAGGTGAGTGGTGATTGGGGGGCTTAAGTAGCGGTTATTTTTCAGGTGTCGTACTGCTGGTGAAGTTATAAGCAACCCATGTTGTTTGGGTCTTACAGGTGGTGCACAAACCTCAACATGGCAACGAAAGGTGACGGAGGCTGGGTGGGTGAGCTGTCAAGGTAAAGGAGTGCGAGACACGTATCGGTGTGGGCAGGCTGCAGTTTTGGGCAGTATCTCAGCATGTGCCTTTTCCCTTGGGTTTTTGCAGGTGCCATACGCAGGCTCGGAGGGGCGACGCTGCCGCATGCTGACGAGGGGTCTGAGAAGGTGAGGCGGTTGTGGGCCGGGTTGGTGTCTAATAGCGAAGTATTACATGGCAACTGAAGTGTTTCTCTTTGGTTTTGCAGGTGTCGAGCTGGCCGCCTTTGGAACTAAATGAGCATTTGAGGTGAGCTGGGTAGTAGAGAGGAGGAGCATGGGGCTGAGGGTTTCTGGCAAGTGCAACGGTAATTTTGTGTTTCTTGGTATCCTAGGCATCAGAAGCGATGACAACTGCAGCATCTGAGTCTGGTATCGGTGTGGAGCAGGTGAGTGGAATGCAACGGTGTGTCTCAGGTGGGGGATGCTGTGGGAAAGGTCCATGTTGACTGATGTGACACTGACTGGTGGCACTGTTGTGCATGCATTGTTTGGTTGTTTTTGCAGATGGTGAAGAGGAACCTGGTGACTGCAGGGTTAACCCAGTGGGCTGATTCTGGTTTTTCTTGTAGAGGATGGATTCAGATTCCTGGTCCTCTAAAAGCTAAGTTGATGCACTGGCGCTGGAGGTGGGTCGAGGGAGGGAGGGGACCAGGTTGGCAATCGCATGAACGGGTTTTAAAGATAGTGTAGGGCAGGGGGCTGTCCAGGGACAGTCCCCCTTGAGCAGTTAAAGGGAGCGGGTTACTCATCAGTGTGATACTAGCGTGAGCTGGGCCGGGCAGTTCCAGCCTGTGTCTGTTGTTGTGTAGTTTGTGTGGTCTGTCTTCTGTGTCTTAGGCCTTCCTCAGGTCTCGATGTCCTCTTTGCGCTCGAGGAGCACAGCATGCACCTTGGGTGCCATCCCTAGGATCTCAACTGTCTGTACTCATCAGTGTAGCACCCATCGGATGCTGCTTCTTTTGCGTTACAAGCTTAAAGTGTGGATTGGTCCTGCGTCTCAGAACTTTCTGGACACTCCTCTTTTGCGGCATCCTTCTGGGCTGCGGGAGCAGCTCTGCTCTCTAGATGTCCATTTTTGCAGACTGGGATTGTTTCGCTGCATCCTTACATTTTTAGGTCTTGAGGCCAGGCTTCTTGTGCATCCATCCTCTCAGTTTTGAGAGCAACTGCTTGTCATGGGCCGTGAGGTTCTACTTCTTTTTCTGGGGTTGCCCCAGAGCCTCCTTGCATCACTGTCACAGTCCCATGCATCGTCTTGCCTGAACGGTGTCTTCCGTTTGGGTGTCGTCATTCTTGCCAAGAGTTTTCTCTCCTCTGAGGCGCGTTATTTGTAGGGTTCTGTATAGTGTTGGTCTGTGCATGTGTGTGTTTGGCTTGGAGCTGCCCTGCCTGGGGGCGTAGAGTCAGGGGGAGGTGGAATAGCCATAAGAGTCTGTGGTTAATATGTTGACATGCCTAGACCATTGAGGCAAAGGTTGCACAGTCATCTCAGATTGAGTAGCCATCAGCAGGTTGTGTGGACAGCTCTTTCAATGGTGTTTTATGGGGAGGAGCAGAGCCGTGTGGGAGGGGCTGGTCAGGTGTATTGAAGCAGATTGATCCTTAAATGGAAACAACACTTCTGGAATTGTTAAGTTATTGCTCTGCAACTGGGTGACTTGTTTGATATTATTGTTTTTGCAGATGCATAGGAATGAGCCACGCACCGAAGAATGACAGAGGAGGCAAGTGCAGCACTGTAAGAAGGTTGTGGTAAGGCTGCTTTCCATAATCTTTGAGCAGTTGTGGAGATTGGGTGATGTCCCAGAAGACTGGAAGAAGGCTAATGTCACCCCATCTACAAGAAGGGCCTAAAGGAGGATTCAGGAAATTGTAGGCCCATCAGTCATACTTAAGTCCCTGGGAAAGCTGTGGAATGAATCTTCCTGTGTGATATCACAAGTCCAATGAAGCACATGATTGGGAAAAGCCAGCATGGATTCATCAAGGGCAAATCATGCTTGACAAACCTGATCCTCTTCTACGACAAAGTAACATGCTTGGTTGATGGGGGGTGAGCGGTGGACACAGTCTTCTACCTGGATTTCTCTAAGGCTTTTGATATGTTTTTCCACAGCCTCCTCCTAGAGAAAGTGATGCGTTACAGTCTAGACAAGTGGTCTGTTTGGTGGGTGGGGAACTTGCTGACAGGCCACCCCCAGAGGGTGGTAGTAAATAGCTCCTTTTCAAACTGGCAACCTGTCACAAGTGGGGTCCCCCAGGGATCAATATTGGGCCCAGCACTTTTAAATATCTTCATAAGTGATGCGGATGATGGGATCGAGTGTATCCTGATGAAGCTTGATGATAATACCAAACTGAGTGGGGAACCGGACACTTTGGAGGGGAGAGACACTCTGCAGGAAGACCTGGATAGACTGGAAGAATGGGCTAATGAGAACCTTATGAAGTTCAATGAAGTTAAAAGTTGGGTCTTGCATCTGGGAAAACATATCCAGGAGTGTAGTATAGGCTGGGATCTATCTAGTTGGGGAGCAGCTGTGGAAAGGAACCCGGGGGTCCTGGTGGAGAACAAGCTCAATTTGAGCAAACAGTGTGCTGCTGCAGCAAAGGCGGCCAACGTGATGCTGGATTGCATCAACAAGGGCATCACCAGCAGAGTTACAGAAGTCATCATCCCACTCTACTCAGTGCTTGCCAGGTCACATCTGGAATACTGTGTTCGGTGTTGGTCCCCACTATCTCAAAAAAGATGTGAATAGGGTGGAGAAGGTCCAGAGAAGGGCCACAAAGATGATCAAAAGACTGGGAACCCTGATATATGAGGAAAGGCTGAGAGAACTGTGTGTAGTCTTGAGACAAGAAGGCTTAGGGTAGACCTCATCACCATGTTCCAGTAGGTAAATTGTGGTTACAAAGATGGAGACTGCCCTTTTACAAGGAGTCACATGGAAAAGATGAGGGGTAATGGGTACAAGTTACTTTTGGGGAGATTCTGATTGGACACAGAGGAAAACTTTTCACAAAGAGAACGATCAGCCATCGGCATTATCTCCCCAGGGAAGTGCCAGATTCCTCAACATCGGACACTTGTAAGATTTGGCCAGACAGGGTGCTGGGCCGTCTTGTCTAGACCGTGCTTTTGCCAAGAAAGGTTGGACCAGATAATCATTGAGATCCCTTGCAACTTGGTATTCTATGATTCTGTGATGAAAGTGGGTCAGCCTGTGGTGTTGGAGGGAAGGTGAATCTTGTAGGTTATATGACTGCATAATGTTGTGGGTTTTTTCCCCGAAGATGCGAAGCAATGAGCCAAGTGGAATATGGGCACGGGAGTTGACTTGGGCAAGGTGAGCAATGACTAGCAGGCTGAAGTAGCCATTACTTATCAGGTGGTGTATTGCTGTCAAAGTTATAAGCATTACCTGTTGTTTGGGCTTTACAGGTAGTACGCAAGCTTAAATGTGGCAGCCCCGAATGACGGCAGCTGGGTGCACAGGTAAAAGCCAAGGGAAAGGAGGGGGCCATGAGAATTGCTGCAGGCAGGCTGTGCTTTTAGTTTAGGTTTTTCTACATGCTGCAGGTAGCCTCAGAGTGTCGCCTTCGTGAGGCGTGGCGACCTGGTTCAGGAACGGCACGGTGACCCCCCTCCCTGGGGCGCTCGGGCCATCGACTCGCAGACACCAATGTGGTGGACGGCAAATGGCGTTTATTGGTAGGTAACACGGCGTTATATACCTTGGGTTTACGACGTCACTTCCGTCTGCTTACTTCACACCTAAACGCTACTGGCTATTAGGGGAGGGGTCCTATCTTTCCGTACAGCGTGATATCTTCCGGCCGCCTGATCCTAACTACCCACACAGAGAGGTGTAGCTGCCTGCTGAGGAGCAGTCTGGGAAGGTGAGGAGGTTGTTGGCCGGGTCACCATTTAATAGCTCAGTATTACATGGCATCTTGGTTAACCATTTACCTTTTGGTTTTGTGGGAGCTGTGCTGGCTGCCTTTTGAATTGGATGAGCATTTGAGGTGAGCTGGGGTAGTAGCGAGGAGGAGCATTGGGTAGTTGATTTATCAGAAGCACAGAGGTAAATATGTGTTTGACATCTTTGGTGCCATGAGTGACAATTGCAGCATCTGACTTTGGAATTGATGTGGATCAGATGAGCAGAGCGCTGTGGTGCTTTTAAGGAGACTGGTGTGATGCTGAACACTAGCCATGTTTTGTGGTTGGTTTGTTTTGGTGTCTTTTTTTTTTTTGAGATGATGAAAAGGAACTGGGTGAGTACAGCATCATCCCAGTTAGTTACTGGTGTGAGGGGTGTGTCCTTTTTTTTTTTGGATGGATTCACATCCGTGGTCCTTTGATAGCTATGTTGAGGGAGCAGAGCTGGGGAGGGAACAAGGTTGGGGATTGCAGGGAGGGATGATGAAGTTAGTGTAGGGGAGAGGATTGTCCAGGAACAGTCCCCTTTGGTAAAGTAAAGGGAGTGGGTTAGTCTTTAGCATGAGGCTAGTATTTGTTGGGCAGGGTTGCTCTAGACTGTGTCTTTTGTATTGTGTTTTTTCTGTAGTGGTTTTTCCGTGTGTTATACTATAGCTGTGTCTCGTCTTGGTGTCTCTATTGTTTTTTTTGTGGTTAGTAGGCACCTCGGTAGCTCTCTTGAGGGTCTTAAATGCATTGCCTCTTCAGCATAGCACCTGTTGAGCCCTTCTTACCTTGTTATTGTAGCTTCATGCATGGACATGTGTCGCATTGTAGAGGCTTTTGAGGGGTGTCGGTTTAACCTGGCAGGCAGCCAAATACCACACAGCTGCTGACTCACTCCCCCCACCCCCAGCTGGACGGGGAGAGAATCGGAAGGGTAAGAGTGAGAAAAACTCGTGGGTTTGAGATAAAGACAGTTTAATAGAACAGGGAAAAAAAGGGAAAATAATAATGATAATGATAAAATATACAAAACGAGTGACGCACAATGCAGTTGCTCACCACCCGCGCTGACCGATAACCAAGTAGCGATCGGTACTTCCTGGATCACGCCTACCCTTCATATACTGAGCATGACGTCACATGGTATGGAATACCCCATTGGCCGGCTGGGCTGGCTGTCCTGGCTGTGTTCCCTCCCACCTTGTGTACCTAGCTCAGTCAGTAGGCACGGGAGCTGTCCTTGGACTAGGAGGGCACTTAGCGACAACTGAAAACATCAGTGTGTTATCAATATTCTCCTCGTACTAAATCTAAAACACAGCACTAGGAAGAAATTTAACCCTATCCCAGCCGAAACCAGGACAAGGGGTCATCTTTTGTGGTGTCTAGCCATGTGGTGCCTGTAGCTTTGTTTCTGAGAGTTCTGTTTCCACAGTTGCCTTTAGAGGTTTCATCCCTGATTCCTTACTGGTGTTATGTCTTAAATTCCAATTTGTCGCACATCAAGTGTTCTCATTTTGATGGTATCTTTTTCTTATGGGCCATGGCAGTTGCCTTGCTTCTCAGGGATGGTATAGGGCATTTGTGCTGTCAAGGCAATTTAGGGTTTTTGTGTAAGAGGCATATTCTCTATGGTAGTGATTTTCTCTTTTGGTTTTCTCATGTGTCACGGTCATGTTTTTGGTGTCTGTCTGTGTGTAAGGGTTGGAGCTGCTCTGCCCAGGAGTGTAAGAACTCAAAAGACAAGGGTTGCTTAGCTTTATGGTGATGTAATATGTTGATCTGTTTAGATTATTTAGGAGAAAACTATACTGTCCATCTTTGGGCAAGTACTTGTAGACAGCTGCAACAGTTGTTTTTGTTGTGTTTTGTGGGCGCTAGAGGTTGGATTCTTGCCATTTGGAGTCGCAGTTTGCTTGGAAGTCAGGCGGGTTGAGTCTTGAAATAGCCTTAACTTGTCTATGTGGGGATTAATATCTCATGTTTGTTTTTATTCCAGGTGTAGTTAGAAGGCACATGCAAAATCAAGGTTGAGCTTTGGTCTTGAGAAGCTCTTGGACACCACCCAGGGGACTTGCTTTACATGGTTTAAGTAGCGTGGCCTCTTTGGGTGGAGGTTGTCAGGGCTGTGGTTTTGGATAGCCAGTACTTATTGACAAGCAGGATGTAGAGTCACTTCTGTTGTGTTTTGCTGGTGCCCCAGTGTGATTTGGATTTCTGGAGGAAATACTCCAGGGAGTCTTGCCATAGTACCCAATTTGAAGCGAAGAAGGAGCAGGACTGGCACATTTATCGAGGAGTTTTCTTTGGTTTGCTGTTATGATGGCTGAAACTCGGTTTTGTACGGAATGGTGATGTTTTGAGGCGCGTGGTGAGACAGTGTCAGGGATAGGTGTATAACTGGGGTGATGTGCCATTGTGGTGTGTGGACAGTGAAACAATTGTGGTTTGTAATGATGGGTGGAGCAAGTGGTTGTTGAATGAGTGTAACTTTCTGAATGTGCCTAACCCTTGTATGCGTGAAGAATTTTACTGCAGGTTGTATTGAATGTTGAGAGTGGTGTTTTTTTTTTTAAAGAAATAGTTTTTTAAAAAAAACCCCAGCTGAGGGATTTTTTTTTTTTCTTCCCCCAGCTGGGTTGTTTTTCCCTGGTCCTGGCCGCTCTATGAGGTGATGTTCATTGCTAATGTTTGGACAGAGGTCAGGCTTTGGCTGGGGTTTTTGCTGTCAGGGCACTTTTTGAGGCATCTGGGAACATTGTTCCCAGGGAGTGCTGCAGACTAGGGGCCGTGTTCCGTTGTGGCAGGCTGGTGGCAGAACGGATTGGTAAGAGTGAGGGGTGGCTTGTGTGGTAGGTGAAATGAGTGGTGTGTTTTGAATGTGTTTAAGCTTGTGAGGTGGTTTTTTTGTCTCTTTGCAGGTTGTGTGTGGAGGTTTTTTTTAGACATTTTGGAAAAAAAAGAAGTGTTTAGGAAAAAAAACCCTTGCCTAGGGATTTGTTTCCCTCTGGCTGGGCATGAGTGTATTATGTTCCTGCTGCCTGGTCCCAGTAACTCTGTGAGGGAGTTCATTGTCAGTGTTTGGGTGGATGTCAAGCTTGGCTGTGGTTTTTGCAGGGAGGGTTGTTTTTCAAGGCCCTTTGTAACACTCTTACTGGGGAGTGCTGTCCCACGATGTTTGTTTTGCCTGTCATTGCAGGGAGGTATGTTGTATAGGAAATAGTTATGGGCAGATGATTGAGGATCTTGCAGTTGAAGGGTGTAGGGAATTGGAGCAGGTTGTCAGTATTCAAGAGGACCCCCTTGGGAGTCAGGTGGTTTCAACTTCATTTTTTTTTTGGTAGGATTGTAAATTGTTTTGAGGGGCTTTGTAGTTTCTAATCTAATGATGGTTTTTGATGTAATTTTTTTTTGTGCACAGGTGTGGATGTAAGGGGCCTGTCGAGATGTGATTGTTCCTGGACAGAAAGTGACAATAAATTGTGGAGATGTCACCTCGCAGAGGCAAGATTATAAATGGATAGAGGGAGTACGAAATGGGAGGGAGAAATGTGGAAAAGGTAGAGAGTCACAAGTACTAAATAACTGCTCTGATTTCAGCTGTACTGATGAATTTTTAGAGGTGCAATGTATTTTCTAAAATAATGAGTGAGAAGTGAGTAAATGTATTTGTTGCAAGTATTTGGTCAACTAGAGAGTATTTTTATCTTGGAAATAAAAGTACATTGTACATTTGAAATGTAAAAAATAATATTGAAAATTTTAGTGGGAGTCAGCAATGGACCAATTTACATGTAAAACTTACTTTCAGAGAAATTAAAGGCAGCAATTTATCTTGATTGGAATCACAGTAATAACTGAAAAAACAAATGAAAGTACTTAGCTGAGTGGGTGTTGCTAATGTCTACAGGTAAAGATAGCTGTTTGGGGGGGGGAAATTGTTACAAGCATTCACAGCTATTTCTGAGGGACTGTTGTGCTAATAACTTTTGCAAATGATGATTTAAATGAGAATTAGTCAACAGAGGGAGAGTTGTCAATATCTATAGATAAATGTAGCTATTGACTGGTTAAAAGAATGCATGTGCATTACTGGCTCCTAAGTATATTTGAAGTATTTGTAGTTGTGTAAAGGTTGTAGTAGCTATGAATAGTTTTAAAGAAATGTAGATTACTACGTGGGCATAAATCATGCACATTGTAATACTGATGTTAATAAGACACTAGCAGGCATGAATTGTGTTTGAGTAGTATTCTAAGAAATATATCAAACTATGCAGTAAAGATGGAATGGTAATATGGCTGTGTTTAATTATTCTAATTGCAGCTAGAGCTAGTTGTGGTAGTTAATCCAGTCTTTATTAGTGTTCTAAGGCATAATAAAAATATGATTGTAACAAAGTTTTAATGAAGGTTTCTTTATCTGTTTTGTTTTCTATGTCTTTTTTTTGTCCATGTTGGTCTTTGGGGTTGTTTTTTGTGTGTATGTGTTTTTTGTCATTGATGTGTTGTCTCTGTTTCTGGGTTTGCTGTGTTCGTTGGAGGCATTTTTGGGTTTCCTGTGTTGATTAGAGGCCTTTCCTGTGTTTATCTTGGGGCTGTTGTGTTGTCTGGGGTTTTGTGTGCGTCTTCATCTTGGTTGTGTTATATTTTCTGTGTTTTTGTGTTTGTCTTGCTTTTGGCTGTGTTGCGTTTTCTGGGTTTTTGTTTGTCTTGGTGTTGGGCCTGTTTTGGGTTTGTTTTTGTGTGTTTGTGTTCACTATTTAAAATTTGAAAATAGCAGCAGTAGAAAATGGCATTCTCCCTGGCAGCAATAATTACAAAAATTAATGAAAAAAAATTGTAAAAAATTGCTGCCAGTCACTGTGCCATTTTCTGCTGCTGCACCAGACTTATTACTTTTTATTAAATATATATACTAATTACTAGCACACATAGTGGGAGTAATTAATGATTACAGTAATCATCACCTACTGTTATTGTAACCATTCATTCCTCCCACTTGGAATGCTAATCAACTGCTTATTACGCTAATTAATTCACAGAATATGCAAATTAAGCACATTTTTTTTCTCAGCACACCAAGGGTTAAAAAATAGATGCACCACTTAAAAGCAATGAAACACTGACTCTTCCCCACAGCCAGAGAATTTCACCACAACAAAGACTCATCTCCATAGCATAGAGGTCTGCTGCATGACTTACTCACCATAAAATCAGTCTCCAGACCATACACCTGGAGGACTTTCGGACCACAGAGCTAAACCTCCGGACCATAGAGAGCAATGTCCAGGCTAGACAATACACTTAGAGCTCTTCTATACCATAGAGACAGACTTCGGGACCATAGAGTACAGCTGGAGGACTTTGGGACCATAGAGTACAGCTGGAGGACTTCGGGACCATAGAGTACAGCTGGAGGACTTCCGGACCATAGAGATAGACTTCCGTACCATAGAGTACCAAACGGAAGTTAGTCTCTATAGCTCGGAAGTCCTCCAGCGACACCGGAAGTCCTCCAGAAACACCGGAAGTTATCTAAAATCTACCGGAAATGCACTTTTAGGACCTAAAACCAACACGGAATGATCAAAATAAAGCAGACAGACACAACCTGAGGCCGGAAGGAGCACTTAGTACACCGGAAGTAACTACTAACACCCGGAAGTCAAGAGGTAAAACACTTAGGGTTACACCAAGGGGGGAGGTTAAGCTTAGGGATTACAAGTTACAATTACAGCATTTAGACTAAGATCTTAGAGGTTGCGGTTACAGTTATGTGATGTAGTTAAGCTTAGGGTTCAGACTTAGAGGGGTTAGGGGCTTAGGGTCAGGATCAGGTTGAGGTTCAGGGGATTAGGGTTGGGGACACGGTTAGGGAATTAGGGGTTAGGGTTAGGGCCATTAGGGGTTGGGGTTACATGTTAGGGGGTTAGGGTCATTAGGGTTAGGGGTTAGAGTTAGTTACCAGGGTTAGGGCCGTTAGGGGGTTGGGGTTAGGGTTAGGGCCGTTAGGGTTTAGGGTCGGGGTTAGGGTTAGGGGGGTTAGGATTAGGGTGTTAGGGTTAGGGGTTAGGGTTGGTTACTTGGGGTTAGGGTTAGTTAGGGTTGGTTAGGGGGTAAGGTTAGTCAGGGTTGGGGTTAGGGGGTTAGGGTCGGGGTCAGGGTCGGTGTTTGGGTTAGTTAGGGTTAGGGGGTTAGGGTTAGTCACTTAGGGTTAGGGTCGTTAGGGTTAGGGGGTTGGGGTTAGGGTTAGGGGGCTATTAGGGTTAGGGGGTAAAGGTCATTAGGGTTAGGGTGTTAGGGAGAGGGTTGGGGTTAGGCTGAGTCAGGGTTAGTGGTTGTGGTTAGGGTTAGGGCCAGGGTCGTTAGGCTTAGGGTGTTAGGCTTAGGGGGTTAGGGTCAGGGGTTAGGGTCCGTTAGGGGTTAGGGTCCGTCAGGGGTTAGGGTTACAGGTTAGGGTTAGAGTTAGGGTTAGGGATTAGGGTCATTAGGGATTAGGGTCATTAGGGTTAGGGGTTAGGGCCATTAGGTTTAGGGGGGTTAGGGCTTAGTGTTAGGGGTCAGGGTTGGGTTAGGGTCAGGGGTTAGGGGGTTGGAGGGTTAGGGGTTAGGGTCAGGGTTAGTTGGGGTTAGGGGTTTGGGGTTCGGGTTGGGGTGTTAGGGTTAGGGTGTTAGGGTTAGGGTGTCAGGGTCAGGGGGTTAGGGGTTAGGGTTAGAGCTGTTGGGGTTAGGGGTTAGGGTTAGGGGTTAGTCATTAGGGTTAGGGTTAGGGTCATTAGGGTCAGGGTTAGGGGTTGGGGTTAGGGGTTGGGGTTAGGGGTTGGGGGTTGGGGTTGGGGGTTGGGGTTAGGGTTAGGGGTTAGGGTTAGGGGTTAGGGTTAGTCGTTAAGGTTAGGGGTTAGGGGTTAGGGTTAGGGTTAAGGGTTAGGGTTAAGGGTTAGGGTTAAGGGTTAGGGGGTTAGGGTTAGGGGTTAGGGTTAGGGTTAGGGTCATTAGGGTTAGGGTCATAGGGGTTAGGGTTAGGGTTTAGGGTTGGGCTTAGGGGTTGGGGTTAGGGGGTTGGGGTTAGGGTTAGGGGTTAGGGTTAGGTTAGGGTTAGGGGTTAGGTGGTTAGGGGTTAGGGTTAGGGGTTGGGGTTAGGGTTAGGGGTTAGGGGGTTAGGGGTTAGGGTTAGGGGGTTAGGGGTTAGGGTTAGGGGTTAGGGTTAGGGTTAGGGGTTAGTCACTTAGGGTTAGGGTTAGGGTTAGTCACTTAGGGTTAGGGGTTAGGGTTAGGGGGTTAGGGTTAGGGGTTAGGGTTAGGGTCAGCGTCAGGGTTAGGGTTAGGGGTTAGGGTTAGGGTTAGGGTTAGTTAGGGTGAGGGTTTAGGGTTAGGGTTGGGTTAGGGTTAGGGTTTAGGGTTAGGGTTAGGGGGTTAGGGTTAGGGGTTGGGGTTAGGGTTAGGGGTTAGGGTTAGGGGGTTAGGGTTAGGGGGTTAGGGTTAGGGGTTAGGGTTAGGGTTTAGGGTTAGGGTTAGGGGTTAGGGGTTAGGG